>NC_064640.1:87803773-88428773 GCF_023864345.2 Schistocerca serialis cubense | reverse complement strand
CTCTTTCTTTATTCGAATAAGAAGCGAATTTTCTACAGATAAAGAAAATCAATAGGCACTACTGAGTACAAAAGCGTGCTACGCTTCTAATATTGTAAATCACCCCGCAGTTAGATAAAACTGTAGTGCTCGTGAAGCAATGGAAACGTAATAATTACATTAAGGCTTCATGAGCGGGTACCGAGCGAGGTGGCGCAGTGGTTAGACACTGGACTCGCATTCGGAAGGACGATGGTTCAATCCCGCGTCCGGCCATCCTGATTTAGGTTTTCCGTGATTTCCCTAAATCACTCCAGGCAAATGCCGGGATGGTTCCTCTGAAAGGGCACGGCCGACTTCCCTCCCCATCCTTCCCTAATCCGATGAGACCGATGACCACGCTGTCTGGTCTCCTTCCCCAAAACAACCAACCATGAGCGGGTAGTGTGTCGGACAACATCTACGAAGTGTGCTTGCCGATCTATCAACGGCCCACACCGCACGGTAGCTCGGTACTGTGACATTATGAACTCTCTCTTTCTGAAGCTCTTCCTGCCAAAAAATATCTGGTAATGACATGAATTACTACAAGCTCAGGCTACGATAAAGGTGAAATGAATAAAAATGTTAGTTCATTTCGTTTAGTTTCCACTCCTACAGACGACGTCAGTCCGCACACCAACTGTTGAACTTGAGGTCTCTCCAAGCAGGTGCTCCGAGAATGCCGGGAGAACAGTAGAACGGGACGCACTGCGGTTTATTTTAGCTAGGCACACGATGAAACCGTGAGCGACTCGGCCTATCTCCCTGGAAGTGGTGAAGTTACTGCAGCTTGACAACAAAGTAACTACTCCACGCTCCTTAGAGTGGGGACCAAGACTCTTCTGATATACAGTTCTGTTACGACACGCTAAGCATTGTGTAACTTACACCAATGCATTCGGCGTATTACGAGTGTCACTTGTTGGACAATTGCTCTGTAACAGTTGAAAGCGCCCTAATATTTGTTGAATAGGTGTCTGTCTTCTTTGTAAACTGCAACACTGGTTCCCACTTCCTACAGATACACGAATGATGTTTTGTTATTTGAACAATGCCTGAAATTCACTGATTGCAGTCTCCTACCCCTGCCTCTCCTAACCGTATTCTACTCAAACATACTGAAATTCTGGTGAAAATATTCTATTACATACATGTTCTAGTAAACGTCGTTAATATAGTAATATTTCTGATACTAAAAATGCGCATCTTGGACTGCAGTGGTCATAGTACATAATTTAGTTTTCGGTACTTCATATTGCAGAAAAATTCTTCCAGCACATCACAGCTAAATTAATAAAGATTTCCAACCGATTGTCAACGTCCTAATGAAATCCTCATTACTCTGTAAACACTCACGTCAGTGTAATTCATCTTTTCACGGTTTTAATCACGATATGTGCTAACTGCTCGTAATTTTCTCGCCTAATTTTCTCGCCTAATTGTCTCGCCCTGAGGCTGAGTGTTGAGCACTCAGTTCGGTACTCGTGGTATAAAACTTATATATATTCGTGTCACATTTATACACTTAAATAGGCAATATGCAATAAACGATGTATCTGTTTGATCCAACGATGCTAAAATAGAAGAAGACTAACGCTGCGGCAAACGTTAGCTTGCGAGCACGGCGCCACAGGCAGCAGCCAGTCAGCGGAATGTCAACAGACAAGTCGTGTTATTGATAAAATAAGTGCAAGAGAAAAGTCATCATTAAAAACACAGCTATGATCAATTGAGAGCACCTAATTGTTATTAAAACTGTTAAAGTACAGTAACGATAAAGTGGAGTGAGATTAGGTTAAAAATGTCCTCTACTGGGCTATGAGGTAACGTTATAGTATTGTGAATACCGTAGTTATTAGGCAACATTGGCATGACAAATTATTGTATGAAACTTATATTTAACTTAAGACCATCCGAGAGATCAGTCTGTCTTCATTGCTTATCTTGTTGCCTTTAATGTAAAATTATCGCCAGAGTTGGTAGTAGTGTTGTGCTTCATCCGTTTCACTTTCTCATTCCATCCTTATCTGGGAGAAATTCCATTATGCCTTTTTCTGGGATTTAATAACTACGCACAAGCTACGAGAAAGAAAGCATTCTAATAGACATGGAGAAAAGATGTCGTCCGTACTCTCCCTATGTTCATGTCGTTCTACTGTTGTATCTGACCTGCGGTTATTTCCAACTCCCGATCACTACAATTAAAGCTGCATCATCTCTTGTTTTGGTCTATTTCTGCCACTGTTTATAACTTTATTTCCGGTTGTCTTATGTTTTTCTCTACTGGTTTTAGTAAAGGAACTCTGCGAGCAGGCCCAGGCGACCATGCGATGTTGACTGGCATCCTCGTAATCGTGTACTGTACGACGTCAAGGTGTTGAACGGAGGGGTATGGAGTCAACACATCGCTTTCCTAGCCATTATCAGCTTTCCAGACCTCCAAGTCTTCATTTCCCATTCAAGTAGCTAATCACTCGGTCCCAGGAGGGTGAGTTCATCCTGTTCCAGCCTCCCACTATGGAAGAAATTGATGCCAGTGCCAGGAACTGAATTCTCATATCTTTCATATTTAATTTATACATCCCTTAACTAATTTCTTTGGCAGAAGACTTCACTTCCCCTACATCATATAGTGCTCTTTCCTTCCTCTATCCTGTTTAGGAGCTGGGGCGTTGTTTCTTTGAAGGGATATGTGTACTCTGCTCTCACCGCTCTATAGTTCATGTGGTATATCTTGTATGTTGCTTATTCCAGCGAGGAGGAAAATAGCATAACGCTCTCGAATCGTCGCCTTAACTGCACATTCTAGCGATAGTAACAACAACATTGTCTGCAACTGAACAACACACCGTACTCCTGATCACCCAACTATGTGCCCATACTTGCGTAGCAGAATAAACTGAGGTGACAAAAGTCATGCGATAGCGATGTGCACATATACTCTTGGCGGTAGTATAGCGTACACGAGATATAAAAGGACAGTGCATTGGAGGAGCTATCATTTGTACTAAAATGGTTCAAATGGCTCTGAGCACTATGGGACTCAACTGCTAAGGTCATTAGTCCCCTAGAACTTAGAACTAGTTAAACCTAACTAACCTAAGGACGTCACAAACATCCATGCCCGAGGCAGGATTCGAACCTGCGACCGTAGCGGTCTTGCGGTTCCAGACTGCAGCGCCTTTAACCGCACGGCCACTTCGGCCGGCCATTTGTACTCAGGTGATTCATGTGAAAAGGGTCCGACGTGATTATGACCACACGACGAGAATT
The DNA here is from genome assembly GCF_023864345.2 of Schistocerca serialis cubense. Classification (NCBI taxonomy): domain Eukaryota; kingdom Metazoa; phylum Arthropoda; class Insecta; order Orthoptera; family Acrididae; genus Schistocerca; species Schistocerca serialis. The sequence continues at coordinate 88,425,479 of NC_064640.1, read as the reverse complement.
GACAGACTTTGAAAGCGGAATGGAAGTTAGAGCTAGAAGCATGAGACATGCCATTTCGGAAATCGCTAGGGAATTTAATATTCTGAGATTCACAGTGTCAAGAGTGTGCCGAGAATACTAAATTTCAGGCATTACCCTTCACCACGGACAACGCTGTGGTCGATGGCCTTCACTTAACGACCGAGTACAGCAGCGTTTGTGTAGAGTTATCAGCGCTAACAGACAAGCAACACCGCGTGAAATAACCACATGGATCACTGCTGGACGTACGACGAACGTAACGGTTAGGACAATGCGGCAAAATTTGGCATTAATGGGCTATGGCAGCAGATGACCGACGCAAATGCCTTTGCTAACAACACGACATCGCCTGCAGCACCTCTCCTGGGCTCGTGACCACGTCGGTTGGACCCTAGATGACTGAGAAACAGTGGCCAGGTCAGAGGAGACCCGATTTCAGTTGTTAAGAGTTGATAATAGGATTTGAGTGTGGTGCAGTCCCCACGAAGCCATGGACCCAAGTTGGTGGCTCCATAATAGTGTGGGCTGTGTTTACACCTAATGAACTGGGTCCTCCGGTCCAACTGAACATATCATTGACTACAAATGGATATTTTCGGCTACTTAGAGACCATTTACAGCCATTCATGGACTTCATGTTCCCAAACAACATTGGAATTTTTATTGCTGGCAGTGTGACATGTCACTGGGACACAGTTGTTCGCTATTGGTTTGAAGAACATTCTGGAGAATTCGAGCGAATGATTAGGCCATCCAAATCGCTGGACACGAATTCCACCAAACATTTATGGGACATAATCGCGAGGTCAGTTCGTGCACAAAACCCTTCACCGTTAACACTTTCGCAATTATGGATGGCTACAGACACAGCCCGGCTCAGTATTTCCGCAGGGGCTTTCCAGCGGCTTGTTGAGTCCATGTCACATCGAGATGCTACACTGCGCCAGGGAAAAGAAGGTCGAACACGATATTAGGAGGTACTTCATGACTTTTGCCACCTCAGTGTCTTTCTTCGAGACCGTGTTTTTATTACGACTGGCTCTTCTGTGAGTCAAGTTCTTCCGATTCTCCTTGCTTGTGTAGAAAGTCGTTTAGGTTAGTTCCTAAAAAACAAACGCTTACAATTGCAAGTAACAACGGCTGTTTTCACCAGGGCAGAACGATATCAAGAAGCTGAGGCGCGAGAACGAACAGCTGCGGCGGGAGATCTGGGGCCTGCGCGACGAGTACGACCGCCTGGAGCAGCTGCTGGCCAAGCTGCAGCACCACCAGCAGAACTCCGGCTCTGAGGTCAGTCCCACTGTCCACACATATAGGCATAATAGGGTTTCGGCCCTGCAGATAACGAATCTGATATCAAAGTTGAAAAATTCAAAATGGCACAACCAATATGGCGGACAAAATCGGAAATAAACATGATTATTTTGTAGAAAAATTGGTTCTTGGGACATCAAACCATGGTAATTACCAATTTGTTATACAAACTGTAAAAGTCAAATAAGTAGTCCAATATGACCAATAAAATAGCAAACCGCTGTGTTAGGCCAATTTCCGTACCATTAATATTGTCCTCTTCATAATACAGTGTGAAAAATAACAGCCACACATTCATTTCCCACAAGTCTATCTGCAGATTCTGCATTTTAAATCCTTTTACTTATTTTTTCCCTGAATGGGCTTGAGGATGGAAAGCCTTTTACAACCTAGGAAATGTCCAATTTTCCTGAAGCTGGGAAACTCATTGGACTGTTTGTGATAGCTCAGCTGGACTTAACTTCGGCGAGGATCCCCAATCATCCTGCTTTTTAACGTATCGAATAGATCTTCAGATTCTTTCTGGTATCGAGCTCATGACATCTTTTCCGTTTTCTCAACAACAGAAAAGGATACCTTACTATTCAAACAGCTTTCGAACTTCTGTTAAAGTAATTGGCTCCACACACTGCCACCTGATATGTGGCTTTCAGCTTGCTGAAATAATTTGTCTCGTACAGTCAAGCGCTGTAGTGGAACGTCCATTTGTTTCGGTCACGGTCTGTTGCTAACAATCACGTGAAATTTGCTTTACAGGTGACTTCCCAGTAACACGGAAATTTCTTTCTTTGCAACACCGACTGAGATACCGGATGAACTGAAAATTGATATTGACGTGTGGTAGTTACTTCTTATTCTTTTTTTACTGTTTGTACGTAACAGATCTGTAGAAAATACGTTCATGTTGAGACAGTTATGCTCTGAAAGTTGATTAATAACGTATTTGTAGAAATCTGTACTGAATACAATACTTTTTAAAAATGTTTCAAAAATGCTCAAACGACTAAATACTGCAGCTGCTATTCCAAATGTGACTTTTTACTAGAATAATGTACAAGTGGTTCATAAGGAAAATAATACGTACTTAATCGGCCAAACTGAAATACAATGGAATGTCGAAGACTGTTTCTATGAGCGGGAATTTATAGTGCTAATTTTATTAAGGCCGGAATATGAGCTCACTACCAATTTTATTTTTCTCATTTTCGGCCACTGTGCGCCATAGACACACTCGTGAGATACGACTGAGTGGCTTTCGCCCGCCCAAGTATAGAACTTGGACCGTATGTTGCTAGGCAGCGGAAATCACGGCCACACACTTTCACCTTCGACGTCTCCACAGTGCAACGTTCGTTGCTGCTCGTTGCGTGTGGATCCGTGCAGTAGTTGTACACTACTTGCCATTACAATTGCTACACCAAGAAAAAATGCAGACGATAAACGGGTATTCATTGGACAAATATATTATACTAGAACTGACATGTGATTACATTTTCACGCAATTTGGGTGCATAGATCCTGAGAAATCAGTACCCAAAACAACCACCTCTGGCCGTAAGAACGGCCTTGATACGCCTGGGCATTGAGTCAAACAGAGATTCGATGGCGCGTACACGTACAGCTGCCATGCAGCTTCAACACGATACCACAGTTCATCAAGAGTAGTGACTGGCGTATTGTGACGAGCCAGTGGCTCGGCCACCATTGACCAGACGTTTTCAGTTGGTGAGAGATCTGGAGAATGTGCTGGCCAGGGCAGCAGTCGAACATTTCCTGTATCCAGAAATGCCCGTACAGTAAATCCAACATGCGGTCGTGCATTATGCTGCTGAAATGTAGGGTTTCGCAGGGATCGAATTAAGGGTGGACGCACGGGTCGTAACACATCTGAAACGTAACTCCCACTGTTCAAAGTGCCGTCAATGCGAACAAGAGGTGACCGAGACGTGTAACCAATGGCACCCCACGCCAGTATGGCGATGACGAATACACGCTTCCAATGTGCGTTCACCGCGATGTCGCCAAACACGGATGCGACCATCATGATGCTGTAAACAGAACCTGGATTCATCCGAAAATATGACGTTTTGCCATTCGTGCACCCAGTTTCGTCGTTGAGTACACCATCGCAGGCGCTCCTGTCTGTGGTGCATTGTCAAGGGTAACCGCAGCCATGGTCTCCGAGCTGATAGTCCATGCTGCTGCAAACGTCGTCGAACTGTTCGTACAGATGGTTGTTGTCTTGCAAACATCCCCATCTGTTGACTCAGGGATCGAGACGTGGCTGCACGATCCGTTACAGCCATGCGGATAAGATGCCTGTCATCTCGACTGCTAGTGATATGAGGGAGGCCCTTGGGATGCAGCACGGCGTTCCATATTACCCTCCTGAACCCACCAATTCCATATTCTGCTAACAGTCATTGGATATCGACCAACGCGAGCAGCAATGTCGCTATACGATAAACCACAATCGCGATAGGCTACAATCCGATCTTTATCAAAGTCGGAAACGTGATGGTACGCATTTCTCCTCCTTACACGAGGCACCAAAACAAGGTTTGACCAGGCAAAGCAGGTCAACTGCTGTTTGTGTATGAGAAATCGGTTGGAAACTTTCCTCATGTCAGCACTTTATAGGTGTCGCCACCGGCGCCAACCTTGTGTGAATGCTCTGAAAAGATAATCATTTGCATATCACAGTATCTTTTTCCTGTCGGTTAAATTTCTCGTCTGTAGCACGTCATCTTCGTGGTGTAGCAATTTTAATGGCCAGTAGTGTATTAGACAGAGGGGTTATAAGAAATCGCATGAAACCAACGGAAGGAATTACTCCTGAATTCCAAAGTGCAACCAGCAGTCGATCTAAGCACAATGATTATACTTAGGAAGTTTAAAAAAAAAAAGAGATTAATGCTCGAGCAGCTTCTCATAAGCCACACATTTCTTCAGTCAGTTTCAAGCAAATCTAGAGGTGGTGTAAAGAGCGCCACCACTGGACAACGGTGACTGGAAACGAGTGATCTAGAGTGATGAATCACGCTACAGCCTGTGGAAATCAGATGGGAGAATTACGGTTTTGTGAATGCCTGGAGAATGTTGGCTGTTATCATGTGTAGTGCTAACAGTGAAGTAAGGCGGAGTTAGCTGAGATATTTATTGACGTCCTGTCACATTGGTCGCCACTGAGATATTACCTCAGAGTAATCACGTCGCAATCACTTTATAATGATACTAGGGAACAGCAGCGTACGTAATCTTCTGGCCGATCGCATTTTATGTAGCTCGTTTGCACAACTCAGTTCCGCTACCTTCTTTCCAGAGGTCACTCCTAACCACAGAATTTCAGGGTGGGGCAAATAAAAGTGGCCCGGAGAACAGAGTTCCAGTGTACAAAGAATTACAGCAGAGGAAAGGAAATACAGAACTAACCTGACTATAGCAGGTGTTGAAAGTGACCATCACCCATCTCTTGGCACTTTTGGGCCCTGGTCACCAAGTCGCTGAAAACGGATCGAAGCTGGTCTGCTGGAACTGCTGGGGTCTCAGCCGAAATGTTCTGCTGCAGTTCCTGAAAACTACGAGGGCTGTTCGATACACCTTAGACTTGAGGGCTCCCCACGCAAAGTGATCGCACACGGACAGATCGGGTGATATGGGTGGCCAGCTAGGGCCTCGACCAGACTGGCCTCTGCTATCAACTCTGTCAGGCGTGAAGACTGTGTATATGTGCCTAATAGTTCGGCCGACTGTATGGGCAGTTGCTCCATCCTATTGGAAGCGACAGTAGGCCTTCTCCTCCGCTAATGCAGCCAGAAATGGTTTCAAAATATTGGCGATGTAACGCATCGAAGGCAGCGTCTAATGGTAGAAGCTGGGACCAATAATGCGGCGTGCAGTCACTGCACAACAAACCCAACCTTCTGATGGTGCAACGATGTTTCATGGAAGTTATACGGATTCTCGGCTACCCAGAACCTGTGATTCTGTAAGTTGATCAGGTGAAACCACACTCACAAAACTGGTGGCGCTGAGTAGCAACTGCTGGTTTTAATGCATGAACAACAGACACTCGGTAGGGATGCATGTGCAGGTCGAGGTGGACTATTCTTTCGCATGACCAACGCGATATGCCGCTCGCTTGTGACAGGCGTCCCGTTGATTTGGTAGGACTCTAAAGCTATTTCTGGTGAATTGGAGCCACATTTTCTGGTGTGTGCGCACGTTTCGGGATGTTTTTTGACTGGTTCAAAACTGATCCTGTCAGACGCCATTTTCGGACTAAGCATTGCATTGGCACTTTTTGTTGGCACTTCGACACCATTAAACTTCTCAGCAAACAACTGACCACACCGTTTCCACGACTTTGTTTTCACGTAACTTTCCACAACGGTCACCCACGTCTCCACTGTGAGTACCATCGTCCACTTCGCACCGCACCGCTCCACTCACACCGATACAGCCCGCACAATGCTTTGACCGGTGTTGATCACGTGGCGGGAGTGCAGTTGGTGTATGCATCACAGGGAGTGGCTGCATACATACATTCACGTCCAATAGTATCCACTCATCCGGGGCAATTTTATTTCCTACAGCCTATATTCGAAGATTAGTAGGATTATTATTTAGACAGGTACATTCCGCTATAGAGGTCGAATTGTGGGCACAGAACGGTATTCGTTCTTCAGAAATTACCTTCCAAGTATAATTACCTGAGTTGCATCAGACATTCTCTCTATCACTTTATTTCGGTTACTATGGCGACCAACGATTGCTGTTAAACACCAAGATCAGCGTGTGCAATTATCTATGGCTGGAGTATTAAAAATTCTCAAGTATGGAAAATTAATATGCGTAAATCTTGATCACTTTAGGTAATTCTTGAATAATAGATAAACCGATTACTTTTCAATGATATATTCTATGCTCGCCGAAATTTTCAGTTCAAATGGTTCAAATGGCTCTGAGCACTATGGTCATCAGTCCCCTAGGACTTAGAACTACCTAAACCTAACTAACCTAAGGACATCACACAACACTCAGTCATCACGAGGCAGAGAAAATCCCTGACTCCGCCGGGAATGAACCTGGGAACACGGGCGCGGGAAGCGAGAATGCTACCGCACGATCACGAGCTGCGGACGAAATTTTCAGTAATCACAGTTCATAACCATCTTTCATGATTTCGCTAAGTAAGAGATTAAGTTGTAGCTTCCTACAGCGTTGTAATGGATTTTAAATTTTCACTCAGAAAATATCAGCCCTTTTCATGACCTCCAGTCACATTTCAGTATAAATGAATTAGACTAAACGTTTTCCAAAAATAATGAATTAAACAATCTCTCTTATCTTCTTTTACAAAAGCGCAGTCTGTTTTATTTCTTAACTCTACACTGAGACTACTGCCACGTAAGTAATTTCACACACACATCAGCGAGCGTGGCTGTCGTAGAACTGAACTTACATATTTTATTTTTCGTTTTGAAACATGTTTATACTGTTTAAATAACATATCCCATAGCGCCTCAGGGAATCTTCCTACATTTTCTTGCGTACGGTGGCTTCGTCTCTGAAGTTTACGTCCGGTGACGTCAACATTCCGGGCAAGATCGAAGATCCCTCCGGCTGCCGTTGAGCAACTGCGCCTCTCTTGAAACATAAGAAACGCACAAATACGCACATTTGTAGTTCAAAAAAATTAACACAATTAGTATAAATATTTTCTTTCTTACATAATACTTAAAATTAGTACACTCAGGTGGACACTTACCTTATGTCGTCGCTGCGATAACTCATTGTGTAGAACACCATGTTTTAACTCCTTAATAAAATTATTAACGTGATTAGAATTTCCATTCCGTCTTGGACAATGATCTCTTTGTGTAAAATATCATTTAACCGTCTACGCCTACATCACATTAAAATGTTTTGACTACCTCTAATTTACAGTTTCATCATGTGGAAGCTTCATCTTTTCAGCTGTAGATCAATAGTGTCTAACCATTTCTTTTTATCGGACTTGTTGCTAACATTCCTAATCTCATATTCTCTGAATAACGGTAGTTTCATACGCTAAAAACGAATGTATATATTACGACGCGACGAAGATTTGTCGCTTTTTTTTATTCTTAAATTAAATGAAAGATAATTTTATCCCATGTTGTTTCATTGCATCTAAGCTAAACAGGTTGCTCTGATCCGTCTTTTTTTTTCAAAATGGTTCAAATGGCTCTGAGCGCTATTGGACTTAACAGCTGATGTCATCAGTCCCCTAGAACTTAGAACTACTTAAACCTAAATAAACTAAGGACATCACACACATCCATGCCCGAGGCAGGATTCGAACCTGCGACCGTAGGGTCGCGTGGTTCCAGACTGAAGCGCCTAGAACCGCTCGGCCACACCGGCCGGCTGTTAGAGTAATTACTTTGTTGTGCTGGTTTTATGAAGTACGTATGTGTATGACTCAGTAAAATTACATTAAACTTCATATTATCATTTCTGTGAAGTAATATTGGGACTTGGATCTATATTCATTCCAGGCTCAACATTCACCTGGCATAAACTAGTATATTTCCTAAACACATCTTGGTCTTTTGCTTACTCTACCTTATGTAGTTATACAGTTCGGTCAATGGGCTTACTTTTCTTTTGTAATCCCTTCCTTAATACAGTTTGCAAAACCGTATCTTACATTATTAATTGATAATGAAATACTATATATAGTTTGTTTCGCAATTCTACCACTATTAGGATGTAAGGCTTTTGAGCTATTCGAAAAGTATTTTTGTTGCATTTCTGCTGCCTCATTAAAGCTGTTACGTGTATACTGTTAACTTACACCACAAGCTAGTTGCTCCTCATAACATTTACAGTCAAACAATTTGGTTTCTCGGAAATCGTTGCAAGATGCCTACGGTTTTAGGGGTTAAATTATATGTTTCTATTTTTCACATTCCCATTAGCTTTTTACTTGGTTAGTGGAGTGGGCCATTGAAAATTCTTGATGTGGGCGGGATAACTATATTAATAATTTGGTTAGTAAGCCTCGATATCGTCTTCTCCTTAATGACTACTAATGCTTGCTTCTTTCTGTTTTAACTAATAGCACGTAGGGTCTCTCATTATTCTTGGTGGACTTATCTACCTATGTTACAAGTTCATAGTAAATTAATTTACCACATTTAATTGATCCAGGGTCAATTATTCGACCACTGTTCACACACTTCCTGTCTTAACCTCCTTGCTTCAGCAAGATAGTACTCAAGCGAACCGCTTATCTGCGGCATTCCCACAACTAATATCCATATCAGACCACAGTGACAAACTTTTTCTCCACTTAGCCACTAAAATACATACACTCGTTACCGGAAGGGCCAGATTTTAATTAATCTCTGGATATCTGTAACATAGCGTAATGCTCTTTGGCCATACTATTTGCAAATGAACTAGGTACAACGAGTTACTTTGCTTAAACTGTAGTTCCACCCCTATGCGCTGCAGTCTGGAACCGCAAGACCGCTACGGTCGCAGGTTCGAATCCTGCCTCGGGCATGGATGTTTGTGATGTCCTTAGGTTAGTTAGGTTTAACTAGTTCTAAGTTCTAGGGGACTAATGACCTCAGCAGTTGAGTCCCATAGTACTCAGAGCCATTTGAACCATTTGAACCACCCCTAGGTTGGGGATCGTACACACAGATAATTCGAATTATCATTAATGAGGGTATTGTCTCCCAGCGAAACTATAAATTATTCCGGCATCTGCATTATCGTCTACTCTTCCTGACGTTACTTTCTTACATTCCTCCCTTGCAGAAGTGGCATTAGCTAAGATTTATCACAAACTGGCTGACTCGTCCACTTCCTTTACCTCTATGGCCGGCACTGGTAACTTTTTCTTACGTTTTATAAAAACCCGGAAACCTTTTACCTGTTCTCTTTTTCTTCTGATCTGAGATTCTAGATACCACTTCACGTCTCCTTTTCTTTTAGGTTTGTGAAACCCACGATACTTAAATACATTCTTTTACCTTTTCTTACCATATTACCATTAGAACTTTAATAGACACTGGAAATATCCTCCTGTTTACACTCAGACCAATACGTTTTTCTAAATAATCTACAAAATTCTTTCCATATAGTAAACTTCTATTTGTGACGCATTTCCCATTTCTCAGCCCCTCTAAGTGTTACATAACAGACTGAATCTTTCTCTCATCATTCTAAGAGCTGAAAAATGTACCCTTAAGTTCCTTTAAAAATACTTTTGGGTGTATTGCATCATCATGATTAAATGTTTCCATATCTTTTGGTATTTTAGTGTTATCTCTAAAACGTTTATTCTTTCCACAAACTTTTATCCATTTTATCTGACACAAGGTAACAAGACATATCAAGATTTACGTGCTTCCCTGCTATTTCACTATTACTAATAGTTAAGCTGTCTTTCTTTTCCTTAAGACCTGTGTCCATCTTACCATTACCTGTAGCTAAACGATTATTCATTTCTTGCATATTTCCTGTATCTCATTTCCAGCAGCTAAGCGATTATTCATTTCCCGCAATTTATGACTCACCAAACGATTAACTGCTGATGATAACATAACACATAACCCTGCTAGCTAAGTTTTATAAGGTCTGTTGATATAGTTTGCCCTCAATAGCAAATTAAACATTGACACCAGAGTACGTACACAATGTAAGGAATATTAATCAACGTTCCAGCTATGAATCTGACTCGCCGCATCTATTTATGGTCAACGTTGGGGAGGGTCGTTGCGAGGGCGTCTGTTAGTACTGTTTCTAAGCGGCGATGTGCGTCGACTGCCTTGCTGTACTGCGTCAGCTGCGAGTTTCTCTGCGTCACGATGCGAGTAGTTCTGCGTCAGCGGTAAGTTGCTACGGCACGATCCCGTAGCGTGGGCGACAGGTCGATGTTGCAGAACGGTCGACCCGCCGACCCAGAAACTCCACCAATGCAAAGCAAATCGCTTTCTGCCCCCTTAAAAGGGAGTAGTTCTGCGTCAGCGGTAAGTTGCTACGGCACCATCCCGTAGCGTGGGCGACAGGTCGATGTTGCAGAACGCTCAACCCGCCGACCCAGAAACTCCACCAATGCAAAGCAAATCGCTTTCTGCCCCCTTAAAAGGACTCTTCTTGAGCTACCGTTAACTGCTTTCTCTTCGTCTCTTACTAGCCTCACTTTTCTTTCGGGTGTCTTCTTTCTTCAGGATGTGTCTTCCTATTTCGTATGTCTTGGTTTTCGCCAAAGACTTTCTCTTATATCTTTCTGATGCCCACAATTTCCATCAGTTCCAGGGTCATCACTGAGATAATGTGGACGTCCTGTCACATATTATCTCAAAGCGGTTACGTCGCAATCACTTTATAGAAATAGTAGGGAACGATAGCTTACGTAATCTTCTGGCCAAGCGTATCTTATGTACCTCGTTTGTACAACTAAATTCCGCTACCTTATTTTCAGAGATCACGCCTAACCACACATATACTCACTTTATTTCGGTTGCTCTGCCGACCAACGGTTACTGTTTACAGCGAGTGGAATTATCTCTGACTGGCGTATTAAAAATTCTCAAGCATGGAAGATTAACATGCACAAATCTTGATTACTTTATATATTTCTTGAATATTAAATAAAACGATTACTTTTCAGTGATATGTCCTATGCTCACCAAAGTTTTCAGTATTCACAATTCATTACCATCTTTCGTGATTTCGCTAAGTCATATTGGTTTTAAATTTTCATTCCGAAGATATCACCCCCCTATTCATGAGCTTTAATCACATTTCAGTATAAATGAATTAGATTCAGCATTCTCGAAAATTAATTAATTCTACAAACTCTTTTATCTTCCGTTAACAGGTTCTGTTTTCTTTCACAGCACTATATACAGACCACTGCTACCTAAGTAGTTTTACACGCATGTATCGGCAAACGTGGCTGTCATAGTACTTAACTTACAACATTTTATTTTTCGTTTTCAAATTCATTTACCCTATTTAAAGAACATAGGCCATAGCCTCTAAAGGAAGCTTCCGGCATCTCCTCGCGCGCGGTGGTCGGGCCTCTGAAGTTCGCGTCAGATGACGTGAGCATTCCAGGCAAGCTTGAAGATCCTCCGGCTGCCACTTAGCTAGTGCGACCCATAGGAGCCATAAGAAACAAATAAATAAACACTTTTCAGCTCTTAAAAAAATTGACATAATTCGTATAAACACTGTCTTTGTTACGTAACACTTAATAAATTCAGAGGGACATTTAACATATGTCGTTGCTGCTATAAGTGATACAGCAAAACGCCCTGTATCATTGCATGGTTTTACGGGATTTGAATGTTTTTCTTGGTTAGGGTGTGATCTCCCTATTGTGCTTTAGAAAACGCTAAGTGTGTAAGGATATGAACACATTTTATATTGCGTACAGTAGAGGAAAATTTCGTAGACTATGACTGTTTCTATCAGCATGAGAATGCACTCTGTCATAATGTAGAATCTGTGAGGCAAAGGTTTGGGGACAGTAACATCCCTGAAATGGACAGCCCTTCCCACAATCCAGACCTGAACCCAATGAAAGACCTTTGAGATGAATTAAAGAGTAGACTTTGCTTCGTAGCCCAGCATCCAACATCAGTATCTTCTCTTGTTTCGCCAACCGGGGTGGCCGAGAGGTTCTAGGCGCTTCAGTCGGAAACCGCGCGACCGCTACGGTCGCAGGTTCGAATCCTGCCTCGGGCATGGATGTGTGTGATGTCCCTAGGTTAGTTAGGTTTAAGTATTTCTAAGTTCTAGGGGACTGATGACCTCAGAAGTAAAGTCTCATAGTGCTCAGAGCCATTTGAACCATTTTCTCTCGTTTCGGTTCTTGAGGAAGAAGTGGCTGCCATTCATCCACAGAGATATACACACCTCACTAAAAGTGCTCCCAGCAGGGCTAAAGCCGCCATAAAGGCGAAGGGTGGACAAACCCCATACTAGTGTCCACTAATAGGTGTCTGGATACTTTTGATCAGATTGTGTATATAATAGGAAACCATTCTATCCGCAATACTGGCCAGAAATGGGGTAAAATCTACTGACATCAGCAACTTCGGCGATGGGCACTTTTTATTGCACAACGCCTCAGAACGAGCTACTTGGAACAGACGAAATTGGTCGGCTGTTCGCGTTCCACTGCCGTAGCGATGCATAGAAAGTAGTTGAAAGATGCTGGAACTACAAGCAGGAGACTAGCTGTTGAACGACCACACTTCAGTACAGTACGTGGAGGTCGAAGGCTTGCCCGCTCTCTGAAGCAGGATAGGCGGCGATCTGTGGCAGATCCGACAAGTGCTGGTGCATGCACCGTTCACCGCACGTTGTTGAACATGGGGCTCCGCACCATACCACCCCTACCTCTTCACATATTGAATCAACGACATCGTCAATTACGACCGCAGTGGGCACGGGATCATCGAGGTTGGACTGCCGGCCTGCTTGGCCGAGCGGTTCTAGGCGCTTCAGTCTGGAACCGCGCGACCGTTACGGTCGCAGGTTCGAATCCTGTCTTGGAAATGGATGTGTGTGATGTTCAAAAAATGGCTCTGAGCACTATGGGACTTAACAGCTGCGGTCATCAGTCCCCTAGAACTTAAAACTACTTAAACCTAACTAACCTAAGGACATCACACACATCCATGCCCGAGGCAGGATTCGAACCTGCAACCGTAGCAGTCGCGCGGTTCCGGACTGAGCGCCTAGAACCGCGAGACCACCGCGGCCGGCGTGTGTGATGTCCTTAGGTTAGTTAGGTTTAAGTAGTTCTAAGTTCTACGGGACTGATGGCCTCAGATGTTAGGTCCCATAGTGCTCAGAGCCATTTGAACCATTTGAGGTTGGACTGTGGATCAATGGTAACCTGTTGCCTCGTCAGGTGAATCGGAACATTCACCACGCCAAGGACGTAGGTCGACTGGGACAGTATTATGCTATGGTCGTCATTCATTTGGACTTCTATGGGATCTGTGGTAGTAATCGAAGGTACCATGACAGCTGTGGACTACATGAACATTTCTTTAGAACACTTGCATCACTTCTAGGCCGATGTCTTGCCCGACGGCGACGGCATCTATTAGCAGGATAACTGTCCCTGTCAAAAGGCCAGCATCGTTCTACAGTGATTTGAAGAGCATGATAGTGTACTTGTTTGATGTCTTATCCACCAGATTTACCTGATCTGAACACGATGGGAAACATCTGGGACCCTAGAGGGCACCTGACCAGCATTCATATACCACCGTCCCGTAATTTACTGTGCACAGATATTTGGTACCATGTACTTCAGGAAAACTACCATGGACTTGTCGAAACCATGCCAAGCAACATCGCAGCTGTATTGCGGTCCAAGGGTAGCCCACCACGTTACTAAGCAAGTGGTCGTAATGTTTTGGTTGCTGCTGGTAAAATACATATGAAAACAAGAAAATCAATTTTTAGTAAGGAAATACAATATAAAAAATCACAAAAAATTGAAAATGAAAATACGAAGCTTCTGTAATGGTGTGTTGTTTGTGATTCTCCCCGATTGTCATTCTGCGTTCAATCCGTTTAGAATTACAAGATACGTGAGGTACTTAGAGAACAACTTGAGATTTGGAGGAACTTTTATTTATAAAGGCTTATTAAGTAACAAAAATCGAAAGCGATCGCTACAAGAAGAGTGTGGAATAGCATTTATGAGTACACACAGAATATCAAAGTAAGAATGGTGGAAACAATCAAAAAAAGAAGGTTGTAAGGAAGCAAGTTTGAATTTGACTGACAGTCGGGTTCTCGATTGTTAGAGACGTATATCTATCACAAATGGTTCAAATGGCTCTGAGCACTATGGGACTTAACATCTGTGGTCATCAGTCCCCTAGAACTTAGAACTAATTAAACCTAACTAACCTAAGGACATCACACACATCCATGCCCGAGGCAGGATTCGAACCTGCGACCGTAGCGGCCACGCGGTTCCAGACTGAAGCGCCTTTAACCGCACGGCCACACCGTCCGGCTATCTATCACAGACGCACGATAATTGATGGACAATTTGTTCCTGACTTCTTTGAAGGGCACGTTCTGGCATTCATCTTAACTGAATCAAATGTTTTTAATCATGCACCGTGTCTTTAATAACGACAACCGTTAGTAATTTGATGACATATTACTTAAATTTTATCTACGTGACGCATATCGGTGCATAAATAACACAGTCTGACATTCATCACGATACAAAAATTAAGAGAAACATATATTGGTTATTTAAAAAAGTAATATTATCGTGACGTGTAGCTAGAAACGCATGGGACATCATTTTGGTTAGACAGGAAGGAATAACATGTTTTTGATACTAAGATGTGGAAGTGGGACTTCGTTACAATGCCAGTAAGTCGCTTATTCCCATACCACCGTCCTCTACCTTTCACAGAGGGTAAAACTCAGAGTACACAACAGGACGCTTCGGATTGGATATTTATATGCAGCAAATCCGTGAAATTAACTATTTATACAAGATATAGTAGCTGTCGGGTAATACTGTTTACCTCCAGTCAAAATTTAGTCTCTTGAAATTAGATAAATAAGGAAGTTGTTAATTGAAAACACGATGTTTACTGTTAAAATATATCACCCCCTCACAGAATTTTAATTATTCATGTTATAAAAATTACCTCTGACACAGGAGTGCAGTGGCAATTCCACAGTTTTAATCTTATAAAGTTTCAAAACATACTTCGTGCTATTCGTTTCCTTGATTTTCTAATGTTTCATCATGGCGCAATATTAAAGAGGTGATCTTACTAACAACAAAATATTTCTATGATATTGTGTATATTCAGGGAGGAATAAAATTCTGAAGCAGTGTCCAAATTCCCTGAAGGCCTTGAGGATACCATGGTTAATAGACCTCAAGACTTGAAATATGCACATAAATTATAATTAATATTTGCCACATGCGGATGAAAACAATGGAATCATATTTTATTGTATCGTATGTTAATCGGGGCCCTAGAAACGACCCTTCCCCGCCGCAGCCGCAGTGGTCCACAACCCCACCACGACTACCGCAGTCCACTTCACCCTTTCGCCGCCCCACACCTAACCACTCTCTCAGTATTATTGTGCGGTTCGGCCCCTTGTGGACCCTCCAAGGGAACGTCTCACACCAGACGAGTGTAACCCATATGTTCTCGTGGTAGAGTAATGGTGCTGTACGCGTACGTGGAGAACTTGTTTGCGCAGCAATCGCCGACATAGTGAAGCTGAGGCAGAATAAGGGCAACCAGCCCGCATTCGCCGAGGCAGATGGAAAACCGCCTAGAAACCATCCATAGACTGGCCGGCTCACCGGAGCTCGAGACAAGTCCGCCGGACGGATTCGTGCCAGGGACCAGGCGCTCCTTCCCAATCCGGAAAAAAAATGTTCAAATGTGTGTGAAATCTTGTGGGACTTGACTGCTAAGGTCATCAGTCCCTAAGCTTACAAAAAAAATGGTTCAAATGGCTCTGAGCACTATGGGACTCAACTGCTGAGGTCATTAGTCCCCTAGAACTTAGAACTAGTTAAACCTAACTAACCTAAGGACATCACAAACATCCATGCCCGAGGCAGGATTCGAACCTGCGACCGCAGCGGTCTTGCGGTTCCAGACTGCAGCGCCTTTAACCGCACGGCCACTTCGGCCGGCTAAGCTTACACACTACTTAACCTAAATTATCCTAAGGACAAACACACACCCATGCCCGAGGGAGGACTCGAACCTCCGCGCCGGCCTCAGTGGCCATGCGGTTCTCGGCGCTACAGTCTGGAACCGCGAGACCGCTACAGTCGCAGGTTCGAATCCTGCCTCGGGCATGGATGTGTGTGATGTCCTTAGGTTAGTTAGGTTTAAGTAGTTCTAAGTTCTAGGGGACTGACGACCAAAGAAGTTAAGTCCCATAGTGCTCAGAGCCATTCGAACCTCCGCCGGGACCACCAATCCGGAAATGGAATCATATTACATTCGTTGTAATTATATTTTCGAAGATCCAAAAGTTCCTTTGTGAAAATTTGTATGAATGCCACAAGTGCACTTTGTTATTTTGGACGATGCAGGTAGGTGCAGACACAGAAGCTTTCCGACCTCCAATTCCTGAAAAACTTTTGGTACGATTCTTGGCTGAAACTATGTAACCAAAATACTCTTTTACGCAATTTCGGACGAGGAACTAGGTGAGGTTGAAGGGAGGCCGCATAATTGTGAACTTGTTCCGAAACACACGAAGACCGACATATAACCAGTACTGAACATAAACAAATGTAGAGGTTTGTGTGTAAATAGTCGAAGATACTGATGTTTGAACTGTGTCATCACAAATCAATCACTACAAACAGTAAAACAACAAATATCTAGAATTGCCTAGCCAAGGTGGTTTAAGGTGAAATATTTGTATATATTTCCTTATAGTGAGACCCAGTGGAACAGCTTTAAGCAAGTTTAGTTCATTCACGAAGGCAATCGCTTAAAAAACTAACATCAGATCAGATTTTGAGTATTTGTGCCAGTCTGGGACCATTCACAAATTTTACTAACGGGAAAGGTGGCGAACATTCAGGGGAAAGTAGATGGACGCGTCATAGACTTCTTCCGTGAGCTTGAGAGCGTGGCAGAAATATTCAACAAACTCAAGTTACAGATAGATTCACTATTTCATGAAAGGACTTATTCTTAAAACTTTGAGAAGGGACGTGAGTCACCTCAGTCGCCCTCGGAAGGAGGGCTTGGATTACCGGCTCGGCCAAAGCTCTAATCTGACGGAAGTTTCACAGCTGAGTGCGGTCTCCTGCAAAATGAAAGACTGATTCCGAAAAGTAAACTTATAATTTTTCAGTATTTCATGCGAGGAGTGTAATAAGAGCATGAAGTTGTCATGCTGCTCCTGGAACGTCTGGGGTGTTTCGTAAAAGAACTTAGCCTTAACTTAGTCAGTCAAAACTCGGGAGAGAACCAATATTTGTCAAACGAAAGTACAAGAAATGATGCATCACTGCCAACAAACAATTGGGAGCTAACCACTCAAGCAGGCAGAGAATAAGTTTATTCAGCTCAGTATAATAGTAGAAGTGTATGATCCTGAGGACCTGCATCAGGACAGACACAAGAGAAGGAAGACAGCCTCTAAAAAGCGAAACATTAACTTGAAGGTAATAAGATAGAAAGAATGTTGGCAAGGTGAGGAGCCTGATGGAACGACATTTTATTGCAATGTCTTGTGTTAGTGGGATTAAAACACAAGTTGACGAATGAAAATGACGCTAAGTACGGGGTTAAGCTGGCTGGACATTGATGAAAGTGACAGACGCTCTCTTCCTGTCGAATACAAGACTTCAGAGACAGACGTCGACTAGACAGTTTGTTCTAGAAACTTGTAATAGATGAACACTTTTCGAAATTTATGAAATGGAATTGAGGGCCGTCAAGCAACTTCAGTTTTGACTTGTAGCATGTTCGCTAGAGACCGTAGCCGGCGCTGCAACGCTCGTCGTGCTCTGACTGGGCAAAGTGTGTTGGTAATATCGTCAATAGTTACTTCATCTACACCTTTACTACGTTAGCCATCTTACGGTGTGTGGCGGAGGATACTTTCTATACCACTGTCGCATCCTCCCTTTCCTGTTCAGTTGCGAATGGTTGTTCGTAATCCTCTGTGTGAGCTCGAATATCTCTAGGTATACGTAGAAGAAAACAACATATTGTTTAACTCTTCTAGGAACGCACGCTCTCGGAATTTTAACCGTAAGTTGCACCCTGTCGCAGGAAGTCTCTCTTTCAGCGTCTGCCACTGAAGATGGCTGAGCGCCTTGTAAGCGAACGTATTTAATTCCCACTCACCTTGAGCTGTTCAGACGACGTTCGCTTCTTCCCTCGTAGTGCTGCACTGTAACGATGCTGGATCGTCCCTGCAATGTTCAAATAAGTAAAGAGGGTAATGCGGGGGATGTGCTTCACTACCGAGTGACGTCGCACGAGTCTGGTAGTACTTTGATTATTATTAATATTTGTGCACTTTACAAGGTTCCACTGCTTGAGGTCACATAATACACATCTATTCAATGCAATCCACCACAACGACGTTCATGGCAATGTAGTTAATTCATTTCTGATGTGCCACGGCGCGGGAGAAGCGCGAGAACATCAAATCGTATTTCTCGCGTTTTGACTCGATTCAGTCATTTCGCGAACTACTGCTGCCTTCGCGTGATGCGCACGAACGATTGCACATCGATGATTGTACTTTTGTCACAGTGTTTACAACATTTCTGTGACCCAAGATTACAGCAATTACGTCGCGTTAGACAGCCAACCACACACTACGCATCACTTACCGCCAACCGTTAGCAAGACGCTTTAAACAAATGCGAAGCCGATAGCGCAACCGCACTGACGTTAGCACCGATGCTACTGGATATACGCTTACATTCCACAACGAAATAAGTTTTTCCAAATTCAAAGCGAATTTAGAAAACAGGAGACCTCTCGGGGTGGGCTGGTAAGAGAAGGGTGGGAGGTAGCGGTATATCTAAGACAAAAAGAAACAATTATCAAGTTAGAAAAGTAATAAGAACGGAAAATAATTTCTAAGAATGTCGTTTGGTGTACTATTCCACCATTAGGTGACAGTAATCGGTCAGCCATTCACTAAAAAATTGTAAAATTTCTGCCGGCCGCTGTGGCCGAGAGGTTCTAGGCACTTCAGTCCGGAACCGCGCTGCTGCTACGGTCACAGGTTCGGATCCTGCCTAGGGCATGGATGTGTGTGATGTCTTTAGGTTAGTTAAGTTTAAGTAGTTCTAAGTCTAGGGGACTGACGACCTGAGATGTTAAGTACCATAGCGCTTAGAGCCATTTGAACCATCTTTTTTTTTTTTTTTTTTAAATTGCTGTTGAAATGTTATGGAATGTAATACGTGAAAGAAAAAACAAGAACAGGAATTCCAGTCTGTAACGAAATGATTGAAACCAATAAAATTTATGTTGCATGACAGCGCTACCGCACACAGTCAATTTACCAAAACCACGACACACATGAATCATTCAATATATCAAAAATACATTGATTGCGTAAATAAAACTAATTCACAACGCTACCACACGCAGTCTTAGTGATCACTGAAATAGGAACAGCACCATGAGCCTATCATTCATCAATTATTGGCACACGCAAACTTTCACTGGTGCATGAGTGCTTGCTGAAGAGAGAAGAAACAAAAAAACTTAACCCCGACTCACTAATTACTGCTGGAGGAGGTGGGGTTCACTGACCCAAATTGCAGTCTGCACGGCCAGCTGTTCCAAGTGGCAGGTGTGTCGGCCGCTGCCGCAGAGAAAAAGCGAGCGCGCAGCTTCGTATTACACCCGTAGGTTTCCGCAGGGCGTGAAACACAGTTAGCGCCCCTTTACAATTTGACTTACACTCAGCCTAACACACAAATTTTTGAGGTTAACAGTTGTGGTTTTTAAGATACTTGAAATTTAACGTAATAAATCCATAGTTTAGCCAAAATTACGTGACACTGGATTATGCTCAAATCTTCATACTGAAGTTAAAAGGCAACAATATGAGAATATGACACACACAGAATCGTATTAGTAAACATACTATAACATAATACATGACTTAACAGTTTATACAGCACAAGAAATATCATTATTACTTTACGATACACTTCATCCTCCTAACATTAATTCCAGCACAACACACATTGCTAACTGACCGAGTAGACTTATATATAAGCCTCCTTACATCACTCATCTTTACGATAGGCTTTAATATTTTCAACAGGATGCTTTTCTTCATTATTTCCCATAGTTTACAATTTCAAGATCGGCTCAATGCCAAGGACACCCGATTCCAGTGATTTTGTGTGGACCCTTATACGGTCACAACGCCCATATAGTACTAGGGACAGAAAGTTGGCTGAAACCAGATGTAAATAGTAATGAAATCCTAAACCCAGATTGGAATGTATACCGCAGAGACAGGCTGGACAGTGAAGGGGGAGGCGTGTTTATAGCGATAAGAAGTGCAATAGTATCGAAGGAAATTGACGGAGATCCGAAATGTGAAATGATTTGGGTGAAGGTCACGGTTAAAGCAGGCTCAGACTTGGTGATTGGATGTCTCTATAGGCCCCCTGGCTCAGCAGCTGTTGTGGCTGAGCACCTGAAGGATAATTTGGAAAATATTTCGAGTAGATTTCCCCACCATGTTATAGTTCTGGGTGGAGATTTCAATTTGCCGGATATAGACTGGGAGACTCAGACGTTCATAACGGGTGGCAGGGACAAAGAATCCAGTGAAATTTTTTTAAGTGCTTTATCTGAAAACTACCTTGAGCAGTTAAACAGAGAACCGACTCGTGGCGATAACATATTAGACCATCTGGTGACAAACAGATCCGAACTATTTGAAAAAGTTAACGCAGAACAGGGAATCAGCGATCATAAAGCGGTTACGGCATCGATGATTTCAGCCGTAAATAGGAATATTAAAAAGGGTAGGAAGATTTTTCTGTTTAGAAAAAGTGACAAAAAGCAGATTTCAGCGTACCTGTTGGCTCAACACAAAAGTTTTGTCTCAAGTACAGATAGTGTTCAGGATCTACATCTACATCTACATCTATACTCCGCGAGCCACCTTACGGTGTGTGGCGGAGGGTACTTATTGTACCACTATCTGATCCCCCCTTCCCTGTTCCATTCGCGAATTGTGCGTGGGAAGAACGACTGCTTGTAGGTCTCCGTATTTGCTCTAATTTCTCGGATCTTTTCGTTGTGATCATTACGCGAGATATATGTGGGCGGTAGTAATATGTTGCCCATCTCTTCCCGGAATGTGCTCTCTCGTAATTTCGATAATAAACCTCTCCGTATTGCGTAACGCCTTTCTTGAAGTGTCCGCCACTGGAGCTTGTTCAGCATCTCCGTAACGCTCTCGCGCTGACTAAATGTCCCCATGACGAATCGCGCTGCTTTTCGCTGGATCATGTCTATCTCTTCTATTAATCCAACCTTGTAAGGGTCCCATACTGATGAGCAATACTCAAGAATCGGACGAACAAGCGTTTTGTAAGCTACTTCTTTCGTCGATGAGTCACATTTTCTTAGAATTCTTCCTATGAATCTCAACCTGGCGCCTGCTTTTCCCACTATTTGTTTTATGTGATCATTCCACTTCAGATCGCTCCGGATAGTAACTCCTAAGTATTTTACGGTCGTTACCGCTTCCAATGATTTACCACCTATGGCATAATCGTACTGGAATGGATTTCTGCCCCCATGTATGCGCATTATATTACATTTATCTACGTTTAGGGAAAGCTGCCAGCTGTCGCACCATGCATTAATCCTCTGCAGGTCCTCCTGGAGTACGTACGAGTCTTCTGATGTTGCTACTTTCTTGTAGACAACCGTGTCATCTGCAAATAGCCTCACGGAGCTACCGATGTTGTCAACTAAGTCATTTATGTATATTGTAAACAATAAAGGTCCTATCACGCTTCCCCTGCGGTACTCCCGAAATTACCTCTACATCTGCAGATTTTGAACCGTTAAGAATGACATGTTGTGTTCTTTCTTCTAGGAAATCCTGAATCCAATCACAAACCTGGTCCGATATTCCGTAAGCTCGTATTTTTTTCACTAAACGTAAGTGCGGAACCGTATCAAATGCCTTCCTGAAGTCCGGGAATACGGCATCAATCTGCTCGCCAGTGTCTACGGCACTGTGAATTTCTTGGGCAAATAGGGCGAGCTGAGTTTCACATGATCTCTGTTCAGTGGACAAAGTTCAAAACCGTCGTACATAATGCGTTAGATGAGCATGTGCCAAGCAAGATCGTAAGAGATGGAAAAGAGCCACCGTGGTACAACAACCGAATTAGAAAACTGCTGCGGAAGCAAAGGGAACTTCACAGCAAACATAAACATAGCCAAAGCCTTGCAGACAAACAAAAATTACGCGAAGCGAAATGTAGTGTGAGGAGGGCTATGCGAGAGGCGTTCAATGAATTCGAAAGTAAAGTTCTATGTACTGACTTGGCAGAAAATCCTAAGAAATTTTGGTCTTATGTCAAAGCGGTAGGTGGATCAAAACAAAATGTCCAGACACTCTGTGACCAAAATGGTACTGAAACAGAGGATGACAGACTAAAGGCCGAAATACTAAACGTCTTTCTCCAAAGTTGTTTCACAGAGGAAGATTGCACTGTAGTTCCTTCTCTAGATTGTCGCACAGATGACGAAATGGTAGATATCGAAATAGACGACAGAGGGATAGAGAAACAATTAAAATCGCTCAAAAGAGGAAAGGCCTCTGGAGCTGATGGGATACCAGTACAATTTTACACAGAGTAGGCGAAGGAACTTGCCCCCCTTCTTGCAGCGGTGTACCGTAGGTCTCTAGAAGAGCGTAGCGTTCCAAAGGATTGGAAAAGGGCACAGGTCATCCCCGTTTTCAAGAAGGCACGTCGAGCAGATGTGCAGAACTATAGACCTATATCTCTAACGTCCATCAGTTGTAGAATTTTGGGACACGTATTGTGTTCGAGTATAATGACTTTTCTGGAGACTAGAAATCTACTCTGTAGGAATCAGCATGGGTTTCGAAAAAGACGGTCATGTGAAACCCAGCTCGCGCTATTCGTCCACGAGACTCAGAGGGCCATAGATTCGGGTTCACAGGTAGATGCCGTGTTTCTTGACTTCCGCAAGGCGTTCGATACAGTTCCCCACAGTCGTTTAATGAACATAGTAAGAGCATATGGACTATCAGACCAATTGTGTGATAGGATTGAGGAGTTCCTAGATAACAGGACGCAGCATGTCATTCTCAATGGAGAGAAGTCTTCCGAAGTAAGAGTGATTTCAGGTGTGCCGCAGGGGAGTGTCATAGGACCGTTGCTATTCACAATATACATAAATGACCTTGTGGATGACATCGGAAGTTCACTGAGGCTTTTTGCGGATGATGCTGTGGTGTATCGAGAGGTTGTAACAATGGAAAATTGTACTGAAATGCAGGAGGATCTGCAGCGAATTGACGCATGGTGCAGGGAATGGCAATTGAATCTCAATGTAGACAAGTGTAATGTGCTGCGAATACACAGAAAGATAGATCCTTTATCATTTAGCTACAAAATAGCAGGTCAGCAACTGGAAACAGTTAATACCATAAATTATCTGGGAGTACGCATTAGAAGTGATTTAAAATGGAATGATCATATAATGTTGATCGTCGGTAAAGCAGATGCAAGACTGAGATTCATTGGAAGAATCCTAAGGAAATTCAATCCGAAAACAAAGGAAGTAGGTTACAGTACGATTGTTCGCCCACTGCTTGAATACTGCTCAGCAGTGTGGGATCCGTACCAGATAGGGTTGATAGAAGATATAGAGAAGATCCAACGGAGAGCAGCGCGCTTAGTTACAGGATCATTTAGTAATCGCGAAAGCGTTACGGAGATGATAGATAAACTCCAGTGGAAGACTCTACAGGAGAGACGATCAGTAGCTCGGTACGGGCTTTTGTCAAAGTTTCGAGAACATAACTTCACCGAAGAGTCAAGCAGTATATTGCTCCCTCCTACGTATATCTCGCGAAGAGACCATGAGGATAAAATCAGAGAGATTAGAGCCCACACAGAGGCATACCGACAATCCTTCTTTCCACGAACAATACGAGAATGGAATAGAAGGGAGAACCGACAGAGGTACCCTCCGCCACACACCGTCAGGTGGCTTGCGGAGTATGGATGTAGATGTAGATGTACTCCAAATTAAATTTCCTTATCTCATCTGTCATCCTAGATGATTTTGTATGAGTATTAATCAACACTAAGTAGCCCGCTTAATATTTAGATGGACGAACGATTTTATCATGACGATCTTTTCTTTGCTTCGCCTTTCTCTCCAATGTTTGCATTGTCAGATGTATCTTGTCATCCCATGACACAATAGACTTTGGAACATCTCTTACGAATTCACCGTAAATGGTTTCAGGTTCCTGGTTTAGTAACAATTCACAGGGTTCAAAAGCAGTGTATACATATGGCAGTTGTTAATCACACTCTCAAAATCTTCAAGGTACTATTTCCAATGACTATGCTTGTGATGACAATAGGTCCTAAACATTCGGTTGATTTTTTTCATTACACATACTGCCAGGTTCGAAGCAGGCCAGTATTTCGCAGTTAGTACTTGCTCCATATTATGCTGATGCAACGTCTTCACCGATTCCTTGAAAACAAATTGTAGACCATTTACAGATATTGAGAAAATAATGATTGACCATCTTTGTCACTTCACAGACAGATCTTCACACAGCCGGTCTGATATTCCGTACGCCCTTACTTTGTTCATTAGGCGGCAGCATGGAACTGTATCGAACGCCTTTCGGAAGTCAAAAACATGGAATCAACCTGAGCTCCGGAACCCTCTGTTTTCTTGATCTTGTTGACGAGCATAGATAGCTGGATTTCACACGATAGTTGTTTTCGGAACCCATTTTGATTCCTATTGAAGAAATTTTTCGATCCCCAGCAGTGTCATAATACGCGAGCGTAAAACATGTTCCAAAATTCGACAACATACAGTCGTCAGAGTTTCATGCCTATAGTTTCGTACATCTGCTCAAAGACCCATCTTGAAAAGAGGTATGACCTGCGCATTTTCCAAATCAATGGGAACGATTCGGTCAGCCAGGGACCTACGGTATGCTACGGTTAGAAGAGGAGCAAGTTCATCCCCATACTCTATGTAGATTCGTATTGGCATTCCGCCAGGTCTAGTGGCGTCACCTCTGTCGAGCAACTTCAGTAGCTTTTCTTTTCCGTGGTTACATTTTTCAAGGTCTGTCATTCTCATGCTCGTGCGACGATTTAAAAGACGAACATAGTACGAGCTTCCCGCACGACCGCTACGGTCGCAGGTTCGAATCCTGCCTCGGGCATGGGTGTGTGTGATGTCCTTAGGTTAGTTAGGTTTAAGTGGTTCTAAGTTCTATGGGACTGATGACCTCAGAAGTTAAGTCCCATAGTGCTCAGAGCCATGGTACGAGCTTCCTCAGTGAATCAGTTTTGGAAAAAGGTCCTCTAGAATTTCGGTATGCCTTTTCTCTGTCATGCTCCGCTTCGATGCTGTTGTGGGCGCAAAGTGTCTGGATAGCTGTTACCTGTCGTCAAGCCATCGTAACACTGCCTCACGAATCAGTATTCAGAACGTTATGCACCAATTGTCAAATGTTCGATATATTGAACGGTTCAAATGGCTCTGAGCACTATGGGACTTAACATCTATGGTTATCAGTCCCCTAGAACTTAGAACTACTTAAACCCAACTAACCTAAGGACATCACACAACACCCAGCCATCACGAGACAGAGAAAATCCCTGACCCCGCCGGGAATCGAACCCGGGAACCCGGGCGTGGGAAGCGAGAACGCTACCGCACGACCACGAGATGCGGGCGTTCGATATATTGACTACAACATATTTCAGGATTACGTTATCCAATAATCAAGTGTTATAAAGCAAGGAAACACAAATCAGCACATCCCAATACTACACTTCCTGACAACCAAATAAATATCTACACTGAGGTGACTAAAGTCTTGGAATACCTCGTAATATAGTGCCGGTGAAGTGCAGCAACTCTACGTGGCATGGACTCAAAGTCGTTGGAAGTCCCCTGCTGAGATACTGAGTCATGCTGCCTCTATACCCGTCCATAACTGCGAATATGTTGCCGGTGCAGGATTTGGTGCACGAACTGATCTCTCGATTATGTCCCATGAACGTTCGATGGGATTCACGTCGGGCAATTTGAGTGGCCAAATCATTCCCTCGAATTGTCCAGAATGTTCTTAAAGCTATCGCGAACAGCTGTGGCCTGGTGACATGGCGCATTGTTATCCATAAAAATTACGTCGTTGTTTGGGCGTATGATGTCCACGAATGGTCTCTAAGTAGCCGGACATCCAAAGGACCCAATCCATTCCATGTAAACACAGCCCACATTATTACGTAGCCACCACCAGCTTGCACAGTACCTTGTTGACAACTTGGGTCCAAAGCTTCTTTGGGTCTGCGCCACACTCAGATCTTACCATGAGCTCTTACTAACTGAAATCCGGACTCATTTGACCAGGCCACAGTTTTCCAATCATCTAGGGTCCAAACCGTATGGTCACGAGCCCAGGAGAGGCGCTGCAGGCCAGTCGTCTGCTACCCATTAACGTCTTATTCCACTGCACTCTCCTAACGGATACGTTCAACGTGTGTCCTATATTGATTTCTGACGTTTTTTCACGCAGTGTTGCTTGTCGGTCAGCACTGCCAACTATATGCAAACGCCGCTACTCTCGGTCGTTAAGTGAAGGCCGTCGACCACTGCGTTGTTTATGGTTAGAGATTATACCTGAAATCTGGTATCCTCGGCACACTCTTGACCCTGTGGATCTCGCAATATTGATTTCTCTAACGATTTCTTAAATGGAATGACCCACGCGTCTAGCTCCAACTACAATTCCACGTTAAAAGTCTGTTAACTCCCGTCGTGTGGTCATAATCAAGTCAGAAAGCTTTTCATATCATCTACATGAGTACAAATGACAGTTCCGCCAACGCACTACCCTTTCATACCTTATGTATGCCGCATTACCACCATATATATATATGTGCATATCGCTATCCCATGACTTTGTCACCTCAGTGTTTATTGTCCTGTAGTATAATTTATCGTAAAGTTATTATGCCATTTGGCAGCGAAGAAAGTAAAAAGCCAGCAGCAAAAATACATTGTCACAAATCTCATGTTGGCACATAATATGTCACTAAGCTCAGCTGTAAACTAACGGCAGCTGCCTTCACCTACCAAAGACAGTACAATCCTGTAGCGTACACTGGGTGAAGCAGAATTCAACAAAAAGAATTCTGCTGATGTTCATTGACACCTTCTGAGTATTTTGGCATAAGAGACCCACGGTTTCAAGCATCTCGTTACAGATTAATAATTTAATAATACTTTATTAGGTTTGTTACTGCAGTTACCCTTGTTTCTGTGAAAATCCTACACAAAGATCAAGAAACCTGTAAAATCCAATAAGCGAAATGTACAACGCCCAAAATAAAGTAATACAATAACCCTCAGGCGCAAACGTAGTGTGATATGGTTGCCATCGTGCGGGAACAGCTCAGCATAGCGTCGTTGTGCCGCTCTTACGCTGCATTCAGTGAACCCACACACCAGGTGCATATCGGCCAACTCTTCATCAGTAAACCTGCCCTTAGTACTGATGTGCCTCACAGCTATCGCAAAAATAACACAGCCTGGTAACAAAATCCTAGAGAGAACAGATCACTACTGAATTTAAACATGCCACGCACGGGGGACCGGGTTCGATTCCCGGCTGGGGTGGCAGATTTTCTCTCCTCAGGACCTGGGTGGTGTTCTGTCCTCATCATCATTTTGCCGGACGGAGTGGCCGTGCGGTTCTAGGCGCTACAGTCTGGAGCCGCGAGACCACTACGATCGCAGGTTCGAATCCTGTCTCTGGCATGGATGTGTGTGATGTTCTTAGGTTAGTTAGGTTTAAGTAGTTCTAAGTTATAGGGGACTGATGACCACAGATGTTAAGTCCCATAGTGCTGAGAGCCATTTGAAGAAACGCGATCCGGACAAATACACGTTCTGATGAACAACTGATCCACTGAAAATTAGATACCACAAGTTAGTGCAACATCGCCCAGCTGATTAGTTCAGTCACATCACGATAAATGATATGATATTCAGCAATTTTGTCATCATAATCGGCAAAGAATGTGTTGTTGGCAACTACATGTCTACAAGAACAATGCACAATACCGCCTCTAATACCTCTTTCAGTAAACTGGAGTTGTTCGATGTCAGCTATAAGCTGCAACTCCTCAGACATTGAGCATCCCATTCAAATCCAAGTGAAGAAATGTAATGTGCAGTATCCAGGTCATATATTTTGAGACACTAAAGTTTTCGAATACGTCAGCAAGGAGTAGCACTTTAATTTTTAAATATAAATCAGCATACTCTCCTACTGTCTTACAATCGAATACTTTCTACATACTGCAAGCTCTGTGGTACCCAGCTTCTGTTATTGCTTCCCCTGTTAACGAACTTCTAACCTTCTCAGTACGGCGTAAGTGAACTTCCAGCAGAAATGAGCCATTGCTTACGTATTCATATGGAAAAACGTCCTTCTGATTAACTAAATTAAACTCGTGATCATAAGGAAAATTCATGATCTTGAGTTCATTGAATTTCGTGTCAAATGACCAGTTTTCAAGAGAACTTAGCAGAAAATTAAGCGAATCGATGGATTTGAATTTCTATTGAATCTCTACTCCTGCATTACTTATATACTTTTTTAAAAGATTTATATCTTCCCATCTTAGACGGAATCAGAGAAACACGACCTGGATTTATCATAACTTCTTCTTCTTTCTCGTCTATCGTCCTTTGTTCACATGGGCACATGATCAAGAAATGCCCATCGTAATTGCTAGAGTTTTAGAATATGACAGGATCTGTATATTAACGCCTATATTTCACTGCAGCTGGCATGAGCAGCACCACTGCATGCATCGGTTAAACGATTGTGGTCTCTGTGCTTTGCACCACCATCCTTAAATGCTCCATCATAAATATGGCAAATTTCAGTCGAACAAAGTGCCAATTCTTCCTCATCGCTCTTTTCCATCTTTTTATTTTGTAATAAAAAACCATTTACAGTCTCAGCGATTGTAAACAGGCGTTCAGTGAAGTTTGTAAATTTTAAAAGCTCTTTCTTCCAAGTAGGCATGTACTGGGGTGTAAGATGACTGACTGGATATAAACCTGCTAGAATAGACCACTTGATTCAGGTATTACCCTTTGACTGGATGTTTATTGTTGCATGTTCACCTGCTATCACTTGCGTAGTTTCACATTTACTCCTACATAAATCCAGTTATTTTCGTTAATATTGACATTATCCCTTCAACGCCCAACCAGAATCTCATGTCTGAAAAGTCTAAAGTTTCTTTAATAGCTATCAATAACATCAGCCACGTTTCTTCATTGGTTGGTAAATTTCACTAACTTTGTTTTCAAAAATGTGAAAACATACATCCAAGAAATGTGTAAGTTTCTTAAACCCAAGCGTATTATCTATCATACCCCTATACACTAAGTGATCAAAAGTGTCGGGACACCCCCAAAAACATAGGTTTTTCATATTAGGTGCATTGTGCTGCCACCTACTGCCAGGTACTCCATATCAGCGACCTCAGTAGTCATTAGACATCGTGAGAGAGCAGAATGCCGCACTCCGCGGAACTCACGGACTTCGAACGTGGCTAGGTGATTGGGTGTCACTTCTGTCATACGTCTGTACGCGAGATTTCCACACTCCTAAACATCCATAGGTCCACTGTTTCCGACGTGATAGTGAAGTGGAAACGTGAAGGGACCCATACAGCACAAAAGCGTACAGGCCGATCTCGGCTGTTGACTGACAGAGACCGCCGACAGTTGAAGAGAGTCGTAATGTGTAATAGGCAGACATCTATCCAGACCATCACACAGAAATTCCAGGCTGCATCAGGATCCACTGTAGATACATAACAGTTAGGCGGGAGATGAGAAAACTTGGATTTCATGGTCGAGCGGCTGCTCATAAGCCACACATCACGGCGGTAAATGCCAAACGACGCCTAGCTTGGTGTAAGGAGCGTGAACATTGGACGATTTAACAGTGGTAAAACGTTGTGTGGAGTGACGAATCGCGGTAAACAATATGGCGATCCGATGACAGGGTGTGGGTATTGCGAATGACCGGTGAACGTCATCTGCCAGTGTGTGTAGTGTCAACAGTAAAATTCGGAGGCGGTGGTGTTATGGTGTGGTCGTGTTTCTCATGGAGGGGCTTGCATCCCTTGTTGTTTTGCGTGGCACTAGCGCACCACAGGCCTACATTGATGTTTTAAGCACCTTCTTGCTTCCCACTGTTGAAGAGCAATTCGGGGATGGCGATTGCATCTTTCAACATGATCGAGCACCTGTTCATAATGCACGGCCTGTGGCGGAGTGGTTACACAAAAATAACATCCCTGCAATGGACTGGCCTGTACAGAATCCTGACCTGAATCCTACAGACTACCTTTGGGATGTTTTGGAACCCCGACTTCGTGTGAGGCCTCACCGACCGACGTCGATACTTCTCCTCAGTGCAGCACTACATGAAGAATGGACTGCCATTCCCTAAGAATCCTTGCAGCACCTGATTAAACGTATGCCTGAGAGAGTGGAAGCTGCCACCAAGGCTAGGGGTGGACCACCACCATACTGAATTCCAGCATTACCGATGAGAGGGCGCCAAGAACTTGTAAGTAATTTTCAGCCAGGTGTCCGGATACTTCTGATCACATACTGTATATTAGTCTTCTAAACGTAGACGACATATCTGTATAAGAAGAAGAATCAGTAGGTGAAAGATATCAAATTAAAATTTTTTGTGGAGAGTTGACGCTAACATCGAATTTTGTCGACAGTCGATGCAGTTCTTCGACCACTGCTCCAATCTGGTACTACACTCTTGTCCAAAATTAAAGCAATTAACCGCTTTTTCCCCGTCCAGTGTCTAATTCACGATATAATCATACAGACTGTCACAGTCCGTACTATCATCGTTTGCACCGACGATCGCATTCCGGTTAACAGACAATCACGATGTCGTCATGGTACCTCTCAAACGCGGTAGTGTTTGGCGGATAGACTCACATCGACAATCGCTGTCCACACAGTCATAGAGGGTGCGGTATTGCACAAAGAATACGCCTACCACACTCTCTGCTGTAGAGGGCCACAGGAAGAATGGAAGCAGGACAGTCGCAAACTGGCATCTGACCTCGCAGCATCCACTGGACGTGTTGCAACGAGGCAAACGACGTACAGAAGGCTTCGGCAGAGTGGCCTTTGCTATCGGAAACCCGCTGTTTGTGTACCTCTGACGCGTCTTCACAGAAGGGAACGTCTAGAGTAGGGTCGTCAACATGCCACGTGGACGGTTGAACAGTGGGCCAACGTTTTTCCCAAATGAGTCCCGATTTGGATGTGGATTCTTATCTGGAAGAAACGTGGAACACGATTTTGGAACCCAAACATTATGTAAATAGAGAGAAATCGGGGAGGACCCCTAAGAGTGTGGGCAAGGAATTTGTTGCCCACACGAACACCTCTTCATGAAATTGTACTGGTGAATCGGCAAGGCGTAAGTGCTGTCAGGTATCGTGACGAGATCTTGGGACCTCAAATGGTTGAAATGGCTCTGAGCGCTATGGGACTTAACATCTGTGGTCATCAGTCCGCTAGAACATAGAACTACTTAAACCTAACTAACCTATGGACAGCACACACATCCATGCCCGAGACAGGATTCGAACCTGCGACCGTAGCGGTCACGCGGTTCCAGACTGAAGCGCCTACAACCGCACGGCCACACCGGCCGGCTTGCGACCTCAGGTGCGGATGTTGCGAGATACTGTGGGCCCAGACTTCATATTGATGGACGATGATGCTCGAGCCCATAGAGCACAGGTGGTTGATGTTTTCTCGGAACGAAAGATATTGCACGCCTGGCGTTGCCTGCTCACTCTCCCGATTTGAATCCCATAGAACACGTCTGGGATACCCTAGGGAGATGGAATGCATCACGTCATCATTCACCAACCAGTCTCCTAGACTTGCGAGCAACTCTGTCGGGTCTAAGGCGCTGCAGTCGTGGACTGTGCGGCTGGTCCCGGCGGAGGTTCGAGTCCTCCCTCGGGTATGAGTGTGTGTGTTTGCCCTTAGGATAACTTAGGTAAAGTAGTGTGTAAGCTTAGGGACTGATGACCTTAGCAGTTAAGTCCCATAGTGCTCAGAGCCATTTGAACCATTTTTGTTTATACTATTTCGAGGCAAAATGTAAGCAATTTCGCAAAATTTCCGTTTGTTGTTTTAATTTTGGAAACCAGTGTTTATAGGCGATAGCCGGTGCCGTTTCTGCGACACTGAATGAGAACGTATATCTTAGTTTCAGCACGTAATCAGTAAGTGATAACATAAGCGGCAGTCAAATGAAAGAAAGTAAAACGAAATGAAAGTAAGTAAAACGTTTATTTTTTCAAAAGAAATCGTCATAACTGTTAATAGATCTATCCGACTGTGAGACAAGACGATTAATGTCCTCGGAAAAATGTTTGCGGTCGCCTACGGAACCATGAATGTACCAAGGTGTGTACCTCATCGTCTGAAGCAAACATAAGATATTCAACGAAGAGTTTTATGTTTGACAATGCATGTTTGCTGCTGGTTTTCTGCTACTGACTGTGTCCAGAAGCACGGTAACTTAAGGTATAATATACTATAGGACAATATATATTTACATAGTCGTCAGTATGTTTAGTACTGCGATGTATTGATGTTTCATATAGGTCTTGATAATGGGATAACGTAGTACAGAAAGGTACTGCGGTAAATATGTCCCACATTCGACAACATTCTCAACTGCGATTCAGGACAGATCACTGCAATCCATTTAGTGATATAACAAAGACCAAAACCTTTTCGATATGTAGAATTTTAAATTCTGTTTGTTTTTTCTTTGAATTTTATGTCTTTGACAGATATATTAACCTGTTGGTTTCCAGTCTCATCTGATGGCTACAGTGAAATATAATAATCACTCAGTCTCGGTTCAGACAGACATAGTCAGTGAGTAAATAAAAATTGATATTTATGTTGCTATTTCTTTCAGCTGGCGCATCGAATCACATTTTTTATTTAACTGCTGTGCCGCACTTACGTTAGAATAGTAATTAATTGACTACCTTAAAATCACGATCTCCTGTATCGTTCTTTTCGTCAGCATGTCCAGAAGACCCGCAAATCGTTAAAATTGACGTGTAACAAGATGTCAGTTCTTTAGTGTAAGTTACGTAGAACCATAATTTATTGAAAACTGTTAGTCTGTCAATGAAAGCTTGCTAAGTAGTAAAACGAGGTCGAATTAAATTGAGATACGGCAATAGAAACTGAACGCTACATTCCTACACTGTGTTCGCTGTGGTTTCTCCGCATTACCATAGTCTATTGCCTATCTCACTACTTAATAATGCCCTTTCACTCTAATACCTGCAGTGACTTCTAGCTAACTCGCACGAAACATACGTGTAATTTAATAGCTCAAAATGTTTATGTGGTATTAATTAAAGCTGGGTCTTAATATTATCTATGTATTTTTTTCTTAAGGTAATCCATTATTATTCCACACTTTCGCTCATCAAGTACTTTATAACAGTAATTTACTTGATCCAAAGTTCCTCTGCAAGTTATAACAATGTGTTCCTAGGTTACTGTATATGTGAACAAAGGCTGTAAGATGCTAATGCAGAATTCACTTTTTTGAAATATATGTTTTAAATTCTCTGTAATTACATTACATTTTCTAACACTTAAAACCACCAATTTAATTACCGTATTTAAAAATAGGATATTACAGAGATGTAGAAGGTTCAAATGATATCATTTTTTGCGGGGCGTTAGGCACAAATCTTCCATTACTCTTCTAATGACCCGACATGGATTGGATGTTAAGCTATACACTTCGATCCTTACCCTTGACGTAGTCAATAAAGACGTGTCAGGCAAATTGGAAACGGTTTCCTGGTGAGGTTATAACACCGATCTACCCTTTTACATAATTAACTGAAACTTTGCACCTTTCACATACATAGAATAATATGACGTTTTACTGCAAGAAGATAAAACACTCTTGCCTTACAGGAGATTACGCCAATTTGGCATTTCGTTTCATTTACAAAATACACTATCGGCGTCATGGTTTCTTGAATTTTCCGCAGCTAGTATGCCTTGTTTATTGGTGTAAATTAGGCTAGTTTGGTAGTTTGCGCTAAATTACATATTATTCGTCGTATGATTAGTAATAGGTAAAATGCTACAAATAAATAAGTAGTGCGGGGCACTCGTTCTGCCGCACAAGACTCCTTCAACTATGCCACCTCTTACATTTTTCTGCTATACTAAATTAGATGAATTATAAAGAAGGTTCGTCTCTGAAAGACTCGAAATACGTCAATAACCTCATAATTATCCACACTGATACATGAAGGCGGCGTTTTGAACAAATATTCCCCCACTGAAAGGAATTGCGCAAGCTAGGGAACGTTCGCTGAGCCAACATGGCGGATCCTATTTTTGGAGATGCTAATTCAGATATTTCCGGTGTAACCAAGTCAGCTGTCAAAACTAATAATCCTCTGACGCGCAAATAAGAAGCTGATGTGATCTCTTTTATTTCCGCTAAATAAGATTGTGCCGACATCAATTCCGATTCCAGATTGCCAATAGTTTCAAAATTGACCGTAGCGTGCAACTTTTATTTCAGACGTATTTGGCTATAGGGCCACTTTTTATTTAAAGTTGTTGGTGACAGAACATTGATCTGAATGGGTATAGATCTGGTGATATAATAAAATATCCCACTGTTAGGAAGTGAGTCCTTTTTTATATTTCTGTTTAATACCATACATTTATTTAATATTTAATACTACAGAGCATGTGGTAAGTTGAAAGAACCAGAAGTCGTTGAGAGATTCAAAGGGAGCGTTAGGAAACGATTGACTGAAACAGGAGAAACGAATCTGGTAGAAGACGGTTGGGTAGCTTTGAGAGACGAAATAGTGAGTGAAGCAGAGGATCAAATAGGTAAAGAGACAAGGCATATTAAAACTCTTTGGGTATCACAAGAGATATTAATTTAATTGCTGAAAGGAGAAAACATAAAAATGCAGCAAATGAAGCAGGCGAAAGGGAATACAAAGGTCCAGAATATGAGACTGACAGGAAGTGCATAATGGTCAAGCAGGAGTGGCTAAAGGACAAATATGAGTCTATAGCAGCATGTACGAGTATAACTAGAGAAAAGATAGACACCACTTATAGGAAAATTAAAGAGGCATTTGGAGAAAAGAGAGGCGCTGTATGAATATTAAGAGATCAGGTGGAAAACCAGTACCAAGCAAAGAACGAAAACGTAAAAGTTGAAGAGAGTCTGTAGATGGTCTATACAACGGAAATGAACTTCAGGGTAATATTATAGAGATGGAAGAGGATGTGAATGAAGACGAGGTGGGAGGTATGATAGCGCGAGAAGAATTGGACAGAGCGCTGAAAGACCTAAGGCGAAACAAGGCTCCAGGAGTAGACGACATTCCGTTATAACTACTGATAGCCTTGGGACAGCCAGCCACCACAAAGCTCTTCCATTTTGTGTGCACGGTACATGAGACAGGCGAAGTACCCTCCGACTTCAAGAAGAATATCATAACTAAAATTACAAAGAAAGCAGGTACTGACAGGTGTGAATATTATCTAATAAGTCACAGTTGCAAAATACCAACACGAATTCCTTAAAGAACAATGGAAAAACGGGTAGAAGTCGACCTCGGGAAGATCAGTTTTGATTCTGGAGAAACTCGTGAGGCAGTACTGACTTATCTTAGAAGATAGGTTAAGGAAAGGCAAAGCTACTTTTATAGCATTTGTAGACTTAATGAAAGGTTTTGACAATGCTGAGTGGAATGCTCTCTTTGAAATACTAAAGGTTGTTGTTGTTGTGGTCTTTAGTCCTGAGACTGGTTAGTATTTTGCAACTGTGACAATACAGGGAGCGAAAGGCTAATTACAACATGTACACAAACGAGACGGCGGTTAAAAAGAGTCTGGGGGCACGAAAGAGAAGCAGTGGTTGAGAAGGGAGCGAGACAGGGTTGTAGCGTATCGTTGATGTTATTCAATCTGTATACTGAGCAAGCAGCAAAGGAATCAAAGAAAAAATTGAAAGAGGAATTAAAGTTCAGCAGAAGAAATAAAAACTTTGAGGTTTGCTGATGACATTGTAATTCTGTCAGAGACAGCAAAGGAGCCGGCCGGAGTGGCCGAGCGGTTAAAGGCGCTACAGTCTGGAACCGCACGACCGCTACGGTCGCAGGTTAGAATCCTGCCTCGGGCATGGATGTGAGTGATGTCCTTAGGTTAGTTAGGTTTAAGTAGTTCTAAGTTCTAGGGGACTTATGACCACAGCAGTTGAGCCCCATAGTGCTCAGAGCCATTTGATTTTGAACAGCAAAGGACTTGGAAGAGTGGTTGAACGGAACGGACAGTGTCTTGAAATGAGGATATAAGATGAATATCAACTGAAGCAAAACAAGGATAATGGAAATTAGACGAATTAAATCATGTGATACAGAGGGAATTACATTAGGAAACGAGACACTCAAAGTAGTAGATGAGTTTTGTTATGTGGACAGCAAAATAACAGATGATGGCCGAAGAGAGCAAGTCGAGAAATCCGCATCCGAGATCATGGCAGTAACATCAGAGGTTATGATTTAAGAGCTACACCACGGTCCAAGAAAATAACTGCGACCAGATCTGGGTATGTTGCTGCAAATCTGTCATGAAGTTATCTGTAATGAAGCAATGTCTGATAGAAGCTGCGTAAATAGTCAGTCAGGTCTCGATAACATTTAAAAGTGATGCTAAGACTGGCAACTTGCTTTAAATGTTCAGAAATGTAAGACTGTCCAATTCACAAAACGTAGTATGCTATGTCAGTAATATGAATGAGTCACAGTTGGAATCGGCCAGCTCATACAAATACCTGGATGTA
Source organism: Schistocerca serialis cubense (assembly GCF_023864345.2). Lineage (NCBI taxonomy): Eukaryota > Metazoa > Arthropoda > Insecta > Orthoptera > Acrididae > Schistocerca > Schistocerca serialis. Next base: position 88,388,321 of record NC_064640.1, on the reverse strand, counting down.
GCACTTTGTATGGATATGAAATGGAATGGTCACATACGCTCAGTTGTGGGTAAAGCAGATGGTAGACTTTGGTTTACTGTTAGAATACTGTGGGAGAGCAATCAGTCTACAAAGAAGATTGCTTTCAAATTATTCGTGCGACCCATTCTAGAATATTGGTCAAGTGTGGGACCCATACCAAATATGAGTTACCGGAGATATTGCACATATACAGAAGAAGGGCACCACGAGTGGTCAATGGTTTGTTTGATACGTGGGAGAGTGTTACAATGGCGCTGAAGAAACTGAACTGACAGGCTCATGAAGCATAGACGTAAACTATCCCGAGAAAGTCTACTAACAAAGTTTCTAGAATTAGCTTTAAATTATGCCTCTAGGAATATACTACAACCGCCTACGTATCGCTCAGATAGGGAACGTGAGGACAAGATTAGAATAATTACAACATGCACAGAGGCATTCAAACAATCATTCTTCTCGCGCCTCATACGTGAATGGAAGAATGGAAGAAACCCTAATAACTGGAACAATGGGTCGTACCATCTGCCACGCACGTCACTGCGGTTTGCAGAGTATGGATGTAGGTAGAAATTGTAATCTGTAGTCATCACCACTCCAGCCAAACGTCTAATGTATTCATATAATGGCTCTGGAGCCACAAAATGTGTGTTATTGATGGCGACATGAACCACGAATCGCAGCCAGCTGCACGTAGTTCACTCAGTAGATGCTGGCAGAGTCTCCTTTACGTACTAAACGGGACCGTCTGGCAAACGTTCTTAATGAAACTGGACATTCCTCACAATCCTGAGGGCCTCCCGGAGTTTAAATTTGTAATACGTGCCGTAGCGTAGTTTCATTAGGAAGAAGGCGTGTCAGACAAATCTTCCGCCCTGTATTACAGCATCGAATTAGTTGCGCCTACATGTAGGTAAACTAATGTACCGAATTCCAAGACGGGCTGCTGTCGCGTGTTTCCGGCAATTCGTGCCAGTGACTTCAGTTAATTCCACGCACGCATTGACGTTCGCCTAATCATGAATGGCGCCCATGTTGAATGTCTCTAACGTGAACATGAAAAGATGTGTCTATTTTCTGTAAGTCTTGTAGTTCTTACGCAATCGTCTTCTGAAACCACGGAGGTACTTACGAATAACTCAGTACTTTCAGCCCAGTGCAACAAGTCAGCTATGTTGTTTAGGCTTACGACGATAGCCGTGAGACCAGTACCTACATTTGACTTCCACCCAGAGATCTCAGACCCCAAAATTGGCTCAGGCGAGGCTGAACCAGCGAGGTCAAAAGCATCTGGTAGTGCAATGGCGTCGTAAGGCATCAAGCGACACTAGAGCCACCACTGACGTCACAGTCGTCGCTTCAGTCTTCCCTCACCTGTATAGCTCATAGAAACAATCATAAGCTTATCGACAGTGGCAAGCACAGCTTTCAGATGTTGACTGATAGTGGTCACCTCCTGCATTCGGACAGAGCAAGCAGGGTCGCTACACTGTTTCAGAACGTACAACTAGCTGACAAGATGAAAGATAGTTTTAAGCCTAACTTTTGGGGATGAACTGAAGAACAACAGTGAGATACCTTCACCAGTTAATCTAAAATTATGTTATTTGACTGACACTCAGCCTTGCGATAATCGAGCTGCACAGTTACGGTGGTCTAAGCGATACAAAGATAAATTAGTGAAAATCTAACTACAAAATGTAGAAGTAAGACGATGACGAACAGTATCAAAATTATTTAATCAAAGCAATGTGCAAGCTAAAGAATAAGCACTGAGCATTGATCACAACGGCATTGGGAAACAAAATAATTATCGAGGATAAGAATGGGAGGAAGACTGTTGTATGATGTAATGCCCAAACACTATGTAAAAAAGGCAGCGTGATATCAACAAACTGCATAGAATGTCATAGGAAGACAGTATGAAAGATGGCAGTTAATGTGAGCTTTCGAATCGGATCCACTACTGCTTCAAGTAGCTCTTTAGTTGTCGCAGGGGACAACAACTTGATTCCTGGTCCTCCCACCAAGGGAAAATTTCTGCCATACAAGGAATCTAGTCCGTGTCGTGTGTCTGGCAGTCAGATATGCTTACCGGTCAGTTATCATGTAACGAAGAAGAGAATGCCAGTGACTACATGACTGTTATTGTATTGATATCTGCCGTAGTGAAAGGGATATTAAGAAAAATAATTCTGCTTATGCAGAGCGACAAGAATCGTGTAGCAATCAACATCAAATGTTCAACTCTGCAGCTGAATATGCCGAATTTCATTGTGAATTTCGAGAGTTTTATACAATACACATGAATAAGTTATTTTCCGAGGAAAGTGTTAAGGGTTGAAGTGCACACTTTGGCTCAATATTCGTGTTAAAAAGTTGTTACGAAAGAGAACATCAGAATTCATGGAATTCAAACCTTGTTGACAAACAAAATGTGAACGAAGTCAAAACAAGCATAAAGTACGAAATGCACAGCGTGTTCAGTGAATATTCTACATCTACATTAATACTCCGCCTACCACTGTAGAGTGCGTGGCAGACGGTACATTGATCAATATTATCGATTTTATTTCCACTTCCATTCACGTATTGAGGGCTACAGGTCTCTGTACGTATCCCAGTATCTCTCATCTTTTCCTCACAATCATTACGCTTACGCGAGATATACATTAGTGACAACGTAATGGCAGAGCAGTCTTATTCGAACACGGATTCTCTAAGTTTATCTAACAGGCATTCGCAAGAACTATGTCGTCTTTCCATCAAGGGTTCTCATTGAAGTTCCCCAAGAATTTGTGTTACATTTTCATGTGGGGTATGCCGACCTGTTAACGATACTGTCTCTGAATTCGTTGACATGTCTACTACATAAGGACTCCAAAACAAAAACTGGAACAATATCATAGAATTGGTCGCACTATTTCTAGTAAGCGATTTCCTTTACTCATTCGTCGCATTTCCCTGAACCCTTTAAAAAGATCTAAGTGTTCCAGTGGCCTTCGCTAATACTGAAATAACATGACCATCACATTTTTATGTCGCTTGTTAGTGTTATATCATAATACTTACACGATATGAAGTGTTCAAAATGTTCTCCACTACTCTAGTAATAACATAGCATAGAATTTTTTCTCTCCGTTACAGACATTCTATCGCTATCGCCTTTATCCCGCACTGTGCGCGGGGTTGGCGTGGTTAAATCAAATTTGGCATGTTAAATTGAAGAGGTGGCCGGATGCCCTTCCTGCCGCCACCCCGTACCCCTGGGACGGAATCAGAGTACCCCATCTGTCTGCGTCTAGTGTTAATCATGGAAAAGTGCAGATGTGTTTCAAATGTCTGCGAGTCGTGTAACTGAGGCGGGGCGTGGGGACCAACCCGGTATTCACCAAGAGGGATGTGGAAAACCGCCTAAAAACCATATCGAGGCTGGCCGGCACACCGGCCCTCGTCGTTAATCCGGCGGGCGGATTCGATCCGGTGCCGGCGCGCCTACCCGAGTCCAGGAAGCAGCGCATTAGCGCTCTCGGCTAACCTGGAGGGTTCTTCGTTACAGACATTGTGTTGCATTTATTCCCAGTTACAGAGAGCTACCAATCATTACATCAAGTGGAAATTTTTTCAAGACTTTGTGCAAGTCCTTATTATCCAACGACGGTACTTCCCTGTACACAGATGAACCTTCGACGAATAATGCTGCATTGTTGCTGATTCTACCTAAAATTGTAATTCTGACTACCGAGACGGCGAAAAATCAGAGGTGTTTGATTTATGTTAAACCATTAAAGAGATCGAAATTGTCTGTACTCTCGCACAGTGACGACAGTGGACCGAAACGGATGATTAGAGAGGGATGTGGGAACGCTGCCTACCTATTTTCGAACTTGTTTTATTGAGGTACATCGTACTATGATTCACCTTTGAATCGCTACACTAACGCCGACCTCACATATATTGAGATACGTGATCGTGGAGTAGAAAATAAACAAAATCGCTCATTGATAGAAACGCACGTGGACCGGATTAGATACTCTCTCGATTCTGCAGAAATTATGCAAAATAACTTGGATCCCTCCTAGCATGATTTTATCGGAGGTTTCTGGATGAACGAAGCGTTCCAAACGACTGAAGAAGGGGGCAGATCAAAACCAGTATCCGCGTAGGACTGTCTGATAGATGTACGTAACTGAAGACCTATATCTCTGAAATCCGCCTCTTTTAGAATTATAGGACATATTTTATGTGCGAGTGACTAATCAGATTGGAAGATAAGAGTTCTGTGACACAAAGTGGCTATAACAAAGACCAATGTGATAAGTTTGGTAATGGAGGGAAGTGTTTGCAGTAAAACGTTTAGAGGGAGACCAGGGCCGGCCGTGGTAGCCGAGCGGCTCTAGGCGCTTTAGTATGCAACTGCGCGACCGCTACGGTCGCAGGTTCAAGTCCTGCCTCGGGCATGGATGTGTGTGCTGTCTTTAGGTTAGTTAGGTTTAAGTAGTTGTGAGTTCTAGGGGACTGATGACTTCGGATGTTAAGTCCCATGTTGCTCAGAGCCATTTGAACCTTTGTTTTTTTGGAGACCGGGGAAAACATGTTCAAGTGCACGGAGGTTACGATAGTTACGCGGAGATGAAGCAAAAGGAAGCAAGTAACGAAATTAGATTTAACATCCTTTCGACATCGAGGTCATTAGATACCGAGCACAATCTCGATTATAAAAGGATGGGGAAAGAAATCGGCCTTGCGCATACAAAGGAACCATTTGCATTCACCAATTTATATAAATCATGAAAAACCGAAATCTGAATGGCTGGACGTAGTTTTGAACCGTTGTCCTCCCGAATGCGAGTCCAGTGTATTAACCACTTCGCCACCCCGCTCTGTGCAGGGATGAAGAACTCTCACTGGGTAGACTAGCGTGTATAGATGCATCAGAAAAGTCTTCGGGCTGAAGATAATGAGAGCAGGAAGAACGTCAGTTCACGAGACAGAGATCTTCTCCAACCTCACCTCTCTTTGTCCGTACATGATATAAGTGTTGATGTTATATTCCTTCACTTCTGATAGGCGTTAATTGCAGTTCCGCACTGTCCTTTGCTGAACAAACTACGAGCTTATCGAGTATCTGACGTGCTTTTTGACTGGGTTCAGGTCTTCCTATCAGACAGGACTCAAGACGTTCTTAACGGGACATCATCACATTTAAAAGAAACTTCGAGAGTATAGACATGGAGTGTTACAGGGCCTTTATTGTTCACTACATTATATATGATCCATAGAAAGTAGCAAAATCAGAAAACTGTACCGAAAAGCAGAAACATCTGCAATCGTTCGGAGTTTGGTATACGAACTGTCTTTCAACACAAATAAATGTAAATGACTGCTCGCAAATTGACAGAAATACATTGAGTTCGATTACTCCATTGGTCATAGACCTTTGTAAATAGTGAAAACAATAAAATATCTGATAAAAATCATATAGAGCGGACTAGAATGACGCGACCGCATAAAACTAGTTGTAGGAAACCAGATGACAGGCTGAAATTCGGTGGGAGAAGGAAAGAAATCTGATTATCCACTCTGTCGACAGATTATTCAGTACTGCTCGTCAGTGTGGAACTCCTACCCGGTGGGCTTAATTGAAGACAGAGAGAAGATCCAAGAGCATTTACACCATATCTTCCTTGGTATACATTGTACCCACACAAACCATCAACTGAAGGCGAATGATTGAATTAATAGTGTTCATTTTCCTCGTGATTCCATTAAGACGAATTACTATCCCGACATGTATCTGCACTGTGTACTAGTGCAGGAGAGTCAGACTCAGTTTTGTCTTACGTTTACAGTAACGCCATGTTTACGTGACTGGTGCACTGTCATATACTTTTTTAAAGGTATTGGAAAGAGGGAGGCGTTTTTCAAATAAAAACAATAGGGAGCTTTTTAAAAAAGGTGTAGTGCTGATCATATGTTTGTAATAACCAAAGATACAGACGATACAGGAAAGCCAGTCGTGTTGATTAACGCCCCCTAGTATCTAAACATTTGTTTGATATATTTCTTATTTTGCTTCTGGACAAATTGGTTCAAAATGGATCAAATGGCTCCAAGCACTATGGGACTTAACGTCTGAGGTCATCAGTCCCCTAGACTCAAAACTACTTAAACCTAACTAACCTAAGGACATCACACACATCTATGCCCGAGGCAGGATTCGAACCTGCGACCACAGCAGCAGCGCGCTTTCGGACTGAAGCACCTAGAAGCGCTCGGCCACAGCGGCTGGCGACAAATTGGTATTCGGGATGGTTTTTATATCCTACTCTGCGTTGGTAGAACACAGTTTATGATCAGTCATACTGGCGGTCAGCCCAGAGACCGGTGGAACAAACAGGCCGTTCCTGAGGTCGATAAGTTCAAGAAGTCAAAGACTACGGAGGAACGAAGTTTAGAATGGAGCAAAATCGTAGTTAAGTGTGCCAAAACAGTCCAGGGAACTATCCGAGCCGCGCGGAGTGGCCGCTTGGTTTGAGGCGCCATGCCACGGATTGCACGGCCCCTCCCGCCGCAGGTTCGAGTCCTCCCTCGGACATGGATGTGTGTGTTGTTCTTAGCATAAGTTAGTTTAAGTAGTGTGTAAGTCTAGGGACCGATGACCTCTGCAATTTGGTTCCACATTTGAACATTTTTGAACAATCCGAATCGAAAATGTCAAACTGGCTGCGTCAATTACGCTACAACTAACGGAGCGCATTGAACACTTACAGCGAGGTGACAGGAGTCATGGGATACCTCCTCAATCGTGTCGAACCACCTTTTGCCCGGCGTAGTGCAGCAACTCAATGTGGCATCGACTCAAAAAGTCATTGGAAGTCCCCTGCAGAAATATTGAGCCAAGCTGCCTCTATAGTCTCCATAATTACAAAAGTGATGCCAGTGCAGGATCTTGTGCATGAAGTCACCTCTCAGTTGTGTCCCATTAATGTTCGATGGGATTCATGTCAGGTCACCTGGGGGGCCAAATTATTCTCTCGAATTGTCCAGAATGTTCTTCAAACCAAACGTGAACAGTTGTGGCCCGGTGACGTGTCTGAGAACATGAAATCCATTAATGGGTGCAAATGATCTCCAAGTAACTGAACATAACCATTTTAAGTCAATGATCGGTTCAGTTGGACCAAAGCACCCAGTCCGTTCCATGTAAACACAGACCACATCATTATGGAGCTGCAGTCTGGAACCGCAAGACCGCTACGGTCGCAGGTTCAAATCCTGCCTCGGGCATGGATGTTTGTGATGTCCTTAGGTTAGTTAGGTTTAACTAGTTCTAAGTTCTAGGGGACTAATGACCTCAGCAGTTGAGTCCCATAGTGCTCAGAGCCATTTGAACCATTATGGAGCTACCACCAGATTGCACAGTGCCTTGTTAACAATTGGGGTCCATGGCTTTGTGGCATCTGCGCCACACTCAAACCCTGCCATCAGTTCTTACCAACTGAAATCGGAACTGATCTGACCAGGGTACGGTTTTCCAGTCATCTACGGTCTAATCGATATGGTCACTAGCCCAGGAGAGGCGCCACAGGCGATGTCGTGCTACTAGCAAAGGTACTCTCTTCGGTCGTCTGCTGCCATAGCCCATTAACGTGAAATTTCGCCACATTAATACGTTCGTCGTACGTCCCAGACTGATTTCTGCGGTTATTTCACGCAGTGTTGCTTATCTGTTAGCGCTAACAATTCCAAGCAAACGCGGCTGCTCTTGTTCGTTAAGTAAAGGCCGTTGGTCACAGTGTTGTCCGTGGTGAAAGATAATAAGTATGGTATTCTCGGCACATTCTTGAACTGTGGATCTGGAAATACTGAATTTCCTAACGATTTCCGAAATGGAATGTCCGATGTATCTGTCTGCAGCTACTATTCCGCGTTCAAAGTCTGTTAATTCCCGTCGTGCGGCCATTAATCACGTCGGACATCTACTCACATGAATCACCTCAGTAAAATTGATAGCTCCGCCAGTGCGCTGCCATTTTATACTTTGTGTTCGCGATACTACCGCCGTCTGTATGACTGCACGTCGCTCTCTCATGACTTTTGTCACTTCTCTGTAATAGAATATGGAGAACAAACTGACAAACGTGGGCCGCGGTGTCTGCAGACACTCTAGCCCCAGTGGACGGCCCCACGTGACACGCATGCGGCTGCAGTGGTGAATCCCGCGCTTCTCCGCTTCTCCCAGCGAGCAAGCTGCAACCGGAGTGTGAAGCCAAATTATCTCTTACGAAATTCAAACCACTGTCGAGAACTAGAGTGAGCAAATCAAATAAGACATGCTTAACAAATAAGATGAAGCTCCCAGAAGACATGGTCAGACGTGTGTGTAACTTCGTACATGCGTCGGAGGTTTGAGTCCTCCCTGAGGCATGTGTGTGTGTGTGTGTGTGTGTGTGTGTGTGTATGTGTATGTGTGTGTGAGAGAGAGAGAGAGAGAGAGAGAGAGAGAGAGAGAGACAGAGTTTTAGTGTGGAGTAGGATTCGGAGGTGGAGTGGATCCATCAGCATTATGTCGTGGGTGGGTCAGTCACTTCCTGAAACATTTATTTCCATCTGTCGCGTACAGCATACGAAGCTCTGACAGCTGCAATTGATCAGAATTCTGTGTTACTAACATGCGAGAAATTGAGAATGGGTGTCGCCTTTGTTAAATGGTCATGGAGCGAGATTTTGTAAGAATGCGTAATATTACTCCGGTGTGCACGATCATCTAAAATGCACTACTACCATTTCAATGCACTGCACGCCCACCACCATCCATATGAAGTGTATACAATTGATGGCTTTGGCAGTTAGCATTGTGTGTTTCTACTGCAGTTTTTCTGGCGAGAGATTTGGAGGACGAAGAAGTAGTTCTCTTGCAAGGATTTTGTACATACTGTGTCTGGCTTCGGAATCCATATCACGACTGGATGCTAAAGAAACCAAACGACATCTGGTAAGATAACCGATAAGAGCACAATTATTTTTTTACAAAAGCTTTATTAGTTTGTATATAATCTACACACAGAATACGGAAAAAATCTGGATACGAAATAAGAGATATTTACTTTATTGTAAATACTGGTGGAATGTGATCACATGTAGGCGTACTTTCAGGGAAAAAGTAATATATTCTAGAGTGTTTACTACATTAGTGGATACACGAAAAATCTGTTTATCAGACTCAGTTCCCATTTTGACTCCTTATAAAGGGTGGTGGACTGGACATTTCGCATTTTGTTGTTCAACGGATCTTAAGGAAAAAAGTAACATAAAGTGCTACTGTCTCCACAGATAATATTATTTCACAGCTCTCAGAAAAAAGAAGCAATGTATAGAACAGACTAAGGCACTTCCTTACTAAATAAATTTCTCCTTTATATGTAGGTAATGTAGAAACTATAAACTGCGACTCAAACAAGAACAGGCCGTTGCCGATGTGTAAGCAAAGTTTACAAATTACTTTAGACAGAATATAAGGAAACAATCTGGATAGGGAAGAGGAATACACGATATCTGTATTTACTGTAAATACTAATGGAAATTGGTCACTCGTTGGTGTATTCGCAGAAAAATAATGGAGTCGAGAGCATTAGTACATTAGAGCATCTTCGAAAAAAATTGTCTGTAAACCTTCATTCTCATTCATATCGGCTTAAAAATGAATGAAATAAAACCCGAAATTAAAATCTCCAAATATTCTTGGTTACTGAAAGGTGCGGTGTACGCAGTAGCACTAAGTCTACACAGTCTTCTAAGTGTTTAAGTGTTCCAGTGATAAAACATGGTGCTACTGTGACATATAGCAATGGATATCACCTTACATGACACTCCAGAAATGAGAAAGAGATATAGAGGAGACACAGCCGCTTTGTATATTCAGCATAGTTTATATGCATTACATATATACAATCACAGGGGTTAGCAAAATATGCTATATAATTATATCTATGCTCAGTTGATATAGTTCTTGTTTTTCGTTAAAGTGAGGCACTTACCAACAATCTATAATGAGACAGATAATACCTAGAGAGGTCAACTCTTAATATGATAGCTAGAATTACACTGAGATCTTAACACTTCCATCAAATAAAAACTAGCCAAAGTTAAAGAACCATAATTTAGTGCCAAAATGTAGATCTGTTGGACACGAGTCTGCACAATACAGTCATTCATCGATGTGTATGGTCTTCCACAGGGTAAAAAACACCATTTTACCCCTCAAAGGGTACTATTGTTAAGACATTAAGGTCTGTACTAGACAGTTCCGTACCATTTTTAACAAGCGCTGTGCGATGTAGGGATAGTACATCATTTAGAATCCAACTAAAACATATTGGAAACAGACACCTTGTACACTCTGCTAACCTAGTAACAACTCGAGACTGCATTGAAAATTATGTTACGGAAAATATCCGATTCTGCACTTACAAAAACGATGTGTAGGGAAGTAATCGAAATTTGTAACAGAAGATGTGCAGCTTTAATGTAGGCACGAGGTCTAAGAGGGAAATGACACCACGTATGTGTGCTTTAATAGAGAAAAGACAAAACATTCTTTAGACGTGGTAAGACGAAACTACTATTCTCCTACACAAAATCAATAATGCGGCATCAAGAATCACATAGGAGGAAACTGGAATAGGGACAGTGGAAACCATTTCAAGGAAACGTAAAAATCCTGTGGATATACCATATAAAGTGGAACTGGCCGATGTTGATATGGATTCTCTGGCAGAGAAACTGCATGGACTATTGCAACAGCTTCGTGTAGATGACTACGGTTATAACGCAAGACTTTGCTGCGATTTTTAACAAATCAAGACTTCAGTCTGCAAGAAGACTTTTAACGTCACAGTAATATTATTGTATGCAACCGTAAGACTCTTCATTATGGAAAAGCTCACATTGTAGAACAAAGATACATAATAAATTAATGTGTCAAATAACAAGCCTAGGAGTGGAAATAGTTATTGGTAACCTTCTTATCACGTTTATAATGTGCCCTGATATGCATCTATGAGAAACGTTTATATCTTCCATGTCTGAAGAACATGGTATTACCGGACTACAAGCTACGATTTATAACTACAGAATGGACTGTGTTTCACACAATATGATATTGTTTAACTGTATTAAATACAAAAAAATAGTATTTACAATTTTCTCTGCTGTTCTCTGTGACGATCATTTCTATGTGGTGTAAATTATCAGGTACCTTACATAACAACTGCTGTCTTATATGGGACAGTTTTCTGCGATTTGTATACTGGGGCTATAAGAGCTCACAGAACTTTACTGGCGTACAAGTAAAACTTCCAGACAATCGAAAGCAAGAAGATATTATAAACTATGTTCTGTCTGCTTACAGTTTTAATAATTTACCTGTAAGCAGTATGGAGATTGTTCACAAGACGATATAATTATTATACAGAAGTGTTGTATTAAAGATGGAGAAACATATTTTCCGCAATCCAGGAGTTTATTCTCCAAAATACTGTCAAATATGGTTATTACCGAATTAGAATTGGTTCCTACAAACGACGTTATTTCACAGGTCTTAAGAAAAAGAGTAAGTATATCAGACAGATGTAAACGATTCCATATTTTCAAAACCACTCCTGTAAATACAGTTAATGTGTTGTGTGTATGATATAGGAAACTGGAAATAGAGGTGGTCTAAGTATAAATACTGAAGCTGGAGTATACAGATTGCCACAAAGAAAGATTATGAACCCTTACTGGAAAAACGAGCAGTCCATTACAGACGTGCAAGCATGGCTTATAAAGTACTTTAAACACCATGTATGGAGTAAGCTGCATACAACAGGGACATGTAAGACTTCTACATTTGCTGTAAATAGCAATGGAAAGTCAGCACACATTAGAGTAGGTGTTAGGTGAGTAGAGTAACAATATGTGTACAAAAAAAAAAAAGCATGCATGTCTCTTGTCATAATACTCAAGTATGGTCACACACTGAAGGAAAAAAATCACAACACCAAACAATAATTGAAGTAGAATAATGAAATTTCGGAAATACAATTGTCTAGGTAACTTGCTGAAGTGATTAATATTGCAAGATCACAGCTTAATATAAGTGCGAGATGTGCCATTGCAAATGTGAAACGCTGGTACATTAACAGCCGGTGTAACCGCCAGAATGTTGACTCCAAGTGTGCATGCATTGTGTCGTACAGGTGCCGGATGTCAGTTTTGTGGGATGGATTTCCATAGCCATTGCACTTGATTGGTCAATACACGGACCGTTAATGCCGGTTGCGGATGACGCTGGAGTTGCCGTCCCATATGTTGTCGACTAGTGACTGAGCAGGCCAAGGCAATAGGTCAACACTCTATAGAGCATGTTGAATTACAACAGCGGTATGTGGGCGAGCGTTATACTGTTGGAAAACACCACCTGGAATGTTATTCATGGCGGGGTCAGGGATTTTCTCTGCCTCGTGATGACTGGGTGTTGTGTGATGTCCTTAGGTTAGTTAGGTTTAAGTAGTTCTAAGTTCTAGGGGACTGATGACCATGGATGTTAAGTCCCATAGTGCTCAGAGCCGTTTCTGAATGTTATTCATGAATGGCAGCACAACCATCGAGTCACTATATTGACGTACAATCTTGCGATCAGGGTGTGTAGAATAATCACTAGGGTGCTCCTGCTGTCATACGAAATCATAACTCCATGTGTAAGACTAGTGTGTCTAGCACGCAGAGAGGTTGCTTTCAGGCCGTCAACTTGTCTCCTCCTAACCAATTCACGGCCATCGCTGCCACCGAGGCACAAGCAACTTTCATCATAAAACACAACAGATCTCCACCCTGCGCTCGAAGGAGCTCTCGCTTTCGAGTCAGTGGAATGTATGCTACAGGGCATCTGGCTCTGAGTTCTGCTTGAAGTAACGGAATTGTAACAGTTCGTTGTGTCACTGTGGTGTCAACTGCTGGTCAGATTGGTGCTGCAGATGCAGAAGCCAATGGTCTTCCCTCTCGACAGTGTCACGTGGCCGTCTGAAGCCCGGTCTTCTTCCTACCGTACATTCTCGTGACCACCGCTGTCAGCAGTGATGTACAGTGGCTACATTCCTGCGAAGTCTCTCTGCAATACCGCAGAAGGAACATCCAGCTTATCGTAGCTCTATTACATGACCTCGTTCAAACCCAGTGAGGTGTTGCTAATAGAATCTTTACCACCTTGAAGACACTCTTGACTAATATCAACTCACCACGTCTATTCTCAATGTTAACTAACGGTAACGACTGTTACAGCGTGTATTTAGAGCAAACCGCATTTGCATCCTCATAGTGGCGCTACTAATGCCATTCTTGTGCAACTGGCGCGAAATTTGAATAGACATCATCTTTCATATATGGAAACAGGCCTACCAACTTCCGTTTACGTCGCACAGCTGCTTCTTGGTGTTGCTATTTTTTCTCGTCGGTATAGGTCTCCGATTTAGAATTTAAAAAAATTAGTCATGCATCCAGAACTAATAACTGTCTGTAACACTTTATGCCTCTCTCATGCTGCAATAATAATGTGGAGTTACGTGTCGTATACAAAAGTTATACAGTGAAATATAGTAATGGTAACGAAAATTTTTAAAGGAAGTATTATATTTATTACCCTATACAAACTTGTTAATACATTTTAATCATTCTTTCGTCCCACCATTCACCATGTGGCAACATTTAGCATAAGAGCTAGATATGAGGGAGATTATATATAACATTGAAAATTTTCTCTGTATCCTGTACAAGTAAAGGACAGAACTTGATAGCAGCAAACTGTTAAGATGTCTGAATTATTCATTAAAAAGTCTTCCTCATCGGGTGAGACTCGAAATCAATGAGGTTGTGGTGAAAGCAATGAATTTTATGTCAAAATCGATTTGTGTAACAGATTCTTCTAGGATTTCTGATAGTATTCTCAGTTACAAAGAAGCAAACAGAGCTATGACATTTTACTTCATGTATCACTACGTTTCAGAAGAAGAATTGTAACGAACTACTCTGCTAGCACCAAAATCTTGGTTTAAACGTCTTAGGGTATTTAGTAGAATACTTTACCAACTGCTGATTACAAATGTGTCTTTGTAAGTTGTACGGAAACTACATGGCATTGGTAGATGCAGGCCGGCCGAAGTGGCCGTGCGGTTAAAGGCGCTGCAGTCTGGAACCGCAAGACCGCTACGGTCGCAGGTTCGAATCCTGCCTCGGGCATGGATGTTTGTGATGTCCTTAGGTTAGTTAGATTTAAGTAGTTCTAAGTTCTAGGGGACTAATAACCTCAGCAGTTGAGTCCCATAGTGCTCAGAGCCATTTGAACCAAAATTTGGTATATGCAAAATACGTCAGTACCAAACGTCTTTGTTGAAAAACTGCGTCATTACCTTTTTTTAATAAGCAGAGGAAACAGTACTGGAGCATCAGTTATCTTTAAATAATAAAGTGTGGTTTTCAGAAACAGGAATTACACAGCCAACCAGTTACAAATAACTGTTTGTTGCATTGACCTAGGTTTCGACACCTCCACGGGTCTCTTCGTCAGATTGAAATTTTGAGGAATCATATAAAATAATACATATAAAATTAAGTATGACGAAAAAACATTAACAATAATGACAATTGTCATGACATACAAAGGTTACTTACATTGCGAGAAAGCAATGGTAGCTGCTTTAAGCTCTGTCCATTGCTCTTAATATAAGAGGTAGAGAGGAGCCAGCGAAGAGTGGTACGTTTCTTCACGGGATCGTTATGGAGATGCTCAACGAACTCCAACGATAAATGCAACAAGACAGGCCGTTTATTTTTCTCGTTGTGATAACGGTCTACGTAGTGAGTGAGTGAGTGAGTGAGTGAGAGATTGGAGGTTAAGACAGCTTTCTATCTAGTGGAATGGTACTGTTGCATTGTGATCGGATTCCAAGAGAATCATCATGCGTAAGTAATGAGCTTGTTTATGAACTACTTTCTTTTTACTCTCAGTTGCGACTTTCATTTTTAAATAGCGACGATGTAGCAATTCCTAATACATTACACATCAAATTAAGTAGTGTATGGGTCAAGTAAATGATGTAGGCATACACTATCAATTAAGATTACACTACCGTTTAATAGGAATTTTATGGGTGACAGATAATGTGACATTCTCTGCTGGAGCACGTCACGGGGATTGCTGCGTTCGAATACGACAAAAAAAAAAAAAAAGGCGCCCCAACGGGTAGAAGGTAGAGATTAGAAATGACCTCCGTAAACTCGCTTTAAACTCGTCAGCAGGTCCGAACGCGACGTCTCCGTATGCTCGGAGACTAGACTCACCAGTTCCCGCGCTGCCCGTTTGTAACCGAAAATACGTGACTTGAATCGTGTCGGGTACAAATAGACTCTACCAGCGTAGCAAGGAGACCGACTACACGAGTGCGCGACTGTAACAGAGACCTCGCGGCACTGCCGGTACCGGTACACGGTTCGGGACCAAGGAGCTATACGGGCCTGTAACGAACTTGTGACGCCACACTAGTTGGCTTCTCCGCCACACTTCGTCAACTCTCGGCTCCGTGCAGAGCCCACGAGAAATAAATTTTTAACTGCAAACGTATCCACTAAACGTCATAATTTTGTCGTGTGCTATCGAGAACTTGCATGCATTTGAATACGCGGATAAGAATTTTAAACTCGTCCGAAATGGTTACTAGCTCCCGGCCGGACAGAAAAGGAACACAGTTCAAATTAAGCCATGACCTCAGTACAGTACGTAATACTTTGAAATATCAGCTATTGAATTAACAGGACTTGATATCACCAAGAAATTAATCATTTTGTGTGTGTATAGATCTCCCAGTGGTAGTGTGGACACTTTTTTCAATAAATTAACAGAAGTTCTAGATAAAGTCTCAAGTACAAAGGTCAACATAATTCTGAGTGGAGACATTAACATCAACACTAATGTCATAAATGAATCGAGCAGCACCCTCATAAATATCCTTCAAAGTTTTGGCATGTCCCTATTGGTCAATAGTGCAACAAGGGTTACTACAATGACTGCATCAGTAATTGACCATGTGGCCACAAATATGGAGAGGGAAAAATGTGATGTAGCTGTAAAAGATCTCGGTCTATCAGACAATCTCTGCCAAATAAGAACAGTAAAATCAGGCATCGAATCATTCCGTAAACTACATGTCTACAAACGACATCTATCAGAAATCAAAATAAAAGATTTTTCAAAAGAACTGACAAAACAAAGCTGGGATGAAGTGTATAAGGAAACCAACGTGAATATGAAATTCTCCAAATTTCTCACATTATTTAAATTAAACTTTGATAAGGCGTTTCCAAAAGTATGCATGTCTGTATCAACATCTCACAAAAACAGATGGACAACAGCAGGTATCAAGAAGTCCTCCCAAACACTTAAATACCTCAGTTCCACGAGAAAGAGTCGCAATGATCCAGAATTCTTAAATTTCTATCATGGATACAAAAAGATCTATAGGAAGGTGCTAATTGCTGCAAAAAAGTCATTTAATGACAAAATAATATATAATGCAGAGAATGAAAGCAAAGCAGTCCGGGATGTTATAAAAAAGGAAACAGGGAGAGGCAAACAAACGCAGAATAACTTACTGCTAAGGGAGGGTGATAAGGTAATAAATGATTCACAACAGTTAGCAAACTATGTAAACGAGGATTTTTCAAGTATTGCAGAGAAGTTACAGCAAAAATTCTCCAAAACAAATATAACACCTGTAAATAATGTTGCACTAAATACAATGATGTTACTTCCTACCACAGAGAATAAAGTCAATAAAACTGTTCAAAAACTAATAAATAAAAAGTCAGTAGGCTTAGATGAAGTACCAATATGGGTAGTGACACAATGCGTAGAGGTTATACAAGGCCCCTTAACAAATATAGTAAATGAATCCTTCACATTAGTGACATTTCCAGAGGAATTACAATAGGCAAGAGTTGTACCTTTGCTTAAGAAAGGTAAAGCAGAAGACATAGAAAATTACTGGCCATTTCCCTGCTGTTACCATTCTCAAAAATAATAGAAGCAATTATCAAAGACAGATTTATGAATTACTTGAATAAATACAATCTTTTATGCGAATCACAGTTTGGTTTCTGAAGTGGCAAAAATACGGAGTCAGCCATAGTATAATTCACAAAAGTTGTACTTGATGCTCTTGACAAAGATGAGTGTGTCACAGGCATATTTTTGGATCTTTCTACGTCCTTTGATAAAGTCGACCACAATATTCTATTAAATAAATTAGAAGTATTAGGAATAAGAGGGGTAGCTAATGACTGGTTTTGAACATACCTAGCAGATATGTTACAAAGAGTAGAGATAACACATACTTCAAATAGATCCAAACATTTAGTAAAACACTTATCAGAACCAAAATATATTAATATAGGGGTTCCAATAAGGTAGCATATTAGGACCAATGCTATTCCTGATATACATCAATGACTTTCCCAGTAGTGTTACTCATGGTGAAAAAATTCTCTTTGCTGATGACATCAATATCATATGCACTAAGAAAACAAGAGATCTCCTTGCAGAGAAAGCAAATGAAACTCTCAAGAAAGTTTACGATTGGTCAATAAGCAATAAAGAGACATTGAACACAAAGAAAACTAATACCATGAATTTCAGTTTGAAGAGGGAAAATGGCAATGTCAAATTAAATGTAGACGGCACCTCTATCGACTGTGTAACAAATGCAAAATTTTTAGGAATGAATATTGATTCTCAGCTGAAGTGGTGTGAACACATAAAGGTACTTGTAAACAATGCCATCAGCATGTTATACACTTAGAATCCCATCATCAGTACGTAACATGCAGTGTCTTTTAGTTACATACTATTCATATGTACACTCAGTTCTTAGCTATGTCTTTCGTTTTGGGAACTAATGCACAAAATATGAGTACAATTTTCAAACTCCAGAAAAGTGCCATAAGAATAATAATAAAAATAGTAGTCGAGCTCATTGTAAAGATCTGTTCAAAACACTGGGGATTTTAACTGCTCCGTGTGAATACATTTACCAGTCAGTTGTACACATGAAAAACAACATTGTTAATTACTGCACAAACTGCTCTGTCCATGACCATTGAACAAGAGGTGGACTTATCTTACATTCACCAAGAAAAAATAAACATAAAACTCAAAACAACATTTTCTACGAAGGAATAAAATTGTACAATAAATTACGAAAAGAGATTAAAGAGATTGCAAAAGTACACTGATTTAAAACGGCAGCTGAAAAGTACCTGTCATGCAATACACACCGAAGGATTATGTAGGTAAAACAGAGTAGGGGTTTGGTAAAAAAAAATGTTACAAAAATAAATAACAATAACGTTTATGAAACATCCAACATTCCACGTAACACCTTCACAATACTAACACCTCTTCCTCTTTATGATCTCAACATCTCGCTCATTATAGAGGGATGCTAACTCAGTTTTTCAAGATAGCAAATGGGACGTTGCAGCACAGGAAATGGACCAGACATCATCAGTGTGTGTGTGTGTGTGTGTGTGTGTGTGTGTGTGTGTGTGTATAGTGAGTGAAGTGTTATGAAACAATGTGTGTATAGTGTGTGCAGTGACTGTTAGTGAGATATGAGTGAACAGTGTGGCATTACATTATTTAATAAGTTATTTGTAAAAAACAGTATTGTATACCAGGAGTAAATCTAATGATTGTCTCTAACTAGAAGTCTGTAAATGTGTGTGTATACGATTTAGCTTATTTTAAATTGGTCTAAACTTGTAAATACTTTGACATGTCTTATATCCTTGTAAAAAGACATCTGCGGATGAATAAAGCTACTACTGCTACTACGGTTTCTGGCACTCGTAAGACCTGCAGTGTCACGTGCTGTGACGGGCCAGCCACGGCCTGTCTTTCTCGTGGTCCTCGAACGGTTGGGCATGACGATTACCTGCACATATCATTAACTGAAACCCCGCCGCTTTTTTCTGTCTGTGTGTAAGGGATGATCTCAGGGACTATCGTGACGATTCTGATACTGTTTCCACTAATAAATAGACTGATTACGAGGAATATTGTGTATTTGATTTATTACCACTAATTCTAAGCCGGACAGCTTGTCTGGCAGTAGAAGTTAGTGCTACATGTGCGATTCCGGGGTGGGCCGCTAGTTATTTACTAATACTGATGAACTAGCAATGAATATTATTCGATGTGTGAGTGGGATTGGAGATGGGGGGGGGGGGGGGGGGGGGGGGGAGGGTTGTGTGTTTCAATAGAACTTTTTTGAAGACTGCTGCAAATTTTTTAGTATGTTGTTATAGCGATTGTAGGGGGGCGTGATAACATTAAATGGGGGTGCAAGATTATTGGAAAGAACAAAAAATGTGAGTTCAAAATTTGATTAACTTTCTGGAAGAAAACAAAAGGATGTTGACGTCAAAAAAAATTAAAAATGTCTATTTACACTGATAACAATATGTAATGAAACTTCCTGACAGATTAAAACTGTGTGTCGGACCGAGACTCGAACTCGGGACCTCCTGAGTTCGAGTCTCGGTCCAGCACACAGTTTTAATCTGTCAGGAAGTTTCATATCAGCGCACACTACGCTGCAGAGTGAAAATCTTATTCTGAAAGTATATAATGATTGTATGGATTTTTTCGAAAGGCTCATTAAATTTAAAGAACATTATATGAAAATATCGCTTAAATTTCTGAGTAGTATCGACATCAATAACAACCAAAGTCAAAAGCATTTAACAGATCATTGTTACTGCGAAGCAATAAAATGACATCCACCAAATTAGGGTCCAGAGCGGTTATGTTCTTAGCTACATGTACCAGAGAAGGCAGTGTTTTTTCACATTCTTTCCACCATTCAAGAATATCAATTTCCGCCTCTGCATATTTTTCGGTAGCAGCGATTGAGAGGTACAACAATACTTCGCAGTGTTCGCCCACATGGTCCAGGATGTTTCGCATACCTCTTGAATTTTAACGGACGCGGCGGTTTCGATGGACTTCACGTACATTCATGTGAATTATGAGTAACTAGAAACAACGAAATCGTAATTTGTAGCAACACTCATTATTATGTCTCAAGATCATAGAAT
Source organism: Schistocerca serialis cubense (assembly GCF_023864345.2). Classification (NCBI taxonomy): domain Eukaryota; kingdom Metazoa; phylum Arthropoda; class Insecta; order Orthoptera; family Acrididae; genus Schistocerca; species Schistocerca serialis. The sequence continues at coordinate 88,368,113 of NC_064640.1, read as the reverse complement.
AACAGGCTATATAGTTACTCACTCACCTGAAATGATTAGACACAAAGCACCAACCCCTTTGAAAGCATTATCTCTGTTTTCAGTGCTCAGCATCAAAAGATCATGATATGAATGATACAAATATGTTGCAATCTTATGGAACAAGTGTAGTTTAATCTTATGATTACTTCCGTCTAGGTAACTGTTGCATCTAAGTTTAAGTATTGCCATGGCATCACTGTCTAATTCATTAGGACCACGAGCAGAGGGGTACCAAATGTAGGGTTGGATAGTTCACCCGTTCTAGATTATTACTAGCACGTTTGAATGGCTTGAGGAACATGATAAGCTCGTTTAGGGTCTGCTCATTGATATTCTGAAGTCTACTCAGCTCTTTTAGTGGGAGCAACTACTTAACTTCAATCGGAGTATCGCGTACTGAAACCTGCATATCAGTTTTGGATAAAGCTGTTTTATCGGTACCAGGAGCAGCAAATTGTGACACCAGCAATTTTATAAGAGCGTCTCCAATGGATTTTACTCAACCATAACTGTAGTCGGTTGAGGTATAGTCTCCACATCAGCTTCGCAATCTGCTTCAGGTCCTACAGACAAGTAAGTATGGTTGGGTTAGCTTTTTTTAAACACGAGCGTGAAACGTACAAATGGTCTAAGATCTTCGCTGCACATGACTGCCACTGAAGCAAAAATAGTGCACTTTTTCACTGAACCGTCAAGGAAAATTGTCTAGGCATGCGTATTCAAATACAGAGATATGTAAACAGACAGAATACGGCACTGCGGTGGGCAACGCCTATGTAAGACAACAAGCGTCTGGCGCACTTGTTAGATGGGTTACTGGCTGCTACAATGGCAGGTTATCAGGGTTTAAGTGAGTCTGAACGTGGTTTTATGACATAGCACTTCCGAGGTAGCGATGAAGTTGGGGTTTTCCCCTACGACCATTTCACGAGTGTATCGTGAATACCAGGAATCCGGTATAACATAAAATCTCTGACATCGCTACGGCCGGAAAAAGATCCTGCAAGAACGGGAAGAGAATCGTTCAACGTGACAGAAGTGCAACCCTTCCACAAATTGCTGCAGATTTCAATGCTTGGCCATCAACAAGTGTCAGCGTGCGAACCATTCAACGAAACATCGTCCATATGGGCTTTTGTGGCCGAAAGTACACTCTTGTACGCTTAATGAGTGCACGACGCTTTACACCTCGCCTGGGGCCGTCAACACCGACATTGGACTGTTGATGACTGGAAACATGTCGGACGAGTCTCGCTTGAAATTGTATCGATTGGACGTGTACGGGTATGGGGACAACCTCATGAATCCATGACACTGCATGTCAGCAGAGGACTGTTCAAGCTGGTGGAGGTTCTGTAATGGTGTGGGGCATGTGCAGTTGGAGTGATATGGGACCCCTGATACGTCTAGATACGACTCTGACACGTGACCGTACGTAAGCATTTTGTCTGATCACCTTCATCCATTCATGTCCATTGTGCATTCCGGCGGACTTGGGCTTTTCCAGCGGGACAATGCGACACCACACACGTCCAAAATTGCTACAGAGTGGCTCCAGGAACACTCTTCTGGGTATAAACACTACCACTGGTCACCAAACACCGCAGACATGAACATTATTGAGCATATCTGGGGTGTCTTGCAACGTGCTGTTCAGAAGAGACCTCCACCGCCTCGTTCTCTTGTGAGTTTATGTGCGGCCCAGCAGGATTTATAGTGTCAGTTCCCTCCAGCACTACTTCAGACATTAGTCGAGTCTGGGCCACGTCGTGCTGCGGCACTTCTGCGTGCTCGCGGGAGCCCTGCAGGATATTAGGTAGATGTACCAGTTTCTTTGGCTGTTCAGTTTAATATGCAATACTTCATTATCTAGTGCAGTATCCAAGCAAAGACAGTAATTTTTTTTCTCACTGGAATAATGTAATTTTCTAAGGGCCCTCGATGATGAAATAGAAATGCGTGTTGGTTTGCAACAACACAAAAAGTTTATCTTTATGCTATGAATGAGCTTTGTTATAAGCAGGAGCTTATGGGCGCTTAACGGCGAGGTTATCAGCGCGTTTTTGTAAGCTGCTGACCTGTCATGTCCTCTGCTCCTTGTTTAATAAAACGCTGTTTCAGGATTCCATCGCAATTACAACTGTGTTTTTACGAAGTGAATCTTGGTAAACTGTGCTTAGTTTTGGCAAAAGGCGCAAATTTCAGTATGGTAAGAAGAGAAGTGTAGACGTTACTCAAAACTCGACACTGATGACACACTCCTGCACACTTTCGTAAGGAAACGAATCGACTAGTAGGAAGCTACCGCAGTTCTCAGACTCGTCATTCTCTCGAAGGGAGGGACGGGACAAGGCTGGAACTGGTCTCACCTCCACTGCCGCAGAATTGCGGGAAGAAATCCTGTGGTGCCACGGGACGGAACTGCCCCACTTACCGGATGCTAGAAAAACGCCTCATTTCTAGAATCGACTATGGCTGAGCAGAGCTCAGTTAACAGGATGCTTAAACGCAAGTCCCCGAGTAAAAGGAGGAGGGATGCTGTGAGGCCCAACAGATTCAAAGAATTTTTAAGATCGCTTTCAAGCACCGTGAAAGTTCCAACAGTAGAGAAAGAAATTCAAACAGATCCCACTATGGTGGACAGATGCATACAAACCGATTTGCCGGCCGAAGTGGCAGTGCGGTTCTAGGCGTTGCAGTCTGGAACCGCGAGACCGCTACGGTCGCAGGTTCGAATCCTGCCTCGGGCATGGATGTGTGTGATGTCCTTAGGTTAGTTAGGTTTAACTACACTCCTGGAAATTGAAATAAGAACACCGTGAATTCATTGTCCCAGGAAGGGGAAACTTTATTGACACATTCCTGGAGTCAGATACATCACATGATCACACTGACAGAACCACAGGCACATACACACAGGCAACAGAGCATGCACAATGTCGGCACTAGTACAGTGTATATCCACCTTTCGCAGCAATGCAGGCTGCTATTCTCCCATGGAGACGATCGTAGAGATGCTGGATGTAGTCCTGTGGAACGGCTTGCCATGCCATTTCCACCTGGCGCCTCAGTTGGACCAGCGTTCGTGCTGGACGTGCAGACCGCGTGAGACGACGCTTCATCCAGTCCCAAACATGTTCAATGGGGGACAGATCCGGAGATCTTGCTGGCCAGGGTAGTTGACTTACACCTTCTAGAGCACGTTGGGTGGCACGGGATACATGCGGACGTGCATTGTCCTGTTCGAACAGCAAGTTCCCTTGCCGGTCTAGGAATGGTAGAACGATGGGTTCGATGACGGTTTGGATGTACCGTGCACTATTCAGTGTCCCCTCGACGATCACCAGTGGTGTACGGCCAGTGTAGGAGATCGCTCCCCACACCATGATGCTTGGTGTTGGCCCTGTGTGCCTCGGTCGTATGCAGTCCTGATTATGGCGCTCACCTGCACGGCGCCAAACACGCATACGACCATCATTGGCACCAAGGCAGAAGCGACTCTCATCGCTGAAGACGACACGTCTCCATTCGTCCCTCCATTCACGCCTGTCGCGACACCACTGGAGGCGGGCTGCACGATGTTGGGGCGTGAGCGGAAGACGGCCTAACGGTGTGCGGGACCGTAGCCCAGCTTCATGGAGACGGTTGCGAATGGTCCTCGCCGATACCCCAGGAGCAACAGTGTCCCTAATTTGCTGGGAAGTGGCGGTGCGGTCCCCTACGGCACTGCGTAGGATCCTACGGTCTTGGCGTGCATCCGTGCGTCGCTGCGGTCCGGTCCCAGGTCGACGGGCACGTGCACCTTCCGCCGACCACTGGCGACAACATCGATGTACTGTGGAGACCTCACGCCCCACGTGTTGAGCAATTCGGCGGTACGTCCACCCGGCCTCCCGCATGCCCACTATACGCCCTCGCTCAAAGTCCGTCAACTGCACATACGGTTCACGTCCACCCTGTCGCGGCATGCTACCAGTGTTAAAGACTGCGATGGAGCTCCGTATGCCACGGCAAACTGGCTGACACTGATGGCGGCGGTGCACAAATGCTGCGCAGCTAACGCCATTCGACGGCCAACACCGCGGTTCCTGGTGTGTCCGCTGTGCCGTGCGTGTGATCATTGCTTGTACAGCCCTCTCGCAGTTGTCCGGAGCAAGTATGGTGGGTCTGACACACCGGTGTCAATGTGTTCTTTTTTCCATTTCCGGGAGTGTAGTTCTAAGTTCTATGGGACTAATGACCTCAGAAGTTGAGTCCCATAGAGCTCAGAGACATTTTGAACAAACCGATTTCCCGGAAAATATCACAGCTCCCCCCTCCCAAAAGCGGGGAATGAGGCCGAATGAAGATCAACCACGGCAAAAGCATCCTGTGGTGGTGGCGGCCTTCCTGGCCCCTACCCAAGAACCTAAACAAACTGAACGACAGCCACTCCAAGAAAGCATAGTTACTAGCACCAGTGCACATCCAACTGTAGCAGATACCCCAGTAGTCAGGCTACCGCCTGTACACCCGGTTAGGGTGTATCCCAACATTGAACATACGATGCAACTGGCAAGATTGGAGCAGCCGACTATCCTGACCACTGCCTTACGACATGTGGTCCGGGTAGGACATGAGAATGGAAGAAAGGTCACCTTCTCGGTAATCGAGGCTGTAGATAGAATACAACTAAAGTCAGTGAACCTTCCCACTGACTTCGGAGCCCGGCGAGACTTAATCAAGAAAGTATTCGAAAGACGTGGGGAGAAATTTGACCTAGACGATATCTACACCCAGTCAGTCCTAGCTCACGGTCGAATCGCCTTTGATTGGAGTAAGACCTTGCCTGACGATAGAATGCATACTTACTTCCCATAATGACTAAACTAACTGTCGGACAACTAAACACGCATAACAGCAGACTTGGTTTGCAGGAGCTTCGAAGGGAGGTGGAGGAGAGGAGGCTTGACGTACTCTGCCTACAGGAGCCGTACTCTCAAGCTGGGAAACTTTCATTTGCACCCGCTACATGGCAAACAGTTAGTTGTGGGGATGCCCCCAAAGCGACAATAGTCATCACGAACCAGTCTCTACGAGTAACAACACTCACACAATTTTCCAACTGTCACTGCAACGCCGTGGAGATACAGTCTCCCGTGGGAATTATAACCTTCATAAATATGTACTTCCAATATGGAGACAATATAGAACAACACTTGGATCACCTGATAAGAGTAGCCACGGCGTTGCGGGGACGGAAACTGGTGATAACAGCTGACATAAATGCAAAATCCCCCCTCTGGTACAGTGGCACAAGAGATGAAAACGGCGGAAAGGTGGAGGATATGATCGTGGCGTTACAACTTGTAGTGGCAAATAGACCTGGCAACCCTCCCACCTATGCGGCGGGAGGGGGCCTTGGCACCAACATAGACGTAACACTAGTTACACCAAATACTGCCAACATCATCCAGGAGTGGGAAGTTAAAGAAAACGCTACAACAAGTGACCATAATCTTATCACTTTTAGCCTAGGAAATACAGGGTGGCACTGGGCCATGGGGTGGGAGCTGCAACTGAATTTCAAGAGAGCTGATTGGGAGAAACTAGTGAGAGAGTGCGACATTCCTCCATTGCCAGAAGGTGACGCACACCAGAACCTGGACATAGACAAGCGGGCTGAAGAACTGGTGAGCGCAGTGACTGGAGCAGTGAAAGCAGCTGTTCCAACCAGGAGGAGAGGGCCATGGCGCCCTCCCCGTCACCGTGGTCAGCTGAACTGGAGGAGATGCGTCAGTCTGTCAAAAGGCTGAGGAGGCACTACCAGCGCAGTGTCGTCTGGTGGGAAAAGCAAAGATGGTTACTGCAATACTGGGAGGCAAAAGAGAAATTCCAAAAAGAACTAAAACAAGTTATAATACGAAGTTGGGAAAGATTTGTATTGGACCAGTTGGCCTTGGACTCATGGGGTGTACCCTACAAACTAGTTATGGAAAAGATCCGATCCCCAATGATGCTATCAACGGTCAGGCACGGGGATGGGATGACGGATTCCTGGCAGGAGACTGCCGAGGTCCTTCTCCGGTCCCTGCTGCCTGATGACGATGTGGATAGCGACACCGAAAACCAGTCCCAGTTACGTAATGAAGATCCGGACAGAATAGTAAATGATAGGGCAGTCTACCCCTTCTCTTAAGAGGAGGTGGCTGGCCACATCAAAGCATTAAAAACAGGGAAAGCCCCCGGCCCAGACGGCATTGTGGCGGAGGTGGTGCAGTTCCTGGCACCCCAACTGGTAGTTCCACTAACCCAGCTATACAACGAGTGCCTAAGATAGGAAAAACTCCCCAAAATTTGGAAAGTGGCAAATGTAGTGATCATCAAAAAAGGACCCAACAAGGAACCAGCGGATGTCAAGTCCTATAGACCGATCTGCCTACTTGACATTTTTGGGAAATTACTCGAGAAATTGCTAGCTGACAGACTGACTGCACACCGAGTGCTGTGTGGGATGGGCGACAGGCAGTTCGGCTTCAGGCTGGGGCAATCGGCAACCAATGCGATCGCTCTGGCGGCTGAGGTCTGCAGCTCTACCCCGTACAAGTACGTTGTTGGCATCATGGTTGACATCAGTGGCGCCTTTGACAACCTGTGGTGGCCTTCGCTCTTCTCCTGCTTGCGGGAGAAAGAGTGTCCAGGGTCGCTATATGGTTGCCTGAGGAGCTATTGTGAAGGGCGGGAGGTCTGGCTATAATCCCCTATCGGCAGAGTTGGAAAAACTATAACTAAGGGATGTCCCCAGGGTTCCGTCTTAGGTCCCCTGTTCTGGGACATCCATATGGAACCACTTTTAGATAGTCTGCAGCCGCGAAGATATCGAGCCAAAAATAGACAGAGCTATGACCAAATTGCAACTGTGGTGTACAAATAACTAAGATGTCGATTTCACCAACAAAATCTTTTTCCAAAGCTGTTTCACAGAGGAAGACTGCACTGTAGTTCTTTCTCTAGATTGTCACACAGATGACAAAATGGTAGATATCGAAATAGACGACAGAGGGATAGAGAAACAATTAAAATCGCTCAAAATAGGAAAGGCCTCTGGACCTGATGGGATACCAATTCGATTTTACACAGAGTACGCGAAGGAACTTGCCCCTCTTCTTGCAGCGGTGTACCGTAGGTCTCTAGAAGAGCGTAGCGTTCCAAAGGATTGGGAAAGGGCACAGGTCATCCCCGTTTTCAAGAAGGGACGTCGAACAGATGTGCAGAACTATAGACCTATATCTCTAACGTCGATCAGTTGTAGAATTTTGGAACACGTATTATGTTCGAGTATAATGACTTTTCTGGAGACTAGAAATCTACTCTGTAGGAATCAGCATGGGCTTCGAAAAAGACGGTCGTGTGAAACCCAGCTCGCGCTATTCGTCCACGAGACTCAGAGAGCCATAGACACGGGTTCACAGGTAGATGCCGTGTTTCTTGACTTCCGCAAGGCGTTCGATACAGTTCCCCACAGTCGTTTAATGAACAAAATAAGAGCATATGGACTATCAGACCAATTGTGTGATTGGATTGAAGAGTTCCTAGATAACAGAACGCAGCATGTCATTCTCAATGGAGAGAAGTCTTCCGAAGTAAGAGTGATTTCAGGTGAGCCGCAGGGGAGTGTCATAGGACCGTTGCTATTCACAATATACATAAACGACCTTGTGGATGACATCGGAAGTTCACTGAGGCTTTTTGCAGATGGTGCTGTGGTGTATCGAGAGGTTGTAACAATGGAAAATTGTACTGAAATGCAGGAGGATCTGCAGCGAATAGACGCATGGTGCAGGGAATAGCAACTGAATCTCAATGTAGACAAGTGTAATGTGCTGCGAATACATAGAAAGATAGTTCCCTTATCATTTAACTACAAAATAGCAGGTCAGCAACTGGAAGCAGTTAATTCCATAAATTATCTGGGAGTACGCATTAGGAGTGATTTAAAATGGAATGATCATATAAAGTTGATCGTCAGTAAAGCAGATGCCAGACTGAGATTCATTGGAAGAATCCTAAGGAAATGCAATCCGTAAACAAAGGAAGTAGGTTACAGTACGCTTGTTCGCCCACTGCTTGAATACTGCTCAACAGTGTGGGATCCGTACCAGATAGGATTGATAGAAGAGATAGAGAAGATCCAACGGAGAGCAGCGCGCTTCGTTACAGGATCATTTAATAATCGCGAAAGCGTTACGGAGATGATAGATAAACTCCAGTGGAAGACTCTGCAGGAGAGACGCTCTGTAGCTCGGTACGGGCTTTTGTTAAAGTTTCGAGAACATACCTTCACCGAAGAGTCAAGCAGTATATTGCTCCCTCCTACGTATATCTCGCGAAGAGACCATGAGGATAAAATCATACAGATTAGAGCCCACACAGAAGCATACCGACAATCCTTCTTTCCACGAACAATACGAGACTGGAATAGAAGGGAGAACCGATAGAGGTACTCAAGGTACCCTCCGCCACACACCGTCAGGTGGCTTGCGGAGTGTAGATGTAGATGTAAAATCAACGTACTTATTGCTGAAGGGACAGCTAGTAAGGAACCCTACAATTAGAATTGGAGCCTCACCAGTTATAAGACGACAAGAGACTCGATACTTGGGCGTCATCATCGATGAAAGGTGGAACTTCGGACGGCACATTAAGTCCGTAACCCGAAAAGCACTACAAGTACTCAACAACCTCATTTCCATAGGGAACAAACGATTTCACCTTCCACCACGCCTAATCAAGCTATATCACCACAGTATACTAACTTCAATAGTGGGTTACGGATCGGGAGTCTGGGCACACAGGCTCACAAGGGTGGTGCCTGCCATGGCAGTGAGAAGAGTACAAAGAAACATGCTGTTAAGATCTATAGGGGCGTACAGAACATCCCCAGGAAGTGCTCTATTAATAATAATGGGGCTCTGTCCTCTAGATATAAAAATACGAGAACAAGCAGCATGGTATTGGGTTAAGAAGGCGAACAACATGAAAATAGAGAATATCCTGGGAGCTCTGGTGAGGGACAAGGGAGAAGTACGAAGAAGGGGTGAGGACTTATGGCAGGAATCATGGGAAACGGATGAATCTGGCAGAAGAACCTTTGGGTTCCTGCCAAATGTTAAAGAAAGGTTAGGCATGGGGTATTTCGAGCCAACACGGGGTCTAATACACTTTCTCGCTAGCCATGGGCCCTACCCGACATACCTATGTCGGTTTGGGAAAAAGGCTACACCTGAGTGTGACTGTGGCGCTTCGGAGGGCACTCCCGACCATGTGGTTTACGAGTGCCCCCTTTTCGATGATGGAGCAGTGACATTAAGACAACAGCTTCCACATAACAATACATATGACCTTTTAAGGCATGAAGAGACTTTTGAAACCCTAAACAGTTTGGCAAACGAGGTATCACGGAAAGTACTGACAGCATACTTGAGGGGCCTTCATGACTAGAGACAAACACTGAACGCGTCCTATTACCCTGATCCTGTACCGCCTGTGAGTGGACAGGTCGACTTTCAGTTGCAATCCGCCACGTGCAGGACTAGGGGGACCAGGATACACTCATCTTAGACCAAAATAGCACCGGAATTGACGTAGGTTAGCACAGTAGTTGTAGCATTAGATATAGATGTAAAGTTAGGAACCTGCGGCGACAAGCAATTCTGGCCTGCCCAGTGTCAGGGGCACGCTCATCGGGATTAGCTCGATGAGCAGGGCCTAAAGTAGTAGGTTTTTGTCTAGGCTGACACACCTGTAACGCTGCAGGCAGTTAGGAATTAACAAGTAGGTAGGAAAACTAACAATTAGCTAGTAGTGTAGTTTAATAACTGTAGTCTGCCTATGAACCTGTACTGATACGCTGTCCGTAGCTCTTAATAATAAACACTGTATCATTGTAATAACAATAATAATAGCTGCTGAAATATGTAACTCTGTACTAATATTACGACCCACTAATCACTAAGGTGGTGGGTTGATATTGTATAAATATTATAGATGTTATTAATAAAGATTTTTTTTTACGTCATGATGTGAGGAGCTCTTTTGTATGACTTCAGGTCATAGCTGGAAGTGATTGAGGGAATTCTGAGGACACAGCGGTATGGCACGGACTTCCTACATCCTCAAGTGTTACCTCTCATGTGACAGTATCATGGTGCCATTTTGCAACAGGACACTGTTTGTCCACACATGACACGTATCTCTACGAACAGTTTGTGTGATGTTGATTTACTCACGCGTCCAGAAAGATACTCAGATCTGTCGGCAATAGAACATGTGTGGGATCAGCTGGGGCATCAAGTCTTCCCAGCGCCATTATCCAGAATATCAAAGATCAAACAAAACAGTTGTGGGTTAGGTTGCCACAGCTTGCAACGTCATACTGAAAAACAGGCTCATATTGCTTACTTAGTCAAAAACTTTACTCGACTTTGCACTCACTGAAGTAACACCATACACCCCTTCTACTCATAAAGTTTCAATTCTTTTTCTGCTCTCCTTATGGGTGCTTCACTTATTTTGTGAGGCCGTGTATATATTACTCTACAAACCACACACACTGATGAGTCACTTCCCTAGTATCATATAGGGTCCCCATGAGCACACAGAAGTGCCGCAACACGACATGGCATGGACTCGACTAATGTCTAAAGTAGTGCTGGAGGGAATTAACACCATGAATACTGCAGGGCTTATATAAATCCACAAGAGTGTGAGAGGGTGGAGATCTCTTCTGAACAGCACGTTGCAAGGCACCCCAGATATGCTCAATAATGCTCATGTCTCGGGAGTTTGGTGGTCAACGGAAGTGTTTAAATTCAGAGGAGTGTTCCTACGGTCACTCTGTAGCAATTCTGAACGTGTGTAATGTCGCATTGTTCTGCTGGAATTGCCCAGGTCCGTCGGAATGCACAATGGACATGAATACTTGCAGGTGATCAGATAGGATGCTCACGCAAGTGTCACCTATCAGAGTCGTATCTAGGCGTATCAAGGGTCCCATATCACTCCAACTGCATACGCCCCACGCTGTTACAGAGCCTCAACCAGCTTGAACAGTCCCTTGCTGACATGCAAGGTCCATGGATTCATGAGGTTGTCTCCATACCCGTACACGTCCATCCGCTCGATACTATTTGAAACAACACTCGTCCGACCAGTGTTTCCAGTCAGCAGCAGTTCAATGTCGGTGTTGACGGGCCCAGTCAAGGTTTAAAACTTTGTGTCGTGCAGTCTTCAATGGTACACGAGTGGACTAAGAAAGCCCATATCGATGATGTTTCGTTGAATGGTTCGCACGCTGACACTTGTTGATGGTCCAGAATAGAAATTTGCAGCAATTTGCGGAAGGGTTGCACTTCTGTCACGCTGAACGATTCTCTGCAGTCGTCGTTGGTGCTGTTCTTGCAGGATCTTTTCCCGGCCGCAGCGATGTCGGAGACTTGATGCTTTGCCGGATTCCTCATATTCACAGTACACTCCTGAAATGGTCGTACGGGAGATGCTGTGTCCCATCGCTCGTGCACCGACTATAACACCTCGTTCAAACTTATTTAAATCATGATAAGCTGCCATTGTAGCAGAAGTAACCGATCTAACAACTGCGCCAGACACTAGCTGTCTTACTTAGGCCCTGCCGACCGCAGCGCCGAATACTGCCTGTTTACATGTATCTGTATTTGAATTCGCTTGCCTATACCAGCTTCTTTGGCGCTTCAGCGTATTATGACCAGTTCCCACGGCAAGGCTCAATGTAACCTGAAGGCATTGCGGGCACGGGACACGGTAATGAAAGTGTACCGCCAGAGCAGAGACGAATGACGAATCATTCTAGCGACGATGCGTGCCGCAAATGGAAAATCCACTGACATAAATGACTTTGGCAAAGTTTAAATTCTTAAGGTCTCATGCCTGGGTACATGCACGTTGAAAGCGGCAAAGCTTATCAGCTGCTCACGTGCTGCTATCGTGAACAGATATGGATAATTTTTGAAGGTTGTGGAACCACGTGCAGGCGAGAAGATGTTGGATGTCTCATGTCAGAAAGTGGATGCCGGAGGCTTGTCTGCCCTCTAAAGCAGGATAGGTGGCGATCTGTAGCAGATTTCACTACCAGAGTACGATGTCTGAGCAGACTGAAGTTCCGGAACACACCATGCAGCGCACATTGGTGAACATGGGGCTCCCCAGCAGAAAACCTTACGGGTTCCAATGTTGACCCAACGACATCGTCAGTTACGATTACAGTGGGAACAGAATTATCAAAACTGGGAATAAGAATCAATGGCGACGTGTCACCTGCTCGGACGAATCACGTTTCTTGTTACAGCAGGTCCGTAGCACGCTGCCATCTAGGCCAGCGGCTGCTCGGAATACGCACCGCACCATGATAGCTGCGGATTGCGAGAACATTATTGCGCACCACCTGCATTTCTTCATGCTTGATGTCTGCCCCGAAGACAGTGGCTTCATCCAGCAGATTAACTTTTCGAGTCCAAGGCCACAATCGTGGTACTGCACAGCACGTTCGTGTCTAGTCGACCAAATTCGCCTGATACGAACCCGATGAAACACATCTTGGAGACTATCAGGCGCTACCTCGGCGCTCGCACCACCGTTCCATAATGTACAGGAATTGACTGACCTGTGCCTAGACATCTGTACGATTGGCGATCACACTGTGAAACAGTCATGGACTCTAGGTATCTAGGTGGCTCCTGGATTATAGATGTTGATGCAAAATTCATTACTGCTCTGTAAATCTAAATACACTACTGGCCATTAAAATTGCTACACCAAGAAAAAATGCAGACGATTAACGGGTATTCATTGGACAAATATATTATACTAGAACTGACATGTGATTACATTTTCACGCAATTTGGGTGCATAGATCCTGAGAAATCAGTACCCAGAACAACCACCAGTGGCCGTAATAACGGCCTTGATAGGCCTGGGCATTGAGTCAAACAGAGCTTGGATGGGGGAGTGTACACATACAGCTGCCCATGCAGCGTCAACACGATACCACAGTTCATCAACAGTAGTGACTGGCGTTTTGTGACGAGCCAGTTGCTCGGCCACCATTGACCAGACGTTTTCAATTGGTGAGAGATCTGGAGAATACGCTGGCCAGGGCAGCAGTCGAACATTTTCTGTATCCAGAAAGGCTCGTACAGAACCTACAACGTGAGGACATGCATTATTCTGCTGAAATGTAGGGTTTCGCAGGGGTCGAACGAAGGGTAGAGCCACGGGTCGTAAAACATCCTAAATGGAACGTCCACTGTTCAAAGTGCCGTCAATGCGAACAAGAGGTGACCGAGACGTGTAACCAATGGCACCCCATACCATCACGCCGGGTGATAACGCCAGTATGGCGGTGACGAATACACGCTTCCAATGTGCGTTCACCGTGATGTCACCAAACACGGATGCGACCATCATGATGGTGTAAACAGAACCTGGATTCATCCGAAAAAATGAGGTTTTGCCATTCGTGCACCCAGGTTCGTCGTTGAGTACACCATCGCAGACGCTCTCGTCTGTGATGCAGCGTCAAGGGTAACCGCAGCTATGGTTTCCGAGCTGATAGTCCATGCTGCTGCAAACGTCGTCGAACTGTTCGTGCAGATGGTTGTTGTCTTGCAAACGTCCCCATCTGTTGACTCAGGGATCGAGACGTGGCTGCACGATCCGTTACAGCCATGCGGATAAGGTGCCTGTCATCTCGACTGCTGGTGATACGAGGCCGCTGAGATCCAGCACGGCGTTCCGTTATACCCTCCTGAACCCACCGATTCCACATTCTGCTGACAGTCATTGGATCTCGACCAACGCGAGCAGCAATGTCGCGATACGAAAAACCGCAATCGTGATCGGCTACAAACCGACCTTTATCAAAGTCGGAAACGTGATGGTACGCACTTCTCCTCCTTACACGAGTCATCACAACAACGTTTCACCAGGCAACACCGGTCATCTGCTGTTTGTGTATGAGAAATCGGTTGGAAACTTTCCTCATGTCAGCACGTTGTAGGTGTCGCCACCGGCGGCAACCTCGTGTGAATGCTCTGGAAAGCTAATCATTTGCATATCACAGCATCTTCTTCCTGTCGGTTAAATTTCCCGTCTGTAACACGTCATCTTCGTGGTGTAGCAATTTTAATGGCCAGTAGTAGACTTAGTAGATAGTGTCGGAAGTTCCATGCGGCTTTTCGCGGATGATGCTGTAGTATACAGAGAAGTTGCTGCATTAGAAAATTGTAGCGAAATACAGGAAGATCTGCAGCGGATAGGCACTTGGTGCAGGGAGTGGCAACTGACCCTTAACATAGACAAATGTAATGTATTGCGAATACATAGAAAGAAGGATCCTTTATTGTATGATTATATGATAGCGGAACAAACACTGGTAGCAGTTACTTCTGTAAAATATCTGGGAGTATGCGTACGGAACGATTTGAAGTGGAATGATCATATAAAACTAATTGTTGGTAAGGCGGGTACCAGGTTGAGATTCATTGGGAGAGTGCTTAGAAAATGTAGTCCATCAACAAAGGAGGTGGCTTACAAAACACTCGTTCGACCTATACTTGAGTATTGCTCATCAGTGTGGGATCCGTACCAGGTCGGGTTGACGGAGGAGATAGAGAAGATCCAAAGAAGAGCGGCGCGTTTCGTTACTGGGTTATTTGGTAACCGTGATAGCGTTACGGAGATGTTTAATAAACTCAAGTGGCAGACTCTGCAAGAGAGGCGCTCTGCATCGCGGTGTAGCTTGCTCGCCAGGTTTCGAGAGGGTGCGTTTCTGGATGAGGTATCGAATATATTGCTTCCCCCTACTTATACTTCCCGAGGAGATCACGAATGTAAAATTAGAGAGATTAGAGCGCGCACGGAGGCTTTCAGACAGTCGTTCTTCCCGCGAACCATACGCGACTGGAACAGGAAAGGGAGGTAATGACAGTGGCACGTAAAGTGCCCTCCGCCACACACCGTTGGGTGGCTTGCGGAGTATCAATGTAGATGTAGATGTAGTGTATATATACACGACCATTATACTGAAGTTTTATATGGAAGTTTTTTTCTGAATGTAAGATATGCATTTGCTCATTACCACAGATGGGTGTCATTTTCTGCTGAAAAGTCAAATCGAATAGGTGTCACGAACGGCTGCACATATCACAGAGATTCCTCTGGAGAAGTCGGCCAGCTGGCAGCTTGCCCTCTGGCCGGCCTCGCGGCCGCAAGCAGAGTAAACGTAGGTGTGGACAAGGCGCCTCGGCGGCGTTGAGTGGACCTCGCCTGCCGTCGCTCACAGAGAGCCAACGCGTGAAATTATTTCCGTGTCGCTTCCCTTCTGAACGCACTCAGAGACAAGGCAAATCATCAGAGCCAGGTACAAACTTAGCATAACTTTACTTTCCTCTTTCACTAACCATGGTAAGTAAGCTTACAGATGAACTGGTGTTAACAATAAGTGGTGGTCGAGGAAATGGGTACTTTGAAATGCCTTGTGGTAGCTGTGTGCAAAAAAAATGGCTCTGAGCACTATGGGACTCAACTGCTGAGGTCATTAGTCCCCTAGAACTTAGAACTAGTTAAACCTAACTAACCTAAGGACATCACAAACATCCATGCCCGAGGCAGGATTCGAACCTGCGACCGTAGCGGTCTTGCGGTTCCAGACTGCAGCACCTTTAACCGCACGGCCACTTCGGCCGGCAGCTGTGTGCAGTTGGTAGCACTGTGGAGTAGAGACCCTGAGTTGCAGCCAACCTCGCTATGTATCGGTCACGGCGCAGTGGAATGGGTAACATTGTAATTTTCACATGAATTAATTTAAAGATTCAATTATGGTAGGGAATCTACTAACGTGGACTTCTGAATTTTTTTTATTTATTTTTTGGTACCACGTCATTATAGCCTATCATTAAATGTGTGACACAGTCTGTATTAAAAATTTGACGTGACTGGATCAGCTGTGAAGGGAAGTGTTAGCAGTGTGTGGTTTATGATGGTAAATACAAAAAGCAATTACATTGTTCGTACAGGGTGGCGCACGAAATGTGTTACCATTTTGTTTTTGAATATAAACTTTATTGTCAATACAATCTGAAAGGAACATTTACTACAATGAAGAGCCGTCCATGGAGATTTGTTCTAACTCAGCACATGCTCAATATGTCCACCATTTCTTCAAAGAAGAAGGGTCCAATAAGTCCGTGACTGGAAATTTCTGTCCACGCTGTAATCCTCGGAGCATAATGTTGTCGTTCATGAAGCACTTGTGAGTTTTCAGTGGCCTAGAAGCGTACATTTTGTTTGTTAACCACACCGTCTAAATGAAAATGTGCCTCGTCTGAAAACGAAACGATGTTGAGAGTTTCTTCCCTATCCTCCGCCCACTGAGCAAACAGTAGTCTCTGCTGCTTGTGTTCTTCAGTGAGCTTCTGTGCACAGGTCATCTTGTATGGGTACATATATATCGAGGTCACTTTTAAGAATGCGTTGAACGGAGCGTCTGGATATTCCCAGTTGCACTGCTGCCTTTCTACACGATTTCCCGGGACTTCTCTGTACAGCAACTCGTACCGCTTCAATATTCTCCGGCGAACAAACAGGCTTAGGCCGAGGTCACTTCGCTTCCTATACTGTTCCTTCCTGTACAAATTTATGGTACTACCTGTGGATGGTCATCTTGCAGGGGACCCATCGTGTGTTAAACTGTTGTCGAAAACGCCTCCGAGTCACAACAAGGCTTTTCGTTTCATGAAAAAGTAACACAACTGTCGATCGTTGCTGTGTCGTCAGTCTTCCATTGTCAGCCATTGCTGCTTACTAGTCTCCTAGCGGCAGTATCGTGAATTACACATCATTTCGTAACTCATTTGTTTTTCCAAGTTCTGCTGGTACTGCTGTGGAGATTGCAGCGGGATATCTAATGTGCATCGTAAATTGTGAAAGAAACAATTGGTAACATATTTCGTGCGCCGTCCTGTAATTCGTGTATTCATAGAAACGTAGTATATTACATGCACTGAAAAAAGCGAAAACTGCTCAAAGAAAATCCACACCCTATACATAGCAATGAGAAAGAAGAAACAAGGAGACTTATTACCAGCGTAACAACACTACTACTTAATATGGTGACAGTTTCAACTTACGAATTAGATATAAGTGTTGCCCTCGAGTAAGTGGTTTAGCTAAGAGATCAGCTGGCGTTTCCTTTGGCTGCAAGTACTTGACAACAGTCTCACTTCCTTTTACATATTCTCTAATGAAATGTCCTGTGGCACAAACATGTTTCAATGTAGAATGTTACACAAATTTTGTGACAGTCTAATAGAACTTTGGTGGCCATGAAAAATGATTACAGGATTTTGACGCTTGTTATTCAACATCTCTCATGTCTGTTGCCTGAATTACACTGCCTCTTTGGCTGCAGTCTTTAAAGCTTCATATTCAGCTTCAGTAGCGGAGCTCGCACATACTTTAGTTACTTGATCTCCCAGGAAATAGTTTTTTTTTTCAACAGAAAAGCGCTCACATATTGTGACAACGAAGATGTGAAATCATCCCCAAAACTTGAATCAATAAGGACAGTTACATGCTGATCTTTAAAATCCCTTTAGTACCCTAGACGTAACGAAGGACTCCTTTTGCTGCCCTACAATGCACACTGGTAAACGTACAATTATACTGGCTTAAAATACTAGCTGCATAAGCTACTGTATATCACGTGTCGTATTAGTACTGATATGTAGGCAACATTCCACACGTTCCTGATATGGCGCATGAACTTAGCGCCTTATACGCCTCAAATCTTTGATCCGGCGTCCATTGGTGTTTCTACGGAAGCGCATTCAAATACATTAAAGCATTTCAGCAGATCTGTAGTATAACCCTCCTGATCAAGTTTTAAATCACCTTCCTCCCAATTTCTAGTTATACACATACTATTCACGTCTTCACTTCTCCTATGTCATTAACTTCAAAATGCTCAAATAATCCCTTATAGAGTTGTCGTTGCACCAAACTGTTACTAAAAAAACACATAAAAATCTCCTGCATACATAGTAACAATTATTGGACTTTTACTTGATCTTTTAGTGAACACACAATCTTAATGAGTATCTGCAAGATAAGCTTGGTCTGAAAGCACACTTTTTGCTATTTCATTCCATTGTCTAGGGGACTGTTTTAAACAATGGCCTTCGACAGTTCAAAGACTTGACATTCATCCCATTTTGATACAAAACTATCTGGTTGCTTCATCAGAATAGTTTCCTCTAAGTACCCATATAGAAAAGTGGTATTAATATCAAAATAATAAACCTTAATGTCAAGAATTACAGCAAAACTAATGAGAGCTCTAAGAGTACTACGTCTCACAATTGCTGCAAAGGTTTCTTCATAATCTATACCAAACGTTTGTGTAAATCCTTTAACAAGTAGTACGATCCATATTTAAATATCCACTTGTTACATGCAATATTTTTACCCTTTGGTGGGGTCCCAAGTTCCCAAACTCTATCGTTCTGGAAACACTTCATTTGCTCTTTCATGGCCTTTATCCAGTTTTCTTTGACATTCCTCGACATGACGTCTACAGCTACATCTATATGACTTTTCTGTAATTCACACTTAAGTGCCTGGTAAAGGGTTCTCCAGACTATTTCTCTGCCGTTCCACTCTTTAACAGTGTGTGGGAAAAACGAGCACTTAAATCTTTCTGTGCAGGCTCTGATTTCTCTTATGTTATTATGATGATCATTTCTCCCTATTTAGACTGGCGACGATTAAATGTTTTCCAAATCAGAGGAGAAAGTTGGTGATTGAAATGTCGTGTAAAGATCTCGTCGCAACGAAGAACACATTCGTTTTAATGACTGGTATCCCAACTCTCTTATCATATCCGTGAAACTCACTTCCTATTTCGCGATAGTACAAAACGAGCTCCCTTCTTTGAACTTTTTCGACGTCCTCCGTCAATCCTATCTGGTAAGGGTGCCATACAGCACAGCAATACTCCAGCAGAGGACGAACAAGCATAGTGTAGGCAGTCTCTTTAGTAGACCTGTTGCATCTTCTAAGCGATCTGCCAATAAAACGTAGTGTCTGGTTTGCTTTCCCCACAACATTATCTATTGATCGTTCTAAATTAAGTTGTTCGTGATTGTAATTCCTAGATATTTGGTTGAACCGACAGCCTTGAAATTTGTGTGATTTACAGTGTAACCAAATTTTAACAGATTTCTTTTTATACTCACACTTTTCCTTATTGAGAGACAATTGCCACTTAACGCACCATGCAGACATCTCACCTAAACTATTTTGCAATTGGTTTTGATCTTCTGATGACTTTACTAGACGGTCAGTTCCAGCGTCATCTGCAAGCGATATAAGGGGGTTGCTCAGATTACCACCTAAATCGTTTATGTATATTAGGAACAGCAGAGGCCTATAACACTTCCTTGAGGAACACCGGATATTGCTTATGTTTTACTAGATCATTTTCCGTCGATTACCACGTACTGTATTCTTTCTGACAAGAAATCGCGAATCCAGTCACACAGCTGTAGTGATATTCTTCTTATGAATATTGTGGTAACACAATGGCTAAAGTTGAAAATTTGTGCCGGACCGGGCCTCGAACTCAGATTTACCGCTTCTTATGAGCGTCTGTAATAACCGCGTCGGGCATCAGGACTCAAATTTCCAACTTATCGCACGCTGTAATGCAACATCCCTCGTCCATTAACCCCGTACTTGCAAGCTTCTGATTCCCTTACGACTTCAGGATTTTTCCGACAGAACAGACACCACTCATCATGACGCGGCTGGTGCAGACATTTATATGAAATAGAGGATGGGGAAAAAAGGGTAGGGTTCAAGTCCCTGTCCGGCACAAATTTTCATCTTTCGCCGTTGCAAAACCACAATGCCCTAGGCGGCTCGAAGTCACGAATTCCCACCCATCCCTTTCCCCACTCTCTATTTTATATAATGCGTGCACCAGCCGCGTCATCACATGTGGTGTCTGTTCTGTCGGACACGATACAACTCAAATATATACAGAAGTCATACTATACCCCTACCACTACTATTGTAATTTAGTACGCTTTTACCTAAATAACAGAAACCCTGTCTCTGTGTTGCCACGTAAAACCCTTTCACTAAAATTTAGTTTAGTTTCCAAATAAAGTACACTATGGGAGGATAGTCCTGTTAATAGGAAAAGCTAATCAATAGAGTTACCGTTTTACAGGATTTGACCGTGTTTTGTGTCTAATGGATAAGACTATTCAATCAGACTATTCAATTCTATTTCTAAGATCTTACTAAGGAGTTGGAAAGAAACGCAGTATGAATAGTACTATATTGAACCTAGGACAACTCAGTTCCAAGTTCATTTAGTGGTCTAAAATATGTACTAACGGTCGTCAGGCTATCTAGGCAATGAAACAGTGAAGTAATGGAAAAGCAGAAGTATGAATTTTGCCTACTTTCTTGCTAGTGTTTGAGTTGCTTCTTCAATCAAATATTACTCCACGTAAACAGTGTTGAACTATACCCTTATACATTATGTTTTTAAAAGAGAAATAGCCCAGTAGATAGCTTCAAAGAACCTAAAAAAATTTTGGCCAGAGGGGACCTTTAGAAAAGCACTTTCCATAACCAACCAACTTTAATAATAAAATACTTAGATACTAAAGCACACATTTTTTATACTGAACATTTCACTTCAAGAAAACCTCTTTCTTACTGGAATTTACTTTCAAAAGTTATTACTCTTTGAACTAACTCTGTATAATTATTTAACAGATTCTAATAACTTGGCTTCACTCTCATTGAATTTAATGTAAGCAAACTTTTACTATAACAATTTGCAATAGTTCAGAAAACCTATAAAAGAAGAATAGTTTCACTTTATTCTCTATGATTTACTAAAGCATGGACGTGTTGTTACTCTAACTCAAATTCTCATTAAGCCTTTCAGTAAAATAACTAAGACAACCTTTTTACACAAAACCAATTTATATGATGCCTAGCCGGCCGAAGTGGCCGTGCGGTTAAAGGCGCTGCAGTCTGGAACCGCAAGACCGCTACGGTCGCAGGTTCGAATCCTGCCTCGGGCATGGATGTTTGTGATGTCCTTAGGTTAGTTAGGTTTAACTAGATCTAAGTTCTAGGGGACTAATGACCTCAGCAGTTGAGTCCCATAGTGCTCAGAGCCATTTGAACCATTTTTATATGATGCCTCTTTATACACACATCAAAAAAAGTTTTGCATCACTGCGGTTCCCAGAACTCCTGAAGATAGGCGTTGACTGTGGGTATTGTATCACAGCCACAGACCCTTTGACTGTTCAGAGATGTCACTAAACCCGCCCAAAGATGTAAAGAACCATGTATGGGCAACGCCTATTAGACGGAGGGAGTCCGACAGCCGATCAGTTCCAGTATTTCCACCACAAAGGAGGTACACGGCTCGTGTTGTCTGTAGTTCAATCATGCCTAGACAGTCAATACCGCGGTTTGATCGCGTTCGCATTGTTACTTTGTGCCAGGAAGGGCTCTCAACAAGGGAAGGGTCCAGGCGTCTCGGAGTGAACCAAAGCGATGTTGTTCGGACATGGAGGAGATACAGAGAGACAGGAACTGTCTATGACATGCCTCGCTCAGGCCACCCAAGGGCTACTACTGCAGTGGATGACCGCTACCTACGGATTATCGCTCGGAGGAACCCTGACAGCGACGCCACCATGTTGAATAATGCTTTTCGTGCAGCCACAGGACGTCGTGTTACGACTCAAACTGTGCACAATAGGCTGCATAGTGCGCAACTTCGCTCCCGACGTCCATTGCGAGGTCCATCTTTGCAACCACAACATAGTGCAGTGCGGTACAGATGGGCCCAACAACATGCCGAATGGACCGCTTAGGATTGGCATCACGTTCTCTTCATCGATGAGTGTCGCCTATGCCTTCAACCAGTCAATCGTCGGAGATGTGTTTGGAGGCAACCCGGTCAGACTGAACGCCTTAGACACACTGTCCAGCGAGTGCAGCAAGGTGGAGGTTCCCTGCTGTTTTGGGGTGGCATGAGGTGGGGCCGAAGTACGCCGCTGGTGGTCATGGAAGGCGCCATGACGGCTGTACGATACGTGAGTGCCATCCTCCGACCGATAGTGCAACCATATCGGCAGCATTTTGGCGAGGCATTCGTCTTCATGGACGACAATTCGCGCCCCCATCATGCACATCTTGTGAATGACTTCCTTCAGGATAACGACATCGGTCGACTAGAGTGGCCAGCATATTCTCCAGACATGAACGCTATTGAACATGGCTGGGATAGATGGAAAAGAACTGTTTATGGATCGACGTGACCCACCAACCACTCTGTGGGATGTACGCCGAATCGCCGTTGAGGAGTGGGACAATCTGGATCAACAGTGCCTTGATGAACTTGTGGATAGTATGCAACGATGATTACAAGCATGCATCAATGCAAGAGGACGTGCTACTGGGTATTAGAGGTACCGGTGTGTACAGCGATCTGGATCTCTGAAGGTCTCGCTGTATGGTGGTACAACATCCGATGTGTGGTTTTCATGAGCAATAAAAAGAGCGGAAATAATGTTTATGGTGATATCTATTCCAATTTTCTGTACAGGTTGCGAAATTCTCGGAACCAAGGTGATGCAAAACTTTTTTTGATGTGTGTATTAGCTGGGCACTTTATAAGTCGGCAAAACAGGATTCTCGGATTAATCAAACACCAGGAAGGAACCCTGTATACGTGTATGATTAGGATGAATTAACAGAGTGAACCGATTTCTTTAAAGTACAGGAATGGTTATTTACTAATAAAACACAGTTTAAGTTAATGGTTCACGCTGTACAAAACTAAAAGACCACAGCAAAATCTTATCTGGTGGCTGTAGGCTTGGGTGTGGAAAACAATTATGACGGCTACACTGCCCACAGTATGGCCTGTTATTATCTTGCTGTATGGGCTCAATTTCTCTTCTCGGCGTCGTTCAGTTTTACATACAGTAGCTCAACAACTCGCAGCTATGCCGTAAGCCGTTTGCAGTCTTCATCCGTGGCATTTTTGTGCAAATTTGCAGGCAAAGCTTCTCCTGGTCCACAAGGGTGTTGCCTCAATCACTGCTGCCTACAGACTGTGTGACTTACTTCCCGCGCTTGCTCTAGGTAGCGCGCCGATTCGCCCTTGCCACCTTTCCAGACCCCTAGAGCCACTTTCGTTTCAAACAAAGGCTCACTGGCTTTTACATAACACCTATTTCTTACAGTGCTCCTAAGCGTGACCATTTCTCATAACTGTCAAATTTACAATAACATGAACAGTTTATACACACAAATATTTTTAAATACAAAGTGTCATCAGAAAGTTATTTAACGTAATAAACAATTTACATTCCGGTAGTATTTGACATACATTAGCCACATAGAATGCAAAGAACTTCAATATCCAATATAGCACACTTTACTTATACAGAAAATATATGCTACTGGCCATTAAAATTGCTACACCAAGAAAAAATGCAGATGATAAACGGGTATTCATTGGACAAATATATTATATTAGAACTGACATGTGATTACATTTTCACGCAATTTGGGTGCATAGATCCTGAGAAATCAGTACCCAGAACAACCACCAGTGGCCGTATTAACGGCCTGGATACGCCTGGCATAGAGTCAAACAGAGCTTGGATGGCGTGTACAGATACAGCTGTCCATGCAGCTTCAATGCGATACCCCAGTTCATCAAGAGTAGTGACTGGCGTATTGTGACGAGCCAGTTGCTCGGCCACCATTGACCAGACGTTTTCAATTGGTGAGAGATCTGGAGAATATGCTGGACAGGGCAGCAGTCGAACATTTTCTGTATCCAGAAAGGCTCGTACAGGACCTGCAACATGCGGTCGTGCATTATCCTGCTGAAATGTAGGGTATCGCAGGGATCTAACGAAGGGTAGAGCCACGGGTCGTAACACATCTGAATGTAACGTCCACTGTTCAAAGTGCCGTCAATGCGAACAAGAGGTGACCGAGACGTGTAACCAATGGCACCCCATACCATCACGCCGGGTGATACGCTAGTATGGCGGTGACGAATACACGCTTCCAATGTGCGTTCACCGCGATGACGCCAAACACGGATGCGACCATCATGATGCTGTAAACAGAACCTGGATTCATCCGAAAAAATGACGTTTTGCAATTTGTACACCCAGGATCGTCGTTGAGTACACCATCGCAGGCGCTTCTGTCTGTGATGCAGCGTCAAGGGTAACCGCAGCTATGGTATCCGAGCTGATAGTCCATGCTGCTCCAAACGTCGTCGAACTGTTCGTGCAGATGGTTGTTGTCTTGCAAACGTCCCCATCTGTTGACTCAGGGATGGAGACGTGGCTGCACGATCCGTTACAGCGATGCGGATAAGATGCCTGTCATCTCGACTGCTAGTGATACGAGGCCGTTGGGATCCAGCACGGCGTTCCGTATTACCCTCCTGAACCCACAGATTCCATATTCTGCTAACAGTCATTGGATCTCGACCAACGAGAGCAGCAATGTTGCGATACGATAAACCGCAATCGCGATAGGCTACAATCCGACCTTTATGAAAGTCGGAAACGCGATGGTACGCATTTCTCCTCCTTACACGAGGCATCACAACAACGTTTCACCAGGCAACACCGGTCACCCGGTGTTTGTGTATGTGAAATCGTTGCAAACTTTCCTCATGTCAGCACGTTGTAGGAGTCGCCACCGGCGCCAACCTTGCCTTGAAAAGCTAATCATTTGCATTTCACAGTATCTTCTTCCTGTCGGTTAAATGTCGCGTCTGTAGCACGTCATCTTCTTGGTGTAGCAATTTTAATGGCCATTAGTGTAGTACCAATATGCTAAAATTTTAAAGCAAAAAATTATAAAAATTTAGATGAACCATAAACAAATAGTGTTATAATACTGCATAGGCACACAATTTGGTTAGCAGTCTCTTGTGAGCAATGGTGTCAAAAGCCTTCTGAAAATTTATAAATATGGGATCAATTTGAGTTCTCCTGGCGATAGCACTCAATACTTCGTGCGAATAAAGAGCTAATTGTGTTTCACTAGAACGATATTTTCTGAATGCATGCTGACTGTGTGTTAACAGATCGTCACCTTCGAGATAATTCATAATTTTCCTACACAGTATATGTTCCAGATTCACACGCTCTTTTTCTAAACTGGAAATATCATGAAACAGTTGACATAATCCGGATACATC
Source organism: Schistocerca serialis cubense (assembly GCF_023864345.2). Taxonomy (NCBI): domain Eukaryota; kingdom Metazoa; phylum Arthropoda; class Insecta; order Orthoptera; family Acrididae; genus Schistocerca; species Schistocerca serialis. Next base: position 88,342,741 of record NC_064640.1, on the reverse strand, counting down.
TTGGGTTTAGGTACATTGGCTGACCTTCTGATCCTCTTCTGGAGCAGCAGGGTCCGTCGGTCTCATCTTAGTCCCCCCTCATGTTTGCCAGTGATTGAGCATCCAGAGTGTAGACTGGTTCTTAATCGGTGTCTAGACTGTCACTACCAGCACTGTTGACTTTCACAGATTTTTCTGCCGTGCTCTATTCAGCTTACTGTTCATTCGGTCAGAACATACAGTAATTTTCATTTACAGTTGGTTTCCTTGTACTGTTAGTCACGCACTCTTTCTCCTGAGAGACAGCACTCCTGCCTCTCACAATATTCTTGGAGATTGTGTACCACTCAATCTGTAAGCTTTGGTCATTTCATCAAAATCTACAAAAATAAATTAATTAGCTTTGCATCCCATTTTTTCTGTTTGGATATAATATATAAAACGAAGGGCTCGGTAACCAACGTTTTCAAATGGTTCAAACAAGATACTTTTCCCTTCCCTAACTCCTGTGGTCACGGTTCGCGCGGCTCCCCCCGTCGGAGGCTCGAGTCCTCCCTCGGGCATGGGTGTGTGTGTGTGTGTGTGTGTGTGTGTGTGTGTGTGTGTGTGTGTGTGTGTGTGTTTTGTTCTTATCGTTAGTTTAAGTTAGTTTAATTAGTGTGCAAGCCTAGGGACCGATGACCTCAGCAGTTTGGTCCCATAGTCCTTACCACAAATTTATTTTTATTAAAAATTCCTGTAGAGTCTTTCCATTAAGTGCTCTATGAGGAACACATTTATGTAAAGTGCTGTATTACATGCCCCTATCCAATATTGTTTAGAGTGACCACATTCAAATAAAATATACAGTACCATCTCACAAATTGATCTGTTACTACTTTCTACTAACTACACCACTCAGTTCCTGACTATAGGTCACACTAACTAACCTGATGCTCTAACCATCCTATCCGAGAAATGGATCAAACTTAGAGATAACAAGTTCTCTGCATCTGAGTGATCTAACAGCATCGATTTTTGCACCAACGCTATTTTATGCCCAGTTTTTAAACTCGGAGGAAAAAATCAAATATTTGCTCTTTACACTTGAGGAAATAACAGAACATTCTTCTGGAATAATCGTCCACTGGTACATACATGTACTTACCCATAGTACGTGATATTTGCGCCATGGGCCACATAAATCCGTTTGCACTAAGCCAAGCAACTCAGTTGCACCTTGTCCTCCAGCCTTATAAATTAGAAATTCAGAGATCTTTCCAAACACACGTGATTTACACTTGTCAACAGGTTCAATACCACAACACTCTATCCTTATGCTCCTACTCTGTAAAAGTAATTTAAGTCCAGTGTAAACTCTAATATGACCAAGTCTACGGTGCCATAAGTCTTCCACATCATGAGGGCGTTCTGAAAAGTAATACCTCCGAATTTTGTAACCTGTTCTTAATATCGTTTCGGGTATTACATGTCATGCATATTACTCGGTCGACTTCCCGCTTCGCCGACCCAAGTTGCAACCATCTGCCGCTAGAGGGCTCCGAATTGAAGCGCACCACATGGCGGTGAGTAACATAGCAATCTAGGTGCGTGAGAAACAGCGTGCTGCAAATGAGTTTCTAACACATATAAAGCACCTTCTTCTTCAGCGTGACAATGCCAAACCACACGTGAGTGCTGCGACATCTGCGAAAATCTGACGCCTTGGGTTCACTGTCATCGATCATCTCCCATACAGTCCCATCCATGGGGCTGTCATTTGTTTCCAATACTTAAAGAACACACTCGAGTACTTCACTTGGATACTGACGAATTGGTGCAAGCAGAGGTGAGATTGTGACTCCATGAACAAAATCAAACATTCTACAGTGACTCTATGAACACACTAGTCTCTCGTTTGGAGAAAGGTGTTCGTCGCCAAGATGGCTATGTTGAAAAATAAACACGTAGATATGAAGAATAAAGGTTTTGAATGTTAATAAAGTTTATTTTATTTAAAAGATTTAAGAGTTTTCTCATAAAATGTTCGGAGGCATTATTTTCTTCAGCGCGCCCTCGTACTAACTTTTCTAACAGCTAGAGAATGCTCATCTGACAACTGACAACACAGATTCAACATTTTTCGTTTATAAATGTCATTTGACTCCGATCCAGAAAAACGTAGCTTACCTTTTTGAACATCATACATGCTTCTTTGTCAGTAACAACATTTATGCCTTTCTTACCCAACGTAGAAACTGACTGAATTAGTGGCAAAGCAAGGGACAAGAGTAACATTCCTGATTGAAGATATGTCTGATGAACTGACGGCAACATCCCCATTTCCCTTACCTAATTAATTCAAAATTACCAGCACAATTTTTTGTTTGCTTTTCCTGGTACAAAATCTTGAAGCCATTTCTTTCTTGGCGCCATGTGTGACAGTGCCCCGGAACCAGTGAAGCACTAAATCTGCTTTAAATCGGACATACCAGGTGCACAAAAGAGTGACTTGTCTGCACTCTTGGAATCCTTCTTTGATAATTGTTGTTTCTGAAGATGGTCAGTCTTGAAATGACCATACTTCCAGCAAGTGAAATATTTCATTTTTATCTTTTCTTGTTTGCCTTTGGAGAAAACCAGCTGCGAATAACGCACTATCACCTTCACCTGTGTCCAGTTTGAGGCATTCTTCCACACTTCCATTTACTAACTTTGCTTTGATGTTCTCTGATGTGAAATTTACACCCGTTGTACTCAACTCTGTAGCCACTCGTTAAGGCAGACAAACTTTTGATAAACCTCTCAGCCTAATGAGTACAGTTAGTCTGTGACCAATTGGTTTGCCCATGCTCTGCAGTTTGTTGGCTACATCCACAACGAGTTAATATTTCCATCAAATTTGGATAACTTAGTGTCAACTGAGCGTTCAAGAGATTCGTCTACTAAGTTTTATTCTTACAGTAAGCGGGTTTTCCAGGATATCCCAAGCTTCTTTTGCCTTTTTCATGTTTATCCACATGCAAAAGAATAAGTGTCTGCAAATCTGTATCCTGCTCGGGGATTGTAGCAGTACTTGCACTTATGGCACAGTCCTATATTTTTTTACGACTTCCATGTGTTGTAATCATCATTGAATTTTACTTTGTCAACCACTGGAGTAGTGGTTTTTATCAACATTACATGTGGTGACATTTTTGGAAACCCGAATTCACAGGCATTATATCAAGTAACTGATTTCATCGAAAAACTGAGAGTTCAAACGCCGACGAGTTTGACAAAACACAGACAATAATAAGTATTACTAACAACGTGGTCACGTAAGGTAATACGCCTATTCAGTTATTTACATTCCTACCAGAACGACTTAGATAGTTCACTGCACAGATTAACTGTCGTGGACCCGTAATCTGTTTTCTGACCGTGGTTATGAAGGTAAACGTAAATAACAATTACATTGTTCATAATTCGTGTATTCGCAGAAACGTATTAAGGCGGGTACACACTAGACCAACGAAGACCAACAGATGACAACCAACCCCTTCGTTGGCCGAAATTTGCTCAGTATGTACGGGCGGCAAACCGGAGCCAACGAAGCGGTTCACTTTGGTTGCGGTTCGGACTACCAGCCGTAGCATCAAAGCGTAGCCGGTGAGTTGGGCTTGGCATCCACCTCCTAGTGTGGACGCCGGGTCCAATGTTCATTGGTTCAACAGCGATTTTCTGTGGCTGTTGAACGGATGTGTATTTGTTGCGTCTAAAAATATTGGAATATTGAGTGGAATACGGAGAGAACATTAAAGCTGATAGTTTAATCGTGAACTGGTGTGTTTCAGGGACCCTACGAGCTGCGATTGTGAAACCATATTGATTAAAGTTACGCACTTGGAAGGAAAGAAGTGAAATGTAGAAAATAATATGCACGATGTGAGAAAGAGAATGGAATCTTAATGAATATATTTTTACTGCAGGTACAGCAGTCCAAAAAGAGGTGTCATCTCTGTAAATTTAGGGCCTACGCAATTCAATAACAACTCGATATATCCAGCTCTCATTCGCACAAATTAAGAAATAACCAATTTTCAGCTTTAAGGGCAGGCAATAATTTTGTTCCATCAATTGCTCCATACGATTTAAAAGTAAAGTCGTCTACCAGCGTCAGCTCCTCTTCTTATTCTTTTTCAGATGATTAGCTTCTTGCAGTAAAATAAATACTGCACATGCGACCACTGATAAATGCTCTTATTATCTCATAATATCGGCCGGTAAAACTGTCATTCGACAAGTTATCAGAGCCAGCTGCAATACCAAATGGCCGAATCCCTTGATCCCAGACCCTTCTTTTCTTGAGTACGACAGACCGAACGCCAATGCGTTGGCGACCAGCATTCGGCCAAATCCATTGGTTGTCGTTCTTTTGTCTTCGTAGGCTAATGTGTACGCGCCTTTATATTGCACACACAGACAAAATTAACAGCACACCTCATAGACAGCAATGACAGAGATGACACAAAAAGCCAAATTACCTTCATAAATACAGAAGTGAACACAACGACCAAAAAATCCACGCATTCCACAGAATACCGACGGTGTGAACGTTTCAGTCTTACGGAATTCACGCCGTTCTGTTCATTCCTACAGTTACAATGATATTCTTCGCTCGGGATCACAGGAGCTATTTACACGTAAATATGTAGCTTATCACGACGCTATCATTTCATATAGCTGTGTTTTAATGCTCTTTAGCTGTGCTGCAACTGTATTTTGTAATACTTCACGACGCCAACTTTCATCAAGATATTGTAGCATGGCACATTGAAAGTAACTGGGTTCAAATGGCTCTGAGCACTACGTGACTTAACTTCTGAGGTCATCAGTCGCCTAGAACTTAGAACTAATTAAACCTAACTAACCTAAGGACATCACACACATAAGTTTCGACCAAAGACTGAGCGTTGACCTTAGCCCCAAAATCCCCACAAAGACGAAGCGATCTATTGGGTTTCTTGATGACCACTATGGGTGTTGCCCAGGCACTCGATTGTACTGGCTCGAAAACCCCCGCAGCCTGGAGCCGATCGAGTTCCTGCTTGACGGCCGCACGCAAAGCTACCAGAATAGGCCGAGCCCGACAAAAGCGAGGCCGTGCGTTCGGCAGTAAAGTGATGTGTGCCTGGAAATCGGAAGCGCAGCCCAGGTCTGCCGAAAACAGGGAGGAAAAGGACGCGCACAGATCGTCTAGGTCCTGAAATGAACCGTAGTTGAAACGAACTGCACTTCATCTTGAATGGAAAAGCCATACCGTGTAAACGCATCTAGTCCAAAAATGTCCGAAGCCGACGGGTGGTCCACCACAAATAGGGTAAGTGGCTGGGGAACGTTTTTGTAGAGGGCCATAACAGAAAACTGTCCACAGAGAGGGATAGAACCGTCGCCATAGGCGACCAACATCCGAAAGGGTGGGGACAATTCTGGAGACCCGAGACGTGCATATGTCATCAGATTGACCAAAGAAACTGTGTCCCCCGTACCGACCTGGAAACGGACGTCCTCCTTAAAGATGCGTAGGGTGAGGAATAATTTTTGAGGCAATGTGTCGGTCCGAGGGGCGACTGCGTGTAAAGGATGGACGGCTTCCTGTTGGCCTGCAGGGGCGGGCCGGGGGCGGGTCGAGCGGCTACAACAGACTGATCGAAGGTGGCCTTCTTTCTCACAGAGCGAACAGGTCTTCCAGCGATGGAGAAAGTCAGCTCGAGAGTGGGCCGAGAAGCACTGGGGGCACGACGGGAGGGGGCCACGCGGCCGACGTCGAGGGGCGACCGGCGGTTCCTACGCCATAGAGACGTCAGACAGCGAGGGATCTCGACGGCGGTGCCCTCTGGAGACTGCGCCCCGTCGACGGCGGGAAGGAGTGGAGCGGGAAGTGGACTCGACCGCTGCCACCTGGGGCCACGCCATGAGACGTTCGTTCGCCGCTTGAGCAATTTCGAAGAAATGGGCAATACGCAGAATGTCTTCCAACGAGGGGTTGTCCAACTTTAACGCCGCAGTGCGTACCTCTGGATCGGGTGCCAGTTGAACGACCACATCAAGAATTAACGAATCTGCATATGACGCTGCACTGCTGATTGGTGCACGTAAAATTGCATTTGCAGCTGAGGCCTTGCAAATCCGTCACCCAGGAACGGTATGACTGACCCGGCTGCTTGTTGTATTGATGGAATTCTAAGCGAGACGCAACCACGTGGTATCGCTGGGAGTAATAGTTAGTTAGCAACACACAGACACACAGACCTCGTGAAAGGAGAGAGCCACGGGGTCGTCCAACGGTGCCAACTTGCGGAGCAAAAAAAAAAAAAAAAGCGTCCGGTGAGGCCCAAGACAAGAATAACGACCGCTCCAGAGAGTCATCCGACACCTGAAAGGCCGTGAAATGTTATTTCAGACGATGCAGGTACGTTTCCCAATCCTCTTTTGCGTCGTTGAACGGTGAGAACGTGTCCGAAAGCGGGGCACCCGGGAGATGAGGTGGGAGGGAATCCCGCTTATTGACCCTGTCCGAGAGCAACTGCACCGACGTCTGTAAGACCTCCAACTGCTGCTGCTGCTGTCGCATGAGCTGCTGCTGTTGCTCTAAGAGAGTGAGTAATTTCTCTTCCATACTCCTACGTTCCGTTTACCTCGTCGCCAATGTTGTAACCACAACCAACTGCGGGAACGCCTTGGGCTGCGGATCGGAGACGCCAGGCGGGGAAGCCGCCGGCGGTGGAGCACGCACCACCGGGTAAACACAGGACGAGTCGGACGACAGACCAACGACAACTGACAACAACGGACCACGACCGACTACGGCCGACACAACAAGGAAGAAATAATCAACGCAGGCTTGTAGAAACCACAACACCAAACACCAACAGTAAATCCACTCGGAACCAGAGCAGGCAAAAGTCAACAACAGGCAACGACAAGAACGCAGTACCGTCGAGATAGAAACTCAATCAAGAGCGAGTACCAGACTGACTGGTCTAGGTTTTTTTTTTTTCCTTTATTGTAATTTTCAGCACCTCATACAAGGCGGGCTGGCAGCAGCTTAATACGCCGCTCTTCAGCCGTATGGGGTACAATAATATGAGATAGGTGACACAGAAAATACAAAAAATGGCGGGCAAAGAAAGTAGTTACAAAAAAACAAAAAAACAAGAAGCCGTTCACGTTGGACGAAAAAACACTAACACTTGTTGACACGGCGCACAAAACACGGAGAGCTGCGACGGCACATGTGAACAGTGGAGTTGGAACTGCACGAAACACAAAAACGAAGCACACACACTAGACACTGACGGCGATGATCTCCGGCGCGCGAATGTTCACCATGCGTGTGAGAGTCCGGGGACCTGCCAAGAGAGGAGGAGGAGGAAGGGGAGTGGGAGAGGGAGAGGAGAGAGCGGAGATGCCACGGGCAGGGGAGAAAGGGGGGAGGGAGGAAGGGGGAGGGGAAGCCCGGGGGGGAAGAGTGGTGGAGGGAGGGGACGGGGGAAAAGGAAAGAGAAGGGGAGGGAAGGGAAGAGAAGGGAGGGAGGGAGGGTGCCTAAAGGAAAGGACACCGGAAGTGGGTGGTGGGGCAGGGTCAAAGTTGATAGGAGGGGTAGATGGAGGGGAGGAGGACTTCATCAGGGAGGGGGAGCTGGCGGAATCCACCTTGGGAGACAGTAAGGAGGGTGGAGAGATGGAGACCGGGCGGGACGTGGGAATACAGGCGCGGCAGCGGGCGGGGATGGGAGAGGATTGGGGAGACGAGCGGGTGAGGAGGATCGAGTTTACGGGAGGTGTACAGGATCCGTATCCTTTCAAGGAAAAGGAGGAGGTGGGGGAAGGGGATGAGATCATACAGGATCCGCGTGGGGGAGGGGAGACGGATGCGATAGGCGAGGCGGAGAGCATGGCGTTCAAGGATTTGGAGGGATTTATAAAAGGTAGGGGGGGCGGAGATCCAGGCTGGATGGGCATAACAAAGGATAGGGCGGATGAGGGATTCATAGGTGTGGAGGATTGTGTAAGGGTCCAGACCCCACGTACGGCCGGAAAGGAGCTTGAGGAGACGGAGTCGGGAACGTGCCTTGGCTTGGATTGTATGGAGATGGGGAGTCCAGGAGAGGCGACGGTCGAGGGTGACGCCAAGGTACTTAAGGGTGGGAGTGAGGGCGATGGGACGGCCATAGACGGTGAGATAGAAATCAAGGAGGCGGAAGGAAGGGGTGGTTTTGCCTACAATGATCGCCTGGGTTTTCGAAGGATTGACCTTGAGCAACCACTGGTTACACCAAGCGGTGAATCGGTCAAGATGGGATTGGAGAAGGCGTTGGGAGCGTTGCAGGGTGGGGGCAAGGGCGAGGAAGGCGGTGTCATCGGCAAACTGGAGGAGGTGGACGGGGGGCGACGGCGGCGGCATGTCCGCCGTGTACAAAAGGTACAGAAGGGGGGAGAGGACGGAGCCTTGGGGCACACCGGCGGAGGGGAAAAAGGTGTAGGAATCTGTGTTATGGATGGTGACATAGGAAGGACGGCGGGAGAGAAAGGAACTGATCAGACGGACGTAGTTAATGGGAAGGGCAAAGGTTTGGAGCTTGAAGAGGAGACCGGAATGCCAGACGCGGTCATAAGCGCGTTCGAGGTCAAGGGAGAGGAAGATTGCGGAGCGACGGGAATTAAGCTGTTCGGAAAGGAGATGAGTGAGGTGAAGGAGAAGATCGTCGGAAGAGAAGGATGGCCGAAAGCCACACTGGGTGACGGGAACTGGTCTAGGCCAGAGCGGGTCCCTATATACGAAACCGGAGGGAGCGGCTATTGGCCGCTGTCTGCACGTGGCGTAGCGGTGGCGCCCTCGCTGCGCGAGAGCGAAAGCGAAATGTAGTGTGAGGAGGGCTATGCGAGAGGCGTTCAATGAATTCGAAAGTAAAGTTCTATGTACTGGCTTGGCAGAAAATCCTAAGAAATTTCCGTCTTATGTCAAAGCGGTAGGTGGATCAAAACAAAATGTCCAGACACTCTGTGACCTAAATGGTACTGAAACAGAGGATGACAGACTAAAGGCCGAAATACTAAATGTCTTTTTCCAAAGCTGTTTCACAGAGGAAGACTGCACTGTAGTTCCTTCTCTAGATTGTCGCACAGATGACAAAATGGTAGATATCGAAATAGACGACAGAGGGATAGAGAAACAATTAACATCGCTCAAAAGAGGAAAGGCCTCTGGACCTGATGGGATACCAGTTATATTTTACACAGAGTACGCGAAGGAATGGATAGCATCTTGAAAGAAGGATATAAGATGAACATCAACAAAAGCAAAACGAGGATAATGGAATATAGTCGAATTAAGTCGGGTGATGCTGAGGGAATTAGATTAGGAAATGAGACACTTGAAGTAGTAAAGAAGTTTTGCTATTTGGGGAGCAAAATAACTGATGATGGTCGAAGTAGAGAGGATATAAAATGTAGACTGGCGATGGGAAGGAAAGCGTTTCTGAAGAAGAGAAATTTGTTAACATCGAGTATAGATTTAAGTGTCAGGAAGTGGTTTCTGAAAGTATTTGTATGGAGTGTAGCCATGTATGGAAGTGAAACATGGACGATAAATAGTTTGGACAAGAAGAGAATAGAAGCTTTCGAAATGTGGTGCTACAGAAGAATGCTGAAGATTAGATGGGTAGATCACATAACTAATGAGGAAGTATTGAATAGGATTGGGGAGAAGAGAAGTTTGTGGCACAGCGTGACCAGAAGAAGGGATCGGTTGGTAGGACATGTTCTGAGGCATCAAGGGATCACCAATTTAGTATTGGAGGGCAGCGTGGAGGGTAAAAATCGTAGAGGGAGACCAAGAGATGAATACACTAAGCAGATTCAGAAGGATGTAGGTTGCAGTAGGTACTGGGAGATGAAGAAGCTTGCACAGGATAGAGTAGCATGGAGAGCTGCATCAAACCAGTCTCAGGGCTGAAGACCACAACAACAACACGCGAAGGAACTTGCCCCCCTTCTTGCAGCGGTGTACCGTAGGTCTCTAGAAGGGCGTAGCGTTCCAGAGGATTGGAAAAGGGCACAGGTCATCCCCGTTTTCAAGAAGGGACGTCGAACAGATGTGCAGAACTATAGACCTATATCTCTAACGTCGATCAGTTGTAGAATTTTGGAACACGTATTATGTTCGAGTATAATGACTTTTCTGGAGACTAGAAATCTACTCTGTAGGAATCAGCATGGGCTTCGAAAAAGACGATCGTGTGAAACCCAGCTCGCGCTATTCGTCCACGAGACTCAGAGAGCCATAGACACGGGTTCACAGGTAGATGCCGTGTTTCTTGACTTCCGCAAGGCGTTCGATACAGTTCCCCACAGTCGTTTAATGAACAAAGTCAAAGCATATGGACTATCAGACCAATTGTATGATTGGATTGAGGAGTTCCTAGATAACAGAACGCAGCATGTCATTCTCAATGGAGAGAAGTCTTCCGAAGTAAGAGTGATTTCAGGTGTGCCGCAGGGCAGTGTCATGGGACCGTTGCTATTCACAATATACATAAATGACCTGGTGGATGACATCGGAAGTTCACTGAGGCTTTTTGCAGATGATGCTGTGTTGTATCGATGCGTTACGGAGATGTTAGATAAACTCCAGTGGAAGACTCTGCAGGAGAGACGCTCAGTAGCACGGTACGGGCTTTTGTTAAAGTTTCGAGAACATACCTTCACCGAAGAGTCAAGCAGTATATTGCTCCCTCCTACGTATATCTCGTGAAGAGACCAAGGGGATAAAATCAGAGAGATTAGAGCCCACATAGAAGCATACCGACAAACCTTCTTTCCACGAACAATACGAGACTGGAATAGAAGGGAGAACCGATAGAGGTACTCAGGGTACCCTCCGCCACACACCGTCAGGTGGCTTGCGGAGTATGGATGTAGATGTAGATGTAGAATAGCCGCCGCGGACGCGGAGCCCTCTATGGGCTGACCACGTCCATTTGTTCTGGCGCGTGTTCGACTTCCGCGGCGTGAGATACTAGAGTTAGCAAATAAACTTCCTTATGCTTGAATAAATGCACTATGCATTGCGCCAAAAATGCATCTACGTTTTGCACAAAAGTTCAATTCCAACCGTATAGCGTGGGATTCTTCCTGCAGGGTCAAACACTCCCGTGCTGGAAACCCTACTGTTTGTTGAAGACCGAGGAACCTGTGTGGCGGCGCTAGACGCAATCAAAGAGAATTAAAAATTGCTTCACTTATTTCTCTGTATACAACTCGTTGCCGTATCTTCAGCGGCGGATGGTGGCTTAGCAAGCGACTGGCTCAGGGTGCCGTAGTCAGCTGCATCAGCCCTGTGCCCAAACTGGTGATTTCTAGTTAGCCTCCCGTGGTGGCGAAGGTACGCCCCACCGGAAGCTATGCGCAGAGATGGCGGTGGCTATGGCGTGTGTGTTGTGTCTCCCACACCGTTCTGGGAGTAATCTGTGCGTCCCACGTCAATACCCGTGTTGTTCCATGAGGTGTGCCGCGATTTCGGATGCTGTGAGGTCGTTCAAAAATGGTTCAAATAGCTCTGAGCACTATGGGACTTAACTTCTGAGGTCATCAGTCCCCTAGAACTTAGAACTACTTAAACCTAACTAACCTAAGGACATCACACACACCCATGCCCGAGGCAGGATTCGAACCTGCGACCGTAGCGGTCGCGCGGTTCCAGACTGTTGCGCCTAGAACCGCTCGGCCACCCCGGCCGGCCGTGAGGTCGTCCTGAATGCTGATCCTGGCCCTTGTTCAGTAGTCCGTCTGCCCCAAGCGACTCTAGAGTTTGGAGCAGTTTGTGCCCCAGACTTGCTCGGCGTTGGTAAGCCTCTAGACTACCAATCAGTGATGTCTGGTACTGGAGGCTATCTTCTACCATCGGTGGCTACATACATGTAGTGGTCTCTTAAGGCGGCAGGAGTATGACCAGTACTGGAACAGTATAATATACAAGATGACACAATACAATGATCAGGGAGTCAAGTGCGGACGGCATGAACACAATCGATCCTACTGATCGACTGACTTTAGCCTAGCGAGGTGGAGAATTTATAACTCCGTGGAAAGGCTCTACTTTTTAACGTCATTCGTCATAACCAAATCGGTTCCGCCCTTTATGAGTTTTGCTTTGTCAAACCCTTGATATACGTTGTTGCGTCCTTCTTACATAATGCTGTGAGAGTAACGGAGGCGGGTTGGTCTGCACTAACAATTTTCCGCTAAGGTCGCTCGCTCTCATACACAGAAGTGTCGATCCCGCAGTCAAGTGACGGACCAACAGTTATAATGATACATATCACTTACCATCAAAATATTCATAGATCTGCAGAAAGTAAATATGCTACGTTCAACTAACTATTCTCGTGTTGTCAACGTTTATATAATTTCATAAGGGCAGAAACATAATATTAGTAGATATGTGATACGTATCTTGCTACGGCTGTCTCGTTGTCTAGAGTGTCGGTTGCTGTTTATGCTTTCCAATTGATAGGTCAAAGGTTTTTTTTGTTTCAGTAAAAGTCGCTGGAATATTGTCGCCTTTTGACACTTTTTACAACACCTCTTGTTAAGTAAATGCATTGTGCAACATTTCAGCGCAACACAAAGGACATGATAGTTACATTGATCAGGCTCGACAACAACTGAAACTGTTACGGCGCGTTTGGCGCCTACATTTTCTGTAAGTATTACGTACATAGCTTCCAGACCCTTCTAAAACAGGATGTAGTTTAAATGACGTTTATTGTGAACGTTTTCTGGAAATAATTATTTATATAAATATTTATGCGCCTAATAATTAATAATGAAGGTGGCAAATTTTGGCAATATAGTAAAAAGTATCAGCTTCCCTTCTTTATGTTATTGTTGACTGAATTATCGATAGTAAATATTATAAAATTAAAAATGTAAATACAAATTTTGTTTACATGAAAAATAGAGCATGATAATACTATTTTCACTGTTCAAGTGGCATTTCACACATCTGCGTTAACAATTGTGATACTAGTTTTCATAATTCAATATCACTGTTGCTAAATGGATCGATATGAAAAGTAAAATTATATTATTAGAAAAATAGTGTTTTTGTGATCAAACATATGCGAAATTATCTTTAAATATGGAATATTTAATTCAAGTATTAAAATTTAGTCAAGTCAGGCCGAAATTTGTACGGAATCGAACATTTCAACTGAAGTACGAAAGTTCTGAGGAGGCAAGATTCATTAGACGGTGTCGAAATCTTTGTGCCTGGCGGCTGGCTTGTGTTAATACTTCCGTGTGAATGAGCGATGCTGTTCTGTTCAGACAGAAAATTTCACTCTCCTGTTCCCTTACCATCTTGATTCGTAACATTGTCAAAGACTGCATTAGTATGCCCGAAATTTAGTTTTCCTGAAGGAATACTATACCTTAAAATTTGTACAACAGCGCTCAGAAACAATGTGGACAACTAAGATATTGCTGCAGTAAAACGACTGATATCCACTTAAAACATGTCCACCACATGCTGTTTTAGAAATAGGGCACAAACCGAACATAGTGGTGCAGTAGTTAAGACGCTGGGCCCAGCATTAACGGGGCTCTAACTACCTCCTTGCCGTGGATTCTCTAAATCGCTAAGACACTGTGAGGTGGTTTCTTTGAATAGGCCGTTGCTGAAATCCGGCGCCATCCTTGTCCAACGTGATCATATGCTCCGTTTGTAGACATCTCGTCGCTAGCGGCATGTTAACTCTTAATCTCCCTTAATATCTCACATTATCCACCGTAAGTTTAAGATAAAATTAATCTGGGGGACTGAATCAAAATAACTGCAATGTCGTAAAATCAGTATCTGAACGACTAACAATGTTATGAATTATTTCTGGTGACATAATTCCAGCCAATTGAACGATTTATTTTGTCGTGTGTGGAGTGTGTCGGGGGGGGGGGGGGGGAGGGGGGAGGGGGAGTGGCGTGGGAGGAGGCGGGATAGACAGAAAGAAAGAGGCGCTACACGTCTGCACGAAAAATCAAACAGTGCACAGATAGTGCTGAAAGGAACTGAAAATTTGTGAACCATTTTTCGTGTTAACCAAGATTCATGGAGTTACTCTACTTTTTGTAGCTCACAAATGAGAAGACGGAAGAACGCGAAAATATGTAATCCGTAAGTATTATGATGACACTATAAAGACTTCAAGGAGCATCTCCATCTTAACGAAGCTCGTTGGCCACGAAATGCACGAAAAGTCTGAGTCGTGAACAAAGCGAAAGACGTTGGTAGCGTTGGAAACACCTAACTTCCTCGGACTTGGCCAGTAGCGCTATGCTTTCTCTTGATGGTGAGCTCCGCGTTTAACATTTTCCCTCATGGTTGCTTATTCCGGCCTTAGGAGGTTCCAAAGATTGTTCCTACAAACAAAATATGTTAACGTTAATTGCTGAATAAACCATGTGACAAAAAAGTAGAAATTATCTGTACTTTGGATAAGTGATGTTTCTGTATGTCACCCTATATACACTGATGGAAATGGAAAGTGTTACGCAGTCAAGTACAAGTACCATATTTATCATACTTTATGGAGGTGTTAATAATTTAACAGATATTTAATGACTGAACTTTCATCTTATTTGGAAGTGATGTCAGTTATCAACATGATAACGAGTTTTGACTCCTACGGGCATGAGTACATTCTAACATTTGTTGTGTCATAGAAGCTAATAGCTTCCAAATGCCATCCTGAAGAATTCCTTGCCATGCCTCAAACACATGCCTTGTCATTTCTTGAAGGCTGCTGTCTGGAAGCTGATGTGAAATTATACTCTTCCCATCGCATCCCTTACATACTCGTGTGGGTGGTAAATCAGGCGACTGTGGAGGCCAGTCATGAATCCGGACGCTTCTCAAGACGAGTATGGTGTGAATTTTACTGCAGAGTCTTGCATTATCCAGTTGGAATATACCTCCTGATACTTTAGTCGTGATGGATATGACGTCAGGGTGTATCACTCTTTCCCCATACTGGCGAGAATTCAGCCTCTTTTCAACAGTTAGCATTGTTAATCGCTGAACACCACAGAACGCCGCTAAATGTCCATGTTGACTCTGGATCTACAGTATATAAGACTCTGTTGCCTGTGGTATGGTGTCACCAGTGAATGACGCATGAAAACTCGAGATCTCAACCCAGATCCAAGGCACTACAGCCAACGGCCTGTACGAGCTGTCGATATAATGCTCCCGAGTTCCTTAAGCCAATGATTGGACCTTTCCCAGAGTCTGAAAGATGACGATAAGCTGCACGTGTACCTCATCCGCGTATGCCGCGTTGCGACCTCAACCTGACACCAAGAATGATGTCGCCGGTTTTTAAATTCCTATTGTTAAGCTTCGTCAAAGTATTTAAATGAAAATATGTAGACTTGGTGTATACACTGAGGTGACAAAAGCCAAGGCATACCTCCTAATATCGTGTCATACCTCCTTTTTCCCGGCGCAGTGCAGTAACTCGACGTGACAAGGGCTGATCAAGTCGTTGAAAGTCCCCTGCAGAAATGTTGAGCCATGCTGCCTCTATAGTTGTCCATAATTGCGAAAGTGTTGCCGGTACAGGATTTTGTGCACGAGCTGACCTCTCGATCATGTCCCACAAATGTTCGATGTGATTCACGTCGGGCGATCTGAGGAGCCAAATCATTCGCTCTATTTGTCCAGAATATTCTTCAAAGCAATCGCGAATAATTGTGGCCCAGCAATATGGCACATTGTCATCCATAAAAACTACATCGTTGTTTGGGAACATGCAGTCATTGAATGACTGTCCATGTAAACACAGCCCGCACCATAAAGGAACCACTACCAGCTTGCACAGTGCATTATTGACAACTTGAGTCCATGGCTTCGTGGGATCTGCACCACACTAAACCCTACAATCAGCGTTAAACATCTGAAACTGGGACTCATCTGACCAGGGCACGGTTTTCCAGTCGTTTAGAGCCCAACCGATATAGTCACTAGCCCAGGAACGGCGATGTCGTGCTGTTAGCAAAGGCACTCGCATGGGTCGTCTTCTGACATAGAGCATTAACCGCAAATTTCATCGCACTGTCCAAATGGATACGTTCATCGTACGTCCCACATTGATTTCTGGCGTTATTTTATGCAGTGTTGCTTGTCTGTTAGCAATGACACCTCTACGCAAACACTGCTGCTCTCTGTCGTTAACAGAAGGCCGTCGGCCACTGCTTTGTCCGTAATTAGAGGAAATGCCTGAAATATGGTATTCTCGGCAAACTCATGACATTACGGATCTCGGAATAATGAACTCCCAAACGATTTCCGAAATGATATGTCCCATGCGACTAGCTCCAACTACGATTCTGCGTTCAGTCTGTTAACTCCTGACATGCGGCAATAATCACGTCGGAAAACTTTTAACGTGAATCACCTAAGTGCAAATGATAGTTCCTCCAATGCACTGGCCTTTTATATCTTGTGTACCCAATACTACCGCCATCTGTATATGTGCATATCGCTATCCTATGACTTTTGTGACCTCCGTGTACTGGGGAGTATGACCATTTGTAAGTCTTTTTTCTTTTAATATGCGTTCTTTTATCTTCGCTTGCGTCATGTATGAAACGTTTGTGCACACCGCGCAGCACTGTGAAATGTCAAAGTTCTCATCCACATGAAGTGTTCTAATGAACAGAGGATTGATGAACTTGCTATTACCTTTTATGGCAACAAGATTAATTATTCTGCAGTTGTTTTAGTGTTGGAAGAACTCTGGTATTATAAGCCTAATGTGGATGATTTAGTGCGTCAGTTTAGGGACGCTTATAGAGAATACGTATTTATGCCAAACGGTATAAGGTGTGCAAACAGGTACTTTGATTTTAGGCAAGGCCGTTATTGGCCATTGTGGTACAATTATTAGAACCTCAATAAAATAACCTCAGAAGTCATACCTCGGACGCACGTCTGTCAATGTTCTCAACACAGCTAAATAGCTGCGGGATCCACAACATGCGACGGACGCCTCAACACCTTTGCATAGCAACAGCTTTAGATTCTCCGTGTATTTTCTAAATCACTTCAGAAACATGTCGGTATGCTTTCTGTAGCAAATCCATTTACGGTTTCCTTACGCATCTTTTACCAAAGGAGCTTCTGCTTCGTCTCTAGTAACAGCGATATCGACAGCACGTAATAATAAAGCAAATTTTCTTCCCCCAAAACTGGCATACTGCTACGCAATCGAGGATTTTCCTCGTAATGTCTTTGAATACAGTTTATTTTTAAAAGTCGAAATTCCGTGTCGGTTACGTAACTACACAAATGACTGCAGTGCCTTTGATGGCAGAGATGAGTGCACGCTGGGCTGGGAGTGAAGCGAGGCGGCGCGTCGCCTGCTTGGCCCCTGTCGCTCACACACGGGCCAACTCTTTCTTTCTGGCTGCAGGTTTAGACAATATGTAGAATAATACCAACCTAGAGACTGTGACGCTGTAGGGAAGCACATACGAGACGATGGTGCAAGTTAGTGTACGCTAAGTGAACTTTTTACAATTACTGAAAAGCTCAACTGGTTGTATCACAACGATGGTACTTTTTCAAAAAATCGTCAGTGTTTTCACTTCCCCTCTTGTTTGAAACTGGGCGTAGCAAAACTGTCGTGGTCTTTACCCGTCAGTTTGTACACTACTGGCCAATAAAATTGCTACACCACGAAGATGACGTGCTACAGACGCGAAATTTAACCGATAGGAAGAAGATGCTGTGATGTGCAAATGATTAGCTTTTCAGAGCATTCACACAAGGTTGGTGCCAGTGGCGACACCTATAACGTGCTGACATCAGGAAAGTTTCCAACCGATTTCTCATACACAAACAACAGTTGACCGGCGTTGCCTGGTGAAACGTTGTTGTGATGCCGCGTGTAAGGAGGAGAAATGCGTACCATCACGTTTCCGACTTTGATAAAGGCCGGATTGTAGCCTATCGCGATTGCGGTTTATCGTGTCGCGACATTGCTGCTCGCGTAGGTCGAGATAGAATGACTGTTAGCAGAATATAGAATCGGTGGGTTCAGGAGGGTAATACGGAACGCCGTGCTGGATCCCAACGGCCTCGTATCACTAGCAGTTAAGATGATAGGCACCTTATCCGCATGGCTGTAATGGATCGTGCAGCCACGTCTCGATCCCTGAGTCAACAGATGGGGACGTTTGCAAGACAACGACCATCTGCACGAATTGTTCGACGACATTTGCAGCAGCATGACCTATCAGCTCGGAGACCATGGCTGCGGTTACCCTTGACGCTGCATCACAGACAGGAGCGCCTGCGATGGTGTACTCAACGACGAACCTGGGTGCACGAATGGCAAAACCTCATTTTTTCGGATGAATCTAGGTTCTGTTTACAGCATCATGATGGTCGCATCCGTGTTTGGCGACATCACGGTGAACGCACATTGCAGACGTGTATTCGTCATCGCCATACTGGCGTATCACCCGGCGTGATGGTATGGGATGCCATTGGTTACACGTCTCGGTCACCTCTTATTCGCATTGACGGCACTTTGAACAGTGGACGTTACATTTCAGATGTGTTAGGATCCGTGGCTCTACCCTTCATTCGATCCCCGCGAAACCCTACATTTCAGCAGGATAATGCACGACCGCATGTTGCAGGTCCTGTACGGGCCTTTCTGGATACAGAGAATGTGCGACTGCTGCACTGGCCAGCACTTTCTCCAGATCTCTCACCAACTGAAAACGTCTGGTCAATGGTGGCCGAGCAACTGGCTCGTCACAATACGCCAGTCACTACTCTCGATGAACTGTGGTATCGTGTTGAAGCTGAATAGGTAGCTGTACCTGTATGCGCCATCGAAGCTCTGTTTGACTGAATGCCCAGGCGTATCAAGGCCGTTATTACGGCCAGAGGTGGTTGTTCTGGGTACTGATTTCTCAGGATATATGCACCCAAATTGCGTGAAAATGTAATCACATGTCAGTTCTAGTATAATATATTTGTCCAATGAATACCCGTTTATCATCTACAATTCTTCTTGGTGTAGCAATTTTAATGGCCAGTAGTGTAGTATTAAGTGAGGCAGCCTGGGCTAGCCCGATTGATAGACGGTTAGCCCAGGGGTCAAAGAGGAACCAGCGGCTGCTGCTCCGGATATGCCCACGTCGTGGTGCCTCCAAACCGTACTCGCAGCACTGCACTGAACCTTTCGAGCACTGGCAACAGTGTGGGTGATCAACTGTGCTCCACGCACCACAGGCGTACACGATCCACAAACTGACCGTACATCAAAAGGAGCATTTCGTTCGGGAGCGTTGCAATAGGACGCTTTTCAGGGGTCATTCACGAGCGCATTTTACTGAGTGCGTGCTTTGGACTCGCACACGGGCGCTGGTGTCACTGGATTAAGTAAACGCGTACTGAGTGAAACCCCACTGAACTATTCATAGATCTTTACGAAGAAACATGGGCATTTTGGAGCTTCGATGGCAATTACTTTCACACAAAAAACAGAACGGATACCTAGACGTGGTTCGCAAAGTAATATGTGATGTGGAGTTGATAAAGTGATGAACAAAAGAATCTCATTGTCTTATTTGATCTGTGATGAAGAGTTGTATGTGTATTAAAACGCAAATATACACTGCCTGACAGAAAAATAAAACTAAATGAAACTTCACGAGTTGAGAGGGTATGTGATACCATTTCAGTGAAAGCAATATGGACTCAAATTAACAAAGAGAGTGTCTGTATGATCTCACATATCAATATGATGTGCACCATCTCTGTCCTGGATGCATGCACTGATTCTGTTGCGAAAAATGACTAAAGTCGTTCTTTTCCTCTCCTGAGTCAAGTTGGCGAACAACTCTTATAAGTGATCTTTAATATCCTGGATACTGGCATAATGACGAAGATGACTTCCGAGCTGGTCCGACACATAGTATATCTGGGAAAGATGAGGCGGTCTTGATGGCCGCTCTAGTACCTCAACATCCTGTAGACAGTTGGAAAGGTAGGTGTGTGTGTGTGTGTGTGTGTGTGTGTGTGTGTGAGTGTGTCTGTGTGTGTGCAGAATGCAAATTTCTAATGCCCAACAGAGCGAACTTAGTGACTTGAACTGACTCGAAAATACGAAGAGAATGATTCCATGACACACACTTTCATAAATTCAGTGCAGTGAAAAGAAATGACAGCTTGCATATCTAATATGCTACGGTAGCACTAAATGAATAGGTTTGTGAATGCAATAGATTACACTTAACATGTGTTAGCACTCCGCTTACAGCATAGAGTTGCGCAAAGCGACTGTCTGTGTCTGTGAACACATAAATTCGGAATGCGAAATGCGTATATTCTGATTCCTTGAAAAATTAATCTTACAGTTCAGGAAAAGTTAACATCGAATAATTTACAATCACACAGACTTAAATTATCGACGAATGATGCAGTAACCACCATCCAAGCATTTAGTGACAACTGTCTATTGCAGTGTACGGAAACATACGACTGTTTAGCTACGCGCTGAGTAACCCAAGCAAGCATTCCCAAGCTATTGTCGCCACGTAAAACAAGCCTGAATGATACGCGCTGAGTTCACAATCAGTAAACAGTAGGTCTCACACAATCTTTATGCACTGCAGTGTTTGCTCAACAAAGTAGACATCGGACAGACAAAAGCAATTTCCTTCTCAGCGTCAGAAACACAACGCAGTGCCTCTTCCTCTACACTATACCAACCCGATACCAGAAATGACCGGCCGGTCAGTGTGGCCGTGCGGTTCTAAGCGCTTCAGTTTGGAACCGCGTGACCGATACGGTCGCAGGTTCGAATCCTGCTTCGGGCATGGATGTGTGTGATGTCCCTAGGTTAGTTAGGTTTAAGTAGTTCTAAGTTATAGGGGACTGATGACCACAGATGTTAAGTCCCATAGTGCTCAGAGCCAGCCAGAAATGACCAAGAGTAATCGTGAATTACTTCCAGAAAGAGAAAAACCACATGTTACTCACCCGCGAACGAATAGCATTGGTCGAAAGCAAGGGACTTACGCTTGCCACAAGAGGTAGCTAAAGAATATATCGAAAGTGGTTAGAGCAAGGTCTCGTAGATTATGCCAAACATAAGCATCGCGATGCACAAAAAGGTAAAATATAGTGCAAGGAAACGAAAATGATGAGTAACAGGCACATTTAAAATTTATAGAGACACGCGCCATGCGTGGACGAGCATTTTTATACTGAAAAATGTCACTACGTTACTGTCGTAATTCGGGTAACACATGCAGCCGCAGGATGTTCGTGACATATCGTTGTGCCGTCATAGCTCCTTCAGCCACCATCAGCCGTGGCTTGAAGTCATACCTGATGACTTCCCAAACCATGTCAGGAGTAACACAACTTTTCCTCTCCAAAACACTGGATGAATTGGGCCTTCCCCAAGTCACCCCCATACTCGCCGACGATTGTCATCTGCTGTAGTGCTGAACCGTAACTCATCCCTAAATCCAGTTTGACACCATTCTTCATGCTTCCCGGTCAAGGAACCATGCCAGACAGAGTCATTTGTGTTGTGGTGTTAACGACAGCCTACGCATGGGACGGTAATTCCCCAGACCGGCTGCTGCCAGTCTCCAGCCAACGGTGCGGGATTACGCAGAACGCTTCAGGGAGTCCAGTGCTTGTTCTCGGATAGCAAGTGCGGGTGTGACGGGTTTACGATGTGCTTGGTGCACAATACGGCGATCTTCCTTTGTGATCGACAGACATGGTCGACCAAAATGTTGACTACATGTATACCTGCCCTCACAATCCCGTGCGATCCGGCATCGTGCCACTGTCCCATCCGAATGAAACACAAATCGTGTGGAACAATACTGTGCTACTGGCCATGGGATACGATAGAAGAATAATTTTGAATCTTACACGGATGAAGTAGAGATGATTCAGAATGACATGGACTCGACTATGATGTGCAATACAACGACAATGGAGGTGAGTATGAGGCAAGATAAGATACGCTATCTGATCCACACTACCTGACCTAAAAAGAGAAGAACCTGGAAGATTTGTTCGGGTGTAAACGTAACTGCGTGCACATACACACTATGGAGGGGGGGGGGGGGGGGATTGTATGTAAATGCTTAGAGTTGCAGCACTCTGTGGCACAAATCGAGCAGCCAGCCAAATGGAGATGCACAACAAGGCCGCTTTCAGACACTGCCGGATGCTGATAATACTGCCGCACACGAGTAAACGGCATCTCCGTGTCCTTCACGGCGATCACTCAACATCTGACTTTCTTTTTTTTTTACTTTATTGTTATTTTGACACCTGAACAACCAGGTAGGCTGGCAGCAGCACAATACGCCGCTCTTCAGCCGAAGAGAGTACATGGAGATAAACAAAGAAGAGACATCACTTAGAAAAACGGCGGGAAAAAATGGAGATGGAGACACAAGAACATAAAAGCACAAGAAGCCGTTCACACTTGATGACAATCCACACTACGAACTGGAGACCCGACGCACAAACACTGAAGAAGACGATGGCACTGGTGAACAATGGAGCGTGACGGCGAAACTGAACACTAAACATGACGGCACACACGATACACTGATGGCGGTGATCTCTGGCGCGCGAATGTCCACTGAGCGTGTGCGAGTCCGGGGACCTGCCAAGAGGGGAACAGGGGTGAGGAGGGGGAGAGGGGAGGAAAAGAGGATGCCATGGCTTAGGAGACGGGGACAGGAGGATAGGGACAGGGGAGGGGAGGCCCGGGGGACGAGGGGGGAGAAAAGGAGGAGGGAGGGGAAAGGGAGAGAAGGGAGGGAGGGTGCCCAGAGGAGTAAGTACAGGAGGAGGGTGGGAGGATCAAAGTTGGTAGGAGGGGTAGATGGAGGGGAGGAGGGCATCATCAGGGAGAGGGAGCTGGTGGAAGCCACCTTGGGAGAGGGTAAGGAGGGTGGAGAGATGGAGACCGGGCGGGACGTGGGAATACAGGCGCGGCAGCGGGCGGGGGTGAGAGAGGAGCGGGGAGACGAGTGGGTGAGGAGGATCAAGTTTACGGGAGGTGTACAGGATCCGTATCCTTGCAAGGAAAAGGAGGAGGTGGGGGAAGGGGATGAGATCATACAGGATCCGTGTGGGGGAGGGGAGACGGATGCGATAGGCGAGGCGGAGAGCATGGCGTTCCAGGATTTGGAGGGATTTATAAAAGGTAGGGGGAGCGGAGATCCATGCTGAATGGGCATAACAAAGGAAAAACATCCGACGCTGTTCATACCCCTTATATACCCCACCAGGACCGGCAACAACACTAAATACAAACAGCGCTAGTACACTCTGGTGGCCGCTCTACCTGCCACAGAGTGCGCTACAACTCTAATCGTTTACATACAACTCCCCCTCCCCCCATGGCGTGTGTGTGTACGAAGTTACGTTTACGCCCGACCATATCTTCCAGGTTCTTCTCCTTTTTGGTCAGGCAGTATAGATCAGACAGCGTATCTTATCTTGCCTCATACTCACACCATTTTCGTCCTATCGCCCAACACCTCTGTCGAAATCCATGTCATTCTTGATCATCTCTACTTCCTCCACATAAGATTCAAAATTATTCTTCTATCATATCCCATAGCTAGTAACGCAGTATTGTTCCACACCACTCTCATCCATTCAATGACAGCCAACTCCGCTTTATTCCTAATAGAAACTCCAGGAACCTCACACATCTACAATTTTCCACTGTTTTATAAAGTTTTTACACTAAGCAAGCTACATTTACATTCATGTGTTAAGACATTCCTATGACAACTGAAAATTAGGGATTTCAATAACTGGGCAGTCTGTTAAATAATATATTATACAAATTATGCTGCGTATTTTTGCGAAGATAAAGTAGGAAACTTTTATTGGAGGACATAGATCAATTTTCTGCACTATTACAATTACGTGATAGTCCTAACAAGAGTTCCCAATCTCTCTTTTACCTGCGAGGTAGAGTTAAACTTCAATGTATTTTTCGGATCAGTTTTATTTTTACCACCCTGTAGTACAGAAAAAATAATTAAAAGACCATTGAATTCAATTTACTGTTTTTATGCATCAATCCTGAAGTGGACAGGCTGCTTTGACTCTTAAGGTAGCCTACACGCAATTTCCTTTGTTGCATTTTTGTTTTGTACAACTTTGGTTTTCATTTAAAATTAGCACCTCTGCATACAATGACGGAAAAAAATCACACCACCATGAAGGAGTTAGGCTACATAAACGAAAGTTGTCGAACGCGTTTCTAAGCTGAAAGATAATGTCTATCGAAATTTCGCATAAAAAAAATGGCTCTGAGCACTATGGGACTTAACTGCTGTGGTCATCAGTCCCCTAGAACTTAGAACTACTTAATCCTAACTAACCTAAGGACATCACACACATCCATGCCCGAGGCAGGATTCGAACCTGCGACCGTAGCGGTCACGCGGTTCCGGACTGTAGCGCCTTTTTTTTATTTTTTTAATCTCATTTTTTTCGTTTTTGTTCGTTGCATCTGCTCGGGGCGGACGTCGTAAGACATCCGTTGAAGTTCGTTGTTGATCGATTAGCTCAGTTTTTTTATTACAGAGGGCAACTAACCCTCTGACCGAACACGCTGAGCTACCGTGCCGGCTATTAACCGCGCGGCCACTCCGGCCGACAATTTCGCATCAGTTGCATAAGAGTGTAGCTAGTAGTGGCACTGTGGCTATGCAAATAAAGTTTGCTTTATGTACACTATGTAACGGTAGTGAGCGTTAGTTACCTTCGGAACGGGGTGAGTTGATGTTAGTCAAGAATTCCTTCAAGGTGACAAAGCGCCATTACCAATAGCTCACTGAATTTGAACGAGGTAGTGTTATAGGTTCTCGAGAAACTCGATATTCCTTCTGCGGTATTCCAGAAAGACTTGGCAGGAATGTAGCCAATATACATGATTGCTGGACACGAGAGGGAAGAGCATCGTGTTCAGCGTATGACTCCAGCGCCTCGCATAGCCTCTGTAGCAGCAATCTGAACAGCAGTTGTCACCACAGTGACACAATTAACTGTTATAAATCTGTTTCTGCAACGACAGCTTCGAGCCAGACGCCCTGTGGCTTGCATAACAATGACTCCAAACCACCGTCATCTGCGGCTTCAGTGGTGTCAAGAGAGAGCTCATTGGAGGGCAGGATGGAAGTTTGTTGTGCTTCCTGACGAAAGCTGGTCCTGCATCGATGCTAGTGCTGACCGCGTGTTGGTTAGGAGCAGGCCAGTTGAGGGCCTGCAACCATCGTGCCTGCGTGCTACACACCCTGGACCTACACCTGGAGTTATTGTCTGGGGTATCATTTCGCACGGGAGCGGGAACACTCTCGTGTTTATGCCACGCAACCTGACTGCAAATTTGCACGTCAGTCTGGTGATTCAACCTATTGTGCTGCCATTCATGAACAGCATTCCGGAGGGTGTTTACCAACAGGATAACCGTCGCCTCCATACCGCTGTTCTAACCCAACATGGTCTACGGAGCCTGGAAATGTTGCCTTGGCCTGCTGTCTCCAATCGAGCACATATTGGATATAGATGTCGTGTGACGAGGGCCTTCCGTCGGGTAGACCGCTCGCCTGGTGCGTCATTCAATTTGACGCCACTTCGGCGACTTGCGCGTCGATGGGGATGAAATGATGATGATTAGGACAACACAACACCCAGTCCCTGAGCGGAGAAAATCTCCGACCCTGTCGGGAATCGAACCCGGGCCCGTAGTATTGACAGTCTGTCGCGCTGACCACTCAGCTAGCGGGGGCGAATACTGGACATCATCGCCCAACATCTCCAGCGTTATCCACAAACAGCATTGACCGTCCCTGTATTGACAGACAGGGATGGAAATTCATCCAAGAAACGGACATGCGACTCCTGTACAACGTAATGCATGCACGTTTGGATGCTTTCATTCAACATTCTGGCAGCTACACCGGATATTAATGTACCAGCATTTCATATTTGCAACGGCTTATCTCGCGCTTGCATTAACCTGTGTTCTTGCAATGTTAATCACTTAAATATATTACCTTGACAAATCTATTCCGGAAATTTCATTACTCTACATTAATTATTTCTCGGTATTGCAATTTTTTTTCTGTCGGTGTATATCGGTTAAAATACGGCCTCTGCATCGCCCATTCAAATCATTCTTTTTACACTTATCCGAGTACTATAGTTCAATTCTTTTATCTTGGCGATTCGAGCATGCCCGCCCAGACGCGGAAGATTGCTGCGTTACCAGTTGCACGCGCCAAGAGAAGCAGCGCCATAGTTGAGTTCGCACGGCCGGATTAACCCTTTCGCTGCTACAGAGACGTGCTCCCCGCATTCTGCGCTGTGGGCGATTTTGTCATCACTGTACTGCTCGCCTGTGCAGACACATGGTGTTTCGACTGCTTTGACACACTTTATCATTCGATTTCACAAAAACTATTTGGCCCAAAAATTTGATTTTTACACATCTTCTTGACTGATACCTTCCCCCCATAAATGACTTAATTTTGCTTCGATGTTCAACGCAGTTATTGTGCACCATTAGATGTAGTATACCATGGCACGAAATTTTGAAGAGTTCGCAGAGGTAAAAGTCCATAGAGTATACTTTCCGTACGGTCGATTTTAGATGCCACTAGAAATTTCAAAAAATTACATTCAAACGAATAACATTAATGAAATAAGACAATTCGATATTGTTTTTAAATAAAGAAAATACTAAGCACCGAACAGGGTTTGAACTCAGCACGTTTTCCTTTTTTTCATTGTTGATCGTTGTGTTCGGTCGTTGCGGACGTCGCAAGACATCCTGTTCAAGTTCGGTGGTTGATCCTTGCACTCAGTTTTTTATTACAGAGGCCAACCGGCTCTCTGCCCGAACACGCTGAGCTACCGTGCCGGCGCACCTTTCGCTTAGCAGCCCAACTCTTTCACCATTACGCTAACGCAGCTCGTCATTCAATAAGCCTTCCGGAGGACTTTAAAATATCACGCAAAATACCGACAAACACTGTTGGTATGACTATGAATTACTCACGTTTCGTCGAAGTACAATAGGAAATAAACAATTACCGCTGTTCTTTATTGCGATAAAGCGGTTAGTGAGAATGATACAAACACCTTTCCTTACTATCTCCTGAATTGGGAGGCTTATTGCTTGTTTGGTTTTATTAATTAATAGAATATGAAGCAATTGGTATAAAGAATGCTTTTTCCAAACTTTCTATAAAACAAAGTCTGCTATCAAGACATTGCTTTTGTTCAATTACTTTATTTATGACGGAACGTTTCTAAAACTGAAAACACTCGTCCGTGCTCTGCACTGCAGTCGAGCTCTGGCAACGTCGTTCTCTGTTCATTGGCTGATAGGCAATTACATCTCTATCACAAAAACTTTCAAGAACAGGTACACTGGAAACTCCGCTACCACCTCTTACTATGGCAACGGTGAACCATCCGTTTCCATGTGAAAAAGTGTCGTTTATATCCTAGCTGAAATTAAGAGAACATCCAAGAAATACGCAGGGTCCATCGACGAGGGCATGGGCTGCGCCACTCTTCACTGGAATGCGATTCTTCTTGTCTCCTGATATTGAACTTACAACGACATCAGGAGACAAGAAGAATCGCATTCCAGAGTGTTGCAGCCCATGCCCTCGTCGATGGACCCTGCGTATTTCTTGGATGTTCTCTTAATTTCACCGTTGCCATAGTAAGAGGTGGTAGCGGAGTTTCCAGTGTACCTGGTCTTGAAAGTTTTTGTGACAGAGATGTGATTGCCTATCGTACTTATCATATGTTTGAAATTGATAGTAAAGATTTTGGTAAATCAGCTTATGACTCAACATCTCCTCTTGTCTTGTATACATGTAGTAAGAGAAAAATTAATCAAAATGAGTCTGTATTTACTTGGGTTAAAGGTAAAGCTGTATGTGAACATGTAAAATTTGTAGCTGATTGTACTTTATATTTCCATAAATAAAGATCTGTAGCGTCAACCATTAACCAGACAAGGGTGCATCTAGAACCGGAGGCTCAAGGATGCAACAGTTGTGTTATGTAAACACTGTTATCTCTTGGCGTTGGCGGCGCGCCAGCGGGGATGCGCACACCTAGTTCTGTGACGTAAGATGCAGAAAAAAAACCTAAACTCGGCCGCCGTCGTAAATGACGCGCACATTAGTAAGTTAGCTTCAGCGCTACAAATTTGTTTGCAGGAGGAGAACGAGGAAGAGGGTGAGCTGGAGCAGGAGCAGGAGCAGGAGAGCGACGGCAACGGCACGGTGGCGGAGAACGCGCGGAACCAGCAGAAGATGTCGCGGGAGCTGAGCGGCGAGACGGAGGACGGCGAGGAGGAGGGGGAGCCGGCGGAGCGCATCGCGGCCGAGCTGGTGGCGGCGCACCGCGTGCACGAGCTGTGCGCGCGCGTCGGCGGGCCCAGGTGCCGCGCCGGCCTCTGCTTCCGCGACGCTAGCGCCAGCCCCAGCCCCCCGCCGCGCGTGCGCGCGCTCTTCCAGCTCGACGAGGTCCCCGAGCCCGACGAGTACCACACCCCTCCCGGCCCTAACCACTCGGAGAACGGCTCTGCTCGGACCGTTGCTAGCCCCCAGGCGGACGCCGCCGGAAGCGCGAACGTCACCCGCCCAAAAACTGAACCCGCCCCCGCTCCTAGAGAACCGGACGTGTGCGCTCCTGTAGGCCATTACCCACTATTTCCCGTCGGAGGTAACCTGGAACAGTTGCTTTTAGAGGAGCAGGGAAAACGTTCGAATGTCTGCGGTCGCGTTTCGAACGAAACGGTGAAGCAACCCGTTGACGACCAGAAAGCAGACACAGCGTACCTCGTCTCCAACGTAAGTATCGCAGTTCTGTGCACCCATTCGTAAGTTTTCTTTCCGAAATAAAGCAAATTTGACAGCTCTTGCTAAATCTTCCTCAATTTCAATGACACCAAGAGCAAAAAATACACTACTGGTCATTAAAATTGCTACACCACGAAGATGACGTGCTACAGACGCGAAATTTAACCGATAGGAAGAGGATGCTGTGATATGCAAATAATCAGTTTTTCAGAGCAACACAAGGTTGGCGCCGGTGGTGACACCTACAACGTGCTGACATGAGGAAAGTTTCCAACCGATTTCTCATACACAAACAGCAGTTGACCGGCGTTGCCTGGTGAAACGTTGTTGTGATGCCTCGTGTAAGGAGGAGAAATGTGTACCATCACGTTTCCGACTTTGATAAAGATCGGATTGTAGCCTATCGCGATTGCGGTTTATCGTATCGCGACACTGCTGCTCGCGTTGGTCGAGATCCAATGACTGTTAGCAGAATATGGAATCGGTGGGTTCAGGAGGGTAATACGGAACGCCGTGCTGGATCCCAACGGCCTCGTGTCACTAGCAGTCGAGATGACAGGCTTCTTATCCGCATGGCTGTAACGGATCGTGCAGCCACGTCTCGATCCCTGAGTCAACAGATGGGGACGTTTGCAAGACAACAACCATCTGCACGAACAGTCTGACGACGTTTGCAGCAGCATGGACTATCAGCTCGGAGATCGTGGCTGCGGTTACCCTTGACGCTGCATCACAGACAGGAGCGCCTTCGGTGGTGTACTTAACGACGAACCTGGGTGCACGAATGGCAAAACGTCATTTTTTCGGATGAATCCAGGTTCTGTTTACAACATCATGATGGTCGCATCCGTGTCTGGCGACATCGCGGTGAACGTACATTGGAAGCGTGTATTCGTCATCGCCATACTGGCGTATCACCCGGCGTGATGGAATGGGGTGCCATTGGTTACTGTCTCGATCACCTCTTGTTCACATTGACGGCAATTTGAACAGTTGACGTTACATTTCAGCAGGATAATACACGACCGCATGTTGCAGGTCCTGTAAGGGCCTTTCTGGATACAAAAAATGTTCGACTGCTGCCCTGGCCATCACATTCTCCAGATGTCTCACCAATTGAAAACGTCTGGTCAATGGTGGCCTAGCAACTGTCTCGTCACAATACGCCAGTCATTACTCTTGATGAACTGTGGTATCGTGTTGAAGCTGCATGGGCAGCTGTGCGTGTACACGCCATCCAAGCTCTGTTTGACTCAATGCCCTTGCGTATCAAGGCCGTTATTACGGCCAGAGGTGGTGAAAATGTAATCACATGTCAGTTCTAGTGCAATATTTTTGTCCAATGAATACCCGTTTATCATCTGCATTTCTTCTTGGTGTAGCAATTTTAATGGCCTGTAGTGTACTAGCAGGGTGTTCGAAATTTCCCTTGAAAGTTCCCCGTGCTTGTAGAGGGCTATGGACAGATAATGCTTCGAATAGGAGCTATTTTCGGGATCATACTCTTGCCGCACTGCAGGATCAAGCACGTGAAGTAATTTATTGCACGCGACAGCGTTTATTTTGTGAAAAAGTTAGAGTAATGTAACGCGATTCTGGTAGTTATTACACTTCCAATCAACTAACAAGCGGAGGCCACGACGTTTGGAACGTGGATTTACTGCAAACTTCGTACACTCGTAGTACTCCATGGGGACAACAAAATGTGTAAGCAGTAGCGCGTACTTCTCAATTGTTACTGAGAAAATTACATGATAATTTCACTCGTCAAATATACACATATACCTGTGCCTGGCCATTTTTACCATAAAGCGGCGGCAGCCGCGTAGTGCCGGCAAGGTAACTCTGCGTGTTAGGTCAGAGGGTTAACTGCTCTCTGTAATAAAAAAAATAAACTGAATTCATGGATCAACGACGAACTGAAACGGGTGTATTGCGACGTCCGCCCCGAGCAGATGCAACGAACGAAAACGAACAAAATGAGATTTAAAAAAAAAGTGGTTAGCGTTCAAGCCACGTAATCGCTGGATCGAGTCCCGTTCGCCAGTTTTTCTTATTTTCAACTCAGTAATTTTCTTTACTATTTATATTAAAATTGATATAACGGGAAAAATACGTGTAATCGGAGAACTTTTCTTAAATTTACAATGTTGTTTGGCAGTCTACAAATTTTTACTATCACAAATAATATGATATTCATAACTATCGACTAGTAAACGACCAAACGCATAAAGGCATACCGAAAATTTATGCTTGTCCGTGATTTGAGAAATCGCTTATACCTGGAAGGAACCCGAAACGACTTGCTACCTGCAAGTTTTGACCGGCACAGACGGCCTTCGAAAGATGTACATTTAATCGTCGCTTTCGACATTACAAGTACAAGTTGCAGGATGGTATTTTTCGTAACACGGAAAACATAAAGTTAAAGGGCTCCAGCTGCACTCAATGAATGCTATGTTTCCGCATACACGAGGTCTTTTGAGGTTTTCTGTGGAAAACAAACCTCGTTAACGTTTTCAAAAACCTCTCTTTCAGCCGATAATTTGGAAGCAAACCCTGCATAACGCAGTATTTCCTTAAATATCGGCGCTGATAGTTGGTCATGCTGTATCGAATGTATTTTAATAGCGTCTTTACGAGAAGCAATTTCTCGTTCTCTTTCGATTAAATACGAACAGTTTTGTAGATACGGACAAGCATACATTTTCAGTATCACTTTATACGTTTGGTCGTTTACTAGTCGATAGTTGTGAATATTATATTATTTGTGATAATAAAAACTTTTTAGACCGCCAAATAACATCGTAAATTTAATAAAAGTTCACCCGATTACACGTATTTTTCCCATTACATCAATTGTTATATAAATTGTAAAGAAAATGACTGTGTTGAAAATAAAAAAAAACTGACGAACGAGACTCGATCCAGCGATTACGGGGCTTGAACGCTAACCTCTCGGCTGCCGCCGCTTCATGGCAAAAATGGCCACGCACAGGTATATATTTGACGACCGAAATTATCTTGCGATTTTGTCAGTAACGTTTGAGAAGTACGCGCTACTGCTTACACGTTTTGTTCTCCTCATGGCGTACTTGGTTCAAATGGCGCTGAGCACTATGGGACTCAACTGCTGAGGTCATTAGTCCCCTAGAACTTAGAACTAGTTAAGCCTAACGAACCTAAGGACATCACAAACATCCATGCCCGAGGCAGGATTCGAACCTGCGACCGTAGCGGTCTTGCGGTTCCAGACTGCAGCGCCTTTAACCGCACGGCCACTTCGGCCGGCTCCATGGCGTACTACGTGTGTATGAAGTTTCCAGTAAATTCGCGTTTCAAACGTTGTGTCCTCCCCTTGTAAGTAGAACGGTAAGTCTCTAGTGTTTTCTGCTGTTCTAGTGAAGCTGAATGCGAATTGTAATAGGAAGGAAAGTCAACGAATGTGTAATATGCTACATCAGTACTTTGTTTCATTTGTCCTTTCGGACTGACAATTGTTACGTCATTAGTTTATTGTTACGAGGGATATTCGGGGAGTAAGATCCGACCGATCGCGAAATGGATACCACAGTGAAAACCCGATGAAGCTCTCCACAGACGTGTTAGACAGTGTCTCTAGTATGCCCGGCTATCGCGTCATGTCGCTTTTTTCAATTTTGAGCGCACAGTGAGCACGTAAAAATACCGAGAAAATAGTGTCTCCCTCCAAGTTTGAATGCGTGTGAGAGATTTCGCCTAATTTCATGCAGCCCAGACAACCAAACTGCCATTCATTTCCTTCTTCATGACAATCCTCGGTCACATACTGCAGCGTTTCCGATAGGAAGTATTCCATTACCAACCATACAGCCCGAACGTGGCTCCCTCTGATTTTCTTCTCTGCCCTCATGAACCGCGGGCGGCTGCAGAAAACATGCTGCAGGTCAGCGTAGAGAATTGGCAAAAGCATGGGCGACTGCGGTCTATGACGAGGCTATTAGAAAGTTAGTAGAATGCTACGAAAAATGTCTCAGTCGGAGCGGCGAATATGTAGAGAAGTAGCCAGAGGACGTAGCTAACTGTTGCAAACAAAACATTTTGAATTTTCACTGTCGTTTCCATTTCGCGACAGATCGGACCTTACATTCCGAATAGCCCTCGTACAAATGCAATAATTACCAGTCAACGTAGGACGGTTGTGGCTGTTGCAACGAGCAGTGACAGAGGAGTGGAACTCTCCGGTTTGCGTGTTTATTAATACAGTACAGAAACGATATATTTCCGGATATGAATTCCTATTCAAACGATTATCTACACAGCGCCATCTGCACGTCAAAGGAGCTTATAAGGGGAAGTTACAAACACCCTACACAGCTTAAAAACCAAACGAAAATAAATAAAAAAAACATTCCCCGATTCTGTATTTCAATCTGCAGCATGCGAAACCCAGAGTTCTTCGTTACATTAAAAATTTTCCTCCTAACTTCAAACACGCTTCAGATGGGTACAGTTGTGACAGTCAGTAAATGTTATTACCAAAGAAAATAAATTTCCTGAATTAGTTTGCGATCATTGTGAAAGTTTTGTGATATAAAGCATCTAGATTGTGTAATATATGTTTTTATTTATAACGTCGGTTCGGCTAACGCCATCATCAGAACAAAACAACGTTCAGTGTCTGTATCGATAAAAGGTTTTATTGACACTGATTCTGAACGTTCTTTTACAGCTTCTAAGTTTTGACCTGATGATGGCGGTAGCCGAAACGACGTTATAAATAAACATATATTAAGCAGTCCAGACGGTTTTATTCACAAAGTAGGCCGTGGCGCCACGAAAGGGCTGTTCAAGGAAATGTGCACATTCAAAACTCTTGTTAAAGTGCAGGCACTTCCACACAAGCTTTTTATAGTTTTATTTCTATGTCCTTCGAAGCACATGAATTACTTACACTATGAAAATAGTGAAAAGGAATAATGGGACATGTTTTTCCAAATAATAGACGCTGGGTAAAAGGTATTGAACTTACAGAAGCAGAAATTTTTAGCTTTTTTAGAAATATACAGCTCTTTCTATTATTACTTTAAAATAATGAAATTAGTATAACAGGAGTCACCATACGTTTTTCTCACCATCCTGAAGAACAAAAAAGCCAAATATGGTACGCAGCAATTGCTGGTTAAGATCTTTGAAGAATTATCCAATGTGATATACACCTAGACTAATAGATTGGGCTATTTCAGGTTTTAAGACGGAATACTAAGCAACTCTTCTTTACTAGCTGGTTTTCGAATGTTAAAACAGTGCATTTACTAAAAGGCGAAAAAATCATGACAATCTCTTCAGATTATTCATTACTGTGATAGTTAGAAAAGTTGCGTTGTTTCTCAGGATCTTCAGTATCTGCTGCCAGCAGGTAACAACTTTTCTTGATTTGACAAGGGTGATGTAACGTAGCCATAAATGGTTGGCTTTCCGTTTACATGACCAGGATTTCAATCGGAACGGTTCCACAGCTACTACTGTAGTGTTTGGTTTGCTTTTCTCACTCCCTTATACAAATCTATGGATGGTTACTACCCGAAAAGCACTCTGACATCCTGTCTTGTGTTAAATACCCTAACTGAGACATTAGTCACTATTCCGTCTCCAGTGATGTTGGGAATAGGTACAAAGAAGGTAGCTGTCTATTGCGTGCAGTCTGTACATAACATCGTTAAATTAAAGAATTCGTAGTCTTTGCTTGTGTTTATTGTCTGAGGTACAGCACTTTTCCCTTTATTTTCAATTTTTTGCCCGGAGTTATTCTGACAAAAGAACCATTCAT
Organism: Schistocerca serialis cubense; assembly: GCF_023864345.2. Lineage (NCBI taxonomy): Eukaryota > Metazoa > Arthropoda > Insecta > Orthoptera > Acrididae > Schistocerca > Schistocerca serialis. The sequence goes on along the minus strand of NC_064640.1, from coordinate 88,307,964 downwards.
ATGAACAAACTCTCTCCCTTAGGTTAACATTGAGATTAACAATTAACAATATTTTTAAATACATACAGTAGTCCACACTTTACGTATGTCTTTATATTCGGACAAGACATCTAAAAGAGTCGTTAATAAACGAAATGTAGTTTGTTTGTAGGTGTTGAGTCTTCTCTGAAAATCACTGCATCCGTTGAGTCCTTAGTTTTACGCGTGCTTATCGCTGTTGCGTCTGCAGTAATATTGTACTGTACAGATGGCATCTCATGAGGTTGATACTTTCGGCGCTAGGTAGAGAAACATACATCCTCGAGAAGCTGTTCGATTGTGTTGAAAATTCTTAAACAGTCTGTTTCTGTCGGAATGGTGACCGGTGAGAGGCACCCATAAAAGTATCGTTAATTTCTTCCACATCTCCACATTCATAATTAGAGTTGTCTGTTCCACCAATTCTACACAGATGTTTTCCGAAACCGCAATGTTTCGACTTCAGCCGATTAATGGTTGTATATCGTCTACTTGACATACTCTTCTTCGTCAACCGGTGTTCTGCAGATAATTACATGTGTATTTGCCAGTCATGTCTGCCTCTAAGTAGTGATTTTTCCACTTCACATTCAGTCTATTTCTCTGTTGCTTTTCGAGAACAGTGTGTAGACTGGAATACGAGATCATATAGACTTCCTGACGAATCCCTGTTATACAAATTTATCTGACCATTCATTGCTAAAAAAATCGCGTTGTACCATTATCCAAAAATCGTCAAGCTTTTGTACAAAAAAACTCGTGAAAGTAGTACGTCAGTCATCAGTCTGCTATCTTCAGAGCAAAAGCAGGATCCCTTGGCTGGCTCAGTACCCAGAAAAACGAAAGACGAGAATAGGTAGTTATAGCATTTAGGTAGTGCGAATAGTAAGCCTCAATGGAAATGCAAGTTTTTATAAACTCTACGCCTGACCATGGACGATTCTACAACACCTAAAGTCTACTGGTTGTCCTGCGACTAACGTGTAGTAAGTAATTAGAACTCCTGACTATATCATGCACCGAACAATTTACTCAGAATCAGCTTTTCCTACAAGATTTAAAAAATAGTACATCCAAGTTATACTGTAGCTTTGTCTGTGTAGTCCTACTACACCCAAGCTTGCAAGCAGAACTTTTTTTTGCTTTTCAGATTTGGGCAGTACTCAGTGATAAATCAAATGTGTGACGCTTCTGCCTGGTAGTGCAAAACCCTGACATGTGGGACGACTCGAATAGCAGTTTAAGAAAAATTATCTAATATCATACGCCACCGTCACTTTTACTTTTCAGTCTTACAAACAGGATTCAAGGACAGTTTAGGTTCGCTTTTTGACAGGTAATGATAGTTCTGCTTCATCACCTAACCTACGATGGTTGGAACTTAAATAGTGACAACTATTTATTCACAACCGATACAAAAGAGTTACATGTTTGCATCTGTTACTGTCCTTCAAAGTAGTCACCAGCGTTGTGTAGAACCCGTTGCCAGCGATGTGGGAGGCGTAGTATACCGTTAGCAGAGCCTGCTCTGAAGCGAATGCCACGAAATGATTCCTTCATCTTCGGAATCAAATCAAAGTCACAAGGACTTAAGTCCGGGGAGTATGGTGGATGGTACAGTACTTCCCCCTGCTCTGAAGCGAATGCCACGAAATGATTCCTTCATCTTCGGAATCAAATCAAAGTCACAAGGACTTAAGTCCGGGGAGTATGGTGGATGGTACAGTACTTCCCAGTCCCATCGACCGAACAGAGCAGCTACAGCTTGCACTGTACGAGGTGCGGCTAGAAAAAAACCGGACTGATGCTGGAAAAAACATTTATTTACAATTATTTACAATTTCATGTTATCTCCTTCAATGTACTCTCCTCCTCGGTCTCTACACCGCTCCATACGAATTTTCCACTGTTCATAGCAATGCTGCAGATCATTTTCGGTAAGTCCATACATTACTTTCGTCGCTTTTTCTTTTACTGCTTCAACAGTCTCAAATCTAGTTCCTTTCAAAGCTGACTTGACTTTGGGGAAAAGAAAAAAGTCACAGGGGGCCAAATCAGGTGAGGAGGGTGGATGATATAAGATGGGAATGTTGTGTTTTCTCTTGTTCAGTGTCGTCTGTGCTCTCTTCTGTTACTCGTATTTTATTCTCTGTGGGTGTTTTTTTAGTACTTGGACAAAGGGACCGATGACCGTAGCAGTCTGGTCCCTTTAATCCCCCAAACCAACCAACCAACCAATGTTGTGTTTTGCCAAAAACGTCTTCACTGACAACGCACTGTGAGCTGGGGCATTGTCTTGGTGAAGGATCCATGACTTTTTTCTCCACAAATCGTTCCGTTTTCTCCGTACTCGCTCACGTAGGGTAGCCAGGACGCTAATGTAGTAATGCTGATTCACTGTTTGTCCCTCTGGTACCCAATCAATGTGCACAATCCCTTTGATGTCAAAAAAAACAATCATCATTGCCTTGAATTTCGATTTTGACATTCGTGCTTTTTTTTGTCGTGGAGAACCAGGAGTTTTCCAATGGATCGATTGGCGTTTAGTTTCGGGATCGTAAGTAAAAAACCACGATTCATCGCAAGTAATAACATTTTGTAAGAAGGTGGGATCACTTTCAATGTTTTCCAGGATGTCAGAACAAATCATTCTTCGGCGTTCCTTCTGTTCAATTGTGAGACACTTTGGAACCATTTTTGAACACACTTTGTTCATGTTGAAACTTTCATGAAGAATCTGCCTAACACTTTCCTTGTCAACTCCTGTTAACTCAGACACTGCTCTGATTGTTAAACGGCGATCTTGTCGAACAAGTTTACCGATTTTTTCAATGTTTGCATCAGTTTTTGTTGACAATGGTCTGCCAGTGCGAGTGTCATCACTGGTGTCTTCGCGGCCATCTTTAAATCGTTTAAACCACTCAAACACTTGTGTTCGCGATAAACAATCATCGCCGTACACTTGTTGTAACATTACAAACGTTTCACTTGCAGATTTTCCTAGTTTGAAACAAAATTTGATGTTAACACGCTGTTCTTTCTGTACACTCAACATTTTCCGACGCACAGACAAAACGTCAACCACTTAAAACAGACGCCACGGGCAGACTGAGAGCAGGAGGCAGATGAAACTCGAGCAGTAGGCGGAGCGAGAGTCACGTGACAGGCCACGCGACTTTCAGCCTTATTGCATTCGTTTTATTGTTTCACCAGTACTAGTCCGGTTTTTTTCTAGCCACACTTCGTATGCGTCCGCGCATTGTCTCGCAAAATGATGGGTGGGCTGCGCAGAAAGGGTCGCCGTTTCTTTCGCAAAGCTGGTCGCAGGTGATGCACCAAAAACGAGCAGTAATACGACTTAAGTCCTTGTGACTTTGACTTGATTCCGAAGATGAAGGAACCACTTTCGGTTCAGAACTGTTCCAGAGAATCGACAGGCAGTAGACCGCTCCATTCGCACCATCAACAGAACAGGTTCTGGTAACGGTATACTACGTCTTCCACATCGCTGGCATCGGCTTCTATACAACGCTGGTGACTACTTTAAAGGACTGTAAAAGATGCAAACATGTAACTCTTTTGTATCGGTTGTGAATAAATAGTTGCCACTATTTAAGTTCCAACCCTCGTAGATGGATTGCGGCAAAAATAGAAGTGAAAAGCGCTTCTTGGGCTAAAATACTAAGACAATTTTCGTCAGACTTCGATTTCATTTACTTTCTGCAATAAATCACACAGGCCGCTTGTCATAAATTTCTCCCCTCAAGAATCAAGTTTCTATACGTAACAGTACTAACTGGAATAGAGTCTAGGTCTTCTTCTCTGATAGAGAATCCTGGATTGTTGGAGTTCATATTTGAAGATGATTGCAGGAGACTCAGTAGCACCTGGTAGACTAGTTTCTGGGTAGGCTAGTGTTCACTTGACTGCACACCTAGAGCGTGTGAAGGCTAATGGAGGAACGATATGCACACTGAAGCGTTCCCCTGGAAAAAGCTGTCTTAAGTTGGGAAAGGAATTACTATGAGATCTTTTTTTAAAAAACTGAGAAGAAATTTGTGGTGATAACCCCTTAAAGGATGAAGACTTAATTTCATCAATTTTTATAAAATTTCTCATAGGAGTATAATAAAAGTTACCTACTAAACTGCAAGCGATGCGGAAGAGATACTACAAATACTAGTTCAGCTACATGCGCTGGTAAACAACATATTGCAGAAGCGTCAGGAAGAGAGGTGCATTTCTAAGTGAAAAATAACTTTGGGATCATGAAGGCTGGTACCATTATAATACACCCAGGAGACGAGGACGTGAGGGGGTTAGAATATAGACAAACCGAGATATTAAGAAAGGTCTTATAGTGGAATGCAACATGGAAAATGGCAACGATACAATAATAATTGAAGAAACATGCTAAAGAGAAAGACTGGAAAGAACAGAAAAATAAAAAATGGTGTTTAAAGTGGTCCATTTCTGAAGTAGAAATTTTGAACCGCTGCAATGAGGCCTTTACGTGTATTGTTTGGGAAATACATATTTCTAAATGTACATCAACAAAAGAAACGAAAATTGGCTCTGAGACATGCACATGTATTCATTTCCAATGTGTCCAGATCAAAATCTTGGGACAACTAGTTAGCGAAACTGATTCCATCCTGATCCAGTAAAAGTGACAGCCATTACAGATTTTACAACTCCACGGCAGATTCACGATGTCAGAGGCTTGCTTTGAAAGTGCTATTACAGACATTTCATACTGTATTTCAATTGCAAGGCATGGCCACTACAACATCTCTTTCACGGGTGTGTCAAATGCTCTTGGAACAAGGAGCAAGGAAGATCTTTGTGTATCCTTAAATATGTGCTGATATCATTACTAGTCCTGCACTTTTGGAGGAGAGTGCTGAAACGGAACTGGCACTGTTGCCAGTGGTTATGCATGAGTGCAGTTCTAGTGCACATACAGGAAGACGCGGAAAGAATCATTGCTTATGCCTCCATAGTATTCTCTAAGTGCGAGAAGACTGAGTACTGCAGAGAAAGAGTCTTTGCAGTTCTTTTGCAGTCAGTAAGTTCTGATCTATTCATATGGCAGATCATACACTGTTGTGACTGAACATTACTTTCAGTGCTGGTTGATTATCCTCTGGGATCCATGAAGATTGACAAGATGAGCGGTGAAGCTCCAGGAAAACAGTGGTATACAATAGTCTTCTTTTTCCTCGCCTTTGTATCTTCACGGGGTCAGTTTATAACTTATTGGATTAGGCGGTGTTAGTGGTCGAGGGTGACCGGATGCCTTTCTTGTCGGCACCCCCCTCCCCTCCCCCCCTCGTCACGCGCCGGACTTTGTTTACCTCATGTGTCTGCGTGCAGTGTTATCCATCTGAAAATGTACGAACGTTTACTAAATATTTGAGATCCATGTTACTGAGGCAGAACGCGGGTGCCAGTGCAATATTCACCTATTCGGTTATGGGGAAATCAGCTACAAGCGATATAAGGTTGGCCGGCGAGGCTCTCCAAATAACGGAAGCGGCTATCCAGGCGGGTATACAGTAGAATGCAATGATAGACGTAAATACAAGAATGCCACCTGCCTTTCACGGAATCCATTGGAGGAAGATTACTGAGCAGCTGATATCACAGTCATTATTGCACTAACGGAAAGGTAAGATTCAGTATTACTTATGATCATACACACCTTAAGGAAGGAAACTTCTGTTAAAGAGCCTACGTCAGGAAGACAAAAGTGCAGAGATGCCGTCCATGTCCAACTTACGAAGTCCTGTCAATCCCGAAACGCAGATTGACGAAAGTGACTTCCGATTCAGAGAACGCGAGAACGTGCCTAACGACTGCGATGAGTCAACAGGAGTAACTTCATTTGAATGCCATAGAACTATACGGACGTGACAGCACGACCAGAGAGCGAGGATCCACCAGCGCCATTATACATAGGACCACTGGCTAGATTCAGTTCCAAGAAGCTATGGTCTACTCCGAACCAGCAGGTCACCGTTTTGCAAGAAGAGGGAAAAATGGAGTCAGCTGTATGTTGTCTACGATGGCGTAGTGGTTATAGGCTTTGGTTGTCGACGTGCGAATCATTAGTTCGAGTCCCACATCCCTGCAGTTATTTAGTATTGGTGGTTTCTGGAATGTTATGGAACTTACTTATTTACGGAACATTTGAATCTTCTGGAAAATTCTATGTATAAACTCTTTGCTGAGGTAGGCAGCGCAGCTTCGTCTGTATTTTCGCCGTGACACTCGGTCGCAGGATGGGAAGACATGCGATTTCGGTGCATTTCATAGCGATACATCATTGGTGTCCGACGCATGGTATATTCTACATTACAACTCATTTTATGATTTTAGCGTGCCGCCGTAACGTGAGTACCCAGTTCGATAATGATAATGATGCTGATGATGATGATGATCATTTATGGCTGAGGGCACTAAACAGCAATGTCATCAGCACCCTATTCGGTAAAACCTGCACGGCTACTGACAAGTGGTCCCCGTCAACTATAATGGATAGCTGAACCATAGTAATGCAAATTACTAGCCAGGTCAGTCTTGGTTCATCAACTGTGACGAATCACTCGATCCAGAACCACCTGTTCGCTATGTGGAGATGACGTCACCTCCCAAAATGTTTACCTCTGCTTACCGCTCGTCACAGGGCACAGAGAATATCGGTTTCGAATGAACACAGCCATTAAATCCTTGAAGCACGGTAAGTGGTCGTTTGGAACAATTAATCGCGCTACACTGTGATGGCAGGGTACAAGTTCGTCGGCAACTGCATGTGCCGATGCATATCGCGTGCTGACAGGGAACTGTTCACGCAGGTGGTGGAGGTGCTCTCATGTGAGGGGTGTTTACTAGGCTGAAGTCGTTCATCTCATAGGCCTACCGTCACTCACAGCGAATCAGTGTCTGAACATGCGTACCGGTTTATCAACAACACACCACCTTACACTGAAGTGACAAAAGTCAAGGGGAACCACCTGATATCATGTTGGGCGGGACCTCCTTTTGCCCGGCATACAGCAGCATCTCGACGTGGCATGGACCCAACAAGTGGTTGGAAGTCCCCTGCAGAGATAAGCCATATTGCCTCCACAGCCGTCCAAAACTATGAAAGTGTTGCCGGTGCAGGCTTTTGTACACGAATTGATCACTTGATTATGTCCCATAAATGGTCTATTGGATTCACGTCGGGCGATCAGTGTGGCCAAATCATTCGCTCGAAGTGTCCAGAAAATTCTTCAAACCGATCACGAACAATTGTGGCATGGTCACATGGCGCATTGTCATCCACAAAAATTCCATCGTTGTTTGGGAATATGAAGTCCATGGATGGTTGCAAATGGTCTCCAAGTAGCCGAACATCACCATTTCCAGTCAATGATCGGTTTAGTTGGAGCAGAGGACCCAGTCTATTTCATTTAAAGAAAGCCCACACCATTACGAAGCCACTAACAGCTTACACCGTGCCTTGTCTGTCGTGTCTGCGCCACACTCGAACCCTACCATCGGTCCTTACAAACTGAAATAGGAACTCATCTGACAATGCCACGTTTTACAGTCGTCTAGGGTACAACCGATATGGTCACTAGCCTAGGAGAGGCGCTGCAGGCGATGTCAGGCTGTTAGCAGAGGCACTTGCGTCGGTCGTCTGCTGCCATAGCTCATTAACGCCAAATTTCGCCGCACTGTCCCGACGGATACGCTCGTCACACGTCCCACATTGATTTCTGTGGTTATTTTACGCAATCTGCCTGTCTGTTAGCACTGACAGCTCTACGCAAACGCCGCTTCTGTCGGTCGTTAAGGAGAGCCAGAGGTGCCTATGATGCCCATGTTAAAATCACTAAGTTTGAGGAACGTTTATGAATAATCTACCATATAGAAAAATTTGAAATTTTTTCAACATATAGAGTGGTCTTCTATTGCAGTTACGGTGGAGGGATATTAGAGTATCTTTTCTAGTTTCCTCTCAGTAATTTTTTTATTAATGACCCAACTTTTTTACAAGCCAGCGGCCTTGCTCCAGTGGTAACACCGGTTCACGTCGAATCAGCGAAGTTAAGAGCTGTCGGGCTGGGCTAGCACTTGAATGGGTGACCATCCAGTCTGCCGAGCGCTGTTGGCAAGCGGGGTGCACTCAGCCCTTGTGAGGCAAACTGAGGAGCTACTTGATTGAGAAGTAGCGGCTCCGGTCTCAGAAACTGACACACGGTCAGGAAAGTGGTGTGCTGAACACATGTCTCTCCATATCCGCATCCAGTGACGCCTATGGGCTGAGGATGACACCGCAGCCGGTCGGTACCGTTGGGCCTTCATGACCTTTTCTGGAGAAGTTTAGTTTAACTTTTTTACAAAAAATTGCTTTATTTAATCAAACTGAAATGAAACGACTGAACAAATTGCCCAATAGCTGCGTTACAATGTAAGTTTGATCATTAGGAGTGCTGTATAAAAAATTTATCTCCCTAGTTTCAGTGGATCTTGAGAAAATGTTCCTTACGTTCGAAAAATTCCAATTTACAGGAAATGGCTGTCAAAGATTCTCGATACGTTCCTGCACTATAGGATGGATTATCAGGGTGTTCTTCTTCATCCTCAAAAAGTTTTCTTTTTGATCTTCTTTTCTGGCCTGTTATTCTACCATATTTCACATCTCTTTCCCCTCTTTCTGCTCCGCTTATTCTCTCTTTGTCAGTATTTCTTAGTGCTTATACAGCTGGAAATCCTAATGCCTTCAGTACTTCAAACTATTACCTTGCTATTCCATCATAAATGCCAAAGTGCAGTGTTTTAATGCTTATAAACATCCTTTTAGGAATCACTGTCCAAATTAAATTGTTAAAACTCTCATTAGGATTCTACGTTTTTCCGTGTAGACACTTGTGTAACAGTTCTGGCTGTGCTAAGTCATGAAAAATTGGTTTTATTGCGTTTATCACAGCTCCTGGCAAACTATGCTTGTGATCAGAGTCATTTTTGGCATTATATTTGCACCAGGAACCTTTTGGGCACAGGCTGTGTTGAGGACATTCATTGGAAGAGGCAGTATGAAGGAACAACGCCCACACCGCTTTTCGCATGTCTCTAGCATTACTTTATTTTGCCTTACTGCATACCCATAGAATCTCCGTAGACATTCAATCACCTCATCAATAAACCTGCCTCTCCCTCCAATTGACTTTCCTTCACTGAGCTTACTTGAACCCAAAGTTTGTTTGGGCCTTCGAAGTCTTGCACCCATACGCTTTTGCACATGCCCAATGCATTCCAACTTCTCAACTACAAATTCATTTCCATATGGTTTCATTTCCTCTATAGCCTGAAACCTTTGGAGTCACCATCCCCAAGGTAGTATTTGTACGTAACATTGTATTTAGAAACTGAACATTAAAAAATTTGTTTCACTCCTTTCACTTCCATTGCTCCACTTGAACCACTAAAATTTGCCTCATAGGCACTGCTGTGCTCTCCTTTAATTTTATTTTTGCACCTTCAATGTTTTGACAATATTGCAACATCTATCACTTTTCCACTATCACCTCAAGTAGCAGTTACGATCACATTCAGAAATTTATGACCCCTCTTTTGCCAAGAACCATCCAACACCACTACCAAGTTCCTAGAACCACATCTTCAACAGAGGATCCTACCTGTTCACAGCAGTACCCAAATTTGCTTGGAGACGATGGCAAGTTCATAATATGACAAAACAGTTTACCAGCAGCAGACCCTTTTCTGATGGATCGAAGATCATACAAAAGTCGAACACTCACATCAAACACTCTAGATCACCCATTCTCACGAAAGAGACTGGCATGTGAATTGTAGAAAATCACTTCATACTTGCAACATGTACAGATCATCTTCATCTCACAAGCTTAACGTAAGTTCTTTGTTACCTCTAATCCCACTCCTACACTTGAACAAATTTTGCACAGAACACTTTCTTTCAGAACAGAATATAACAGTCCAATATTTAGTACTTCGTTAATATTACCACTGTCACTCACATATTCATAAAATCTGCCACTTCCACCAGTCAACGTCTAGCTAGAAGATGTCTCAGGGCTACGGCCAGCCGTGTGTTGCTTAGCAGAACGCATTCTTTCCGTAATTACAACATCAAAACTTGATATTAGTGTTAATTTGCTTTTCCCTACGTTCTTCCTCTTTTTATGTACACGATTATTAAAACGTAGCATCATAACCAGAAGAACGCTTTACACTAGAAGTATAATATTACTAAAAACAAGCGCAACACTGAAGTAATTCGAAACAATCAGTAACAAAGGGACCATGTTCGTCACTCTTAGCGATTCATTTGTCACAGAAAACAATGTAGCCAACCCTTGAACACTCGTTGTATGGGTAACATAAGAAAATATTCAATTTCAGGACGAGAAAGTGTCAAGTAGTTCGCACAAGGAGTCACGAAAGAGTGTTAGATGCATCAACGGCCCCACCCATTTCCTCTGCAGGCGTGGGAGAAAATGGTAATACCTGCACTTCTACGGCGAGTACAACAATAATTGAAAGTTTGAATTAATGAGGAATGCTCCAATTAATTTCTGATAGAAAAAAATCGTAATTTTTTGGATTTTACCGCCTCCGGCTCCCCTTAAGTGAAGGCTATCGGCCATACGTTGTCCGTGGCGTGTGATAATGCTTGAAATTTTGTGTTCTTGACTCACTCTTGACACTGTGGATCTCGGAATATTAAATTCCCCAACGATATCCGAAATGGAATTTGTCATGTGTCTATCTCCAACTACCATTCCGTGTTCAAAGTCTGTCAATTTCCAACGGGCCGCCTTTTCACATGAATCACCTGAATACAAATGACAGCACTGTCCTCTTACACCTTGTGTACGAGCTACTGCAGTCATCTGCATGTGTGCATATCTGTATCTCATGACTTTAGTTATCTTTGTGTACATTTAGAAAGGCAAAGAACCTACCCATTTCTTCCCAATTGTGTTAGAATGGTTTGACGAAATTTCTGCGGATATGAGTGTTTTGCGTGACTTCCGCAGGTCACCTGATCTCACAAGACCGTCAGACGTGTTAACCACGGATTTTTATGAGCCTGCGGTATATTTTAGAGAGATCTTTTCTGAGTATATGGCTAGCGGTTCTTCATGTGACGGCCCTTAGGTTCCGAGAAAATCGATGTTACCTCCTATAACTGTAACGTTAGTCATATTTACGCGAAGCAAGCGTAGCACAACGGTTAAAGATCACGGCTGCCACGCTGGTGGTACGGATAAGCACATCGTGCAGTATTAACGTTTACAGACAGATTAAAATCTTTACGGAAAAAATTTAAAATGCTCCAGACTTGTTACAGACTAATAAAGTAAATGCTTAGAGGGAAGGTTCCATAAAACACAGTCATTTATTCTGCATCAATTTACTGGACCTGTTTTCACAGGAATGATCAAATACGCGTGGTTCGTATCGAAGTTGATCGAAGAAAGAACAATTCTTTGAAAAAAACGAAGTGTTTTCTGGTGTCGATTCTGAAAAATCCGTGTGCCTCCAAGGCGGTAGTTTTCATTAAACTCTCATGGTGCTCTATGTATTTGAGTTTCGGTTACTTCTGCAACAAACACTATCCAGAATTCTGTTCTAACAGGGCAAGTAATGTAAGCGACAGCGAGTAAGACGAATCTGTAATCTATTTTGTAACAATCTGAATACACATTTCAACAAAGTTTGCTGTAATTATTGATTTATTAGTGAAATTACTACAGTAAAAATGACTACTTTTGAATATTTTTAATAACATATACTATATAATGATATTATGTACGTTGGAATTGAAAACAAGTGCGTATGAAAGGTGTGAATCCGTACCACCATCTTCGTAGGTGTGAACCCTAACCACCACGGTACACTCGCCTGGTCGAAACTTGACGAACATTACTGATATAGGAGATACCCACAAAATTTCACGATCGATTTGCTCGAAAACTAGGGGTCGTCGCATAAAAAGCTGCTAGCCATGTTCTCAGGACTAGCCCCTCTACAATATATCCAAGACTCATCGAAATCCGTGATTAACAGATCCGATGGTTCCCTTGTCAGTCATACTGAAAGCATTTGGGACGTAACTGCTCGAGATGTGCCAGCTACGACCAGTTTCCGTAAGTAGCGGGCGGCGGTAAAGTGGACGCGTATGAGGATGGCACCCTAAAGGTTTTAGTGTTTTGTGAAAAGAATGCCACGAGACGGCTCTGTTGTCATCAGGGTGAAAGTGATTGCTACGCGTTACTAGGAACGTGTCACTCATTCAGTTGCTCTCAAGTGTGCACTTTCTGTCAAGCAAACCGGGAAAGCTTCGGAAGTAATGCTTTTGCATGTAATCTTCTCTCTCATGCCCGAGCTGCAGTTCGCCATTTTATTAGCTACAAACCGAGAGTTACAACTTTCTTTTCTTCCGTCTATACCAGTATAATTGTGTGCTTCGCAAAGCAATTGCTGTCGCTCCCGTGTATTTTTATAACTTGAATTGCACCATTTGCGATTCTTAAATACTGCACTCAAAAGCTACTGCAGTTTCACTTTCAGTAATGTATACATAACTACATCTTTCTACATCTGAAGCTACCTACAGATTGCTAAACAAGATTTAAATCTTGTCAAAATCACACGAAATTATACCTTTGTATGCAGTTAATGCTAAATATATTTATAGAGATGCAACCTTTACAGATTGCTTTAAACATTCACTATTATCTGAATTTTGTTCATGACTTTGAGACCGATTACTGCGCACGCTTCATATACTGTGCTTATTATGAATGTCATCTGAATAATGAGGCACTCTCAGTTATCATCTTAGGGGCTTAGTTAATCTTAGACAGAAAAATAATGAACGGATCTTATGACAGACAACGCAACTCACAAAACGCTCATATAGTTTCTAAGTTACTAGTTGTTAAGGCTTTCGTTGACGCTAATGTGTAAATATGCAATGAAAATGATTAAAAGATTATTTCTATGTTTTAAATGTTCCATTTTCAACACCATAAATCGGAGGACAGTTAAGCATAATACACTGCAGCTATATTGCAATGGTCCCTCGATAAAATTGTTTGCTTATGAATACAACAGAATTGCTCCTACATGTTATTTTCCTTTTTGATGCTCCATATGCTAAGAGGTATTAATTCGCTAATTATATTACACGGCCTGGTTTTTAGTACATGTATTTATAGCCGCACCTTGGAGCTTTCCTTGCGCTGCTATAGCGGCGTTTTAATGAGTTGGGCAGTCAGCCAGTTAAACGAATTTTTATCATTTGATGAGAAGTGCTATAATTGGCGTCATCGTCGCTAACGGTTATTCTCTAATACCAAAAGTTTTACAAAATAGACGTACCAGTACGATAGCTATTTCCAAAACTTATGCACATTAATGAGCATTTGAATTACATACACGTTCGGACATAGCGTGTAGCACGTAACCTTATGTCCTTTTGACAGTTATTACTTCACAAGACACCAGACACGTCATGTTGATTCATGACGGCCCAGAAAACACTCCAGCGTCACAGAGGATGGAACCAAGGTGCTACAGCCTCTCCCATCTGGATCTTAAATGTGCACAGTAGACTTGATGTCAGCTGTCCACGAAGAAGCAGCTCATGTGCCCGTCGATACATTCCGACACAGTTCAAGAGAAATAGATCGGTACAGTGTCTCGATGAATGTAATTGTCTCGATGAATGTAATACTCGAGATGAATGTACAAGTCACTAGTGAGATGTTGATTTATTGGCATCTAACCATCTCCTTAGAGCGATCCGTCAATCTTATACAGAATCATTCCTAATTAATTTTCTACTGCACATTTCAATAATTATAATAGGTTGGGAAAATCTAGATGGTGAATCCTGGTTCCCATGAAATCGAGTCCAGTTCTTTTTCTAACTAGTGTGCAGTAAAACAGCAGGCTAGTGACAGATTAACATTTTTATAGACAGTTCTGAAACAGTTAATGTATATCCAATTGCAAATCGACTATATGATCATGATGAATAATGAATGGATATAAACAGTATGGTACCTTACAACTCTGCAGCAGCTTCATGCAAAGCAGTGAGGCTTATTAATGAGAACAGGATACAACGTTTTAAGAGTAAATGGGATGGTGTGGGATGAGGTATATGCAGAAAGTAATGATAATATCATATCCAATTACTTCATAGTACATTTGTGTCGGTATTTGAAACCTACTTTCCCATAAAATTACCCAGAAGTTCCATTACAAAAAAGCCTTAGATATCTAAGGAGATCCAAATCTCATTTAAGAGGAAGAGGCAAATTTATATAAAGCGAGAGTATGTCAACCTCTGAGATTACTTGCATACTACAAAAATATTTTAGTATTTTAAGTAAAGTCATTAAAATGTCCAAAAGTATGCAGGTCCTGAATGCAGACAATAAGATTAAAACTCTATGGGACATTGTCAAATGAGAGATAGTGTATAAGGGGATTAACAATTAAATTAAATGACAAGGTTGTTACTGATAATCCACAAGTTGCAATTACTTTTGACAATCACTTTCTAAATGTAACAGCAAATATAGGATTAAATGGTTTAATTGAAGAAACGAGAGACTGTATTAAAATGCTATGTCACAAAACTTTAAGCAAGTAGAAATAGCACCAACATCCTTCATTGAAATTAATAAAATTATATAAAATCTAAAAAACAAAAGCTCTTGTGGGGTTTATGGTATTTCAGATAGAGTTCCCAAAAGTTGTCCCAACTCAATAAGTATTGTCTTATTGATATATGTATGCAATACATCATTCGCACAGGGGATCTTACCAGAAAGGCTAAAATGTGCAGTTATTAAACCACTTCACAAGAAAGGTGACATGACAGACTTAAACAATTATCATCTACAATCACCTTGATGTTGAAGCGCTTTTGTCTGTGTTTGCTTCAACAATAACATATGTTTTTGAGTGGGGTCTACCTTTAGCAAAACACTATTTTTTTTACCCAGACATGTTTCACTGCAGTTGCAGTATCATCGGTGGTTTTTTTATTGTTATGGCTGTTAAACATAAGGAATGTTCTTTACTGTTTAAATAATACAAATATTAGTTTCTAAATCGTAATTACAGGGTTTTGAGGCGCACATAAAATTGTGTATTCATACCTACTTATCACATGGTGTGATTTTCCTGCTGTATTACGTTTTTATAGTGTCTGTTTTTCGTTACAAAAAAAATGGCTCTGAGCACTATAGGACTTAACTTCTGAGGCCACCAGTCCCATAGAACCTCAACTACTTAAACCTAACTAACCTAAGGATATCACACACATCCATGCCCGAGGCAGGATTCGAACCTGCGATCGTAGTGGTCGCGTGGTTCCAGGCTGTAGCGGCTAGAACCGCTCGGCCACTCCGTCCGGCTTTTCCTTACAGTTTGTCACTTGCAACTATATACAACTCAATGTAGGCAAAACATTTACGCAAAAATTACGATTTCTAAACTGTTGTGGCTACGCCTGAGATTAATAATTTATGTATAAGGTTGTGTGTGTGTGTGTGTGTGTATCTATTTACATTATGTTTCACTTACAGTTTCTTTTTTTTTTCATCTTCTTCATTGCCATGTTCAGTGATCTGAGATGTCACTGTCACTGTCTATCAGCTGTGATAACAAGATGGTGGACAGTGGAACAGTAGAAGGTGTGAAAACAAGATGGCAGACAGTGGAACAGAGACAACAACCAACACCAATTCTCAATATTCAGAAAAGTAACCACCACCAGTACAGCCATTCACAAACATTCCAATCATCCGCCTACACACAAACTATCCGGTTTCCAAAATATGCTACACAGACTGAACAAAACTCCACTCACTGAAAGCAACTATAACAATGAATTGCAGACAGTCAGACAAATAGCTGTAGAGAATGGATATAAGACAAACACTATAGATAAACTGAACCACAAAATTAAAATAAAATTAAAAAAGAGACCCAACACACAAAAGCCTTTTCACCAGCTTACAAACAGACAGAACACACAAACGAGCACACATGAACAAGAAACACCCACAACAACAAACAAGTGGTTCACTCTCACCTACAACAACAAAGCAGCCCACAGAATAGGCAACATACTCAAAAAACAAGAGCTAAAAATAGCCTACAGGACAGACAACTCAACACAGAGGAAACTAAGGACAACCAACACAAGCACAGACAAACACAACACACCTGGTATTTACCATCTTTCATGTCAGGGCTGCTAATCAGTTTATATAGGACAGACAAGCAGAAACTTTAATACCAGATACACAGAACATAGGAGAGCATTAAAAAGTAACAGCTGTCTCTCCACATTTTCTGAACACCTTTGGACAACAAACATATCCCAACAGATATCAACACTGATTTGAAAATTCTCAAATGCAGCAGCAGCTCTCACAAAAACTAACAATTGAAAAAAATTGTCAAATACAAAAAGCCATAGTTGAAGAAAGCAAGTAATAAATGAATACACAGCTCTCTGCACAACGTAACTCTGTTCTCAGCCCTCAAAAAATTAGTAGATAATACTAACCTATAGAACTCCCCCCCTCCCCCCCACACGCACACACATACATACATACATACACATAAAACTAAAAATAAATAAATAAATATACATAATTATAACAATAATGATAAATCCTGATACCTACTCTCTCCCTCCCTCTCTCTACCTCTCCCTCTTTCCTTTTACACACACACACACACACACACACACACACACACACACACACACACACACACAAACACACACACACTCCCCCCCCCCTCTCTCTCTCTCTCTGAGATTTTCAAAACAACCGCCAGTGACATCTTCAACTGTTTCACTGCCTGACATCTTGTTATCACAGTGACAGTGACAACTCAAAACACTGAATTTGGCAATGAAGAAGATAACGAAAAAAGAAACAGTAAGTGAAATACAATGTAAATAGAAACACACACACATAACCTTTCACATAAATTATTAATCTCAGGCATAGCCACAACAGTTTAGAAATTGTAATCTTTGCGTAAATGTTTTGCCTACATGAAGTTGTATATAGTTGCAGGTGACAAACTGTAAAGAAAAACAGACACTATAAAAACGTAATACAGCAGGAAAACCACACCATGTGGTAAGAAGGTATGAATACACAATTTTATGTGCTTCTCAAAAACCTGTAATTACGATTTAGAAACTAATATTTGTATGTATTTAAACAGTAAAGAACATTTCTTATATTTAACAGCCATAACAATTAAAAAAAACCACTGATGATGTTGCAACTGCAGTGAAACATGTCTGGGACAAAAACAAAATAGTGTTTTGCTAAAGGTAGACCCCACTCAAAAACATATGCTAATTATCATTCAACTTCCTTGCTGACATTTTTTCAAAAAATTCGAAAAAGCAACGTACTCAAAACTAATCGCTCACTTACGTGGGAACAATTTACTTAGCATATCACAGTTTGGATCCAGAAAGATTGCCCAACTGAGAATGGTATTTATACATTCACACATCAAGTAGTACAACCCTTAAATAATAATATATCTCCAGGTGCAACTTTTTGTGATCTTTTCAAAGCGTCTGATAATGTCGATCATCATACTCTCTTAGAAATATTCACGTTTTATGGAATTGCTGGCTATATGCACACTTGATCTGAATCATACTTGACAAACAGAATGCGAAAGGTTGTGCTGAGTAATTCAGACAATGCTGGAAACGAAGAAAATTTTTGTAACTGGAAAAAAGGGTCACAAAGGGAGTTCCACAGGGTTCAACTTTGGGTCCACTCTTGTTCCTTATGTATGTGAATGACCTTCCAGTTAACGTTTAACAAGCAAAATTGGTACCTTTTACAGGTGATGCTAGTATTATAATAAAGCGGATTGGAGACAAAGTGACAGACGAATTGGTAAATAATATTTTTCAAAGAATTATTAAGTGGATTTCTGCAAATGGAATCTCCATAAATTCTGAAAAAGCACACTACATTCAGTTTTGTACAACAAATGGCCAACTGACAATTGATGTAGCACATGAGCAGGAGTCATAAAATAGTATAGAATGCTCCGAATTTTGGGTATACTTACTGATGAAAACTTTAATTGGAAGAGGCATATTACTGACCTTCTCAAACAATTAAATTCAGTTACTTTTGCTCTTCATATAATTGCTAACTTTGGAAACAAACTATCAACCTCCTGACAGATTTTTGCATATTTCCACTCAATAGGGTGATATGGAATAATTTTCTGGAACAGCTCATCATGTAGAAAGAAAATACTGATTGGACAAAATCGAGCAGTAAGAATAATATGTAGTGTTCACCGACGGATGCCATGCAGATACCACTTCAAGGAGCTACGCATTTAACTGCGCTGTCACAGTACATAAATTTGCTTATGAAATTCGTCATTAATAACACAGGCCAACGATGGGAAACTTTTTTGCTGAAAATACCTTATTCTTAAGTTTTGTAGGGTGGAAAATCCAAACATGATACTTAAAAAACTGTATCACCTACAACTTCTTCACATTTTACAGTTAAATTTATTAAATTAAGAGATTTTTTAAAGAATTTAACAGCATTGTATAGTTAAAGTAATTTAAAAAGGAGGTGTAGTGAACGTAGATGAACTTGGTAGCACTGCTGAGAAACATTTGCTGTCAAAAAAGGTCGATTCTATTTTTGTGTTAACAGATGGTGTTTTCAAGAATGAGGTTTTAACTCTGTTGTGGAGTGTGCACTGATATGAAACTTCCTGTCAGATTAAAACTGTGTGCTGGACCGAGACTCGAACTTGGGACCATTGCCTTTAGCAGGCAAGAGCTCGTGGTAGAGCAAGTCGTTACAAAGTTCTTAGGACATGTAAAAGACCCGGAATTGTTTCTATTATAGCTACAACGTTAAAGAAGTTTAAAACTTTAGGATGTTTAATGAGTCTGAAAGTTCACTTTTTAAACAGTCTCCTTGATTACTTCCCGGAAAATATGGGAGATGTTAGTGAGGAACAAGGAGTGCGTTTTCACCAGGACATTAAGTGATGGAAAAACGCTGCCAAGGCCGCTGGAACACCAACGTGATGGGGGACTATTGTTGCTCACTTCACCGAGAAGTTCAGCAGGCGACTCGGTGAAGAAAAAGCTACGCAAGAAGCTTCAAAGAAAAAGTAGAAACAAAATACAAACCAGTTCCATCTGACAAGTGAAACCTGTACATATCATTGTATTAAGTCGCTTACTGTAAATACAAACCATGCGTATGTTATAACGAAGCGTTTCGTTAATTTCCCCGTTTACCGTATAGCACAAGATTTTTATACTGTATAATAAAAAGCATATTGTTCGAAAACTATGGGTGATACAGGAAAACTAAGTCTAGATTTGAATTCAGCTCATAGAAATCTATGAAGATCAGCTATCAAAGTAAAAAAAGTTTTTCAAAAAAATTTTTCGTTGGCCTGTGTAATCCATCACAGTTCTATAAGAACAATCATGTGTCTACCTACAACACTATATGGAAAAAGGCTTTTATTACCCACTGTTAAAGCTGCCAGTCGCTCATAGAGGAGTTCAGTATGCAGCAACAAAAATATTTGATCATTTGTCCAGTAACGGTCGGCCGGTGTGGCCTTGCGGTTCTAGCGCTTCAGTTTGGAACCGCGTGACCGCTACGGCCGCAGGTTCGAATCCTGCCTCGGGCATGGATGTGTGTCATGTCCTTAGGTTAGTTAGGTTTAATTAGTTCTAAGTTCTAGGCGACTGATGACCTCAGCAGTTAAGTCGCATAGTGCTCAGAGCCATTTGAACCATTTTTGTCCAGTAACGTAAAATATCTGACAGGTAGCGAAGCAAGTTTTAAATGTAATTTAAAATCATTTCTTCTGGACAACTCCTTCTATTCCATTTCTACTTAAAAATTAGTAGCCAGTAAAAAAAATTAAGTGTAGTTGCCTGATTAGGACTAAAAATAATGTGTTCATTAATGTTAATACTAATAATGTTCCGTATACACACCCTGTGAACTGGCTCGTTCCACATCATGTCGATAAAAGAATCTTTCAAATGATCCATGGAACATGTAACTAGGTAACTAACCACAGGACCACTACACTCGACGCAGATACCTTTCTGTATGGGCCTATATCATTCGATTTGATGTAACGTAGTATATGCATCACAAATCCTATTTCTTACCACCTGAACATCCCCATACCACCATTGGCTAGCTTTTCGATACACTAGTATTCCGCCATCAGCATACAAAAACATAAACGGTCAGTAATCAGTCAGGACGACGGTTTTAGACGCTTCGAGTGTTTAGTGGCTCCCTTCCTACATTAATACAAATCCGTCAGTCCTGTGACGCGTGGTTAGAAGAAATACTTGTGTGAGAGGCAGATTGGCAGCACATAGCGAGTATATGTTTCTGGATGATATAGCTGTTCACGTGTTGTCCAGCACTGAGTTGGTGATACGGAGGTCCTTGCACAGTTATTTAGGAATATCTCAATCTCAGTAACCTGTCAATAGCCCGTTGTCAACAAAACTTGAAATATGAGAATCTCTATTCATCTGACTGCAATGCTGCGGCCGCAGCCAATTGCGCTAACGAGAGACAGCGTGTCTTGCACTTCCTGTGTGCGATTATCACTCAAATGCTAATCGTAAGGCCTGAAGACGATTTTTCTCCATTATGGTTCCTATCTCTTCTCACTTGTATAATTAGCAGAATCTTTATATTGTGAAAAATCAATGTTCTAGGAATATCTCTTAAGAAAGACAAAGATGCCTTCTACCCGCAGGTTGGTTTGAACGCCACAGAGACTTTCTAGACATTGCTCTTTAGGAGTTGGTACGTCCGTCACTTCCTCCGACTTACCAATAGTCTCACCCAAACCATTTATAAACGAAACTAAAAGTCATCGTGGAATTTCAAATGCAATGCAGTTTGAAATTTTTATCAGAGACAAGCAGTGGTGATCGAGCTTCGCACGTTAGTTCTTGTAGTATGTCACAAACCACCATACCACTAAGCTAAAATGACCGACAGTTACCACACTAAAAAAAGTTTGGTGTTTAAATATATGAAGTCCAATATTCGAAGTACATTGTGCAAGGAATAATAGCCTTTCCTTTCCTATTTACGATCACTTCTCAGACCATTGCAAAGCTGCTGCAGAGTGAGTACAAACTCAATTTTACGCAAGCAGAGAAAAGATTCCGTTGCAGCCTTGCTTCAGAAACGATCCCAGTTTTACACGCACTGATGTAGGAAAAGAAATGAAAAATAACACCCGAACCGTACTCATTCTAGCTAGAGAATTAAATGTTTATTGCTTTGTCTCCTATTTTAGATATCGCATTTAGTGACTGCACAGTAAATGTTTCTCCCTGTCTCTTGAAAACACATTCTCTCGAAAACATTTCCGTTAAAATTGCTCTGTTCATGTCAACTTAGAATTTTCGTTTTAGTGCTGAACATAAGGTAGATTTCTTGGATTTATTTAAGTGGAATAAAGTGCTACCATAAGCTCACTATGCACCTTAAACTCTGCCATCCTTAAAGATATCACACAAGTCAAATTATCATGCTACCAAAACAACGCAAGAAATAGCAACTGCGAGATGCAAAGCCAATTATCGCATTTATTGAAATAATAAAGTTCATCTAATTTAAAATACACTCCTGGAAATGGAAAAAAGAACACATTGACACCGGTGTGTCAGACCCACCATACTTGCTCCGGACATTGCGAGAGGGCTGTACAAGCAATGACCACACGCACGGCACAGCGGACACACCAGGAACCGCGGTGTTGGCCGTCGAATGGCGCTAGCTGCGCAGCATTTGTGCACCGCCGCCGTCAGCGTCAGCCAGTTTGCCGTGGCATACGGAGCTCCATCGCAGTCTTTAAAACTGGTAGCATGCCGCGACAGCGTGGACGTAAACCGTATGTGCAGTTGACGGACTTTGAGCGGGGGCGTATAGTGGGCATGCGGGAGGCCGGGTGGACGTACCGCCGAATTGCTCAACACGTGGGGCGCGAGGTCTCCACAGTACATCGATGTTGTCGCCAGTGGTCGGCGGAAGGTGCACGTGCCCGTCGGCCTGGGACCGGACCGCAGCGGCGCACGGATGCACGCCAAGACCGTATGATCCTACGCAGTGCCGTAGGGGACCGCACCGCCACTTCCCAGCAAATTAGGGACACTGTTGCTCCTGGGGTATCGGCGAGGACCATTCGCAAGCGTCTCCATGAAGCTGGGCTACGGTCCCACACACCGTTAGGCCGTCTTCCGCTCACGCCCCAACATCGTGCAGCCCGCCTCCAGTGGTGTCGCGACAGGCGTGAATGGAGGGACGAATAGAGACGTGTCGTCTTCAGTGATGAGAGTCGCTTCTGCCTTGGTGCCAATGATGGTCGTATGCGTGTTTGGCGCCGTGCAGGTGAGCGCCACAATCAGGACTGCATACGACCGAGGCACACAGGACCAACACCCGGCATCATAGTGTGGGGAGCGATCTCCTACACAGGCCGTACACCACTGGTGATCGTCGAGGGGACACTGAATAGTGCACGGTACATCCAAACCGTCATCGAACCCATCGTTCTACCATTCCTAGACCGGCAAGGGAACTTGCTGTTCCAACAGGACAATGCACGTCCGCATGTATCCCGTGCCACCCAACGTGCTCTAGAAGGTGTAAGTCAACTACCCTGGCCAACAAGATCTCCGGATCTGTCCCCCACTGAGCATGTTTGGGACTGGATGAAGCGTCGTCTCACGCGGTCTGCACGTCCAGCACGAACGCTGGTCCAACTGAGGCGCCAGGTGGAAATGGCATGGCAAGCCGTTCCACAGGACTACATCCAGCATCTCTACGATCGTCTCCATGGGAGAATAGCAGCCTGCATTGCTGCGAAAGGTGGATATACACTGTACTAGTGCCGACATTGTGCATGCTCTGTTGCCTGTGTCTATGTGCCTGTGGTTCTGCAAGTGTGATCATGTGATGTATCTGACCCCAGGAATGTGTCAATAAAGTTTCCCCTTCCTGGGACAATGAATTCACGGTGTTCTTATTTCAATTTCCAGGAGTGTACATTTTCATTCCTACAAAATTACTTTCGTTCAACAATTATTTCGTGAAAGTTGGTATCAGTACTATCCTAAAAATTACGAAGACAAATTAAAATATATATCTGACCCCTCCCTTCTGTTAAAAGTAATGTTAATATTGCATTGTTGTGTTATACTATTACACTGTGTTTCTATACACAGAAGAAGTTGAGTTAGCCATACCCTCTTTTTAAAGCGCCCTTCTCCGTAGCTGAGTGGACAGCGTAGCTAAATGCTATGCGAAGGGCGCGGGTTCAATTTTCGGTACTGCCACGAATTTTTCCTTGATGGGAAAACTTGAACGGGGTACACCCAGCTTCGTGACGCCAGCTGAGGTCCTCCAACGTCTGCAACGCCGACAACAGGGGAAGCGGTGTACTGGCCAAACGCTCCTCCATACCGCATTCAAATGACGCCATTGGCTGAGAATGATACGGCGATCGTTCGGTCCGGATTGGACCATCTGAGGCCAGAACGTCGGGCTTAACTAAATTTATAGCGTGGGGCAACCCATTTAGGCATGATTATAGTAGCGCCGTGTTGTGACTTGGACTACACGAGACACCGTAAGCGTTGGGAAGCCATCTTCATCCATTTCCGTACAGTCGCTGCTCAAAAATCACGGTGATTGTCAGAGGTGGAACATTTCACTCTATGGCGTCCCGGATGTGTTCAATGGAATTGGTGTGAGATCTCCTGCAGAGGCCTCACAACGCTTTCATGACCGTGGAGTCTTCCTCAATTCATTGTAATACAATTCTGGAGGAATGGGGTGGGGTAAGGGTAAGGTGGGGTACTGCGGCCAAAAAAACGGATGCACACAGTAGGATAGTACGGTCTCGTATCGTCCGCACACCACAGACTATGGTAGACGTTGCAGAAGCCCAATTTAATCCCATGTAAACAATCCCCACACGAAAATACTTAGACCATTCTGCTTCATCAGTTAGTTGTTTATCTGCCTGAACAGTGTCCTGTTGGCAAACAAGAACTTTGCCTTACGTGCCTTTCGAAGCTGTCGCAACATGCAACCGACGTGCACCTACGTTATCGTGTGCAACAGTCCAAGCGACCTTTTCCCGTGCTTGGAGTATCCAGTGACTCTGTTTTAGTGCTATCTGTGCCCTGTGATGTGCGATGAGTAGAGATGCCGAGTGGTTATAATTAAAGTCCAGGTGCTCAAGGAGGTCGTTCATGGTGCTTGTCTTTAGTCCAGGAGGTCCGAGTTCAAAAATGGCTCTGAGCACTATGGGATTTAACATCTATGGTCATCGGTCCCCTAGAACTTAGAACTACTTAAATCTAACTAACCTAAGGACAGCACACAACGCCCAGACATCACGAGGCAGAGAAAATCCAGGTCCGAGTTCCTCACAACGTCGCCGTACCAGTAAGTCGTAACATTACCAACAACGCAAATCCTGCAGTGCGGAATCTGAACGTCATACCTATAATATTGGGTGCTTCTACGGTAAATAGTATTCTGTCTACACTGGCTCAAGTAGCCAAAGTTTGCAAATAACGATATAGGTTATCATTTGTGGATTATCATGTGCTGTCCGGGCTCGTCTCTTTACTGTGTTTCGGAGATGTATTACTGATAAGGCATGGTTCAGATCGGATTCCCGTCTGCCGTTTCGTCCAAGGTTTTACCGAGGCGTGAAATGTTTTTACGCGCACTTGTATCTTGAAATTCGTGGTACATGAAGTATTAGTTTTGTGAGTACATCGCTTTACTATCTACTTTATTCGGTAGATTATTTTGACCGGTAGTGCTTTTACTTGTGTAGTTTTATTTTACTCTGGTGTCCAAACTTAAAGCAACAAACCACTATTTCCCCATCCTGAGTCTAATTCACGATATAATCAAAGAAAATGTCAACAGATGTTCGTACGATCGTGTCCTGCACGGAGGATGGCATTCTGATCAACAGACAACTGCGCCAACGATGACGTCAAGGCACCTATCAAACGGGATAGTGTTTGCCGGGTAGTCCCACATCCACAATCGCTATGTACGCAGTAACAGACGCTTACCAGGCTCTCTGCGGTGGAGGGCCATGGGAAGAATGGAAGCAGGACAGTCGTATGCTGATGTGGCCCCATGGCTTAGTGTGAATCGTTCCGTTGTTTTTCCGATGTGGTGACAGTTTATAGAGATCGAAACTGTATATCGAAGACCAGGGAGGAGCCGACCACGCATGACACCAGAAAGAGAGAACCGTTATTTGGCTATAAGGGCACGACGGTACCGCCTTATTACTGCACGGCAACTTGCATCTGACCTCGCAGCATCCACTGGACGCGCTGCAGCAAGGCCAACGGTGTACAGAAAGCTTGGGCAGAATGGCCTTTATTGTCGGAGACCTACTGAACGTGTACCTCTGACGCGTCTTTACAGAAGGGGACGTCTAGAGTAAACATGGCACCTGAATGGTCGAACGGTTGGAGAATTTTCTTTTCACAGATGAGTCCCGATTTGGTCTGGAGAGTGATTCTCGATGGATTCGCATCTGGAGGGAACGCGCAACACGATTTCGGAACCCAACCACTGTGGAAAGAGACTGATATCGAGAATGATCCCTAATGGTGTGGGCAGGGGTTATATTGACCACTCGAACACCTCTTCATGAAATTGTACAGTTAAATATTGAGGTTTAATTGCTGTCAGGTATCGTGACGAGATCTAGCGACCTAATGTGTAGTTGTTGCGAGGTGCCGTGGGTCCAGACTTCGTATTGCTGGGCGATAGCGCTCGAACCCATAGACCACGCATGGCTGATGTTTTCTTGGAAACGGAAGATATAGCACGCATGGCGTGCTCTTTGAATAAAAAAAAAAAAGGCTCTAAGCACTGTGGGACTTAACATCTGAGGCCATCAGTCCCCTAGACTTAGAACTACTTAAGCCTAACTAACCTAAGCACATCACACACATCCATGCCCGAGGCAGGATTCGAACCTGCGACGGTAGCAGCAGCGCGGTTCCGGACTGAAGCGCCTAGAAACGCTCGGCCACAGCGGCCGGCTTTGAATACCATAGAGCCCGTCTGGAATGCACTAGGGACACAAGTTGCATCACGCCAGCATCCACCAAGCACTCTCCAAGATTTGCGAGCAGTGCTGCAGGAAGAGTGGGCGTTATTACCTCAACATGAGATTGATGGCATCACTCACAGCATAACCCGTCGTCTGTCAGCCCTTTACTGCTGCCAGAGGTGGTCACACCCTATACTGAGCGCATTACCCAGTTGTGTGTGTAAATCCGTTAAGTTAGAAACAACGAAGAACATTTTTGTCTGCCGTTATGCATGTTGTTGTTGTTTGCGTTCTGTATTCTTTACATTGTTTCTACTTAAGTATCATCTAATCATACTGTTTTGTGGCAAAATAAACGCAACCTTGCAAAGTTTTGGTTTGTTGCTTTAATTTTGGAGACCAGAGTATATGCAGATATGACCTGAAGATATACCTCCAGGGTATGAAACCGGTCATAATACAGTGAAAACACAATAAACAGCTATTGCAGATTTGGACTTCCACTCAGTTTGAATATAGGCTATTTTGCCTCTCTGATTTTAAATTGTTTGACTGTTCTTCACACAACGTACAAGAAAATTTTTAAATATAACCACCCTGTAAGTTTTAAATTTAAGAAGACTTGAAGCACAAGGGATAATGCCTTCGCCGACCGTGGTGGCCTAGCGGTTCTAGGCGCTACAGTCTGGAACCGAGCGACCTCTACGGTCGGAGGTTCGAATCCTGCCTCGGGCATGGATGTGTGTGATGTCCTTAGGTTAGTTAGGTTTAAGTAGTTCTAAGCTCTAGGGGACTGACGACCTCAGAAGTTAAGTCCCATAGTGCTCAGAGCCATTTGAACCATTTAGTAATGCCTTCTATACATCGCCTAAGCCAACTGATTTCGCATTAGCCACTATCGTAGTGGCAGTTTTCTTAGGAAAAATATGAACAAACAGTCGCGCTTGTTTAAAAACTTTTTCACGTGCGGAAACAATTTATGAAGCACAACGTATTTGATTATTTTTGTAGCTCTAAAAGAAGCGTACATTAACCATACTGCCCAGGTTCCTCAGCCTTGTTATCTTCATCGCCAAGTAAAGGTTTCATAATGTAAGAGGCGTTGTTTACACCGTACGGTGCGCTGATGTGCTGGTCAAGGTGTTAAAAACGCAAAACACGTCCTCGAGCGACGATGTGCAGCCGGACGGGGCGTCGTGTGTTTGAACTGTGGAGAACGTGTGGGACCGCTGACGCTAATGAGCAGATGTAAACGCTTCGCAACCAGACACATTTAGCCCATTGGGTTAAGAGCTCTCACAGGCTGGTTTGAAACCGAGAAGGGAGAGAAGGGGGGCTTGGGAGAGCACCTTAACGTCTTTGTAAATTCTGAGATGAAGTATGACTTTCACGCGTGAGAATATCAACATTTACGTTTTCGTACGTTTCAAAGAAATGTAGAAACCTGCAGATACCAGCCGTTTCGTAACATAGCGTCACTACAAGCTATCTAAAATGTCCTCAGTAGGAAAACCGTTATTGTTATACTTCAATTGAATAGAAAATACGCATCGATTTTTTCTTGCTTATAAGTACCAACGCATAGATAAAGATGCACATCATTCGCATTCGTACAGCTATGGGCAGAATTAAAATGGAGCCTACAAATACGAGAAAATTTTAAAGTGTATTCTTTGTAACATGACAAAATTCGTATGAGTTTGAATTTCTAAAGCAAGGTGTACTCACTATGAGACAAACTACAGATCGGAAAGGAAATCACATGAACAAGTGTGTCGGGTATTCGTATACTAAAACTTGGCGCTTACGTAAAATACATGACGTCAAATAACAGCACAATATTTAACATTATCTGGAAAGCTCTGATGTCGCCATTGCCCTCCTGCGTATTCGCTGCTTTGGCTGAGGCGTATATTCGTCCATCCATCCTAACTGAGGTTTTTTCCCCCCCTATACCACTTTAGCAGAATGCTAAGATCTGTCTTTCAAAAAGGCCATAGCAAATTCAATTCCCCGCTGCCGACCGGTGTGACCGAGCGGTTGTAGGCGCGTCAGTCTGGAACCGTGCGACCGCTACGGTCGCAGGTTCGAATCCTGCTTCGGGCATTGATGTGTGTGATGTCCTTAGGTTAGTTAGGTTTAAGTAGTTCTAAGTTCTAGGGGACTGATGACCTCAGATGTTAAGTCCCATAGTGCTCAGAGCCATTTCATTCCCCGTCCACGTTCAACTAAGCAATCATCATGTTGTCAGAGAGGCTTTACGAGTAAACCCAACATTGCCTTTGAATGAGGCGTGCACGAAATACATGTTTACCAATAATTCTGATATATCCAGAGAGTAGTTCTATGATTGATGGTGCCCGGTGTCTATATGTGTGTAGGAGCGGGAAGGTGGTGCGGCCATTATGTTACGTGGGAATAAGTGGCGCCACAGCTTTCTTAGTGATTGAAGGAATGCTATTAATAAGCAGTGGCACAGCTTCGAGGTGCTGTAATTACGTGTGCAACTTTTAGAACGTGCAGTTGGTCTAGAGTTACACTTTTTGTACGATAATGCCCGCTAACATCGGTTTTCTCTGACAAGGTGAATATAACCACCGAATGAGCAGACCAGCGGAGTTTCCTGATGAATCATGTAGACCGTAGAGCATGGTGATTGCAGTAGGGAGACAAATTTCAGACCTCTGCACAGCTCTTAAGCCACTTCGTATCTGGCGTTCCACGTCTCTGCCAAGCACACAGGCAGTTCCACAAGAAAGTGTACGCCATTATAAGTATGAAATAATATACCACTATAAATACATGTTTACATGAAAATATATATGTTATTACTAATTGCACAATTACCTAATATTTAATGGAATCGCCCCCATTATCGATTATAGCTTGGCACCTTGTTGGCATGCTTTTCACGAGTTTTTCTGCATATTCTCTCTGTAACGATCTCCATATCGTCCTGATTTTATATGACAGCGGCTTCAAAGTATATACTGGCTTTCCTTTAAGCTTCATCTTAATATACGACCAAACATTTACGATCGGATTTGCATCCGGAGACATAGTAGGCCAATCCATCATAGACACCCCTTTCTCTTGTTTCCACGCTGTACGTAGGCGGCTGCGATGTTATCCTCTTGAAGCACCCAGTTTGCCTCATTCGAACCAAACAGCTTCTTAACGGACCTCAGAAGGAATTTTAGAAAAAATTTTGCACGTTTTTTTCAACACTCACTTTTTGCATTCATTTTAAACGGCAACCGACAAAACAAAACATTCAACTCTCACACTGTTTATCTATACACTGTGCAAAAGCGCATTGAGTACAGATTCGAGACAACTGCCAGAGATGTCACTGCGGACTTAACATTTAAAATTATGACGTACACTTTCTTGTGGAACTGACTGTATGTGGAATTTAGAGCTAACAATAGCCCATATTAACTGTTTATAAAGGATTTTTCAATTGTATTACTATTTCAAAGGTGTCTCTTCAGAGTTAGGTTGTATCTAACGTATTTTTGACACTTTTGTGCGTCAAATAAGACGTGAGTATGCATTTCCTTGTTCTGTAACCCTCTGACATCCTTCCTTCAAGTATGTTTTTATTTCTTAGTTGTGCTCACTTTTTGGAAACTAGTGTAATATTTTCATTCTCTCTTCGCTCTTTTGGCATATTTGCTCATTCTTTATTGTCACCTCATAGGACCACTAAACTGTTTTAGTCTCAGACACGATGTTTCCACACTGCGTGAGGTTAGGAGCTATGTTATATTGGTGTCTTCTTCCGATTGTAAACAATATTCGCTGTTGAAACGAAGTAATTTTACAGTGGGATTAAATAAGTATTTAACTGTGAAAGAGATTCGGATTAAGGGGCGTGATATTTTTACTTCTACAAATACTATGTGCTGAGATAAATAAAGCGTTTTCGAGAAAAGACAACGCCCAGTTATACAGGCAAGTGTGCTTCAGCTAGTTTAGGCATGGTTTAGAAGGTATACAAACATTTAGATTTTAATTATTTATATAATACGTCTGATTAAAGAAATAATGAGTTAATTTTCTCCTAAAAGTGATCGATTCACTAGCGTATAACGTACCCAGCAGTGGCTTATGTTAGGAGGAGAAATTCCGCTGTCACGTCCCAAAAACAACGCCATGCTAACCAGCAGCCGCGTTATCTTTGAAATGTAACGCGTCGTCTCTATGCGCTTTGGAGGGGCATACGGTCAGCACACCGCTCTGCCAGCGTTGCCAGCTTTCCGAATCTTGGAGATACCACTTCAGTCTAAGTTACTTCTCACTTGGCCTTACGAGGCTGAGTAAAGACTATTCCAGCCCACGTAATGAACAGAAGCCCCTGTCTGTAGAGGGACTTGAACTACAGCCTTCCACATGAGAGTCAAACATCCTGACTGCTCAGATGTTGATTTGGAATTACCGGGCTCATGCTCCTTGTTTTCGAAGTAATGTGGAAGACCTTAAAGACATTGAAGTCGTAGTCAGAAAGAGAGAATCTCAAAACCCTCTCGTGTATCACGATTTCATTATTTATGCTTTCCGTGCCACCCTCAAAAATTCCTCTACCATTATGCTCCATTATGTTTGTTGAAGAACCTATCTAGTGCTCATTCTCTAACGTTACCGACGTTAAATTTCATTATCTCATTCCTTCCAACGTTTTTCGTCTTTTTCTCAACAATGACGCCACGGTTAGTTTTCCCTTCACAAGCTCTGGTAATTTTGACGATGCTACTGGTCCGATAGAAATACTTACTCCTCTCCTCGTAGAGCACGTGCACTGACATCATTATGTGGTTCAGCAAGTCTGTTGATGAGCACAGTCGAATCTAGTCTTCACTGTGCAATCAGGAAGAGTATGCGGGCAATCAAACCACACTGTTAGAAGCATTACAAAAAGAAGCGCTCTGTATTGATGCACACTTCAAGTGTTGATTCCCTTAGTGACCTCTTTTTTGCTAGGTCGCCAGGAGCTGTGGATATAACCATAGCCAGAAATGCGTTAGAAACACACTGTTTTTACAAAATAAATTAGGAAGCAGATGTGATAGCGTGTCGCTCGTAGCATCACTCATCTGGTCCTACGCAGCGTCAGCGCGGTGATTTGTCAAGCAGACAGCCGTGACGAGCACCTGCTGCAGCAGACATTGACAGATGCATTCCCAGCTGTGGCAGTAACATGAGGACGCGGGGGTCCTGCCACTCAGAGATATCAGTACAATATGACGAATTCCCTAAAGAATTATATGTTTAAATACTGCAAAATTTTCGCACACCAACTTCTCTGGAGATCGGCTACAATAAACAGATCGAAAGACTACATAATATAAGCACATACTCTCCATCTACTACAGAGTGAGGTAGCGCATTGATAAGACATTGAACGCGTGTTCGAAATTGGCAATCTAGATTTAGGTTTTCAGTTATTTCCCTCCATCGCTTGAGCTGAATGCCGGGAGGCCGACTTTCTACCCGTCCGTAACTAATCAGAGCTTGTGCCCCAGCTCTCACGACTTGTGAATTACGAAAGGACTCTCCAGTAGACAACGTTCCCCATAAAAAAAAAAAACAGCAAGCACAGTCTCTTATGTCGTTTACGCAAACCCGGATCGTTTTCTGATCACTGATGAACTGATTTGTGTCGACATTACACAGACAAAAAAAAATTTCTCAACCCCAAGAAAGAGTTACGCTTCATAAACGAAAGTTTGTAGGCGTGTTTCTGCATCTGAAATATGATGTCCATTCAGATTTCAAGCCAGTTGTATGAGAGTTGCTCTAGTAGCGCCACTATGAGGATGCTAATCAGACTTGCTTTAAATACGCCCTGTAACGGTCGTGAGTGTTAGTTTCCTTTGAGATTGGACTTTGTGAGTTTGCGTTAGTCAAGAATGCCTTTAAGGCGACGAAGACGCCGTTATCAACACCTCGCTGAATTTGAACGAGGTCGTGTAATAAGGCTACGAGAAGCCGGTTCTGCGATATTGCAGAAAGACTTGACATACGGTCGCAGGTCCGAATCCTGCCTCGGGCATGGATGTGTGTGATGTCCTTAGGTTAGTTAGATTTAATTAATTCTAAGTTCTAGGCGACTGATGACCTCAGAAGTTAAGACGCATAGTGCTCAGAGCCATT
The DNA here is from genome assembly GCF_023864345.2 of Schistocerca serialis cubense. Taxonomy (NCBI): domain Eukaryota; kingdom Metazoa; phylum Arthropoda; class Insecta; order Orthoptera; family Acrididae; genus Schistocerca; species Schistocerca serialis. Next base: position 88,275,534 of record NC_064640.1, on the reverse strand, counting down.
TGCACCATTTTGAAAGACTTGACAGGAATGTAGCCCCTATATATGATTACTGGCAGTGGTGATCACGATAATGTATAGTCGTAATAAGATCGTGGTCCGTACGGTCACGTGGTACTCCAAAGAGGTAATACCATTGTATTCGGCTTGTGGCTCTGGCGTATCGTACTGTATCTATTGCAGCAGTTGGCACCACAGTGACGCAACGAACTGTTACAAATTGGCTATTTTAGGGACAGCTTCGAGCCAGAATTCCTCTGATCCCAAGCCGTCATTTGCGACTTCGATGGTGTCAAGCTAGAACTCATTGGAGGGCGGAATGAAGGTCTGTTGTGTCTTCTGATGAAGGATGGTTCTGTCTCTGTACCAGTGATGGCTATGTGTTGATTAGAAGCTGGCCAGGCAAGCAGCCTGTCTGCGTACTGGACACACTTGATCGATATTTGGAGTTATTGTCTGGGGTGCGATTTCGTATGACAATAGGAGCACTCTTCTGGTTACTCCACGCACCCTGACTGCCGATTTGTACGCGAGTCTGGTCATTCGACCAGTTGTGCTGCCATTCATGAACAGCACTCCAGGGGGTGTTCCTCAACAGCATAACGCTCACCAACATACCACTGTTATAATCCGAAACGGTCTACAGAGGCCGGCCGCTGTGACCGAGAGGTTCTTGGCGCTTCAGCCAAGAACCGCGCTGCTGCTATGGTCGGAGGTTCGAATCCTGCCTCGGGCATCGATGTGTGTGATGTCCTTAGGTTAGTTAGGTTTAAGTATTTCTAAGTCTAGGGGAGTGATGACCTCAGATGTTAAGTCTCATAATGCTTGGAGCCATTTGATTTTTGGTCTGCAGAGTGTCGACATATTGCCTTGACCTGCTCGATCACTAGATCTGCCTCCGATCGAGCATGTATGTGGCATCATCCGAAGATAACTTCAACGCCATCCACAAACAGCATTAACAGTCCCGGTACTGACCGACCACGTGCTACAGGCATGGAATTCCATCTCACAAATTGAAGTCCCGCATCTGTACAGCACAACGCATGCACGTTTGCATGCTTGCATAGAACATACTGGCAGTTATAAGAGTTAATAATGTACTAGCATTTCACATTTGCAGTGACTTTTCTCGAGCTTCATTAACCTGTGATCTTGCATGTTAATCACGTAAATATCTTACCTAGACAAATGTATTCTCGAAATTTCATTACTCTACATTAATTATTTTTTTGGTGTTAAGATTTTCTGTCCGCCAGTGCATTCTAAATTGTTGGGATATGAGTACCATTCCTCCTTTATCTACCATGGGGCAGTAAAGACCCACGGAAAATCCTTTCATCCCAAGCCCTTACTGGCCCACATGTTGAAGTAATTGTAGAGACGAAATGAGGATGATATTTCTTTAGAGGTTTATGATTTTCAAACAACAATTCTCTCAAAGTTACAAGTAGATAATACGTACGGGAGAAAATTGCATTTAAAGTAATAATGGTCTTTTATTTCTTTTGTCTTTTACAGGTTTTCCCTTCGTCTGAAGATAATTATTTTCCTTTTTTGTCAAATGTTTGAATCGAGCGAAAACAAGACTCTCTAGAAATAACCCAATCGATTTTGGTCGAAATTTTCGTAGCCAAAAATGGAAAAATGTGGTATAAAACGGATCAGCGTGAGATCTAGTTTTTTAAAGAAATATGTAATTGCTTGAAAGTAATCAAGGTAAACGTAATTAGTTATTTGAGGGTAAATCGAAATATTTCATGAACAACTGCTGCTAGCTATATAAATGAAGTGTCAAAAGATCATCTCGTCAAAACAGTGCTATTTTGCGCACAAAAAAAGAGACATTGTTTTAATATTTGATTTTTAAAATGGTTGAATCCGAATCAGGGAGTAAAGTTAGAACATTTCGAAGACTGGTTTCTGAAGCAGGCGTGAAAATAAAAAACTGAAAGAAAACGGTCAAATGTTTTGTAAAAAGATTTGTCCAAAAATGAGAAGCAAAACAGATTAGAGGAACGTTCGGCGCACCTTTAAACTCTCAATCGGCACCTCATTTGCTGTACATTATGTCGAGCACCACTCGATTCAGCTTTTAGATAAATTGTTTCACTAACCATTTGACTGTTTCTTCAACTTTTTATTATGAGTACAAATACACACTTTACCACATTTTAACATTAAAATGTAGTTCAGCGAACTCGGCTGCTTATTACGTGTATCAACAACAGCACTTCTAACATACGTTTAATTGCTGACATTTTCGAAACAAACCATTACACTCATCTTCTTGAGCTTCTATGATGGCTTTCAGCGTCATTATCCAAATTGAAACACTGCGCGTTGCTCTGAGCCGCATTGTGCTGGCTCTGTCGCCAGGAACGCCTTATTGTCAACGGGGAAATTTATACTTAGCAGGTGTCGAGTGGCAAAATAATTAGGCGTTACCAACATTCATTACACAAGAATGTGGAATCAAAAGTCTGGCAAACGCTGGAAATGTGAATATGCTGTTGGAAAGACGGGTTTTATTTTACTTGGGGTCCATCTTTGGGGCTCCTGTTTATAGGAAATAACCTCCTGAAACCCGTAATATGAACTGAAGCACCTAAATTCTATCAAGATATTTTACCTTTTACTAGGTGTACTGAACCCACTGCGTATTATAATGAGCTTTTATCTATCCTTTCTCCTTCTTCGCCCCGAAGGCCATCTTGAAACATTTGTGTCCTTGTGTTCCTACCAAAGCTCATTCATTTAACTAAAGAAAGCTTTCCTCTTCCTCTCAACTCTACTTTTCACGAGCTCACCCATTTTGTTTGCTAAATAATAACATTACATCAGTTTCTCTCCTATTTCACTCCCAATTTGCTACTTAAACATGTTGTTATATGTAATTCTTCATTACCTTCACCAGGTGCGACCCTCATTTTTTGTTAGTTTTATGTCATCATTCATGTATGTCTTCATTTCTCTTAAAAGTTCTACCAGCTGAGCCTTAGTTTCAGCAACATCTTCTTCCAAAGTTACGTAATATTGCTGACATTGTCGCAGTCTATTTCCGTTCTAGTTTCAGGTTTACTTACCCGCTTCTTCAGCAAACATCTCTAATGACAAAGATGACAATGTCCGCTGATGTCTTCACCAAAATTTCGTAGTGCGTGAATTTATAAAGCTTCCTACTTCAATTCTAAAACACGTTTTATACAATGGATGTAACGTGTCAGTTGACTTTGCATTTTTTTTTTTTTTTAGGTAGCTTCAGATAAGGAGGTAACGGAATTTTGCAGCACCGTTATACAGGAATACAACAAAAAAAAAATTCTGTACTCCACCTCAACAGTTAATGGATGTCGAGGGCTGGTTATTTTCGGAAAAAAAAGAAGGAAAAAAAAGGAAAAAAGAAAAGTTACTTTCACATCCCGATCAGCAGGGAGCAACTGTTCCGTATGAACTTCCCAATAAGGCAGTAACGAGTTTGATGATCGAATTTAGACAAAGCTGTAGTTCTAAGTACTGTAGTTTTTCCCACAGTAACTGCAGTTCTACTTGACAACATGATTTGACACATATACACCTGTACTTAATATTGCTATAACATGAGACTAGCCATTGCACAGGGAGGATTTTTTGTAATTCATGTAGGTAAAAATAAATGATTCTGTTAACATATTAGGTGAACAGTTTAGGTAATATAACCTATACAATGTGATTCATTAAAATTAATAGTGAAATATAGTGTAATTTGTACTTGAGTTATTGTGTGTGAGTGAGAAAACAAACATAACAGGGAAAATTCAAGAGGTTATCGGTGCACGTGCACATCCTCTCGCAGGGCACCAACGAGACCAGATGATGGACAGTATTTTACACCCTCACCCCATAACGCACACTGACGCTAATCTCAGGTTAATGGAGGAAATTAGCTCGGAGGTAAGGGAGGGATCCATCCGAGGCACTTTCATTGGTGCGGCGAAAACACGACTCTCGCCGAACATCATACTGCCCTTTCACAAATACCAGGTACGACATCGTAACCAGGAATAATTGCCTCACTCCTCCCGCTCAACAAAAAATCACAATTCGTTCTCCGTAGCCGACAGTCATCTGGCAGTGTGTTGTGTTTCTGCAATAGAACGAGCGAAGTGGTGCAGTGGTTAAGACACATGACTCCCATTCGGGGGGACGGCGGTTTAAATATCAGTCTAGCCTTCTTGATTTAGGTTTTCTATGGACAATACTAAATCGTTTTAGGCGAATGCTAGTATGGTCACTTTAACAAAGATACGGCCGAATTTCTACGCCAGTCCGAGCCTGTGCTGTCTCTGATGGCTGCGCGGCTCCCACCGTCGGAGGTTCCAGTCCTCCCTCGGGCATGGGTGCGCGTGATGTCCTTAGTGTAGGTTAGTTTACGTAGTGTGTAAGCTTAGAGACCAAGACCTCAGCAGTTTGGTCCCATAATATCTTACCACAAATTTCCAATTGTCTCTGATGGCCTCGACGTTGACGGAGCTGTAAACATGAACCTTCCTTTCCACAGTATGGAACAGGGATTACCAGCAGTAATTTCCTAGAATCTGATGCGAAGGTGTTCCGATGGTGTTCGCAGCCGCCAACTGTTCTCCTGAAACAGTTACAGCCGTCAGCATCCCGTAGTCTTGTGGTTTGCGTTCCTGACTCTCGAACACAGGGTCCAGGGTTCAATTCCCAGTCGGGCTGGGGCCTTTCTCCGCTCGGCACCACCACCACCACCACCAACACCAACACCACCCCCATCATCATCATCATCATCATCATCATCATCATCAAGCTCATCCGGCTAGCCGCGCGGTCTAACGCGCTGCTTCCCGAGCGGGAAGGCGTGTCGGTCCCGGCACGAATCCGCCCCGGTGCGCCGGCCAGTCTGTGGATGGTTTTTAAGGCGGTTTTCCATCTGCCACCCTGGGTTTGGCGTTGGGCGGCGGTGGCGTGGGTGGACTGCTGTGGCCTGTTGTGGGATTGTGAACCACTGGGGGCTAAGGCGGGAAGAAGCCTCTCCATCGTTTCTAGGTCCCCGGTTCAACACCCAATACATAATACACACCATCATCATCATCGACGTACAAGTCGTTGAAGTGGCGTCAAATAAAAAAATAAAGAGAGAAAGAATAGGAAAAGAGACTTGCACCTGGAGGCCAAACTCCCCATAAAGGGACTCCCGCCCAAAAATGCCATACGCACGTTTCAGTTACGGCAAAAGATGGGAACAACACAAGCTCCCACCCCAGGCCCTGGCGTACCCATCAGTGCCGACCGACCTCCGTGTCGTCCTCGATCAATGGCGTCCTTGGATGCGGTATGGAAGTCCGTGGGGTTAGTACACCGCTGTACTGGCCATTGTCAATTCTTGTGACCCGAAGTCACTACTATTCGGTCGAGTAGTTTCTCAGTTGGCCTCACAAGGCTAAATGCACCCCGTCCCAGTCCCCCCGCCAAGGAAAAATCTTGAGCAGTAGCGGGAATCGAATCCAGATCCTTCAGCTATAGAGGTGGACACAAGATGTGAGCAAATCTGTTAAAATTATTGATGGTTCGCAACTAGTTTGATCTATTACATCTTCCCACCATTGTAGGCCTGCAAATACAATTGTGTTTACACCACTTGCATGGTTATCTATGATGTTTTTTGACGTAGTTTCGCGTCTTCCAACACAGTGTAGCGATTTCAGTGTGTGACTTTTCTAGAGTCACTGAACAGGCTAACATACGTAATAATTGAGTCTTTCTGTCTGCTTTCTTCTTACGAGTTGCTATATGATTCGAATGTTTAATTTGGAAACATTAGGTTACACCGTACGGAAATTCTGAAAAACAGCCGGAAGCTGCATTTCTCGATACCTTGCAGTTCAACATGCATTTTAATTATATTGCTTTACGTATGTCTGCATATAGCAAAAAATGGTTCAAATGGCTCTGAGCACTATGGGACTTAACATCTGTGGTCATCAGTCCCCTAGAACTTAGAACTACTTAAAGCTAACTAACCTAAGGACATCACACACATCCATGCCCGAGGCAGGATTCGAACCTGCGACTGAAGCGGTCACGCGGTTCCAGACTGAAGCGCCTAGAACCGCACGGCCACACCGGCCGGCTGCATGTAGCAAAGGCGGCCGGTAGTGGAACTTGAGTTTTGTGTTGAGGTCTTCAGGACGTAGACTGATCTGATGCAACTTCCCGTGCTACTCTATCCTGTGCAAACTTCTTCATCTCTTAGTAGCTGCTGCAACATACATCCTTCTGAATCTGTTTACTGTCTTCATCTCTTAGTCTCCTCCTACGATTTTTGCTCCCCTCACTTCCCTCCAGTACTAAATTGGTGAGCCGTCAGGGGTGACCGAGCGGTTCTAGGCGCTACACTCTGGAACCGCGCGACCGCTACGGTCGCAGGTTCGAATCCTGCCTCGGGCATGGATGTGTGTGATGTCCTTAGGTTAGTTGGGTTTAAGTAGTTCTGCGTTCTAGGGGACTGATGACCTCAGAAGTTAAGTCCCATAGTGCTCAGAGCCATTTGAACGATATTTGAACTAAATTGGTTTTCCCTTAATGTCTCAGAATATGTCCTACCAACCGATCGCTTCTTCTAGTCAGGTTGTGACACAAATTTCTTTGCTCCACAATTCCATTCAGCGCCACCTCATTAGTTACATGATCTACCCATCTAATCCTTAGCATTCTCTGTAGACCACATTTCGAAATCTTCTAATCTCAAGTTCAAGTGGCTCTGAGCACTATGGGACTTAACATCTGAGGTCATCAGTCCCCTAGAACTTAGAACTACTTAAACCTAACTAACCTAAGGACGTCACACATCCATGCCCGAAGCAGGATTCGAACCTCCTTTTATCTAAATTGCTTACCAACGTCCATACATGGCTACACTCGAGACGAATATCTTCAGAAAAGACTTCCTAACACTAAAATCTACATTTGATGTTAACAAATTCCTCTTCATCAGAAATTCTCCTCTTGCCATTGTCAGTCTACATATTATATTGTCTCTACTTCGACCATCATCAGTTACTTTGCTGCCCAAATAGCAAAACTCATCTACTACTTTAAGTGTTTCGTTTTCTAATCTAATTCCCTTAGCATCGCCTGATTTAATTCGACAACATTCCGTTATTCTTGTTTTGCTTTTGTTGGTGTTCATCTTATATCCTCCTTTCAAGACACTGCCCAATCCGTTCAACTGCTCTTCCAAGTCCTTTGCTGTCTCTGACAAAATCACAGTGTCATCGACAAACCTTAAAGTTTTTATTTCTTCTCCCTGAACGTTAATTCGCACTCGAAATTTTTCTTTGGTTTCCTTTGGTTTCAATGTACATATTGAATAACATCGGAGATAGGCTACAACCCTGTCTCACACCTTTCTCAACCACTGCATCCCTTTCATGCCCTTCGACTCTTGTAACTGCCGTCTGGTTTCTGTACAAGTGGTAAATAGCCTTTCGCTACCATTACCCCCGCTACCGACAAAATTTCAAATAGAGCATTCCAGTCAACATTGTCAAAAGCCTTCTGGAAGTCTACAAATGCTATGAACGTAGGTTTGCCTTTCCTTAACCTATCTTCTTTGATAAGCTGCAGGTTCAGTACTGCTTCGTGGAGTTCCTACATTTCTCCGGAATCCAAACTGGTCTTCCCTGAGGTCGGTTTCAACCAGTTTTTCCATTCTTCTGCAAAGAATTCGTGCTAGCATTTTGCAGCCATGACTTATTAAACTGATAGTTAGATAATGTTAGCAATTGCTTTCTTTGGAATTGAAATTATTATATTCTTCTTGAAGTCTGAGGGTACTGCCTTTCTCATACATCTTGCTCACTACACGGAAGAGTTTGGTCGTGGCTGGCTTTCCAAAGGCTATCAGTAGTTCTAACGCAATGTTGTGTACTCCCGCGACCTTGTTTCCACTTCGGTCTTTCAGCACTCTGTCAAATTCTTGTCGTAGTATCATATCTTCCATCTCATCTTCATCTACGTCCTCTTCATTTATATAATACTGCGCTCAAGTTCGTCTCCCTTGTATAGACCGACTATACACTCCTTCCACTTAACAGCTTTCCCGTTTTTGCTTAAGACTGGTTTTCCATCTGAGCTGCTGATACTCATACAACTGCTTCTCTTTTCTCCAAATGCCTCTTTCATTTTCCTATAGGCGGTATCTCTCTATCGCTTAGTGATATATGGCTCTAAATCCTTACATTTGTCCTCGAGCCATTCCTGCTTAGCAATTTTGCACTTTCTGTCAATCTCATTTTTAGAGGTTTTTATTCTGTTGTTTTACCCAAGAATTTCTACTAGGCCTTGTCTTTTTACGTATTTGATCCTCTGCTGCCTTCACTATTTTATCTCTCAAAGCTACCCATTCGTCTTCAACTGTATTCCTTTCCCTTGTTCTTGTCAATCGTTCCCTAATTGTCCCCCTGAAACTCTCAACAACCTCTGGTTCTTTCAGTTTATCCAGGTCCCATCTCTTTAATTTCCTTTTTGCAAATTTATTCAGTTTTAATCTACAATTCATAACCAATAAATTCTGGTCAGAGTCGATATCTGCCCCAAGAAATGTCTTCCAATTTAAAATCTAGTTTCGAAATCTCTGTCTTACCAGTATATAATCAATCTGAAACCTTCCGGTATCTCCAAGTCTCTTCCACGTATATAGCCTTCTCTCATGATTCTTAAACCAAGTGTTAGCGATGATTAAATTATTCTCTGTTAAAAATTCTAGCAGTTGGTTTCCTCTTCAATCCTTTCTCCTAGTCCATATTCTCCTACTATTTTTCTTTCTCTTCCTTTTCCCACTTGTCCCACTTCCGCATTACAGCTAAATTTTCATCCCCCTTAACTATCAATAATTTCTTTGAACACATTATACATTTCTTCAATCTCTTTATCATCTGCGGAGCTAGTTTGCACAAAAACTTGCACTACCGTGGTGGGTGTGTGTTTGCTGTATACATTAATGCGTTCACTATACTGTTCATAGTAGCCCACCCTCGTTCCTATTTTCTTATTTATTATTAAACCTACTGCTCCATACCTCTATTTGATTTTGTACCTATAACCCGGTATTCACATGACCAGAAGTCCTGTTCCTCATGTCACCGAACTTTGCAAATTCATACTGCATTAGTTTTCAGCCTATCCATTTACCTTTTTAAATTCTCTAACCTACCTACCCGGTTAATGGATCTGACATTCCACGCCCCGATTCGTAAAACGCCAGTTTTGTTTCTCCTGATAACGACATGCTACTGACTAGTCCCCGCCCGGAGATCCGAATGGGGGACTATTTTACCTCCGGAATATTTTACCCAAGAGGATGCGATCATCATTGAATCATACGGTAGATCTGCATGTCGTCGGGAAAAGTTACGGCTGTAGTTTCTCCTTGCTTTCAACCGTTCGCAGTACCAGCACACCAAGGCCGTTTTGGTTGATGTTACACGGCCAGATCAGTCAATCATCCAGATTGTTGCCCCTGCAACTACTGGAAAGGCTGCTGCCCCTCTTCAGAAACCATACGTTTGTCTGGCCCCTCAACAGATACCTCTCGTGGTTGCACCTACGGTACGGCTATCTGTATCGCTGAGGCACGCAAGCCTCCCCAGTTAGAGCTAGAATTTTTCTTCGAATGTCATTTCCTGTCCCTCACTAGCGCACTAATCGCGTAAACAGCGTTTTTATGCCTCCTCGTCTACCATACTTCTTTCAGATGAAATTTGGGCAGCTAATAGGCTATAACCTGCATTTTCAAAACTCACAAGTAGATTACCAAACGGGTAGATCGACAACTTTGGTCACACTGAAAACCATTGTGAATTCCCCCTCAATGTTGCCAACCGATGCTGCTAAGCCGTAGGACACAGGCTTATGTGATATTTATTTATTATCAACTTAATTTTAAAAGTGAGGAGCTAAGAACCACAAGGGCCTAAAGCACACTGTCATCGATTATGGGATTGTAGCACTTGCGCACGCTCCTGACATCTGTTGATCTTACGATGAACCAGCTTGATCAGTGCCGTAACCATACGCTGTGTGTATGAACATTTGTTAAAAGCTGTCTCGCCGATTTCCGTAATACTCACATCCATACGAGCCCAAAGCACAAATTATCATTACTGTAGTAACGCTCGCTGGCTATACTGACGCCTATTTCTGCATTAAAGCTGGAAGCTCATGAAGGAATGTCTCATCCATAACTTCACTTTCCATGGTTTCAGCATTCCAGCCAGTGAACTAGACAATGAGTATTTCAGAACTATAAAAAGTGTTAAGGGCTTCACTACCAGATTAAAAGTTGATGTTCGTGGTAACAATTTACGTTTTAAAAATTTTACAATAATGAAATTTTCAACTGGTTACCGTGAACTGTTGTTGAAAGTAACATACCTTTCATCGGAGCCGTGGGAGGCCATTATTGTCTTCAAGTCACATCGAGGGAGAACATTGTTTGTCATTTCCCCACAGTTTGTAGATGCCCAATTTCATTAGTGGAAGGCAAATATCAACCTCGAAACATAAAGACCTAACATAACCTCTAGATCGAACTTAAAACACATAGACTTAACGAAACTACTATCTTTCCGCCTGAAGTGAACAGACAGTTCCTGCCAAACCTCAAACCAGAGACTGAGCTTAATGAAAACGATGATAACGAGGACCGTGAAAGAGATGGGATAGGTCATAATTGTTTTTGTAGTGCACTTGGTATCTTTTCTTAACGTTCTGATTTTAGTTTCGCATCAGTTACAAATTATACAACACCCAAAAAGACACTAATGCCACTAGCCTATATATGAAAATTTTGTGGATTAATACCAACAATAATAATCCTAAATGTTAATTAAAATTTCATAAAATAAAGCGCGTGCATTACTTTATTATAGGATATATAGGATGTTGAAACCTAGTTAAAAAAGAAAGTCACACCAATGAGACTGGTGGTTTGCCTACAAATTTGGTTTTCACAAATATTTATTTTACTCAGAATTTTGTATCTGTGCTTTGGGCCATTATGGTTCTCAGTGTCTCAATTGTTTTCACATTTACGTAATTGTTACATAATGTTTATGGTTATTAATAAACATAGCCATTAATATTTGAACAAAAATTTATTTCATATTTTATTATATCGTTTAGTTAATAACTGCTTTAATCATTAATATCTGTACAAAGAGCGTAAAACAAATAACAGAGAAATTTTATGCAAACGTTTCCGGGGATAACTACAATGACAGGAAAGAATCCTAACACAATGGAGGAGCCGGCCGGAGTGGCCGAGCGGTTCTAGGTGCTACAGTCTGGAACCGCGCGACCGCTACGGTCGCAGGTTCGAATCCTGCCTCGGGCACAGATGTATGTGACGTCCTTAGGTTAGTTAGGTTTAAGTAGTTCTAAGTTCTAGGGGACTGATGACCTCAGAAGTTAAGTCCCATAGTGCTCAGAGCCATTTGAACAATGGAGCAGTTGTACGAGGTAAATGAGAGTCGGTAGGCGTGTTTCTACCCCTAACAGATGGTTTCTATTTTAATGCCGCGCCGGCCGCGTAAGACTGGCACTAGTGACGCCACAATGAGCATGCTAATCAGGTTTGCTTTAAATACGCGCTGTAACGCCAGTGAGCGTTAGTTACCTTTGAGATTGGACTTAGTTGCTGTTAGTCAAGAATACCTTTAAGAAGACGAACAAGCCATTATCAACAGCTCACTGAGTTTGAACCAGGGATACGAGAAGCTGGATGTTACTTCAGGGATACTGCAGCAAGACTGGCCAGGAATATACCCACTGTACATGATTGAGGGCAGTGATGGTCACGGGAATGTACGATCGCAAGAAGGCCGGAATGCGGCCTACCACGTGGCACTACCGAAAGGCAAGACCGTTGTGTTGGGCATATGGCTGTGGTGCATCGTAGAGCCTCGGCAGCAGCAGTTCGAGCAGTAGTTGGCACCACAATGACACAACGAACTGTTGCAAGTCGGTTACATCAAGGACAGTTTCGGGACAGACGCCCTGTGGCATGCATTCCATTGACCCCTGATCACCGCCGTTTGCGACTTCAGTGGTGTCAAGCGAGAGTTCATTGGAGGGTGAAGCGGAGGTCTGTTATGATGAGAGCCGGTTTTACCTCCATGCCAATGATGGCTGTGTGTAGGTTAGTAAGCAGCCAGCCTGCGTGCTAGACACACTGGACCTACACGTGGAGTTATGATCTGAGGTGCGATTTCGTATGACAGCAGGAGCACTCTCGTGGTTATCCTACGCATCCTGACTGCTAATTTGTACGTGAGTTTGGTGATTCGACTTGTTGTGCTGCCATTCATTAACAGCACTACAGGGGATGTTTTCCAGCATGATCATGTTCGCCCACATACAGCTGTTCTAACCCAACATGCTGTACAGAGTGTTGACATGTTGCTTTGGCCTGCTCGATCACCAGATGTCTCCAATCGAGAACACATAAGGACATCATCGGACGACAATTCCAGCGTCATCCACAAGCAGCATTAACCATCCCTGTACTGGCCGTCCAAGTGCAACAGACATTTAACTCCATTCCCCAAAGTGACATCAGACACCAGTACGACACAATGCATGCACTTTTGCGTGCTCGCATTCAGCATCCTGACGGTTACACCAGTTATTTGTGTACCAGCATTTCACTCGTGCTATGGCTGTTCTCGCACTTACATTAAACTGAACTTACAGCGTTAATAACTTAAATACGTTACCTAGACAGATGTAATCCAAAATTTCATTACTCTACATTAATTATTTCTTTGTGTTCGGATTTCTTTTTCGTCAGCCTATATATACTGTGATAGTTGACTATTACTCCTAATATGAGAAGTTATTATTGAACCATATTTAATTGGTATCACCGTCAGCATTTCCATGTCATATGCGTTTATTCAGATGAGAGTGCCAATAAGTAAAAGTACTCAGTATCTTCAGTAGCATAAAGTGTTTACATATTAAATGGCTCTGAGCACTATGGGACTCAACTGCTGTGGTCATAAGTCCCCTAGAACTTAGAACTACTTAAACCTAACTAACCTAAGGACATCACACACATCCATGCCCGAGGCAGGATTCGAACCTGCGACCGTAGCGATCGTGCGGTTCCAGACTGTAGCGCCTTTAACCGCTCGGCCACTCCGGCCGGCTTTACATATTAAAACATACTGCACTAAGTACCATATCTGTTAATACTTATCATGAATAGTTGTTAGTAAATTTAAATAATTGTATCCGATAAATTTCTCTGCTGCTAATCGTCCGAACTATAGTACGAAAGACTGTTAATTTTTGACAACTGTCTATTAAAGTAAATCGGCAAAAATTATTTCATTCGATTGTTATTGACGTAAGCCCTACAACTAAGTACGCACACCATTAAAATCGAAAATACAGTTACAGCTTTCTTTTGGTATGCAAGCCCTGTCAGTCATCTTAACATGCAAACTAAAACGCAAACTAAAATTATTACAAATTTAGTGAGAACAATAAGGCTTTTTTGAGATATTTGTGGAATTCTTCTTAATGGAAATACTCCAGATCTCACACGTGCGAGTACACGAAAATTCATAAAATGGGCACTGAGATCAACACATGTACCTTGTGAACAGCCACCTCTTATATGCCAGTACGCAAGAAGAAGCGAACTAGTAAAATTAATTAGTTAACATTGTCTATTGATGGAAGAAACGAAGAGAGAGTGAGACAGTAAAAGACTTGGTATTCATTTACTCGTTGGGAACGGAAGACATCTTGTATACATACAGCTTGCGGCTGAAATGAAAGCGCGGAAGAAAAAACTTATCGTCCACCGATGGCGTGGTCATTACATACGGAGCACAGGATCCGAATGTGTGAGGGACAGGGAGATTGGGCAGCAGTGCCTTAGAGTGCTTGGCTAACTGGGTGGGCATTTCTGCAGTACTTGCATCAGTATTTAGATGGAGCTGTTTTGCAAATCAGGGTGACGTAAGCATGTAATCATGTGAAAAGATTATTTCATCTTGTAAAATAACACCTGCTGCTTGTGGTGTCATGTCAATTTCTTCTTAGTTTTTTCAGTAACTCTTATAAAAGACTAAGAAGGTGGTTATAGTTGATTGGCTGCCTTTTCTAAAAACAGTTTTTCAACTGAATAATTTGCTATTTTTTTTCTTCGGCTGAGCGTATTCCTTCAAGTGAATTTTACAAAACCAGAATTTTGTGAGACACAGACGGAAATTGCGGTCTAGCTGGAGTATCATTCTATACTTTCCTGACACCTCTAACATCCAATTTACATGATCCTGGTGTTACGTCAACTACACAAACCACAGAGAACTGCCTCAGCTCCGATGTAAATATTGCATTCATTTCTGCCAAAAACGGAGAGCTATAGTATTTTCATCTCAACAGATCCCTGTGATAAATATACTGGTTTCCTGAGGAGGCATAAGTCGTGAGTTTTTGGCAAGGTGCGCGTAGTTCAACTTGGTCGACGCCAACATTAAAACCTCGTATCATTGACCAGATAATTCCTAAAAATTGTTTCAAAATATCTTGGAAGGGTTCAGGAGTTGCCCTCTCTGTTTCCATGCAGCTAAAGAAAAATAAAGCATTACATCTTTCATCGGCACTATAGCCGGCAGATTTACACACTCTGAGACGACTCCTGTTATGGTACCGCTTTCATCAATCATTCATCAGACTAGAGTTTTTGATTCGTGGTACTTCCACATAATGCGATACTTGCAAGTAAGTGAGGGCTTGTCATCGCATATTCTGAAACGGTCTGAAGCTTCATTTTTCTTGGTTAATATCAGAATACCATTGAATGCGTCTGAATAATTCTCTCCACCTCCTGCATTTAAATTCTGTGAGCACCTATCGTTAAAACCGCAACAGTATCTGTTTCATCTACATGTAGTAAAGTCACTTGCATCGTCGTCTGCTCCCATGGTGCGCAGGAAAAGACTACTTTTTCAGCATTAGCTTCTCTTACATCAAATGTTCTCCTAGCTTCTCGAAATCATTGTCGTACCTCTCTCTGCGCCACATACGGAATTATTCAGTCATCTCACATCTAATAAGGCTCATGACAGCACAGCACTCAACCACGTACAATCTCATCCTATGTATTAGCTGCTATCTAAATTATTTTCTTGTTGTCCACAATCGTTACCAGACTTTATTTTTCCGTTTTCCGTCCATTAATTCCGAATGCTATAATCACAACACCTCCTCACTCCAGGATAACTTTCAGAGGCTAGTCTAACTCCGTGATCCTGTTGTGTTTATCATTTGATATTGCTGTGACTCCAGAACCTGTTTTGACATATCTAACATTTTTCATTCAATTTACATGTCATTTGATTAAACAACACCTCAGTGTACACTTTATTTGTATGTCACCCATGACCAGTTCTTTGACCATGGACAGTCAATATTTTAAGCTCATCTACATTTCAAAGGACTTTGTCTCCCACATTCCTCTTTTAATCTCGATTTATGTCTCATGCTCCTCTTGTGTTTCATAGTTTCTCTTTATTCACACCGTGCTGCAGTTTTATATTTATGTCAAACTCTTTCTGATTATGTTTAGGAATGGCATTCATTCTATGTGACTGCTGTGACAGAAGGTCTCAACTATCACAGCGCTCTTCTATTTTCCTTCCGTTTGTTCGGTAGTAAGGTTACTTCCTTTTCTTCACTGCCTGGATTCCTCAGGCTGAATTTTCAGTAGTGTTTATCTTGACTTCCAGGTGGCTTGTATTTGTATTATATTTTATTGCACTGGGGACCTAGAAACGACGGAGAGGCTTTGTCCCCGCCGTAGCCTTAGTGGTTCACAATCCCACAACAGGCTACAGCAGTCCACTCAGCCCACCGCCGCCCCACACCGAATCCAGGGTTATTGTGCGGTTCGGCCCCCAGTGGACCCTCCCTCCCCCCTTCCCACCCTCCCCCCCACCCCCCTCCCCCCTCCCCCTCTCCCCCCCTCCCCCCACCTTGCGGGAACGTCTCACACCAGACGAGTGTAACCACAATGTTTGCGTGGTAGAGTAATTATGGTGTACACTCACGTGGAGAAAGTGTTTGCGCAGCTACCGCCGACTCAGTGTAACTGAGGCGGAATAACGGGAACCAGCCCGCATTCGCAGAGGCAGATGGAAAACCGCCTTAAAAACCATACACAGACTGGCCAACACACCGGACCTCGACACTAATCCGCCGGGCGGATTCGTGCCGCGGAGCGGCATGCCTGCCCACCCGGTACAAGTGACTGCTACGTCCATTCTGTTCTAATTCAATCATGTTCAGTGATTGTTAAGTCTCCATGAATGCTTGATCGTTCAGTCAGCAACCTTCTATGGATGTGAACAGAAAGTATAAATGCATCGTAGTCCACTGTTTGGAGTCCTGCTTTCTATCTCTCAGATAATTCGCCAGAATCGCTAGGTTTGCTGCACATGTGGCCTGAAATGCTCCAGATGTCTGCCACGGGTATTTGTAACTCGAGAGAGCAATCTGTAAAGTCATGCCATAGAATGGTCAGAAATGTATCTCGTGGCTTCTCATACGCTACTGATTTTACGCAGGACACTGTTAGCTAAGCTGATTCCTTTTGGTTTTGCCTCTGTCGAATATAAAGCAAACTTGTCCTCCTCCAAAATTCCTTATCACATAAGTACGTTTCCAGATTTTGCATGCATAATTTTGGATTTTCGCTTTTACAGCGTTCAAATGTAGGCAGTAAACGATCAGTGTACGAAATTTGTTGAGGAAACTGTGCTTATTCGTCGAGAGGCAGTTCACGTCCACCACAGTGTTATTTCTTAACATCTAAATTTACTTCTAAAGTTTCTCCTTCTCACTCTTTTGGACTGTATTTACTCTTGTGGGCGTAAATTTTACTCATTGCAGTACATTTTGAAATTGCGGCTCACTCTGTGCTCATAACTTTCCAGTACTCAAATCTGATTCTTCATCACACTGATTCTCTGGTCGTCTAGGGTCTGCTTCTTTTTCATCTTTGTAACATATGCACTGTTTTTGTATCCAGTTCAGTATGATCACGATTCATCGTCACTATTTATTCTGATAGATCTTGCTCTATCTTCCTAACGCGTCCGTTCGTGGTTTATTTTTCCTTTTTCCATGCGTTGAACGAGTTCATTGTTTATCAACCCGTTTCCCGATATCCTCACTTTTACTTCTATCCACCACATACTGATCACATTTTATGGAAGTTTCTTGATGAGCTTGGTGTAGATTTACGACATCTTTTTGAAAACTGAATCAAATGTACCCCACAATAATTCATTTATCTCCTCTCCACAAAATCTGTAGTATTCAAGCTCAATCACAGAAAAATTCAGATTATGTTAATTTTAATTTATTTATAGATTTAAACAGATGGTATGGAGCATAAAGCGTTTTCTCTTTGTCAGGAGAAACCCTATATTAGGAGAAATTTATTTTAATGCCGGGCTACACGAGAATTAGTTTCAGGTAGAACAAAACCATTTCAACGTAATTTCTAGGCGCAAGCTTTTTTTTACAATTATTAGTATTATTTAATGTAATGTTGTGCAAAGAATTCTGATCAGGATTGAAACATTACCAGTTAATGAGGTGCATTTATGTTAAAATAGCCACATAAATGAAAAATGATTGCAGTATTTACAAAAAATTCCTCTCAAAGTGCTTTTCCTGAGTACTGAAATCTCGAGCATGACACATAATAATATTACAAAGTTTGGTCACAAAGACACAAAAAGACGCCCACTGTGCTACAGCAGTAGACATATACACTGACCAGCCCGACCACAGACCTACTATCGAAGTAAACCTGTCCAGGCGATAGAAGCGTCACCTGGCGAGGAATGACTGCTAGTCAGACACATGCTCGGTGCACATATCAGTGAGCGTGCTGTGTTTGGAATAGGGGAAGCTCGCGAGCTATCTGAGTTTGACCGAGGGCAGACTGTGATGATCGGCGGCTCGGCATTTCAGAAACTACACGACTTATCGGGTGTTCGAGGAGTGCTATGGTGAGTACCTTCAACACGTGGCGGAACCAAGATGAAACCACGTCCGGAGGTCATGTGGCTGGGCGGCCACCCCTCGTTACAGATGTCGGACTTCGTGGGCTGGGCAGACTGGTAAAGGAGCACAGGTGGGGAACTGTGGTGGAGTTAATACACTACCGGCCATTAAAATTGCTACACCACCGAGATGACGTGCTACAAAAAATGGTTCAAATGGCCCTGAGCACTATGCGACTTAACTTCTGAGGTCATCAGTCGCCTAGAATTTAGAACTAATTAAACCTAACTAACCTAAGGACATCACACACAACCATGCCCGAGACAGGATTCGAACCTGTAGCGCTCACGTGGTTTCAGACTGTAGTTCCTAGAACCGCAAGGCCACTCTGGCCGACCCAGCTCGGAGACCATGGCTGCGGTTAACCTTGACGCTGCATCACAGACGAACCTAGTTGCACGAATAGCAAAACGTCATTTTTTCGGATGAATCCACGTTCTGTTTACAGCATCATGATGGTCGCATCAGTGTTTGGCGACATCGCGGTGAACGCACATTGGAAGCGTGTGTTCGTCATCGCCATACTGGCGTATCAGCCGGCGTGATGGTATGGTGTGCCATTGGTTACACGTCTCGGTCACCTCTTATTCGCATTGACGGCACTTTGAACAGTAGACGTTACATTTCAGGTGTGTTACGATCTGTGGCTCTACCCTTCATTCGATCCCTGCGAAACCCTGCATTTCAGCAGGATAATGCACGACCGTATGTTGCAGGTTGTGTACGGGCTTTTCTGGATACAGAAAATGATTGACTGCTGCCCTGGCTAACACATTCTCCAGATCTCTCACTAATTGAAAACTTCTGGTCAATGGTGGCCGAGCAACTGGCTCGTCACAATACGCCAGTCACTACTCTTGATGAACTGTCGTATCGTGTTGAAGTTGCATGGGCAGCTGTACCTGTACACGCCATCCAAGCTCTGTTTGACTCAATGCCCAGGCATATCAAGGCCGTTATTACGGCCAGAAGTGGTTGTTCTGCGTACTGATTTCTCAGGATCTATGCACCCTAATTGCGTGAAAATGTAATCACATGTCTGTTCTAGTATAATATATTTGTCCAATGAATACCCGTTTATCATCTGCATTTCTTCTTGGTGTAGCAATTTTAATGGCCAGAAGTGTATCAGACTTCAGTGCTGGGCGGAGTACAAGCGTGTTTGAACAGACAAGCACCAAACACTATAGCCGGCCAGGGTGGACGAGCCGTTCTAGGCGCTAAAGTCTGGAACCACGCAACCGCTACGGTCGCAGGTTCGAATCCTGCCTCGGGCATGGATGTGTGTGATGCCTTAGGTTAGTTAGATTTAAGTAGTTCTAAGTTCTAGGGGACTGATGACCTCAGAAGTTAAGTCCCATAGTGCTCAGAGCCATTTGAACCATTTTGAACCAAACACTCCTAACGATGGGCCTCTGCAGCCGACGACCCTTACATGTGCCAATGTTAACACCACGACATCGGCAACTGCAACAGAAATGGGCAGGTGACCATCGGCACTGGATGTTGGCGCAGAGAGAGAGCGTTGCATAATCTGATGAATCCGATACCTCCTTCATCATGAATATGGGAGGGCGCGAATCCGTCGTCTTCCCGGGAAACATCTTCTTAAACCTGTACTGCAGGACGTAGACAAGCTGGCGGCGGCTCTATTACGCTCTGGGGGACAAAAATGGTTCAAATAGCTCTAAGCACTATGGGACTTAACATCTGAGGTCATTAGTCCCCTAGACTTAGAACTACTTAAAGCTAACTAACCTAAGGACATCACACACATCTATGCCCGAGGCAGGATTGGAACCTGCGACCGTAGCAGCAGCACGGTTCCGCACTGAAGCCCCTAGAACCGCTCTGCCACAGCGGCCGGCTCTGGGAACATTGAAGTGGGCATCCATGGGGCCAGTGGAGCTCGTGCGGGGCACCACGACGACCACGGAGTATCAGACACTGGTTTGCAGACCACGTACACTCATTCATGACGCTCATATCTCCCAACGGCAGTGGTATTTTTCATCAAGATAATGCGCCATGTCACAAGGCCAGGGGTGTGATGGAGTGGTTCGAGGAACACAGTGGCGAGTTCCAATCGATGTTCTGCCCCCCCGCCCCCCGAAACTCGCCAGATCTGAACCGGATCGAACACATCAGGGATGTGATTGAGCGTGGCGCCAGAGCTCATCGCCCCATGTCCCGAATTTAAGGGAATTACGTGACTTGTGTGTACAGATGTGATGCCAATTCCCTCCAGCGACCTACCAAGGCCTCGTTGCTCCCATGCCACGGCTCGTCGCCCCTGTTATCCGTATCAAAGGTGCACATATCGGCTATTACGAGAGTGAGTCAAATGAAAACCTTAAATATTTTTTTAAATATTGTTTATTGTGCAGAAGTGGTACAAAGCTGTATCACTTTTCAACATAATCTCCCTCACGCTCATTGCAGGTCCTCCAGCGCTTACAAAGTGCATAAATTCATTTAGAAAAAAAATCATTTGGTAGTCCGTGCAACCACTCATGCACCGCGTGGCGTACCTCTGCATTAGAACGGAACTTCTTTCCTCCCATTGCGTCTTTGAGTGATCCAGACATATGGAAATCGCTTGGGGCAAGGTCTGGTGAGTATAGTGAATGAGGAAGACACTCAAAATGCAGCTCTGTGATTGTTGCAACTGTTGTACAGGCAGTGTGGGGCCTTGCATTGTAATGTTGCAAAAGGACACCAGCTGACAGCAATCCACGTCGCTTTGATTTGATTGCAGGCCGCAGATGATTTTTAGGAGATCTGTGTATGATGCACTGGTGACAGTGGTCCCTCTAGGCATGTAATGCTCCAAAATGACGCCTTCGTCCCAAAAGAGATTCAGCATAACCTTCCCTGCTGATGGTTCTGTTCGAAACTTCTTTGGTTTTGGTGATGAGGCATGGCACCATTCCTTGCTCGCTCTCTTCGTTTCCGGTTGGTGGAAGTTAACCGAGGTTTCGTCCCCGGTAACGATTCTTGCAAGGAAGCCATCACCTTCTTGTTCAAAGCGCCGAAGAAGTTCTTCACAAGCACCAATACGTCGTTCTCTCATTTCACGAGTCAGCTGCCGTGACACCCATCTTGCAGACACTTTGTGAAACTGGAGCACATCATGCACAATGTGGTGTGCTGACCCATGACTAATCTGTAAACATGCTGCAATGTCATTCAATGTCACTCGGCCGTTTTCCTTCACTGTGGCTTCAACTACTGCAATATTCTGTGGAGTCACAACTCGTTGTGCCTGACCTGGACGAGGAGTATCTTCCACTGAAGTCACACCATTTGCGAATTTCCTACTCCATTCGTAGACTTGCTGCTGTGACAAACATGCATCACCGTACTGAACCTTCATTCGTCGATGAATTTCAATAGGTTTCACTCCTTCACTACGCAAAAATCGAATAAGAGAACGCTGACTGCCCTGGTGCAAGTCGCAAGTGGGGCGGCTATCTTTATACTGATACTGCGATGGTATGTGTGAATCTGCTCTATGGTGCCACCTACAGGTCATTCTGTACGCTGTTTGTAGCACGCTTACCAACTTACAGAATAATGGCGCGAAATTTCGATTCGTTATTACGAATTTAAGGTTTTAATTTGACTCACACTCGTAGGTAGATGGTCATAATGTTCTGTCTGATCAGTGTATGTGGCTGTCGGTCTGATCATGGCACAGTGAACGGTAATACCACGGGGGTGTTATTGGTGACTGCTTCTACATCTACACTTACATCTGCATCTGCACCTACACTCTACAAGTAACTGTGAAGTGCATGTCAGGGGTACTTCCCTTTGCAACACGAGTTAGGGTTCCTTCCTGTATGGATACTGGGGAAAGTAACTGCTTAAATGCCTCTGTTCGCGGTGTAATCAAACTTATCCTGCCTTCGTGGCCCCTAAGGCAGCGGTAGGTAGAGGGCTGTAATATATTTCTAGATTCTACACTTGATATCGTTTCTTCAAATTAGGTGTTGGAGGGATGTCCGTCTTCGTAGGTGATTGGTCAGTGTGGCTGATTGCCATGTATAGGAACCGAGTTCGATTTCCGGTGCTGACAGGGATTTTTCCTTGGTAAGAGGACTGGAAACGAGTGCACTTAGCCTCGTGAGGCCAACTAAGGAGCCAACTGACCGAGTAGTAGCGGTTACAAGGTGAAGATATCCTACAAAGACCGGGAGAGCGGCGCGTTGACCGCATGCCCGTCCATACCGCATCCAATGACGCCATTGTTAGAGGATGACACGCCAGTCGGCCGTTCCCGATTGGCCCATAGAAGACCAAAACGGGGAGCTTTATGTTTAATATTCGTGGGATAGTTTGGCTATTCCAGGCCTCTGCCAGTTCGATTTTCTAATCATCTTATATGACAAACGAGCAATTTGTATCTCGCATGACCAATGATTTTGAATCTACACTGGTTTGCATGAAGAAGGTCGCTCTGTTCGAGTTACTCCATTATGCTTTAGCCCTAAAATTCTACAAGACACGGATGTCAGAGATGCTGAACAGCAGTTTTGTGTGCTAGCCAACTTGTATATTGGTGAACATGTGGGTCCTTGCAAATAATAGACACAGCTTTGTCTTCGAGATCTACGGTATATGATGGTTGAAAGAGAGTCTAAACCAGCCGCAAATTATGCATCAAATCTGATAGGGATTCTATGAGCCCCTTAACTTTGTTCAGTTTTAGTGATTTCAACTGTTTCTGAACGCCAGTGGCAATTGTTACATTAGTCGTGGTGGCCGTTACAGGATACCGCTCCCAAGCTGTTTCAATTACTATTCATCGCTATCATCTTACTAATGGTCGGTCAGATTATGTAGTATGATGCGACAGATATTCCTCAGGAATAGACCGGCATGACACATGTAAACTCGCACAGCGGCTAGAGTCCTATCAAAACAGTAACAATAATTTAATCACAAGAACTCGTATTCCAAGAGTTACCATATTTCATAAAGTCTTTTCCCACTACCAGCTGAACCAGAAAGTTTAGTTCAGCTGTGATTAATTTTTAACATTTTTATGCAGCGACAGCAACTGATATTGTTTATGTAAGAATATACAGCCTACAGTTGCAGGTTAATAATAACCTGCAACTGTAGGCTGTATATTCTTATATATCAGCTGTGATTTGTACAGAAACTGTTCCATTTACCAGACTGAGTCTTCTCTGTTCCATCAGCTGTGCCGCCAGCTACCCAGGGTCTCGTGATTCATGACATTGTTCATCCGAAGTTCTGGCCTGCGGGACCCATATCCGCGCTTCGCGGGTCATTTTATTGTTTAGTCATTGTTCCAGGCTATAGTAACAGGGGTCGGATGTTGCACAGCCTTAGACTGTGTAGAACCTCGAACGAAAATAGCTCGAATTAGTATCTTTGTTGAATTTGAGTAATGATAATTTCTTAAATTCGCGATGGAAAGTCGCCTTTTTTAACTCCTTCTAAGATAATCTCTTCTGCTAAACCTTCATGGATAGGGTACTGCAGTGCATGCTTATGTTCAGAGAATTTCACAAGACCATACACAGAGGCGCAATACTGACGTTACGGTATGTGTTAAAATACATAAAATATACACAGTGAACAAAAAATTCTACACTTGGAGGTCGGCATGCGATTCATCATCTAGATTCAAGACAAAACTTATCTAGCAAAATCAGACCGGGTCCATTTTAAAGATACATGTATGAAAACGTGGAGCTGGCTACACTGTTACATCGTGTAGCGCATCGGAGTGTACAGAGGAGAGAGTATCACCCCGCCCTACCGTACTATCTGACGTACCTCACTGAGTAGACTGTTGGGGCATCAAACCCGCATCCACCATGGGGCTATGGTTCGAATCCTCTTCAGCTTCCTTTTTTTTTATTATTATTATTTAGGCGTTCGTTCCCTAGTTCACATCGTTTATGAGCAGGACATCGTATTGTCACATGATAATAGCCTATCAAATGACAGAGGGGTCCATTAAACTGCATGCATGTGTCTAGTAGCTGCACAGTGCACAACTGTAACTGGTCCTTTCAAGTTCATGTAGGGCGGCTTCCCGGTGGAGTACACTAGCGATGAATACGTCGATATGCTTTTGGTTCTGGGTACATATGATAACCGAGCTGCTGCTGCTGCTCGCGCATATGCATCACGTTACTCTCAAAGGCGCCATCTTGAAAGAATGTTTTCCGTGGTCTGGGATAACGCCTTCGCGAAACCGGTAACCTTCGTCAACAAGTAATGGACAGAGGCCGTATGAGTACAATCGTACTCCACAAGCAGAGGACGCGATTCCTGAAAGCGTTCACCAATCACCTCGTCGAAGTATCGGTGATATTACAAGGTAGCTCCAGGTGTCTCAAAGACTGATTGATGAAGTGTCGTACGATTAAGAACTGCATCCATATCGTTACGCGTTAACGCAACACCAGCGGCCAGAAGGCCGTATTCGACGAGTACAGTTCTGTGACTGGCTCTTGCACCGAGTGGAAGATTACATATTATAAATAACGTGATAAGGACTGACGAATTCTTCACTCGTTAAGGTATTTTC
Organism: Schistocerca serialis cubense; assembly: GCF_023864345.2. Classification (NCBI taxonomy): domain Eukaryota; kingdom Metazoa; phylum Arthropoda; class Insecta; order Orthoptera; family Acrididae; genus Schistocerca; species Schistocerca serialis. The sequence continues at coordinate 88,250,810 of NC_064640.1, read as the reverse complement.
AGCTTCCAAAATAGCCATTTTTTGGCCCGAATACAACCCAGAAGTCACCCGTGAACGTGGCTTTCAGGCATGCTTTGACATAAACCTGTGAGCTGGAATCGTGGGATGAGTGCTTTTGGGCCCTTACCGATCACCGGACAAGTTGAATGCGCGCCTGTACCGTACGTTTCTTTGCACTACTTTGCCTGACGCGTTAGAGAACGTTCGACTTGGTGTTCGGCGACAGCTATGTTTTCAGCATGATGGTGCACCACCACACTTTGCAAATGAATGTGAATAACTGTTTAAATGACACGTTTCCAGGGAAATTGACTGGTCGTGGAGGTCCAATGTTCTAGCCTCAGCGTTCCCCAGACTTTAATCCATTAGATTTTTATTTATGAGGACACTTAAGTGAACAAATTTAGCAGCCCACCCATGGGTGTACAAGACCTAGTAGCATGCTCGCTTTGGCAGTGATGGATGCAGGTATGTCTAGCAAAACCGGTGATTGGCGAAGTGTTTGCAAATGCAAGGTGGTCGCTTTCAACATCTCTCTAAAATGAAAGGTGCTAGTTCATGTGCGAACTGATTCTGTGAAGACAACCCTAGACGTCAAACTTACAGAACTAAATTATTGTGTCTAGTACACTGCTGGCCACCGTAAATGCAACACCCTGGAGGAAGCATCCGAATCAAGTGAAATTTACACCATGGGTTTGCAGCGATGAGATATGCAACTGATTAGAATTTCAGCGCATACGCACATCACGCGCGCCTGTGGCGCCACCTCATAGCGCCATTTAAGGCTTGACAATTTCGACGAGTGTACGTTCAGCACGTGTGTTTACCTTGTGGTTGTTTCACAAGACGATCAGTTATGCCTCGTAGACAACAGCGAACATCGTTTGATCAAGTATCCGATTTCGACAGAGGAAGGATAGTGGCTTACCGAGATTGTGGATTATCATACAGAGAAATTGCTAGTCGTGTTGGACGAAACCAAACAACTGTAATGCGGATATGTGACCGTTGGATGCAGGAGGGTACGACGGACCGACGTGGTCGATCGCATTAACCTCGGTGCACCACTGCACGTGCTGATAGGCAAATTGTGCACATGGCAGTGATGGATCGCTCAGTGACATCCCGAACCATAGCACAGCACATTGCGTCTGTAACGCATCATCCAGTGTCTGCGCGTACCATTCGACGCCGTTTACAGCAGAGTGGTCTGTCCGCAAGACGTCCATTGCTTCGTCTACCATTGACGCAGAACCACAGACGTCTCCGTCGCCAATGGTGTGATGACAGACGGATGTGGACGGCAGAATGGAATGACGTTGTCTTTACTGACGAGGCACGCTTCTGTCTGCAGCACCACGATGGTCGGATTCGAGTGTGGAGACACCGTGGAGAGAGGATGCTGGACAGCTGCATTATGCACCGCCACACTGGTCTTGCACCGGGTATTATGGTTGGGGCGGTATTGGATATTACTCTCGCACGCCTCTAGTACGCATTGCCGGTACTTTAAATAGCCGGCGCTACATATCCGAGGTGCTGGAGCCAGTTGTCCTTCCTTACCTTCAGGGCTCGGCCACAGCCATATTTCAACAGGATAATGCGCGACCACACGTGGCACGCATTGTCCAAAGGTTCTTCGTCAATAACCAGATTGAAGTGCTTCCCTGGCCGGCTTGCTTTCCGGATCTTTCGCCGATAGAAAACATGTGGTCCATGGTTGCTCAACGAGTGATCCAGATTACATCCCCAGCTGCCACACCAGATGATCTTTGGCAACGTGTGGAAGCTGCTTGGGCTGCTGTACCCCAGGAACACATCCAACGTCTCTTTGAGTCAATGCCGAGACGTGTGGCAGCGGTGATCTCCAACAATGGCGGCTACTCTGGCTACCGATTCTGGCAGGAACCACATGTCACAGACGTCTGTAAACGTAATCATTTGATACTTGGTCAACATGTTATCTACAAAATAAATTTTGTTGTGCTACCTCTTGTCTTTCTTGGTGTTGCATTTACGGTGGCCAGCAGTGTATATTGTGCAATCTAGTGTAACCAACCTATTGTGTTTTTTGTACGTCATTGGATGAAGACGATGTTACTGCATTCATTATTACTTTCTGCTGGCTTTGTGTTATGGACGAAATAAAGTGGTCGTTAACGTCTGTACGAACTTCATGTTATACAATGAAGCAGCAAACAAACTGGTATGGGCATGCGTATTCAAATACAGAGACATGTAAACAGGTAGAATACGATGCTGCGGTCAGCAACGCCTATATTGGACAAAATCCGAGGTGCCGGCCGGAGTGGCCGAGCGGTTAAAGGCGCTACAGTCTGGAACCGCACGACCGCTACGGTCGCAGATTCGAATCCTGCTTCGGGCATGGATGTGTGTGACGTCCTTAGGTTAGTTAGGTTTACGTAGTTCTAAGTTCTAGGGGACTTATGACCACAGCAGTTGAGTCCCATAGTGCTCAGAGCCATTTGCACCATTTTTGAACCTCCGAGGTAGCGATGAAGTGGGGATTTTCCCGTACGACCACGTCACGAGTGTACCGTGAATATGACGGATCCAGTGAAACATCAAATCTCCGACATTGCTGCGCCAGGAAAAAAGATCCTGCAAGAACGGGACCAACGACGACTGAAGACAATCGTTCAACGTAACAGAAGTGCAACCCTTCCGCAAATTGCTACAGATTTCAGTCCTGGGCCATCAACAAGTGTCAGCGAGCGAACCATTCAACGAAACATCATCGATATGGGCTTTCGGAGCCCACTCGTCTACTCTTGATGACTGTACGACACAAAGCTTTACGCCTCGCCTGGGCCCGTCAGCACCGACATTGGACTGTTGATGACTGGAAACATTTTGCCTGGTCGGACGAGTTTCGGTTCAGATTGTATCGAGCGGATGGACGCGTACGAGTGTGGAGGCAACCTCGTGAATCCATGGATCCTGCATGTCAGCAAGGCACTGTTCAAGCTGGTGGAGGCTCTGTAATGGTTGTAATGGTGTGGGGCGTGTGCAGTTGGAGTGATATGGGACCCATGATATAGATAGATAGTACTCTGACACATGACACGTACGTAAGTGTCCTGTCTGGTCACTGCGTTCATTAATGTCCATTGTCCATTCCGACGGACATGGGTAATTCCAGCGGGATAATGCGACACCCTACACGTCCAGAATTGCTGCAGAGTGGCTCCAGGAACACTCTTATAAGTTTAAATACTTCCGCTGGTCACCAAACTCCTCAGACATGAACATTATTGAGCATATCTGGGAAGAGATCTCCACCATCTCGTACTTTTACAGATTTATAGACAGCCCTGCAGGATTCATGATGTCAGTTCCCTCCAGTACTAATTCTGATATTAGTCGAATCCATGCTTCGTCGTGTTGCGGCACTTCTGCGTGCTCGCGGGAGCTCTACACGATATTAGGCAAGTGTACCAGTTTCTTTGGCTCTTGAGTGTATCTTAATGTGTAAATAAAGATAACAGTAACAGAAAGAAATACACAAGATACAATACAATAGAAACACATTGTGTTAGTGAATACTGGGTATAATTTGATGCTTTAACTGAAAAAAACAGTGTGGCGCGAACGCGACACATACATAGGAAAGTTTCATATCCGTTCCCCAACCGAGTGGTGTAACGCAGTGGTTAGCTCATTGGATTCACATTCGGGAGGATGACGGTTCAAACCGCGTCCGGCCATCCTGATTCAGGATTTCCGTGATTTCCCTACATCGCTTAAGGTAAATGCCGGGATGATTCCTTCGATTGGGCACTGCCGATTTCCTTCTCCATCCTTCCCTAATCCGAAGTTGTGCCCCGTCTCCAATGACCTCGTTGTCGACGGGGCGTTAAACACTTATCTCCTTTTCCTCCTTCGTTTCCCTACGGCATTGCCACGTCTCACTCAGCTAATGGAACAGCTCCAGAGCAGCGCAAAGTTCATGCTACATATTCTTGGCCATGCTGGGCGCAGTTACAGCGTTGCCGGAGCCTTGTTTTTTAAATCGCATTTCTATTAAATCTATTTGCGGGACTAGGTTTTACTATAACACTTTTGTCTTGAATTGGGGTGAGGTATCACATGCCGAAAGCTAAGTGAGGCATTTTTTCTTCACCCCATATTATAGGCGCTTACCTTCACGCATTGCCTGTGCGTAAAACATGCCTACAAAAATAAAGAAACACATGATCCACTAGACCACAGGTATGTGCTGCTTTCTAAACGTCACACTTGAAGAGAAAGATTTTATGTAAATCAAGTAGAGCCATTCTTCTAAGAAGCACATAAAAGACAATTATTTAGAGGAGTCTTTTTGTATAGAAAATATTCACCGTAAATTAAATAATGGGCGCATAATACAGAACTAATTCTCAATTAATCAACTGGACAGTTTTAGGCAAAGCCTAACTTGAAAGACATCCTTGAACATAATCATTTAATCCTGTTACGGTGATCTGAGTAGGATGGGTGATTAAATGTGCATCGCCACTATGGCAGACAGCTCATCTCTCTATCGAAATTCCACAGTATAAGGATTCAGATAAACAGAAATAAAAACAGATATTTTCCGATCCTCCTTGCAGACGAGCAAAAAACCCGAGCAGAGACCGCTATGAAGTTCTCCGTTGTATTCGTAGCCATAAATTCACAGAACCCTGCCTTTAGCCATGCTTTGCTGTTCGTAATTTAGTTTTTTATCAATATCCGATTATTAGTATTACTGACACATGGCAAGGTAGTACTCCGCTCCAATTGATGCTTCAATGCGCCGTAAAACTAACATTTCTACTCGAGTTAGCCTCTATTTCCATTTCCCTATTTACAAATTTTCCGAAACTGGTTATTAATACCCACTCTACGCTTTTCAACGTCTGTCTCTGCGCTGTAGGTATCAACGATGCTTCTGCCTTTAACGCTATATCTCTGCTTCACACTGAGCTTGCTGAAATTCATTGCTCCTTTTGAAATTTTTACTGTTTCATAGAATATAACAGAAATACTAGAACGCAAATATTTTGTCAACAGGTGCTGCTTAACCAAAGGCCGAGGGTACCAACCAGTTCACAAAAGCTCAAAGATTCTTTGCACCATATTATAAACTGGACAACGTGATTATTGTGCCTCATCTCTCACAATAACGTACATCGTATAATTACGTTCTTGTAGATAATTTGAATGTATAATACAAATGCATAAATCAAAACATTCCCTTTTAATTAACATTGAATGTGAATATATTTATAAAAAATAAAGTATTCTTTATAAAAATCGTAACGTTGTTTTAATTGAACGTTTAACGTAATTAAAGATAATCATAAAAATTTAAGGCGATGTTTTTACCCTTGACGTTTGCTTTATTTTAAAACACAAAATGAGTGTTTTTCCCCTTCTCTTCATTGTATTCCATATTCCAAAGCATATTCATACCTCCAGGATAACTGGTCCTGCTTTCAAAAACGTACCTTTGTTTATTCTTTTAAATTCGTAGAATGCAATAAGATAGAATATCACCACAGACTTTCCAATTTCAATTACCAGACATCTTGTTTTTCTGCGTAGTTGCACGTCTAGGAGAGTGTGATTGTTTGCAAGATCTACCAAACTGCTACTAGCAAGCTCTGCAACAAGCTGTGTTAACCTGCAATCAGCAAAGACGATAATTATCTGCAAAATTTTTGAATTTAGTTGGATCGAATTTGCACTCTGTGGTCTGGAGGATGTGGGTACTCTGCCTCGCGAAGTACCCTGGCAGCCCATGCTAATGTTCCTCTGGCAGTAAACTTGCTGTCGTCAATGTCCTGCACCTTGGAACACAGTGAAATACTCGCCAGCTAGAAGTTATTCAATCCTATATGACAGTTATTATTTCCGAGTAGCAAGCAGACTGAAAGGTGTTACGAAATTGTATCACAAGTAACTTTCATTTTTTATAGCAAAAGGTAAATTACACAAAATTTAGGGAGCCAAAGAAAGAACTGCGGAGAAGCCAAAAATCGTCGTAACTGCGTTCTAACTTACCGCAGAACGATGTCAAAGCGAACTGCTCCTTTTTGTCACTGTAGGTTATGCGGCCCTCAGTTTCTGCAGTGCTCCTTCATAGCGCCAATGGTGATGAACTTAAATTCGGCCGAATCTTTCAGTGACTCGTCTAGTAAGCACAGAATCAGTGACAACCAAAGGATTCAGCATTTGTATCATACAATGTATAGTTGTAATTAGACAGTATCTGTTATGGAAATTGCAGTCCCATGAGAGAAGCACCATAAATGAATGAAATTCTTTCACTTTATTTAAAATTACACAAAGAAATTATTGAAAGTGCAGAGCAATAAAAAACTACTGCATTTACAAGTTGAACATTTCGTGAAGCCAACACACTCTGCAATAATAGAATGTATACAATAAAAGAGTGTATACGTATCATGTCAAATTAAACGAGCTTTGCATGTATATTTGAGAAACGACATTCCTCATAGCCAGGGGAGAAACTATACTCTTCGTATAGACAACATTCCTGGCAACAAGTGGACTACTACTGGCATATTGGAATATATCTTCAGTAATGCATTGAAGGGAATATATTACTCCGAGCTCAATAACTTTCCTGCCTATTGGTCGCTGTGGTCACTGTTTAGAAACAGAAGATTCGTAACATCTATGGACGCCCGTCATAACTTCTGACACCTAGGTCGCTATACCAGATATCGCGCAACATGGCGTTATATAACGTGACGTGAGAGATTGTATCCATTTTCATAGCGTCTTGTGCGTACTTATCAGTCACTGTAGTCCAGATCAAAGCGAAGTTCGATTTTTCTACATTAATGAACCCATTTCAGCCTGATGTGCCCGTAGATATCGCGTGCAAAGGCATATGTTTACGTATTTTTTAGCGCAGGAGATGTTAAGTTGGAGAATAATAGTACGATAGATGATTATAAGACTTACGAAGTTGTGCCAACACTTGTAAGCTCCATAATTCGTCACACACGCAACATGCACGCACTCCCACGCACGCACAAGTCGCTGCACTAGCGTTACGTCCGTTACGAGTTGCAGTCATACAACACGACAAACTACTTATTTTTCAGGAGAAAACCTTTTCCGTTATGGGCTGTAAAATTTTCTGTTTATTTGCTATTGACCAATTTCGACTTTAAGTCATTATCAAGCAACACACACACATTACCTTTTTGCAACAATTGTGACATAAATTAACTCGTCAGTCCGTTTGTGTCTGCAGTCACATACCTCAAACAATCACAAAAATTAATTACACAAATTTATTTTTTCTAGATGATAAAAACATATTGTCTATCTCCTTATTTGTTCATCCAAGATCGATCTATTGCATTACCCGTAGATATTTAGACTATGTGACAGGGTCCAGATACTTTCGAGCTCTTTCTCTTTGTTCTGACCATTGTCTTAAATTTATTCGCATTTAAAGAGAACAGTTATTCATTAGAACAAGTGGAAATACTGTCAAAGGCGTTGTGCACTTCCTTGCGATCATCAAATGATCATATTTTCCTACAGACAACAGTATCATCAGCGAATGATCTGAGAATGCTGCTCACCCTATCTGAGGAAGTCAGTGGGCTCATTATGTTATCCTGGTACACACGCGATATTACTTACGTTTCTGCTGGACAGTCGACAAGCAGAATAACACATTGAGATCTACGTATTAAGCAAAAATTCTGCAAGCTATTCACGTATTTCTTAAGACAATACACGTGACCGTATATTCGCTATCAGTTGACAATGTGGTGCAGTATCGAGCGTCTAATTAGAAGAAATCTACCTATTTACCTGTATATCGATTACAAGTGAACCGAGCTGTATTTCATTCCTCATACCCATGCTGAATCTTTGAGAACAAATGTTCACCTGTAAGTCTGCGAATCCGTTATTTCACTCTTTATTTAAACAGAAGTTTCGACGTTCTTTCCAGTTATGAAGATATTAGGAGCTAATACACTGGTCTAGATGGGTGTTCAATGTAAAATTGAGTGCTATTTCTGTTACATCCTGGTGCCTTTATTTGTTTTGAGTTGTTTCAATTGTTTAGCAGTTTGAATATATCTCATTATTCATACACTGAAGCGACAAAAATCATGGGATACCTCTTAACATCGTTTCGGACCACCTTTCGCCGGCGTAGTGCAGCAATCCGATGTGGCTTGGACTCAACACGTCGTTGACAGTTCCCTGCAGAAATATTGAGCAATGCAGTCTCTATAGCCGTCCATAATTGCGAAATCGTTGCCGGCGCAGGATATTGTGCATGAACTGACCTCTCGGTTATGTCCCATAAGTGTTCGATGAGGTTCATGGCAGGCGATCCGGATGACCAAATCATTTTCTCCAACTGTCCAGGGTGTTCTTAAAACCAGTGATACGACGTATTGTCACCCATAATAATTCGATCGTTGTTTGGGAACATGAAGTCCATTAATGACTGCATATGGTCTCTAAGTACCCGAACATAACCAATGCCAGTCAATGATTCTTTCATTTGGACCAGAGGACCCAGTCCGTTCCATGTTAACACGGCCCGCACCATTATGGGGCCACCAACAGCTCGTGCCTTGTTGACAGCTTGTGGCCATGGCTTTGTGGGGTCTGCGCCACATTCGAATGTTACCATCAGCTCTTAGCAACTGTAATTGACCAGGCCATGGTTTTCCAGCCGTCTAGGGTAAAACCGGTACCGTCAAGAGCCCAGAAGAGGCGCTGCAGGCGATGTCGTGCTGTTAGCAAAGGCATTCGCGTCGGTCGCCTGCTGCCATAGCCCATTAAGGACAAATTTCGCCGCACTCTCCTAACGCATATGTTCGTCGTTACGTCCCACGTTGATTTCTGCGGCTGTTTCACGCAGTGTTGCTTGTCTTTCAGCACTGATAATTCTACTCAAACGCCACTGCTCTCGGTCTCTAAGTGACAGCTGTCGGCCACTGCACTGTCCGTAGCGAGAGGTAACGCCTGAAATATGGTATTCTCGGCACTCGCTTGGCACTTTAGGATCGTGAAATATTGAATTCTCTTACCATTTTCGAAATGGAATGTCCCAGACATCTATCTGCAACTGACATTACGCGTTCAAAGTCTGTTAATTACTGGCATGCAGCCATAATCACGTGGAAGCGTTTTCACATGAATAACCTGCGTACAAATGACAGCTGCGCCAATGCACTAACCTTTTGTACCTTGCGTACATGATACTACCGCCATCTGTATATTCGCATATTGCTATCCCATGACTTTTGTCACCTCAGTGTATGTCTTCTTTTTCATTGCCTGTATCGTCCCAGTCGGAATTTGGGCACCGTTAGTGCTATAGGGCGGCCGGATTCCCTTCATGTCGACACACCCAACGCGCGCGGCTACACGAGTGAGCTCTCATTTTTAAAATGTGATGCGATTAAATATTGGCTTGGTGGTGTACTAACCTATAAACACATTTTTAAACGCACAATAGTTCGGCTTTCTTGCGTGTTTTCTTCATTTTTGAAACCAGACTAAATCACAAGAGACTGAATTGAATAATGGTATCCGTTTATTGATTTTGCTTATGGCCAGAAAATCCTAAGGTTTTCCTAGAGATATTTCGCCAGAATTTGGGTCTGCAAATTATTCGAAACTTCACGCATAACCATTATTACAAATGCACAAGTTTTTTCTTTACCAGTTTACGCTACCATTTTCATTACAATCTCTTTTTTAACGATGGTTAGCAAGTGCTGCTTTCACAACATATTTGAAATAGGAAAATAACCCATACACGGTTTTTACTGTCTACTATTGCTCACTAGCTAGTTCCCTACATCTTCATATAGAGGTCGATTTAAGATATATTTGAGCTTCAAAGAAACTCTTCAAAGGCTGTCGGATTTGAACAAAATGTTTTCAGCTTGTCATTTAACAAGATTGTTAATGACTGTTTTTCAGTAAAGTCATCATAAACTCTCTTCTAGCTTTATTGGTGTACTTTCTGTCTCTGATGATCGTCACTGCTGTAACAGCATCAGAGTCGATCATTTCTGTCTGATTGGTGATTCATCTCAAAAGGGTTCGATTCTGTTTATAACCACGAGGTCTAAGACACAAGGGCTTTTCGGAAAGTAAGGCCCGATCGGTCGCGAAATGGAAACCAGTGTGAAAATCTTTTTTTTTTATTTTCACCAATTAACTAAACCTTTAGCTACTTCTGCACATGGCCGACGCTCCGACTTAGACATTTATCGTCGCGTTGTACCAACTATCGAATACTCTCGTCATAGAAGGCAGCCGCCTGCACCTCCCGCAAATTCTTTACGGTAGTTTGCAGTTCGTTGTCTGTGTCAAAATGTGGTCTACATAGCCAGCGGTTCATGTCAGCAGAGATGAAACTCAGGGGTTGTGCTGTGCGTGATCAAACACTTCCCATCGAAAAAGTTGCAACAGTATCTTCATTGCCCCTGCAGAGTGCGGCCATGAAGAAGAAAATGCATGACAGTTATGTTATGTGGGCTGCAAGACATCAGGCGAAATCTCTCACCAGGCCCTCATACGTGGCGAGAGACACAATATCCAGGCACCGTTATGTGCTCACTGTGCGCCTAGAAGTGAAAGGAGCGGCGTGACGCAATCAATGGGCACACTAGAGACGCTGCCCAACACAACTGTGCAAAGCTTCATCCGATTTTCACTGTTGTTTCCATTTCGAACCTGATCTTACCTTACTTTCCGAATATCCCTCGTATATGTCTTGTGTTGGTCTAGCAAACACTCTGAACGCAGCGGCACGCTACTGTACGACCATGACGTTCATGACACGGTATGGACACATTGTGTTATCCAGTACCTGCTTCTGTCCACTAGCTCCACGCATGCAGCGCATTGCAACACACAGAAAAAATTGGCCTGATTCATCACGAACACGTAATATATGTACAACAGTGAGATAGCGTGCACGTAGTCTCGTCACAGTTATCCCATCTGTGACTTGAGAGGTTAGAGCTGCCCCAAGCTCAGGCAGTAAAGAGATGAGAAAGGAAGTGGAAATTGGAAACGAAGTACCAATATGCTACGCAGCCTTCGAAGTACACAATGTCAGTAAGTAAGGGGGTTTTAATGTGGCGGAATGTTCAGCGTTTCACAAGTGATTTAGTCACGTGTTTCTGCTCGTACACGTCGGAATGCTGTGTCAGGGATGGGATGCATCTACATCTACATCCATACTCCGCAAGCCACCTGACGGTGTGTGGCGGAGGGTACCTTGAGTACCTGTATCGGTTCTCCCTTCTAGTCCAGTCTCGTATTGTTCGTGGCAAGAAAGATTGTCGGTATGCCTCTGTGTGGGCTCTACTCTCTCTGATTTTATCCTCATGGTCTCTTCGCGAGATATACGTAGGTGGGAGCACTATACTGCTTGATTCCTCGGTGAAGGTATGTTCTCGAAGCTTCAACAAAAGCCCGTACCGAGCTACTGAGCGTCTCTCTTGCAGAGTCTTCCACTTGAGTTTATCTATCAGCTCCGTAACGCTTTCGCGGCTACTAAATGATCCTGTAACGAAGGGCGCTGCTCTCCGTTGGATCTTCTCTATCTCTTCTATCAACCCTATTTGGTATAGATCCCACACCGGTGAGCAGTATTCAAGCAGTGGGTGACCAAGTGTACTGTAACCTACTTCTTCTGTTTTCAGACTGCATTTCCTTGGGATTCTTCCAATGAATCTCAGTCTGGCATCTGCTTTACCGATGATTAATTTTACATGGTCATTCTATTTTAAATCACTCCTAATGCCTACTCCCAGATAATTAATGGAATTAACTGCTTCTAGTTGCTGACCTGCTATATTGTAGCTAAATGATAAAGAATCTTTCTTTCTATGTATTCGCAGCACATTACACTTGTCTACTTCTTCTTCTTTATCGTCGTCTTGTCACACGTCACGTAGGTCGGCGTTGCTCTTCTGGATCCTTCTCCTCCATAGTACTCTATCCATTGCCTCTTCCTTTTCCATCCTTTCTCCCTTAGGTCCCCGGATATCTTATCCTTCCACCCCATCTTCGGTCTTCCTCTCCTTCTCGCTCTTTCAGTCTTTATATCTTCAACTCTGTTTCCGATATACTCTTCCCCTTTTCTCTGTAAGTGTCCGTACCGCCTCAGTCTGCTCTCTTGTATCTTTTCCCCATGGGTCCCACTTTCACAGCTCCTCTAAGAAATTCATTTCTAATCCTGTCCTTCCTTGTTACCCCACACATCCACCTCAGCAGCCTCATTTCCGCCACTTCCATCTTCCTTTCCTGGGCTACTGTGATTGGCCATGTCTCTCCCTGTATATCATAGCAGGCCTTACCACCGACTTGTACACTTTCCCTTTCAACCCAATGCTTACCTTCTTGTCACACAACACTCTACTCATTTTCCTCCAGTTTTCCAACCGCAATTTATTCGGTGTTGTATCTCGCTTTCCAGTCCTCCGTCCCTCTGTATGTACGACCCCAGGTATTTAAACTTGCAGACCGATTTCAGCTCATCATCCTGGATCTTGCAAGATCTCATCTGCACATCCTTCAGTGCTAAATATTCTGACATTACACTTGTCTACATTGAGATTCAATTGCCATTCCCCGTGCCATGCGTCAATGCGTTGCAGATCCTCCTGCATTTCAGTACAATTTTCCATTGTTACAACCTCTCGATATACTACAGCATCATCCGCCAAAAGCGTCAGTGAACTTCCGATGTTATCCACGAGGTCATTTATATATATATTGTGAATAGCAACGGTCCTAAGCACTGTGTGAATTCAACGGTAGGTGTTTGTATCGGTGACTATAGCACACGATGACTGACATTCTGTCCATAGGGCACAGCTTCTTATACTGTATTGGATGGAACATCGAGTACTGCAACGTTTGTGGACGAGTCTGCATCGGCGATTCGAAGCTCGCCTAGCTGGGCTGTTAGCACGCATGTCATAGCGACGACGTCGTTAGAGACGGCGTAAAAGTTCGCATTGAGAAAGGATAAGGAAGAGAATCGGCCTTGCCCTTTCAAAGGAATCTTCCCGGGATTCGCCTTAAGCGATTTAGGAAAATTTTATTTCCATAAAATGTCCAGGAATATGCATACAGAGGGATCTGAAGTGGAACGGCAACATTTAATTAAATGCGACTAAGGCAGATGCCAGACTGAGAGTCATTGGAAGAATCCTCAGGAAATGTAGTCCATCAACAAAGAGAGTAGTTTACAAAGCGCTCGTTCGACCAATACTTGAATAATGCTCGTCAGTATGGGATACGTACTAGATAGGACTGACCGAGAAAACGGAGAACATGCAAAGAAGAGCTGCACGTTTCGTTACAGGTTAATTTAGTAAGCGCGAAGGCGTCATGGAGATGCTCAGCCAACTCCAGTGGCAGACGATGCAAGACAGGCATTCTTCCTCACAGTATGGTCTACTATTAAAGTTAGGAGAGCGTACGTTTCTGGAAGAGTCAACCAGTGTGTTGCTTCCCCCTACGTATATCTGCGAAAACATCATCACGAAAAAGTTGTGGAGATTCAAGCTCACATGGAGACTTACCGCCAGTCGTTCTTCCTGCGAACCATACGTGACTGGAACAGAAAAAGTGAGAAGTAACAATGGCACACAAAGTACCCTCCCTCACACACCGTAAAGTGGCTTGCGGAGTATAGATGTAGATGTAGAAACTAAATCTGTATGACCGGATGGGGATTTGAACCGCAGAAGCTACCATAGTGGCCACAATCTCGCAACCTTGCATTCTTGAGCAAAGTAGAGGAACAATATACAATCATTTGGAGTGGCATACAACAGGTGATCATGATTTCTACGTATGAATAACAACTGTCATATTATCAGCGAGCTCTTAGAGCTCGAAGTATAGCAACTCCAATCGTCTCCAGATACCACATTTTAATAGGACAATGCCTGATCACTTGCGGCGAGAAAAGTGCTTACCTGATACAAAAATTTCCCGTGTCAGTAGTTTCGTCTGACACAGCGCCCGTCGGCACACGTAGGCTATGGCTTGTCTGCAGTTTCTTTTTTATGGACATCCAGCGACCAGTATTGATGCTCTGTCGACTATGAAACAAACCACATGGGGATTTACTGCCCAAGAAAGAAACCACGCCCAGTATGATTCCATGCCACGCCGTTGACAATCTCTGACTAGCTTTTCGAGCCTTCGCCCATACGAAATTCTTAAATTCAATGATCACATACATCTCCGTAATTCTAATAATTTGTGCATTGTCACGAACCTTATCTTTGGTGCAATGCGCACTTCAGTCACGTGTATCCTTCTTGGTATTACTGTTCTCTCTGAGCTTACGGCGTAGAACAAAATTTTCAGAACATTCATAAATTTTGACTACTTATTCTTACCAAATTTTTTTTTACTCTGTCTTCAGAATTTACTGCATCATATTCTTTCATTTGGTGAATTTTTCTTTCGAGAAGTAAGACTACTCCTTTAGTTTTTTTTTTTTTTTACCATCGATTCTTTAGAGTTTGAAGTTGAATAGGAATATGTACATTAGATGTGTGGTTACATTTTTAACTCCTCTACTTATGTTATCACAATTTAATCCCTAAAGCACACCTTTAAGGGACAATTAGGGTTTTAGTATTGTTAGTATCAGTATTTTTAATAGCTGATCGATCACTCGTTTTCTTCACAATGTCAACTGAATAAACAATTCACAGCTAACTTACAGCAACTGTTCAGTGATCTAAACTAAATCAGTGTCACCATTTCACTCTATTTCTCGGTATTTTTTCTGTTGTGCATAAAAAACTATTTGGACATTGTCCTCAAGATTACAGCACATTTGAAAATGCACAGCCGTAGAAAACTTCTTCTTCACACGCAGCTAATCACTTTATCAATCTCTTTCTTCTTTAATTGATAGTAGACACTATTTCGACGTATGTTTTATTTTTGCTGCCTCACTTGCTAATTGTTGCGTTTACCTCCTATCATTAGCCCCTTAAGTGCTAATTTTTTCCTAATTGAGATTCAACGGCACGGCAGTTATTATTATGCCTCATACTTTTACGTTGTGCTCTGACTTAATTTCATATAAACATTAAATCTCAGTGCTGCCTTTCTGTGATTCTTTTTGAAGACTACAACAGCCTTATTTCTGGGTTACTACGCGAGTCCACGAATGTAAACCGCTGACGGGCTACAAACTATGAAATGATCTTCAAACATGTGAACTGTCGTACAGCGTTTTCCACAAGCATTACGCATTTGACATGACTGTTACGCCGCACTTGTATTACTAATTCTGCCAATCCTGATCGATTCAACAAATCTCCAGTCTGAAATCAACCACGACATTTTCCACTAGGAGAGACAGATAAATATCCAGTTGTCATTCTTTCACTAATATCCCTCTCATACATTTTCCCCCGTGATTTTCACACTTGTCATACGAATGAAATGAAATGAAATGAGCGTTTAGCGTCATTGGCCGGGAGGCCCCTTGCGGGGCAGGTCTGGCCGTCTTGGTGCAGGTCTTATTACATTCGACGCCACACTGGGCGACCTGCGCGCCGTATGGGGATGAAATTATGATGAAGACAACACAACACCCAGTCCCGAGCCAGCCGGGAATCGAACCCGGGCCCCTTAGGGCTGCAGTCAGTCACGCTGACCATTCAGCTATAGGGCGGACGTTATGCCACACGAATAGACGATGAAGATGATGCTTGGTTTGTGGGGCGCTCAACTGCAAGGTCATCAGCGCCCGTACAAAGTCCCAATTTTTACACAGTCCTAGTTTTACACAATTCAATCTAGCTACTGTCACGAATGATGATGAAATGACGAGGACAACACAAACTCCCAGTCCCCGGGATGAGAAAAATCCGCAACCCGGCCGGTAATCGAACCCGGGACCCCGTGATCCAGAGGCAGCAACGCAAGCCACTAGACCACGAGCTGCGGACGTCATACGAATAGGACACCCCGTTTCAGTTGGAACGTGTTCTGAAAGTTAATTCACTTTCCCTTAGTACCTCAGTTTTGGATCGAACCAAGTTGATTTTTCCTCTACCTTTGACATATCTCAGTAACATCTAAACTGCCCACTTGTCATATATCGTTTCAGTGTAACAGTCCTATCTCTGGTAGCCTTACAACTTTCCTTTACCATGAACCCCAGACACTGCCAAAGTGGGGCGGCTTGCGTGCCTCGACCATACACATAGCGGTACCATAGGTGCATCCACAACGGAGAGGTATGTATGGAGAGGTCAGACAACATGTGGTTCCTGAAGAGGGGAGGGAGCCTTTTCAGCATCTGCAGGGGCAACAATAGCTCTGGCTGGGACTACGCAGCATAATGTCGTCATCAGGAGGAACAAAACTGGCATTCTACGTATCGAATATTAATCGGTAGGTAGGTTAGAAAATCTGAAAAGGGAAATGGAGAGGCTGAAATCTGATATAGTGGTGATTAGTGAAGTTCAGTGGCATAATGAACAGGACTTCTGGTCAGGTGAGTACAGAGTCATAAATACAAAATAAAATACAGGTAATGCAGGAGTAGGTCTAATAATGAATAAGAAAACAGGAGCTATTATAGTGAAGGCAATATCATAGACAAGACAGACACAAAGCCAACATCTACCACAGTAGAACAAGTTAATAGGCATACTAGCAGCACAGATGATGAATAGGTTGAAGTGTATATGATGAGACGAAGAAAATTATTCAGATAGTTTCGGTAAAGGAAAGCTTAATTGCGGTTGGTCACTGGAATTCGGCAGAAGAAGAAAGAGGAAGATAATGAAAAATTAGTAAGAGAATATAGACGGACGGAAGGGGGAGGGGGGAGTGGAGTGGAAGGAATGAAAGAGGAAACCACATGGTAGAATTTTGCACAGAGCGCAATTTAATCATCGCTTACACTTGGCTTTAAAATAATGGAAGAAGGTTAGACACGTAGAAGACGCTGGACACATTTTTATGTTTTTCTCTGATTACATAACGGTAATACAGAGATTTCGGGACCATATTTTAAACTATAAGAAATTTCCAGGGAGTAATGTGGACTCTGACCATGTTTTACTGGTTATGAACTGTAGATTAAAATTGAAGAATTGGCGAAAAGGTAGCAGATTAGGAAGATGGGATGTGGATAAGTTGAAAGAACCAGAGTTCTTTGAAAGTTTCAAATGGAGCTGTATACAATGACTGAAACAGGAGAAACTAACAGGAGAAACTAATACAGAAGACGCCGACAAATGGGTAGCTTTCAGGGATGAAACAGTGAAAGAAGCAGAGGATCAAATAGGCAAAAAGACAAGACCTACTAGAAATCCTTGAATATGACAGGAGATGTTGAATTTAATTGATGAAGGGAGAAAATACAAAAATGCAGCAAATCAAGCAGACGAAATGGAATAAAAATGTCTAAAAAATGAGATTGACAGGAAGAGCAAAATGGCTAAGCAGTAACGGCTAGAGGCCAAATGTAAGGATTTGGAAGCATATTTCACTAGTGGAAAGAGAGATACCACCTGCAGGAAAATTAAAGAGGCCTTTGGAGAAAAGAGATGCAGCTGTATGAATATCAAGAGGTCAGATGGAAAATCGGTGCTAACCAAAGAGGTGAAACCTGAAAGGCGGAAGGAACATATAGAGAGGTTACACCAGGAAAATGAAGTTAAAGGTAGTACTATAGGAAAGGAAGAGAAAGTAGATGAAGATGAGATGGAGATATGATAGTGCGAGAAGAATTTGACAGACCACTGAAACAAGGCCCCTGGAGTAGACGACATTCCCTCAGAACTGCTGATATCGTTGGCAGAGGCTCCCATTACTAAACTGTTCCACCTGGTGTGGAAGATACAGTATATGAGACACTGAAAATACCCTCAGACTTCAAGGAGAATGTAATAATTCTAATTCTGAAGAAAGCAGATGCTGACATTTGAATATTATCGAACTATCATTTTAATAAGTCATGGTTGCAAATACTGACACGAATTATTTACAGAACAACGGAAAAATTCGTTGTAGTCGACCTCGAGGAAGAACAGTTCGTGTTCCGAAGAAACGTTGAAGCACATGAGACCATGCTGCCCCTAAGGCTTATCTTAGAAGACAACTTAAGGTAAGGGAAACCTACGTTCATAGCATTTGTAGATTTGGAGAAAGCTTATGACAATGTTGGCTAGAATACATTCTTTAATTTTCTGAAGGTAGCAGGCTAAAAAACAAAGAGCGGAACGTTATTTGCAGCTTGAAAGCTGTGGTTGAAAAGGGAGTAATACAGGGTTGTAGGCTATCGCCGATATGTCATTCAATATGTAAATCGAGCAAGCTGTGAAGGAAAGCAAGGAGACATTTGGAGAATTAAAGTTCAGGGAGAAGAAATAAAAACTCTGAGATTTGCCGATGACATTGTGATTCTGGCAGAGACAGCAAAGGACTTAAAAGTGCAGTTGAATGGAGTCGACAGTATCTTCAAGACACGAATTAAATCAGGCTATGTCGAGGAAATTAGAGTAGGAAATGAGACACGAAAAGCAGTAGACGAGTATTGCTATTTGGGCAGAAAAATAACTGATGATGGTCGAAGTAGAGAGGATGTAAAATGTAGCCCAGTAATGGTGAGAAAAGGGTTCCTGTACAAGAGAAATTTTTTAACATTGATATAAATTTAAGTGTTAGGAAGACTTTTCTGGAGACATTTTTCTGGAGCGTAGCGTTGTATGTAAGTGATACGTGGACGATAAGCAGTTCAGACAAGAAGAGAATAGAAGCTCTTGAATTGTGGTGCTACAGGCTAACGCTGAAGATTAGATGGGTAGATCATGTAATTATAGCGTGGTGTGGAGAACTGCGTCAAAGCAGTCTTAGAGCTGAGGCCCACAACAGCAACACTACAACCCTCCGAAAAATTTTACTCACTAAGAACCGTTCCAAGCTTAATATACTCAGAAGGTTTCAGTAGTTTACTTTTCGCATGTATCTATACTCGTAACACTGGTTTAGCCGACTGCCTCTTCTCTCACGAGTTCAATCTTTACTAGACCGGTGTCAGATCTTAATGTGTGTCAAAAATGTGATCACTAATTCACTGGCGCTACTAATGTTACTACTACTACTACTACTACTACTACTACTACTACTACCATTTTCACCTCTGTCTCAGGCTTTGGTATTTCAAGAAACTTGTATTTTACTCTCCTCGACACATACTTCATGTTACGCTTCCGTTTGAAAGCGTAAGGCAAACTATAGTTCTTCATTTTTATTGTGTATTGTGCTGCACCACAAATTCTTGTTACCTGGGCCTTGATGGTTAATTAGACCGCCAAATCGTGCAGGGTCGTTTCTAAAAATTTGAGTGTGATCAGTTTCAGTAACTCAATGATGTAAACAAGAACGAAAAATTTACACGAAGGAACTACGGCACTAGCAAAAAATATATGTAAATACATGATGTACGGATTCGGCTGTGCCTTGATAAGGAACCACATAAGCATTTAACTGAAGTTAATGGTGACATGGATTTAATTAGTTCAGACAGAACAAGGATGGAGAAGGACATTGGCAGTGGCGTTATTTAAGAAATCATAACGCCCTTCACCGGAAGTGATTTAGGGAAACTTTGGAAAACCTAAAAGAGGAGGACTGGAAGGCATTTGACGACGCTCCTCCGAAGCGCGAACTCAGTGTCTTACCCACTGCCCATCTCGCTCGATGGGGCGATAGAAGCGAGATACTGAAAATCTAAATCAGGATTCACGAACAGAGAGGTCGTTCCATTCTCTTGCAATTGTAGCAGTTCACTGCTGCGACACTTTGTTTAATCTGCCACTAGCTGCAAGACAGCATCATTTGCGAGTCACTTGCTGAAAAAGTTGTCTATTCTTCATAATTATTAATAGTCCGATGCGGTAAAGTCGCAATAAATTTTTCTTCAGCCATACTCACTAACTCTTACGGATTTCTTAATGTAGACTACGCGTTCAGAAATAGTGTGTCACAATTCTTGATTGATGGAAAACGGTGTCATAACGTCTTCTGAAAAGTCTTGGAATCACAAGTCCTATTTCTCTGTGTTGATAACAGAGTTACAGTTTTCCATACGCTTGTTCCTGAGCGAGAGATAAGGTCGTAGAAAAACGTTTTGCTACTACAGGGAGGAATATTTGCATCCTGGCTTCTGACGTAAATTCTCACTCTTCCTTATTTCAGTCTCCTTTTATTTCGTTTATTTGACTCGTTAGTTTAAATAATTTAACACCATACTCTCTCGTAACAGGAAAACACTTTCCTATGATCTCATCAACCATGAGCAAGGGAACTAATGTAAGAAACTAATTACAACAGAACATGGACTCACAAGGCACGAATATTTGTGAGCGAAGGTTTCAGAAATTATGTTTCGTGTGTAACCGAAGTGTGTAACAGTGTGGAGAAAACGTCAAAATGCTGCATGAAACATTTTGATATGATCGCCTTTAAAATATCAAGCCACTTCTTTCGGAATTTTTCATACATCAAATTATCGAATTCATATGCCTGCACACTTAGTAATACTTCTCTGTACCTCAGTTGTTCGTGAGGCAGTAAAATTTTACGTTAACGGAGCCACTCTTCTGAACATTAAACTGCGTAGACATGTGGAATCCGTTAAGCCGAAAAACATCCGACCGTTACAACTCAAGGGTTTTCACTGATCCACCCACCAATTTTTAAGCTACTGGAAGAAAATTATAATGTAACGGAGGTCTCTGAGAATGGATGACGAGCTCAGAGTGTAACTGCCTGCTCTGTTGGCAGGGCAGCGAAGCGGCGGCTACTGGGAAGATCGCTGACCAACAGACACGTAAGTTCCTCCACTAGTTTGCTTCCTCCAGCATGCTACACCTATGCTAAAACTATAGTCACGCTTTTCTTTCTAACAGAGTAGTATATAACTCATGCCACTTAATGTACAGGATTCGCAGTATAAAAGCACGTGTTTCAAAAGCAAATAGCGAAGTGAATTTCTGGAAAAAAGCTAACGAAAGGAACTAGAGAGTTTAAGAGTTCCTACAGTCTTTAGTTTCCATGTCTTTCGAAGACAAGATTTCGTCTTAATACACGTAAGATTTCACTTTCAGTTGTACGGATGGCAATCCTAAAATTTCTGAGGTCTTGGGTGTTCCACCAAAACGACTTCAGTTCAGTGAGAATCATCATCCGAAGCACAAGTCGCTATCTCTCGGTAATGTAGTTGCGCTGTACCCGGAGTTGCCGGCTCGAGCCTAATGGTGGGAGAAATTTTCGTCGCCAGGACTTAGCCGTCAGCTGGAGCAGAGATAGTGGAGTACATTTCCTGATTATCAGTCTATGCACCTGTGTTCTGGGGTAGGCGATAATGTGCCGTGGAGTGAGAAGTACGTGATTCTTACGTTGTATGGAAACGTTAAGTTCGGCGGCTCCTTTGCTGATATTCAAGCGGAGTAGACTATGCGACGACATTGCTTTTCGGTCTCTCCCGTGTCTCTCTATCTTCTCCCATAGTCTTCAACAACATAAATAGGACACTAAACGCTGCGCAAACTCATCACAACCGAAGATATGAGACAATTACACTTTAAAAACAACACACACTTTATAAATACACGGAGAGTCACAAAAAATTGGTTCATAATTATATAGACCGTAAAATATCCTAAACGGAGTATTTTGGTGGGAAATGAATATTTCATGTGGGGCGAGATCTTGAATAACCAATGCGGCTTGCTGTTTTCTATCCGTGTTAGTGGGGCTAGCTTACAAACACAATCGTTTGTGAAGGGCCCATGGCAGATTTGTTTTACCTGTGGGGTTAGATGAAGATATTGGTGTACGAAACCCTAGTAAAAAATGAAGAGCAACTGGCTGGTACGATCCTAGCTGCCGATTTCATTGTAAAATGGGAATATATGAGACAATGCGGCAACATTTTACACGCCACTGTATAGCAATAAATCCACTGACACTGGCGGTCTTCACTTAGAAGAACTGCTACGAGCTTGACTTGTCAGTAAACGATGGATGTTCTCTAGTTCAATAAAAACCTAAATAATATATTTGGACCATTAGTCCCTTATCTCTAAGTATCTTCTGAATCCCTAAGTCATAACTGTCCGTTACACCGTGAAACTAATCTGGATTAGTAATGGTTTCGGCTTCGAAATAAAAACCTGCGAGCATTACCCACTGGCCAACACAATAAACAATTTTGCATGTTATACAACATTCTGTTAACAATTTCACGGTCTGGAAGGTCTGCTAAACGGACGGGAGAGCGATGTGCTGACTACACGCCCCTCCATACCACGACGCCGCGAATCAGAGATAACGAGGAGCTTGTTATTAATAATTAGGTCCCTGCACACATTGGGAACACCATCATATTGGAACAACATCTTAATACATTCAAGATTATATTTCCTATGTGAGGGCCACCCAATCATGGGAGAACTTGTAGGAAATAGGGTTCACACATGGAAGTTGACAACATAAATTATTAAATTCTTATTCATATTTAAAAACCACATAGGGTCATATTCGAATGTTACTCTTGGAAAACAAAAGCACAGAAAATTAATATCAACACGGAAGCTAATAATGTAAGACTTTCATTGATATCGTCAGGCCGGCCGGTGTGGCCGTGCGGTTCTAAGCGCGTCAGTTTGGAACCGCGTGACCGCTACGGTCGCAGGTTCGAATCCTGCCTCGGGCATGGATGTGTGTGATGTCCTTAGATTAGTTAGGTTTAAGTAGTTCTAAGTTCTAGGGGACTGATGACCTCATTAATTAAGTCCCATAGTGCTCAGAGTCTTTTGAACCATTTTGATATCGTCAGGAAGACTGAAAGAAGAACAAATCAGAGTTTCACACGTACGTAGCTCGCATTTTCGAATAAACAAGAGAAATAACCCAATTACTCCGACTCCAAGATGGACAAATAACTACATAAATGTGAGTTGCTCAGAGTGCGGTCTCTAAAATGTGAAACACCCCTTGCACTAGCAAAAAGCGACACTTTCATCTTCAGATTGCACCGTCAGCATTGGACGACAGCCAGGAAGTGAGTGACTGTCCGCACGGGATGACTCCTAAGTTCTCTGTTCCTATCTTAAAGTGTCATCGGAGAGGTGACATCTGGCTTGTAGCCAGAGTCACTACCGACAAAGTGCCTCGAAGCGAGAAAATAGAAGGGAATTAAGCTAATGTGTCCTTGATATGGCTTATAAATATATATGAACGGTTTACTAGGGTGATGCCGATTTCAAACGGTCTTTTACTGTTGGTTGACTAGCATAGACAGTGTCTACTAGAGAAGGTAATACACGGGACTGACCAGACAGAAATACTGCTAAGTTGGTGTGAAATTTCTTAAGTTTTCATGGGGTCGGAAAGGCAGGATTCTAGTTGACATCCACGCAGTACTTGTCACATGTGAGCATGTGAGCACTCACGGGTGTGCTCCCACGACCCAGTCTTTTATCAGGAAATTATTAGTCTTTAACAAAAGTAAGAAGAAGTAGCGTGGTAGCGTCACAGAGCGTTGCATTAACAGCCGCGGGTTGGTAGCCGCCAGTGTGGCGAAGTGTGGGTCACAATGTCAGACACACCATCGGACTGCACACCGAGGATAGCCGAGCTCAGTGGTTAATAGCGCCATGCAGTAGTAACGATGTAGTATGTGGGGAGGTCTCATCATACTGGTGCGAGTCTCTCGTTATTGCAACATGACAAGGTGCCACGCTTTAGTGAAACAAGTGGGCACTGGAGACATACAAATAAGTGGATTGTAAGGCAGGGATCGTTTGTCATCGCCAGAAGCCAGTAGTGCTGCCAGGACGCCAAGGCGCCCCCGGACAGTGAGACGACTGGGCTCCGCCAGATACAAGTAGTGGGACTACAGGGATGTGGCCCCACATTCCGTTGTTGCCAAATTCATTCAAGATGGCGGCGATGACGTCATCCATGATGGCGTCATGTAGACTTGGCAACAGCACATGACGTCATCTAAGATGGCGGATTTTGGTGGGAAGTTTGAATTTTGGCGGGAAAATGCCACGCCCCCCTCGCCCAGAAAAATGGCTGGAAGTTCAAATTCCAACAGGATAATGAGTCACCCCAAGAAAAATGGCGGGAAAAAGGGACTTGTCGTTATTATTTAACCAGTTTCAAGCATGTGTGTTCTCCACAAGCTCTAGAGCCCAACTGGCTTAGTTGATATCATCGCCACCAGAGAGCGCCACCGTGATGTCATCCAAGATGGCCTATTTTAGCGGGAACTTTGAATTTTAGCGGGAAAAAGGTCAAATGTGCTAACTCAACTAACCTAACCCCCAACCCCCTAGAAAATGGCGGAAAGTTCAAATTCCAACATGATAATGCGTCACACCTAAGAAAATCGCAGGAAGATAGGTCACTTACGCTTTCGCTACCAACCTAAGAAAATTGTGGCAAACAAAGGATACTTGTACTAACCTCATCCACCTGACCGCCACCTGCTCTTCCTAGGAACCGGTGCCAAGTTTGAATTCTGGCAGTAAAGAAAGGTCACTTCTGCTTTCGCTACCAACGTAAGAAAAGTGCTGCAAACGAAGCTCTCCACGACCACTAACCTAAGTCACCAGGCCGCCACCTCTTCCTAGGTGCCGGTGGTAAAAGGAGTCAGCTTGCACTAGGCTGATGGAGACAGCAATGAGTGTACTTTATTTATTTTGGAGCAATTTATTTAGGGGTGGAGTATATTTATCACAGAACACACGCTCTGACATGTCCCACAGTATACAGACCTGCATACTACTCCCACATAACTCATGTATAAGGTTCTACACACATGCTTGCTGATTGTAAATCGTCAAAAATAGCGCATTGTACGGTCTACAGACTTGCTAACCACTCCTAAATAATGCAATACATTTACGTCGAGATAGCCAAACAAATCTTAAACAATAATAATAATAATCCATCTAAAACACTCTGCTTGCTAATCATCAACTCTCGAAATCATACACCAGTCATTATTTAAACAATTAGAGGCAGCACCACAACCAAGTGTATTCGCCACTGAGTCCATAGCCCAACTGACTTAGTTCATGTCGATGGCACTAGAGGACTCTGCAGTGACCCAAGTACCTTAATCTAAGATCGCGCCACCTAGTGTGTTCACCACGAGCTCCAGACCCCAACCGTTTTAGTACATTTCATCGCCGCCAGAGGACGCCACCGTGACACCAGCTGATCACGCAAGTATAGTTATCCATGATGGCGGCAAACAGTGTTTTCTCTACAAGGTCTAGTACTCAGTACTCAGTATAAATTTGGCAACAATGTAATGTGGGGCCACACCCCTGTAATCCCACTACTGGTACAGCTATGGGTTCGAGACTGGGCTGTGCCTGCAGTCTGCACGAAGTCCTTCACAGAAATAAGTGGCACCACCCTGCCGACCTGCCATCCGTGCCTGCCGCCACCGATGCTGAAATCCTACTGGGACTTGACACCACGGCCGACTTCTGTCTGAGAGCAGCAGGTTGTACCTCGCAAACAGCAGACTCCACACACCACCACTGCGGCCACGTGCAGAGTCGAGGAGCCGACTACTGAGTAGAGCGCCATTGCAGCACAACACGACGCTGCGCTGACGTCAACGGTCGTGGCCTTCAGAGACTGCTGAACCTCTGCTGCGTGAGGCGCCGTCTCAGTGGCACCAGGCAGAAGCTACCACCCGTTAATCAGTTCCACCAGGATCAACGAGTAGAGGCGTGCCTGTCTCACTACGCCATGTCCTTTGTAACTGTCAGCTGCGTTTGCGCTGGACGCCGCGTCTCTGTCACCAGCCCTATGATGCTACAGAGTGGTGTCAGCAAGGCCGATGTCACCACAATCGACAGTGGAGGCGTGCCACCGCTGTAGTACATTGTCCGAGCTACAGTCCACAGTATCATCGTTAGGGTTTGTAAGACTGTTTTTGCTCTTGTGTGGTGATAGTCACAGGGTCGAAGTTTAGAGGATGTAATTATACAAGATATCTCCTTAAAATCGGAGGAGCCGACTGATTTATCGCAGTTTAAGTGGAATTCTAGAGAGGAATGGTTGCACTCAGTGTAATTTAACTGGGCACTCTAGTGCTTGTGGTGAATCGGTAGCAGTGAACTGCCTAACATGTAATGTTTTGAGTCGTGAACATCAGTAAAGTTGAGACAGAGGCAAAGCCGGATACTCGAAGTGTCACCAGTGATGTTTTACAATGGTTAGTGAATCACGTAGCTCAGTTGAGAGAGGATAATGTGGTTGCGAATAATGTATTGGCAGAGAAAGATCAAGAAACAGAGGTGTTGAGGTCTCTGACTCTAGGGGTGGGTCTGGCTATTGCTGATCTTGTTTCTACCTTCTATGGTAGTGTGCCTAAGAATGTGGGAACGTTTGTAGAAGATCTCAACTCACTGGCCAACTTAAGGGGGTTGGTCAGACAAGCAGTTATTGCAGATTGCGAGGTTGCCTTTGACGGAGGAAGTGAAGTTGTTGGTAAGGCGCACAGAAGCATCACGCAACGTGGAGACTGTTGATCAACTGAGGCAGAGTTTAGAACAATGGTACACGAAGCTGAATAGTAAACGGTATTTTCGTGAGCAGTTGGGTATTCTATCCATAAGGTATAGAGAGGCAGTGAAGGACTTCGTGGATAGGATTGTTACAAAAGGACGAGATGAAGAAAGTGGTGCTGCAAGAGGCAGAGTAATTGCTTTTCTGGAGGGAGGGGGGATTGACACCACAGATGTCTAGAACTGTGCACACAGGAGCGCCTACAGATCTCCATGATAGAATTATATTAACGCTGGAATACGAGGAAATTGATAGATCGGCAGGGATGAGGGACCGAAGACATGTGTTTGCATCGAATGTGAACTGTTGTAATTGTGGACGAATAGGATGTATGTAGAGGCAGTGCTACCAGCCACGAAGAAACTATTGGATTAATGGAGGTGGCCAACAATTTAATGGGAATGGTAGTAGGGGAGTTGTAAATCATCGACATGGATATAGGGGCAATAATAGAGGTGGTACAGGGAAAAAAAGGGACTGTTAAACTTAGAAGGGAGCTCCAGGGCTGTCAATAGGAGTTCCCGGTAAAAATAAACTCAGTAGCAACGGTTACAAAGGCGGAATTTTCCATGATGGGTATGACAAATGCTAGGAAATATAAAATTTTGGTGGACCCAGGGTCGCATGTGCTACTGACCTCAGGAGAGTCAGCAGATTAGAGGTATTGTAACCCAATTCACGTGAGTAGGGGATAGTGATGCATGACCATTAGGCTCAGTAGTTATGACTTTTTCGTTCAAGGCAACCAAGTTTAAGTAATGTGTAGAAGTAGTGTCCCATGTAAGTGAGGGCTACAGCGTAGTCCCTTGGGTTGGACTTTCTGCATCAATATCTTGCCATAATTGACCTTTGACGACGTGTAGTAGTACTTAGTGGGAAGACATTGCGGCTAGGGAAAACTATTGTCAATTTTGATCTGCCTCAGTGAATGTCTAGATTGTTCAGTCCAGTTAAACTGTGGGCAATGACATTAAGGCTTGATTCACATGTGTCAGGAGGCACCGGAAAGTCGCTATGGGTGAATGTGGAATCTGAATTACCGGTTGCTATGTTATGTGTAATAGAATCTCTGGAGGGCTGTAAGATATTGGATACAGCGTGTTGTGTGGCGAAACTTAGTACTGTACACATACAGGAGAGGGATGGAGGCAAGAAAGTTCCTGTCAGTGTGGATAATTGTGATGCCAAAGACGTTAAGTTGTTAAAGGGAACATTATTTCTACATCTACATCTATACTCCGCGAGCCACCTTACGGTGTGTGGCGGAGGGTACTTATTGTACCACTATCTGATCCCCCCTTCCCTGTTCCATTCACGAATTGTGCGTGGGAAGAACGACTGCTTGTAAGTCTCCGTATTTGCTCTAATTTCTCGGATCTTTTCGTTGTGATCATTACGCGAGATATATGTGGGCGGTAGTAATATGTTGCCCATCTCTTCCCGGAATGTGCTCTCTCGTAATTTCGATAATAAACCTCTCCGTATTGCGTAACGCCTTTCTTGAAGTGTCCGCCACTGGAGCTTGTTCAGCATCTCCGTAACGCTCTCGCGCTGACTAAATGTCCCCATGACGAATCGCGCTGCTTTTCGCTGGATCATGTCTATCTCTTCTATTAATCCAACCTGGTAAGGGTCCCATACTGATGAGCAATACTCAAGAATCGGACGAACAAGCGTTTTGTAAGCTACTTCTTTCGTCGATGAGTCACATTTTCTTAGAATTCTTCCTATGAATCTCAACCTGGCGCCTGCTTTTCCCACTATTTGTTTTATGTGATCATTCCACTTCAGATCGCTCCGGATAGTAACTCCTAAGTATTTTACGGTCGTTACCGCTTCCAATGATTTACCACCTATGGCATAATCGTACTGGAATGGATTTCTGCCCCTATGTATGCGCATTATATTACATTTATCTACGTTTAGGGAAAGCTGCCAGCTGTCGCACCATGCATTAATCCTCTGCAGGTCCTCCTGGAGTACGTACGAGTCTTCTGATGTTGCTACTTTCTTGTAGACAACCGTGTCATCTGCAAATAGCCTCACGGAGCTACCGATGTTGTCAACTAAGTCATTTATGTATATTGTAAACAATAAAGGTCCTATCACGCTTCCCTGCGGTACTCCCGAAATTACCTCTACATCTGCAGATTTTGAACCGTTAAGAATGACATGTTGTGTTCTTTCTTCTAGGAAATCCTGAATCCAATCACAAACCTGGTCCGATATTCCGTAAGCTCGTATTTTTTTCACTAAACGTAAGTGCGGAACCGTATCAAATGCCTTCCTGAAGTCCAGGAATACGGCATCAATCTGCTCGCCAGTGTCTACGGCACTGTGAATTTCTTGGGCAAATAGGGCGAGCTGAGTTTCACATGATCTCTGTTTGCGGAATCCATGTTGGTTATGATGAAGGAGATTTGTATTATCTAAGAACGTCATAATACGAGAACACAAAACATGTTCCATTATTCTACAACAGATTGACGTAAGCGAAATAGGCCTATAATTATTCGCATCTGATTTATGACCCTTCTTGAAAATGGGAACGACCTGCGCTTTCTTCCAGTCGCTAGGTACTTTACGTTCTTCCAGCGATCTACGATAAATTGCTGATAGAAAGGGGGCAAGTTCTTTAGCATAATCACTGTAGAATCTTAAGGGTATCTCGTCTGGCCCGGATGCTTTTCCGCTACTAAGCGATAGCAGTTGTTTTTCAATTCCGATATCGTTTATTTCAATATTTTCCATTTTGGCGTCCGTGCGACGGCTGAAGTCAGGGACCGTGTTACGATTTTCCGCAGTGAAACAGTTTCGGAACACTGAATTCAGTATTTCTGCCTTTCTTCGGTCGTCCTCTGTTTCGGTGCCATCGTGGTCAACGAGTGACTGAATAGGGGATTTAGATACACCAGAGATTCTAGATGAGGAAGATTGCCACAAGGGGGTGTTGGCTATGATGAGACGCAGGATGCTCTTAGGACTGAGAATTTGAAGGGGACAAAGACGACGCAGAGGGAGCACCTTTTGCTAGAATTTCAAGACTTATTTTTTCCACAAAGGCCATTGCCTGCTATGCCAGTAACACAACGCAGGACTCTGCCAGGAAAGAAAGCATTGCTATACTGGGGACCATACAGAATACCACGATCGCTGCAACTAGTTTTGGAGGTATTTATAATTTAATAGTTGGCTGATGGAATTATAGAAGAGAGTACTAGTCCCTGGGTGACAGGAATTATGATCATGTTGAAGAAGTCTGTGGATGGTTCATAGAAGTACCGGTTTTGTTGAGATTACTGTCATTTGTTTAGTAAGACTACGACAGATGCCTAACCAGTTCCAAACATCACGGAGATGATATGTAACTTATGGCAAAGTATCTCAATTAACATAAGGAGTGGACAATATCATAAGTTGCTTCGAAAAATAAAACTAAAACGGAATTTTCAGCACCTTGTGGTCACTATCAATAGATAAGAATGCCATTTGAGTTGAAAAATGCACCGGTAATATTCCAACCGTTGCTGGATGGAATACTGAACGGGTTGAAGCCACATCAGTGTCTCGTATATCCTGATGGCATAATCAACTTTTCAAAGGATGTTCAAGAGCATAGACAACGTCTGAGGCAAGCGTTCAAGAGGTTAACAAGCAGCCCATTTAACACTCAGCATGGAAGAATGTCACTTTGCACTGGAAAAGTTTAACTGCCTGGGCCATATCATTAGTAAGGATGGTGTAAGGGCAGATCTGAGGTTAACACAAGCGGTGCAAGAGTTTTCGGTACTACAAACAACCAAGGAATTTCAATCGTTGCGACGATTATAGGAACATCGTGAAGGGGTTTGTGGATATTGCCAGACCGCTTATGCAGTTGTTGAATAAGGGGTCTAAGTTTGTATGGTCAGAAGAAAGCCAGAAAGCATTCGTCGAACTGACGACAGTATTGATGTCGAGTCCAGTGTTAGTGTTCCCCGATTTCCTGAAGGAAGCAGTTCATCTCAAATCAAGCACTTGAGTATGTTTTGAGCCAGGAGGTCAATGGTCTAGAACAATCTCTTTCCTTTGCATGAAGACAGTTGAACCCAGAGGAGAGGAATCATTCCACAACAGAGAGGGAAATGATTAGCTCGATATACAGAATGACGTACTTCCGATGTTGATTGTGTGGAAGGACCTTCAAGGTAGTTACGTACGATGCTGTTTTGAAGTGATTAATAGGCTTGAAAGACCCATCAAGTAGACTGATAAGGGGGACATTGAAAACCAGAGAATTGGACTACTAAGTGAATGGCAAACAGCACAAAGCGCCAACGAAGAATGCAAACATTATGACAAGCAACAGTAGACAGATTATTATGTTGAGAGGCGACATTAGAAGCACGAGTGGTGGTGCCGGTGAAGCTGAAGCTAGAAGTGTTACGTAAGATGTATGATCACATTTTGTGTGCCATGAAGGATGCTGGGGAACGAACTGGTCAGTGGCAGAAAGGTACTGATGGAAGGGAAGGAAAGATGACGTCGATCAATACATCAGGAATTGTGTGGATTGTACACAATGAGCGGATTTGAGTCGGAAGCAGGTACTGTTACAGAAGCTGCCAGATGTAGCATAACCGTTCAGTTTCATTGGGGTGGATGTGTTAGGCCCATTCAACCGAACACCAGCAGGTAATCGTTTTGTGCTGAACATAAGAGACCATTTTTCTCGTTACATCAAGATGGTACCGATGCTGGACCGACAGGCGGTCGTAGTCGCACAAGTGTTGGTGAATAGGTGGATGGCGAAGTTTGATGTGCCAGAGATGATAATTATGGACCAGGCGAAGAACTCCATGGCAAACTAATGAAAGAATTTTATCGTTTACTAAAGGTGAAATATCTGAGAATCAGTCCACTTTACCCACAAGGTAACGGAGGGATGAGCGACAGGAGAGAAATGTTCAGAAACCTCACGCTCTTTCTACATTAATGTTAAGGACTTGACTGATATATGTTCTGACTTTTGCAATTTCTGAATATTTTTTTTATGTGTAGTATAGAGTATTGCCGCTGTTTTGGATAAAGTTATATGTTTGTGTTAGTGTAGGTTTTATCGTCAGTGTACCCAGGCATGAAGTTCACATACGGCAGGCTTCTGGGGGAAGCGGAGATGATATTGGTACCTGTCTTCACTTTTCTGTGCAGGAGAAAGACTGAAGAAAAAGAATGCTTGTTTTGCCAGAGCTGTACCTCTTTGCTGGATGTGGAGTGAGGGCACTGCAGGATCGTCACCTGGATGCAGGAGTTTTCTTTTCCAGGCAAACAGACACGGTGTTATCCCGTCCACAGGTGACCATTAAGTTTAGTGTTTAATGTGTGTGAGATGCTGAACCTAATTAGAAGGCTGGAGGAAGTGTTTTCTGGGATACAACAGTTAGCAATTAGTAAAAAAAAATGTTCAAATGTGTGTGAAATCTTATGGGACTTAACTGCTAAGGTCCTCATTCCCTAAGCTTGCACACTACTTAATCTAAATTATCCTAAGGACAAACACACACACACACACACACACACACACACACACACACACACACACACACACACGCCCGAGGGAGGACTCGAACCTCCGCCGGGACCAGCCGCACAGTCCATGATTGCAGCGCCTTAGACCGCTCGGCTAATCCCACGCGGCAGCAATTAGTAGCGGGAGGCTGAAAGAGGTCTCAAAAGAGCGCAGGATTTGCTTTGGGCATATGTCCGATTGAAGGAGCACATGTAGGAGTTGATCGGAATGGTTCCTCACAAATCCAGGAGAGGGAAAAGGGGATGGATAGACGCTGGGGGTAGAATATTAAGGACCATCTTCAGGACAGCAGACGTAAGTGATGTAAGCAAGTTAAATGAAAAGGCAGAGTACGCGAAGTGGTTAGTGCAGAAAAATAAAGCAGCTATCAAGTGGCATTCCACGCAGATTGTAAGCTTGTAGAACAGCGTACCAAACAACATACGCGTGCTCTGGGAACTGACTAAGGAAGTTGTAATTATGTTGGATCTCAGCAAGCACTCTGAACCGGAATCTGGGAGCAGTAGAAGCCCGAACGCAGGTACTAGATGAAAGACTAACGATGGCGGAGCTATTTCAGCGACTGGGGGACAGTATAGAGGGCGCAAGAGTGGAGTTAACGAGTTTGTAGAAAACCGTCCACCAAGTGCTACATGGAGAGTTAAATCCTGTCTTGCTGTCACATGAACAGTATTCGTGAGGATTGAGGAAGGTTCAAGGAGAATTGCCGCCGGAATTCCAGCTAGTTGTGCAGCCGAGCAGCCAGAACTTGCCATTCTGCTACTATGGTGCTACAGTGGGTGTAACAATGAATATAGCACACAATTACACAATTGTATGTACTGATGAAGGCAACGGTAGTGAGGAAGCACATGGTGCACAGGTGTTACACAGTGCACATCCAGCCAGTAAAGTTATCAGAAGTTGGGAAATTTAGTGCAAGTAAGAGAGGTAGGGGTGTTACTATTAGCAGAAGATGGGGATCAGTATATGGTGATGAGCAAGGGTCAACTCCAGCAACGCCAGAGTGGGGTAGTCACCATATTCCCAACTCGCGAAAGTAGGAGTACATGCATCATACAACTATTCAGGGGTAAAAAAGGGACGTCCTTGCCAAAAAGATTTGATCAAACCAGAACCATATTTTCAGAAGGCGGGTTTACATTGGATATACTAGGTGTACAACGCCAAAGTGGTGGTTGCTAGTTGCTCTGAGCAAGGGAAATCATGGGGACGAGACGTTTAGAATTACAATGGAGTGTACTGTTGATAAACATGACTATGTGTGTTGTTACGGGACCCATTTACCATTTGCCAGCTACTATGACAGGAGCTACTCTACCAAATGTGACACAGCCACAACTGTGTTAGCCAGACGAACCTCTGAGTTGTTCAAACAAAACCTTGTACCTTCTTTACGACATTTGAGAACCTATCCTGAACTATTCATTAAGCTGGATGGTAGCAGCCGAAGAGGGACAATTCACTGCAGAGCAGTTGTTGCTGCATGTGGAACAGTATCGGGATAGTAGACGTCAGGTTACTGTGACCTTGAGTGTCGCAGT
Source organism: Schistocerca serialis cubense (assembly GCF_023864345.2). NCBI lineage: Eukaryota > Metazoa > Arthropoda > Insecta > Orthoptera > Acrididae > Schistocerca > Schistocerca serialis. The sequence continues at coordinate 88,217,015 of NC_064640.1, read as the reverse complement.
ACCTACCGCCATTGTGACTCTTATTTCGCTCTGCCTAGCCCTCATGTATTTCAAACGGCGAACCGATGGAGGGCTAACTCTGGGCTAATCCAAGTTCTTGCGTAGTAGTTAAGAATAGACAATTTAGGACTGCATACTTCTTGTACGAATTAAGGGTAGCAATAATTACAATAGAGAACTGTACCAGAGTAAGAACCGAGGGACTGTTTCTTCTCCATTAGGGAGGCCAGTGTAGTGTTGTGACCCAGTCTTTGATTATAAAATTACTAGCCTTTAACACGAGTAAGAAGAAGTAGTATGGAAGCACCACAGAACGTTGCATTTTCAGCCACAGGTAGGTAGCCGCTAGTGCGGCGATGTGTGGGGTCACAACAACAGATACGCCAGCGGATTGCACAGCGAGGGTAGCCAATCTCAGTGATAAATGGCGCCGTGCAGTAGTAACCGTATAGCAAGCGTCATTGCAGTAGGGGAGACAACCAATTCCCCAGAGGTGTTAGCGGTACTGTCCGCACCGTGGTGTCTGAGTTAAGGACTGCAGTGCAGTAGTAACTGTATAGTAAGTGTGGGGAGGTGATACCACACCAGGGCGAGTCTCTTGCTATGCCAGCGTGATTAAGTGCCGGGCTTTAGTGAAACAAATGAGCACTGGAGGCATATAAATAACTGGATTTTAAGACAGGGATCAATTGTCATGGCGGAAGCCAGCAGTGCCGCTCTGATGCCATGGTGTCCCCGGACAGTCACACAATTGGGCTCCGCCAGATGCAGACCCCCCTGTGCCTGCCGACTGCACTAAGTCCTCCACAAGCCGCCACCACGGCCATCTGCGTAGCCAAGGGGACCTCTCCTGAGTGGGACACCGTCGCAGAACAACACGACGCGCCGCTGACGTCGTAGGTTAGAGAGGCTGCCGGCCTCAGCAATGTGAAGCGCCATCTCAGCAGCCGCCGCCCGTTAGTCATACCCGCCAGGGTCAGCGAGTAGAGGCGTATCTGCTTCATGACACCATGTGTCGAAATCAAAAAAAATTTGTTGTAACTGTTAGTTTTTGCCATGAGCCCCACGGCCTGTCATCACCACTTACTCATCCCCCACTGTACCCAACATGCTTCTGGGGCTAAACACCCCTGTAGCCGCCCTTAATTAGTACCTGGAAACCATTACTTTAGAACACAGCAAGCAGGTCTTGGTAGCTTGAAACCATCCAGCTTGTAACAAACTTTTCCACCGCTGCTCATCAGAAATTACAGGTTTCTTCGCCGATTTATGCTTCATTAGCCACAAACAGATCTGATGTTATCGAGTCAGATAACATGGAGTTGGGCATCAGTGATCACAAGGCTGTTATAACAACCATGACTAAGGGGAATTAAAAGGAATGTTAAGAAAGGTAGCAAAATATTTTCACTTGCCAAGTGTGACAGGATATAAACTGCAAAGCAAATGAGGAGTCAACATGAAATGTTCAGTGTTCAGGACTCGGGTGTGGAGCACAAGCGGAAAAAAAACAAAAGCATGGTTGTGTACGTCTTAGACGACTATGTTACGAGCAAGGTCTTAAGGGATGGGGAAGAGTCACCGTGGTTTAATAGTCGTGCTAGAGAACTGCTATGTAAACAAAGAGAGCTTCATGATAGATTCAAGAGAAGTCAAAAATGAGCTGACAAACAAAAGCTAAACGAGGCGAAAATGAGGGTAAGAAGAGCAATGAGATAAACTTTCAATGACTTTGAAAGTAAAATTTTGTCGATCGATCTGACTAAAAGCCCTAATAGGTGCTGGTCAACGTAAAATCAGTAAGTGGATCGAAATCATCTGTACAGTTACTCAGTGACCATACTGACACCGATACAGAAGATAACAGAGAGAATGCCGAAATTCTAAATTCAGTCTTCCGAAGTTGTTTCCCCGCGGAAGATTGTACAATGACCCATAATTTTAATCGTCGTAAGGACATCGAAATAGCAGATTCTGAGGTAACCGATCGCGGAATAGAAAACCAACTACAATCGATTAGTAGTGGAAAGGCGAAGCATCAGGACCTGATGAAATACGTGTAAGATTCTACAATGGTCACGTGAAAAAACCAGCTCCCGTTCTACCAGCGATTTATCGTAGTTCGCTGGTGCACCGAACGGTATCTAGTGACCGGAAGAAACTGCAAGTTACTCCCGTTTTCAAGAAGGGTCTTAGGGCATATGCACATAATTACGGAACAGTATCGTTGACGTCACTCTGTTATAGAATTACGCAATATATTCTATGCTCAAAAATCACAACGTTATTGGAGAAAGAAAATGTCCTCAATAAAATCTACATGGATTGTGTAAACAGAGATCCTACGAAACTCAGTTCACTTTGTTCCTCGGTAGCGCTGGAGACAACGGCGCTCAGGTTGATCCCCTTCCCCTGATTTCAGGAAGGTATATAGCACTGTCCCGCACTGCCCTTTAGTGAATGAATGCGAGCTTACTGAGCATCGGGCCAGATTTGCGATTGGATTAAAGGTTTCCTTGGAGAGAGAAGTGTGATAGGGCCGATGCTGCTTACAATGAATATAAATGATCTAGTAGAAAACGTCGGAAGCTCTTTAACACTGTTCGCAGATGATGCGGTTGTCTATAAGAAAGTAGCAACGCCAGAAGACAGAATCGATTTGCAGAATGACCTGCAGAGGATTGATGAATGGTGCAGGCTCCACCAGTTGATCCTGAACGTAAAGAAATTGTAATGTTTGGCGTACGCATAGTAAAAGAAATCCACTACGGTTCTACTACTCTGTTGCTTACAGTTTGTTGGGAGCGATATTTACCGTAAAATATCTAAGAGTAACTATCCAGAGCAACGTTAAGTGGGATGCCCACATAAAACAGTTAGTAGCAAAAGCAGATGCCAGACTGAGTTTCAAAGAAAGAATCTTAAGGAAATGTACCTTATGAGCGGAAGAAGTGGCTCACAAGGCGCTTGTTCGGCCGATTCTTGAGTACTGTTCATCAATCTGGGACCCTTACCATATAGGACCGATAGAAGAGATCAAGAAGATCCAAAGACGAGTGGCGCATTTGGTCGGCGCGAGAGAGTTACACAAACTCCAATTGCAGACGCTACAAGAGAGGAGTTGTACATCAAGGAGAAGTATTCTATTGAAATTCCGAGAGAGTACTTCCCGGGAGAGTTGGAAAACATATTACTTCCTCGCGAAATGACCATGACGAGAAAATTCGAGAAGTTAGAGCTAATACAGAGGCTCATACACAATCATTTTTCCCACCCCCAATTGAGAGTGGAACAGGGTAGGGGGGGGAGCAATTGGTTGGTTGATGGATTTGGGGGGGGGGGGGGGGGGACTAAACGGCGAGGTCATCGTTCCCGTCAGATTAAGGAAGGATGGGGAAGGAAGTCGGCCGTGCCCTTTCAAAGGAACCATCCAGGCATTTGCCTGAAGCGATTTAGGGAATTGGCGGAAAACCTAAATAGGAATGGCCGCACGCGGGAACGAACCGTCGTCATCCCGAATGCGAGTCCAGTGTGCTAACCACGGCGCCACATCGCTCGGTGGAGGGAGCAGTTAGTAGTATCATAAGAACCCTCCGCCACACACCGTCCGATTGCTTGCGGAGTGTTGGTGCAGCGGTAAAATTGTTGACCTTGCAACATCAATTGCACATAAAATCAAAATAAGCGATCTTGATGGGAGATAGAGCAGACACATCACATTTTGAAGTAATTTTTATTCGGTTTTAGCCGTTACTGCTGAGTTACTTATCTTGGATGTTTAAGACCCGCCACCATTTTGATAAGTTCCGGGCACGCTATAGATAATGCTACCCACTGAGGTAGCCGATACCTTTGGGGATATACTAGACAAGGATTAGACATGAAATTTTCATGTATATTACTGACATTAAGCTCTCGAATATTATTTAAATGGGTCCTGGTGAAGAAGCTACCATTAATGATTGAGATGTTCGAAATCGGCATAGAGAACTTCTCTGTGTCCTTGCTGACTTTTAAACGATTTCTATTCGGTGGACAATAATGACAAAAAACACATCAGCCGCCTTGGAAGTGTTCTAACCTTTTTTATGGTCAATTGATTCATGCAGAATTTTAAAGAGAAGCCACCGAAATCGGCGGAACTTTATCTTGTTTGCTTCTTTTTATTTTCTTAAAAAAAATGTCATCGTACATTTCTAGTATGACGGCTTGGATGGAATAGGTTAAATGTTTTTCCTTGGCCACCTCATTTCTATCGATGTTACAATTACGTTTACTATACAGAAACTCTGTTGCATTTCTCGCCTGCAGAAGAACGAATGGATCTCTCGGAAATAGTGTCCCCCACGAGCCTGCGCTAGCGGTATTCAATTATACACCTGTCGATGTGCAATGTGCTAAGTTGTCATCCACAGAGCCGACGTGTTAGCTACGAGAAGAGTTTCAGTAGCACAATATGCTTCATCAACTGAACTGTTAGCCACTGAAATTACAACATCGTGAATGAAGCTCGCAGTAGACATCAAACTGGCTGGAAGTGCACTACACCGACAGGAGTGGCCGTGCGGTTCTGGGCGCTGCAGTCTGGAGCCGAGCGACCGCTACGGTCGCAGGTTCGAATCCTGCCTCGGGCATGGATGTGTGTGATGTCCTTAGGTTAGTTAGGTTTAATTAGTTCTAAGTTCTAGGCGACTGATGACCTCAGAAGTTAAGTCGCATAGTCCTCAGAGCCATTTTTGAAAGTGCACTACATTCTTGAATATCCAAATTCCATCTTCACTTCTACCGCAGCCAAACATGTTTCCGCTACAATTATCACCTTACTGCACATTGTAAAAACCCACCTACCTGGTCACACTACAAAGCCTCCCATTTCCTTAATCAGCGCCCTAACCTAGTTTCCCCTCCTACCTATAACACCTGCAACGAGACGCGCCCCATCTACTCTGCTAAATGCGAAGCTATGCCACAACCTACCATATCTGAACTCCCTGTCTCAATAAACCCCAACAATCCCGTCCCTCCGACTCCCACTGCTGAAGACTTTATCAAATTCATGACGATCGTCCTCCAAACAAATGTTCCTTGCTCCCAGCTCCATTTATCACCTTAACACTCAATCTACCTACTCCGACAAACAGGTCCACTTCGTCTTTACCCGCCTGGAAGCCCTTATCTAAACCTCCTCCAGTCCTCACCCATACAAACCACTCTTATCCCTTTTAACGGCGCGACAGCACTACCAAATCGTGTACCAAAACATCCGTTCCAAACCGACCAATAAACATCTTTAATGGATGTCGATACTTAATGGCATGCATCACATCACGTGCCAAGCGTCTGAGAAGACAGATGTAAACTGAGGTGACAAAAGTCATGGGACTGTCATATGCACATATACAGATGGCGACAGTATCACGTACACAAGTTATAAAAGGTCAATGCAGTGGTGGAGCAGTCATTTGTACTCAGGTGATTCGTATGAAAAAGCTACCGAAGTGATTATGGGGGTACGACGGGACTGAAAAGACTTTGAATGCGGAATGGTAGTTGGAGATGCATGGAACATTCCATTTTGGAAATCTTAGGGAATTCGACATTCCGAGATCCACACAGTCAACAGTGTGCCGAGAATTCCAAATTCTAGGTGTTACCTCTCACCACAGACAACGCAGTGGCCGACGGCACTAACTTAACGGCCGAGAGCACCGACGTTTGCGTATAGTTGTCAGTGCTAACAGACAAGCAACACTGCATGAAACAACCGCAGAACTCAATGTGTGATGCACGACGAACGTATCCGTTAGGACAGTGAGGCGAAATTTGGCGTTAATGGACTATGATAGTACACAACCGATGCTAGTGCCGTTTCTACCGCCACAACTTCGTCTGCGCTGCCTCTCCTGCGCTTGTGACTATATCGACAGGCCCTCAGACGACCGGAAAATCGTGGCCTGATCTGATGAGTCCCGATTACAGTTGGTATGGGCTGATGGTATGGTTCGACTGAAGCACAGACTCCACGAACCCATGTACCCAGAGTAGTCGACAAAGTACTGTGTAAGCCCTCAAGTCCAAATGAACAGATCATTGACTGCAAAATGGTTCTTTTCGGGTACTTGGAGACTATTTGCAGCCAGTCATGTACTTCATGTTCCCAAACAACGATGTCATATCACTGGGCCACAACTGCTCGCGATCGGTTCCTTTCATAGTATGCTGATGCAACAGCTCCATACTTGATTACCGTACATAACGGCTTAGTCGACGATAGATCCGTAACCAAAGACTGGAAAGTTGCACAGGTCACACCAATATTCAGGGAAGGTATTATGAGTAATCCACTAAATTACAGGCCCATATAATTAACGTCGATATGCAGCAGGATTCCGAAACATATATTGCGTTCTAGCGTTATGAATTACTTCGAAGAAAACAGTCTGTTGTCACACAGTCAACACGGATTTAGGAAACACCGTCCTTGTGAAACGCAAATAGCTCTTTTACTCACACGAAGTGGTGAGTGCAGTCGGCAAGTGATTTCAAATCGATTTCATATTTCTTGATTGCCATAATGCTTTTGCCGGCCGGAGTGGCCGTGCGGTTCTGGGCGCCACAGTCTGGAACCGCGTGACCGCTACGGTCGCAGGTTCGAATCCTGCCTCGGGCATGGATGTGTGTGATGTCCTTAGGTTAGTTAGGTTTAAGTAGTTCTAAGTTCTAGGGGACTGATGACCACAGCAGTTAAGTCCCATAGTGCTCAGAGCCATTTGAACCATTTGAACCATAATGCTTTTGACGCTCTACCAGACAAGTGAAATTGCGTGCTTATGGAATATCGTCTCAGTTATGGCATTGGATTCGTGATTTTCTATCAGGGAGGTGACAATTCGTAGCAACTGACGGAAAGTCATCGAGTCAAACAGAAGAGATTTCTGGCGTTCCCCAAAGTATTGCTATAGGCGCTTTGCTGTTCCTTATCTGTATAAACGATTTAGGAGACAATGTGAGCAGCTGTCGTAGATTGTTGGCAGATGATACTATCGTTTATCACCTAGTAAAGTCATCAGAAGATTAAAACAAACCGCAAAACGATTTAGAAAAGGGGGGCTCTGAGCACTATGGGACTTAACATCTATGGTCATCAGTCCCCTAGAACTTAGAACTACTTAAACCTAACTAACCTAAGAACAGCACACAACACCCAGCCATCACGAGGCAGAGAAAATCCCTGACCCCGCCGGGAATCGAACCCGGGAACCCGGGCGTGGGAAGCGAGAACGCTACCGCACGACCATGAGATGCGGGCAAAACGATTTAGAAAAGATATCTGTATGGTGAGTTAATTGCAATTTACCCTAAATAACGAGAAGTGTGAGATTATCCACATGCGTGCTAAAACTAACTCGTTAAATTCGGTTAATGATAAATCAGTCAAATTCAACGGCCGTAAATTCAAATAAACACATAGGAATTACAATTATGAAAAACTTAAATTGGAAAGAACACATGGAAAATTTTGTGGGGATTGTTAACCACAAACTGCGATTTATTGGCATAACACTTAGAAGATGCAACAGATCTACTAAATAGATAGCTTACACTACACTTGTCCATCGTCCTTTGGAGTAGTGCTGTGCAGTGTGGGATCCTTACCAGATAGGATTAACAGAATACGTCGAGGAAGTTCAGTGAGGAGTAGAACGTTTTGTATTATCGCGAAACAGGGGAGAGTGTTAGTGACATGATACAGGATTTGGGATGAACATCATTAAAACAAGTGCGTGTTTCGTTGCAGCGAAATCTTCTCACAAAATTTCAATCACCAACTTTCTCCTCAAAATGTGAAAATATTTTGTTGACCGACATAGGGAGGAACGATCATCACAATAAAATAAAAGAAATCGGAGCTTGTACAGAGGGATATAGGTCTTCGTTTTCTCTGCACACTTTTCTGGATTGGAATAATGGATAATTATTGTGAAGATGGTTCGATGAATCCTCTGCCAGTCACTTAAATCCGATTTGCAGAGTATTCATACAGCTGTAGACGTAGATGGTTCGAAGAACATTCAGGAGAACTCGAGCGAGTGATTTGGCCACCCGGATCACCCTAGATGAATGACATCTAACATGGGACATAATCAAGATCTCAATTGTACAAAATTTTGCACTGGGAACACTTTCGCAAATATGGACAGCTATAGAGGGAGCAGGACTCGATATTTCTGGTACACGAAAATTATGCCAATGTCCTAACCCTGCGCCATGCCCATCATTTTCATCTATCGCTACAGATCTTTTTTCCACCTGAACCCATACACTTTTATTCATTTCAAAATAAATTTAACCAAATTTCAAAAACAAAGCTAAATAAAAAAACAGTTAAATTATAGATTAAACTGAATATAAAAATGATATCGAATTTAGACAAATTATAAATTTTAACTAGACATGAAAATAATTAAACCCAGTTAATCATAAACTTTTAGCTGAAAAAATTAAAAATCCTTCAACACGAAAAATAAATGGATAAAAATATTTCAAATGCATTAATATTTTTAAATAAATTTTTCTATATGTTAATGAAGATATTTCTTAATGTCCTCACCAATACTAAACCATTAAACAAATTTTGTGAGCTACAATTAATTTTTTTTCATATCAAAGGTTGGGAAAATTTAAATTCTAATATCTTGAAAAAATTTGTGGGGCACTTAAAAACGAGTTTGAAATGATTTTGCCGCACAAATATAAATTTATTAATATCATTTTTTATATTTCCAAGAAGGAAATAGTGCACTAAAATATTAAGGAAAAAATATCAAAATAATAAGTTTCATGATATAAAAATCATGTCACAAATATATGATATAGAATTTTCAAACTTCAAAATATGTACCCCAAAAATGTAAACCTAATCAAAAACAAAAACTCGTCTTTTATCGTCTAATAATTTTTTGTTTTTTTTAATTTAGTAATTTTTTTCATATTAATTAGCTCTCACAGATTTTGTACTCAAATATTCAGAAATTGGTTTTCTTCATTTTCAATATTAGTAAATATGTTATTTTTCATTTTCATCAATATATTAACATTTTCCTTATAAATGAGTGAACATTCAACAAGACCACTGTGGTGGAACTTCATAGATATTGTAAATAAGTAAATTGAGAGGATATTATAAATTAATAAATGTTAAATTAACTTATTTCAGCATTAAATACATTAACAATCAGAGAGGAATCTAAAGAAAATTGGAAAAAATTACCTTACACTAATACTGCAAATAGTGAAGAAGTTTTTAATAATGATCAAGCTAATTCACTAAAAGAAATATCTACTTTATCTATTAACATATTTTTATTAAAATACGTAAACGGAACAACAGTTGGTGAATATTTAGTTTGAAACTCATTTAACTAAATTACAAACTATAAATTTCGAAAATAATGTAAATTCAGTTGACCATAATTATTTCTTAAATTTAAACAAACATTTATCATAGTAGTCAAATATAATTTCAAGTTACATAAAGGACTGTAATGAATATTATATTTTATTATGAGTGTAGAATGCAGACATAAAATAAATTTATGGAATTTGAGCATAAAACTCAAAATTATATAATTACTAGAATTAAAGATATATCTAAAAAATTAATAGAAGATAGATATAGATTGTTTCAGCTCAGATATCAAAGCATAAATAATCAAAATTTATTTGTGATGTATGTTTATTATATTAACATTTTTAAAAAATTACAGAGGGACTCAAAAAATTGTTTAATTCATAATTCACTAATAGTAGAATTATCAGAAAAATGTGAATCCATAAAACTTAAAAATCACTCATATATTCAAAATGTTCCTTTCATTAATGATGCATATTTTGAAAATTAGTTATTAAAATTAATTACAAATATCTTGAATTAACAGCTGATGATATTTCTAAAGTTTTCTATAGAGGAAAATTAAAAGACTTATAAACATAAAAGTAAACAAATGTAACGAATTGAATTAAAATTTAAATTAAATACAAATTATATTAGATATATAAATGAAGAGTATAATGATCCTGCTGTATAGATAGCACCCAACTGTCATAAAAAATTCGATGACAGTACTAACAAAGAAGTTGAAAAAAGTGGAGTAATTTGAACCAAAAAAGAAAAAAATTAAACATTTAACTTATGACAAACAATCGATCTATAAAAAATTAAGATTTGTTCTTTGTGATAAAATATTATTCAAGAAATAATAAAAAAGGTCAGTATCATTGTGATTTCACAGCAATATATTTAAATCCTTTATGTTATAATTGTAATCTAAAACTAAAAACCTTAATTTTGTTCCAATTTATTTTTATAATTAATCAGCTTTTGTTCACTTATTTTCAAAAGAAATTGGTTTTGATGAAAAGAAATAGATTTAATACCAAATAATGTCGATAGACATATTAGTATTGGTAAACAAAAAACAAATTTAAAAATGAGATTTATTGATATATTTAAATACGTGATTTCAAGCCCTGATAAACTTACTTCAAATTTAAAAAAAGAATCGAATAAAAATATTTTAAAAATTTATCAGTATATTTAATGAATATAGTTAGGTAAAAAGCGTTTATCCTTATGAATACACAGATCGAAAAAATTTTAAGAAAAAGGACTTACACCAAAATAAGAATTTTATTTTAAATGAAATGAATATGGTATTAATGAGGAAGTTTATAAACATGATAAAGTAATTTGGGAAAAGTGTTCTATAAATCTAGGAGAATATCACAATCTGCATGATGTTTTTTTATTAGATGACTTTTTTGCAAATTTTAGTAAAACTTGAATTAAAGCTTATCACTTACATCATATTTGGTATTTTATGCTCTCAAGATCTGCCTTCTGACTCAGTGTTAAAAATTACTAACCAAATACTTGTATTCATTGTCATGATATGATTTCAGTGGTAGAAAAAGTATAAGAGGACGCATATTATTCACAGTTTAAACAAATAACAAATAATCGTGATAAAACTAATATTGGAATTTTTAATGTGTTTACAGACAAATACTTGAAAGTTTATGCCATGAGTCAAAATTTCACTTATAGAGGTAGCAAGTGGGTAGAACGAAATTTGTATGACTCTAAAAAAATAATTGACATTTCAGACACTTTTAAAGTAGTTCATATTTTTAAGTGGATTTAGATAACTCAAAAATTTACATGATTAATATCAATATTTACCTCTTTCTACCAAAATAAAAAATAAAACATTATTAACTACTTTAGCTGTTATCATAAATTATATTTGTCTGTAGAAATGAAAAAAACAAACATACATAAGGTTTTAAAATTTAAGCTACCTGATTGGTTATAACAGTACATAGATATAAATACAAAAGTAAAGACTAAAACAAAAAGGTTGTTTTGATAAATACTTCTACAAATTAATGAATAATTCAGTATTTGTGGAAACAATGGGAAATATAAGAAACAGATTAGATATAAGACTAATCATAGATGCAGAAAAATGTAATAAATTAGTAGCAAAACTGAATTTTTAAAACAGAACATTATTTAAGAATATTTTAGTTAGTATACATATATGTATAGGTAAAATTTTTTTTAATAAATCTATTTATATAGGTATGATCTGACTACAGAACTAGAGGATAATTTTCAATACGATATTATGAAACCAAGATGTAGAGAATATAATGAACATCACTAACCAATTTACTGATATGTATTTTTACAATCTAAAACTAAAGATCTGTATTGATATTTGAAATCTGTAATCGATTGTTTTGAAATTACTCATCATTCAGAAGACAATAATTATGAAATTTAGTAGTCTAAATGCAAAAATGTATTCCTATAAAACTGGTAATGAGGAATAAAAATCAAAAGGAGTAAATAAATGTATTGTTTAAAATAAAACAAGTTCACAAGATTATAAAGAGAGATTATTTAACAATCAAGAACAACATAGAACTATGAATTTAATATCAGGATTTAAACATGAAATTTATTCTCTTGACAGTAATAAAAATTATTAAATCAACAAAATAGAAAACAAAATAGATACAGTATCTTATAACATTACAAATTAATTATTTTTTTGTAAAACCTTGAAATATTTTAAATTTCCTTATTTTTGTTATGTTCTGTAGTACATTCTTTACATTACCTGAATATTTATCCTTAGAAGTAGGTTAGCTATCCAAACAGTTTGGATCTTTAATATCTTCACAATTTATACATTTTTTAATTAATTTTGCAGAATTTATGTTTTCGTCTTCTGAATCGATAATAATGTTTTTGAGTATTCTTCAGTCATAATTTGTTTTAAATGCTTCTTCTAATATAATTCGGATACATGTTTTGCACATACACAAATAATTTAATTTTGTTATGTATTTTTTCTGATATTCATTTAAACAACGTCCACACATTATTCTATGAACATTATCTGTGTATTTCTGTGAAGAAAGATTATGTGTTGATATCTTGATCCTGCAATTTTTATAAAGCTTAGATTTGATGCCTGCCATTTACTTGAATATTTGATGGAGAAAATAAAACTGAAAAACAAAAATAATAATATAAAAAAACTCAATCCACAATTAAAAATTTCTAAAAAAGAAGTCTTCTAGTAAATGGACTCATTCACAGAACTCGTCAACATGAAATATATATAATCAAATAAGCAGTAAAACAATTATATAAAGGTCATGTAGAACACACAGAAGAAAAACGAAAGTCAAGTAACGCATTTAACACAAGTCAATAGCTGTAAGGATGATTATATACAAATATTATGTAAATAATTTGATAGAGCTATAGAAATATTAACACACAAAAATAATATAACTGAAGAAATGGATCCACATGTTGGGCAACAAACCACTAATGATTTAAACCCTACATTTGTTATTTTATGATTATACGATGATGTGTTTGGATATAATAATTATATTATTATCACACAAACAATAAGACAGGAATAAATTAATGAAATTAGAATTAGGCATCCTACTGTGAGAAATGTTAAGACTGTGTTATTATCGAAATTAAATAAATTTGTATCAATGAATTAAAAAAATTTAAGAATTGACTATCATAGAAATTACTTAAATATATCACACACCAGAACAGTTTATTTATGATGTAGTTCAATAGATTCCTTCATGATTTTTCTTTTAATTTTAATATTAATCACATATAAAACACCAATTCTATAAAAAAATTTAATTCATTTCTAAATTAACTGAGAAATCAGCGCCATTGTAATCGGTATTTATAATATGAATTTCAACAAATCAAGGATATTTTGGTTCACAAAATTATTCAAGCACCAATTATAAATTAGGTCTAAAAGAAGCCACAATATTAATATCTTGATGAAAATATTTATCTGTTTCTAAGGTCATCCCAGCAGCTAACTTATAATTTATATTAATTAACTCGAAAAGTATTGGATTAGTTTTAGTTTTATATGTATGTAATAATATTTATATTAGGTTTTTAAGACGAATAAATATTTTAAACTTCTGAAATTATGTTGTCCAGTAGGAATTATTATATTTTCTAAATTCCAATGTAATTTATTATTTTTTGAAGTTAAATTTGGTGTTAAGAAAGTTGTATTAAACCAACCAAAGTAACATTATGTCAAACTATCTGCTATAAAAACAGATATCTTTTTCAAACTACTAAATTAATTGTCAATTGAAATAAACGTCTCCTTTAATATTGATGAAAATTATTTAATAAAGTAATAACTGATTGGAAACCAAATGTAAGAATTTCAGAGAAGCAGTCAAAAAATAAGCCTGCCAAACTCTTGCCTAATTCTATTGGATGTGCAAAAATAGATAATCCAGCTGTTAAATTTGATGATTTCATTCTTGAAAAATGAAGTTATAATTAAAGAATATTTTACCAGCAGAAGAAATAGGATATTAGTTTGTTTTTATTTAGCCCAAAAATTCTCTTTATTATCCAAACTATCAGTTAGAGATAATCTAAATTTTTAAAATATTTTAGACAAGATGTTACAAATTTAAATCATATATCCTATGGGTTTGTTGGTAACTGTTTAAAATTTTACGATTTTCAAGAAATGTATAGTAAAGGTTGAAATAATGATAAATTAGGATTTGTTACAATAGATATGACAAGAAATATGAATGAAATTAAGTACAGATATAGAATTAAAGATTTTTTTCCACCATAAGACATACAATTATTAAAATATAAATAATTAATCATAGTATTAGCATTTTTATTTCTTTATTAAATATCTGCAAATTGCGATAATACAAATGGACATAAGTAGACTTTCAGTCTACAGGCTGGAAATTATTCAAAATGATGAATGAAATAGATAGATAAAAGAAGAATAAACAGAAGAATATGAAAGATTTAAAAAAGAAGATGAACCTATTATTGATGCAACAGAAAAAGTTAAGGAAGGAATCGAAGGCTGAGGTGATGATTTAATGAAAGCTATAGAAGAAAATAGGGAATTGGGAATTGAAATGGTTTGCTATCACGATTATTTAGAAGAATTTAACAACATACCACCAATCAAGAACTACGATAGTGAGAAAAGGTACTATACAATAATCAAATCTGACATACAAGATGCAGTGACGAAATGTTAAGAAGCAGTTAAAAAAAGAAGAAAGTTAAAAGATGAAGAACAAAATATTAAAATAACACGAGTGAAAGAATGATAGAATGTATCAGCCACAGTGAACATCACGTTTTTGGATTAAGACTTGTTGGTGCATTAAATGTTTGGTAAATTACCAATTAAATTTGATGGAGATACATGAACTGTTGCTGATAGAAAATATGAAGGTACAGATGGATTTATCAATCTTCTAACTAAAAAACAGATTAATATTGATGATATGGGACAAAAATTTACTTCTGCAGATTAATCAAAATATACATATATATTATTCCACCAAGACCAATATATCCTTATAAAAATTAAAATTAAAGAAAATCAAGAAAAGACGTTGAATACAATAGTTTAATAAAAGAAATTGCCAAAGTTTACTTTCCAAAACTATCAATAGATTTAGACCCAAGTGTAGATGAGGAACTAGATGAAGTTTTAATAAAACAAATGTACAGAAAAATCACTTGTATATATTTGGATCAATGGTGTTAGAGATTTAATCGATAGATTAGCAGCAATTCATGGTAGAGAATTAACAGGAAATAAAAATTACATCATAAAAAAGCTGCACTAACACAAATGTAATAAAAATTTAACAACATTATTATTAATAATTCAAAATATATAGCTCATTGCTTAGATTTATGAATAATTTACCTCACAATTATTCAAAATCAGAAAAATAATTTGTTAATACTTTAATTGATCTTCCTGATGTAATTACTGTGGCTAGTGGACAAAATAATACAAAAACGATTTGGTAGAGGTGAGCTAGGAATCAATTAGACAAGGCTAGTAAAAATGATATTTTAATACAGATAATAAAGAATTAGAAAAAAGGCATGAAGCATGTAAATAGCTTAAAAAATTGCAAAAATGAATGTATGCTGAAGATCTTCATTAAGAGAAAAGTTAGCAGTAATGGCAGTAAGAGGAATAAAGTTTGGTTTTCAAACAAATTAATTGTATAGTTTTTAAATAAGATAATTTTCCAATTCTTTAAATAAGATAATTTTCCAATTTTTTAAATAAGATAATTTCTTGTTGTTGTTGTGGTCTTTAGTCCAAAAACTGGTTTGATACAGCTCTCCCTGCTACCCTATCCTGTGCAAGCCTCTTCGCCTCCAAGTAGTTACTGCATCTACGTCCTTCTGAATCTTCTTACCGTATTCATCTCTTGGTCTCTCTCTACAATTTTTACCCACCACTAAACTGGTGATCCCTTGATGCCCCAGAATTTGTCCTACCAACTAATTCCTTCTTCAGTCAAGTTGTGCCACAAATTTCTCTTCTCCCCAATTCTGTTCAGTACCTCCTCATTAGTTCTGTGATCTACCCACCTTATCTTCAGCATTATTCTCTAGCACCACATTTCAAACTCTTCTGTTCCTTCTTGTCTAGACTGTTTATCATCCATGTTTCACTTCCATACAGGGCCATACTCGATACAAATACTTTCAGAATGGGCTACCTAACACTTAAATCTATACTCGATGTTAACAAATTTCTCTTCTTCAGAAACACTTTTGTTGCTATAGCCAGTCTGCATTTTTAGTCTCTCTACTCTGATCATCACCAGTTATTTTGCTTCCAAAATAGCAAAACTCATTTACTACTTTAAATGTCTCATTTCCTGATCTAATTCCCTCCACATCACCTGATGTAATTAGACTACATTCCATTATCCTTGTTTTGCTTTCGTTGATGCTCATCTTCTATCCTCCTTTCAAGACACTGTCCATCCTCTTCACCTGCTCTTCCAAGTCTTTTGCTGTTTCTGACAGAATTACAATGTCAATGGCAGACCTCATAGTTTTTATTTCTTCTCCCTGGACTTTAACTCATACTCTAAATATTTCTTTGTTCCCTTTACTGCTTGCTCAATATGCAGATTGAATAACATTGCGGAAAGGCCACTGCCTTGACTCACTCCCTTCTTAACCACTGCTTCCCTTCTGTAGCCCTCGACTCTCATAACTGCTATCTGGTTTCTTTACAAATTGTAAATAGAGAGTATCCCAGTCAACAATGTCAAAAACATTTTCTGAGTTTACAACTGCTATATGCATTTCTTCTAACGAGCTTGTTAACACCATCTCCCACACTTCCTGCCATCAGAAACCCAGAATACTGTACAGCCTATGAAGTGTCAGTGCAGTCTATCGTGCCAGTGTACTTGAATTGAAAGTGATTGGCGTTACCAGTAACAGTACAGTAATTTTGTTAGCGGTTAGTTTCGTAATGGAAAAAAAGAAAAGCATTCATATAATGCAAGCTATAAATTGAAACTAATAGCATATGCAGGAGAAAATTGAAACAGAACAGCTGCATGGCATTTTGTCCCTCCACCAACAGAAAAAGCAGTTTGCAGTTGGCATGTTGGTACAGAAGAATTGAAGAAAATAAGGAAGACTAAAGTGCAGACAGAGGACTGAATGCCAAATGGCGAAAACTAGAATATGTCGTATTGTAATGGATTCAAGGACACTATCAAAATGCCACTGGAATTAATACAAAAGTGATCCAAATACAGCCTCATAAGATAGCTCTGCAGTGGAACTTAACAGATTTTTAGGGTGGAATTAGCACAAGAAAGATTAAATAACATAAATATTAATATCTTTCTATAAATTGCAAACTTCAGAAATCTCTGGGTTGAATAAATAAAGTAGTTTTGAATCAGATATAACGAATCATTATAATTCTGCAGAGTTGATATGCCTTATTTTATTTTTATTGTATTTGAAACAAAACGAAAAAATAATAAGATGGTTGATTTGCCATTATTTTATGTTAAGTTAGAAGATTTTTTTTTTTAAATGGAGGGAATGAAATTTTCCTTCAAAAGATGTGAGATTTAGATGGATCAAATGAGTTTTAAAAAGTTTATAAGTCATTTCATGATTTTAGATGAGTAACAGAGTTGAAGTATCGTATTTGTGTAATGAATACGAAACAAAGCAAAAATATTGTAGGAACACAGAAAACTACTATGCAGCTAATGCTACTTTTAATGATAAAATACCTAATGATACTTTAGCTTAATTAATTTTTATGGAAAAAATAATTCAACTTATTATACTCATCATAAATAATTTTCTGAGAATTTTTAAATGTAATTTTATCTTTATGGAGGTTTAGATTCCTTGTTACTTGCAAAGCATCACAATGGATGTATCCTTGTCTAGAGACTCCAAGGAGAACTATCATTGCCAGACTGCATTCGTCATCAACCGTTCCCAGCAGCTGACATGAAGATAGGGGATGTCATCAGATACACAGCATAACTATCTCTGGTGTGCATAGCCGGTAATTCGGACAGCAGGCGTTACACCTCTGAAATGCAAACGCCAGTAACTATGCCCTACCTTCGTGTTCTCCATGACGTCATCTTTCAATAAGGTAACGCAAGACAACATGTTTCCCACGTTTTTCTAACCTGCCTCGATACAGATAATGTTAGAATGTTCCCATGTACAGTGCGTCCTCCAGATCTCTCACCAATTTGAAATGGGTTGCTGAGAGACCAGCAAGCCACCATTTTCCAGGCACTGCGATTAATGAACTCTGACACCCAGTTTAAGCAGAATGGAGTGATGTACCCATATCTGTCACTAAGTACGATGCCCAGCCACGTTAGGGCCATTGTTGCTGCAAGGAGTGGCAGCTCTGTTTAATAAATTTCGCAATCTGTATAGCTTCAAATCGCCTAAAAATTTATTCTTGTAGTCTTCCTGATCTCTATTATTTTCTTTATTTGCTACCCACACTAGCGTTGCACTTTTAATGGCCAGCGGTATATTATAAAGAGAATATCCCCACGTAGAGCGTGTGCAGAATAACGTGGCGTGCAGTAGGCTGGGCAAGTCCATGGAGAGTGGTAGTGGTGGGGCGCGCTGTAGGGGAAAATTACGAGTGTTCGAAGGGAAGTGCCATTCTAAACTGAAACCTATGCTCATATTTTTTGTAAATATTAAGTAGAGCGCCTCCTCGCCCACACTTGCATCGTGACCATCCAGAAAGATCTACTGTCACTTCTGCTTTGGTTAGTATTTAAGAAGAATTCCTCTAAAAATGCAACAAAAGCGTCGATTTATTTTCCCCTGACTTGTTAACCACTTGTAGCTTTCAGAGAAGGATCATGAATGGTTAATTTTGAGTAAAACCTACATTTCTCTTATCGCCATGTTAAAATTTTCTTCTTTTCCAAAACACAGCGGAGTTTGCACAATGCCACTTCACTAACATGTCGTGAAGTCACAGTTGCGAAGGAATTCTGAAACTATAGCTTATTAAGTAGGGAACTAAGGACAAGTAAGATTGATAGCAGATGAAAAGACACATCCTTGGTACAAAAATAAACTTGTAAAGTCTTCGCTTACTTTGTTCCAAAAACCACAATATATATTCTTTCACCAGCCATCGATGGCCCTTAAAAATTACATTCTTTCATCGAAATAGTGGAATAACATGGTGGATAATGAAGTTTCGTATAATAACCATATCGCAGAATACTCTGCCCTTTGCGTGCTGGTTTTGATATTTCAAACTGTTTGTGGGGCATGAGGAATGTTATGGATACTTCATTCTGCCTTTATTGCGATGGCAAGTGAGTGAGCTACAATAGATCAGTTTCCTCGAGACTGGTGACAGATAGAGACCTCAACCCCAGTGTAAAAAAAAAATCAACATGTTAGCTAAATTTCATAGCCAGCTGGATATTATGTAATAGGCAGCAAAAACGCAAAATTACTGCATCCCTTATTTTGCATTGCAAACTTTTTAAAATTTCGTGTGGTGTCTTACTTAAATGCGAATACCACAATAACTGTGACCATTAAAGAAATGATGGACACTTTATCGTGAAGCTGAGATATAAAGCTATAAGTGACGAAAAAATGAAATTTTTTACCAAATAGTTCCCTTAAAATCGTTTGAGAAAAATAGCAGCACGTGTGCCTCGAATGTGTCATCACAGATGGCCGAAATCGGGCAAACAATGTTAACCTCCACTACCGAACAAACAAATGAACTCGCCCTGAGCTTCGGACAAAAACTAGTCACTACACATCTGCCATGGTATCCTGAGTGGACTCTAACTGATGCCCCTCCTATGGGTTGTAAGGAGCATATTCTCTGTTGTTTCAGCAGATATTTGAAATTTAGTTTTTGCAGTGTGTAGCTGTAGTCAGCCGAAACAAATTCTGCTAATCACGTCTTTTGTACAACGCCCAGCATCGACAGAAAGCGTCGGTATGTTTCCCGTTGCAAACAAGATAGTTTTTAAATCGGAATTTTACGTGCCCATTCGACAGAACTGTCCTAAATTAGTCAAGTGCGTTACTCGTTTTGTCGACATACATTTACAGAAACAGTAGAACATGTAGAATAATCAGAACTTCTGCAGCAAGTGAGCAGCGCTTCTGCAAGGTAGTAGCAGTCAGCACGGGCCAGTTACCAGCCAGGTTTAGCCTGGTATCAAGAGTATGTTACTTCCTTACCATGCTTTTATAATGGGAGAAAGGAGTTGTGAATCAGCTGGATCATTTCCCCTGCTAGGTACATCTACTTAATTGTTTGAAGTGTACTGACGGTATAAGGTCACATGTCATCAGGATCACAAAAATTCAATGCTGTAAACTGCGAATTCGTCAGGCAGTTGAAGCCTGGAATGTACAATGGAATAAAATTGCAGTGCTTAATGAAAATACTAAATAACGAGGCTTTAAAAACTACGTTTGGAGCATTTTATTTCCAAAAGTTGTGAAGTCTAAAGCAATTCAGGAACTTGTAAGAAACCAGGCTGGAGATTCCCTCCAACCTTGTTTTAACACATTAACATCTACAACACCGATTTCTCAAAGGTAGCTCGTTGCAGGAATCCCAAATGGCCTAGTCACTCACAACCTGCTGTAAAAATTTAGCAAAAGATGACGTGGTCAATGATTACGGCGATCACTATGTTAAATAAATAAATAGTTCCTTAGTGGGACATCCACAAATGTCACTTGGATTGTTCATGATGAATAAAATCCGCTGCAGTTTTAACATCAGAGTTCCATTATTTAGACAAAGTCATGTACACTACCTGAGTTTCAAGACACTACGTACGAAAAAACCACATACGTCACGTGAAAACATTAACAAATTCATCCAATAGTATGAGAGAACCTTTGCAATTCACACTTAAGTGCCTGGCAGAGGGTTCATCGAACCATTTTCATACTACTTCTCTACCATTCCACTCTCGAATGGCGCGAGGGAAAAAGGAACACCTAAATCTTTCCATTCGAGCTCTGATTTATTTTATCATGATGATCATTCCTCCCTACGTAGGTGGGTGTCAACAAAATATTTTCACATTCGGAAGAGAAAGTTGGTCATTGAAATTTCGTAAATAGATCTCGCCGCAAAGAAAACCGCCTTTGTTGCAGTGACTGGCACCCCAACTCGCGTATCATATCAGTGACACTCTCGCCCCTATTGCGCGATAACACGAAACGAGCTGCCCTTCTTTGCACTTTTTCGATGTCCTCCGTCAATCCTATCTTGTAAGAATCCCACACCGCGCAGCAATATTCCAGCAGAGGACGGACAAGTGTGATGTAGGCTATCTCTTTAGTGGGTTTGTCACATTTTCTAAGTGTTCTGCCAACAAAGCGGCGTCTTTGTTTCGCCTTTTCCACAATATTATCTATGTGGTCTTTCCAATTTAAGTTGCTCGTAATTGTAATTCCTAGGTACTTAGTTGAAATGACAGTCCTTAGATTTGTGCGATTTATCGTATACCCAAAATTTATCGGATTTCTTTTAGTACCCTTGTGGACGACCTCGCACTTTTCTTTGTTTAGTGCCAATTACCACTTTTCGCACCATACAGAAATTCTCTCTACATCATTTTGTAATTGGAATTGATCGTCTGATGATTTTACTAGACGGTAAATTACAGCGTCATCTGCAAACAGTCTAAGGGGGCTGCTCAGATTATCACCTAGATCATTTATGTAAATCAGGAACAGCAGAGGGCCTATGACACTACCTTGCGGAACGCCAGATATCACTTCTGTTCTACTCGATGATTTACCGTCTATCACTACGAACTGTGACCTCTCTGAGAGGAAATCACGAATCCAGTCACATAACTGAGACAATGCTCCATATGCACACAATTTGATTAATAGCCGTTTGTGAGGAAATATGGAATCTATCTGAGATCCCTTGTCGACAGCACTCATTACTTCATGGAACAAAGGGCCAACTGTGTTGCACAAGGACGATATTTTCTGAATCCGTGTTGGTTATGTATCAATAAGTTATTCTCTTCAATGTAATTCATAATGTTCGAGTACAGTATATGCTCCAAAATCCTACTGCAAATTGAGGTCAGTGATATTGGTCTGTAATTCAATGGGTTACTCCTATTTCCTTTCTTGAATATTGGTGTGACCTGTGCTACTTTCCAGTCTTTAGGAACAGACCTTTCGTCAAGTGAGCGGTTGTATATGATTGCTAAAAAAAGGCGCTATTGTGTCTGCATACTCTGAAAGGAACCTGATTGGTATACCATCTGGACCGGAAGACTTGCCTTTTCTTAAGCGATTTGAATTGTTTTGCAACACGTAAGATGTCTACTTCTATGTCACTCATGCTAACAGCTGTTCTGCTTTGGAATTCTGGAATATTTACTTCGTCTTCTTTCGAGAAGTAACTACCGAAAACTGTATTTAGTAACTCCGCTTTAGTGGCACCATCATCGGTAACATTTCCATAGGTACCGCGCAGTGACGGTATTGACTTTTTTTTTGCCATTGGTGTACTTTACACACAACCAGAATGTCTTTGGGTTTTCTACCATATTTTGAGACAATGTTTCATTGTGGAAGCTATAAAAAGCATCTCGCATTGACGTCCACACTAAATTTCGAGCTTCCGTGCGGTTCTAAGCACTTCAGTCCGGAACCGCGTGACTACGGTCGCAGGTTCGAATCCTGTCTCGGGCATGGATGTGTGTGATGTCCTTAGGTTAGCTAGGTTTAAGTAGTTCTAAGTTCTAGGGGAATGATGACCTCAGATGCTGAGTCCCATGGTGCTCAGAGCCATTTGAACCATTTTTTGAAACTTAGCCAGTGTGGGGTTAGCCCGCGAGTCTCGAGGTATACGTGGCCATATAAGCGCTCGGACAGCTGGATTTAAGTTAAGTGAAGTGTTAAAGAACTATCGTTTTTGGTGTGGCATGACTGTAGCCAGGAGTCAACAAGGAAAGAACAAAAGAATTTGCAACAGCATCAGTGTATGTCTACACCAGATAGACCTTATAAAAACTGAGACCCATTGGTTACTTACCTTTCTTGTTACCACCCAGGCGTTTAGAGCATTCTCATTTCAGGCGTGTTATGGTACATGAACATGATGCAACAAACTTTTTCTATCACAAAATCATAGATATGTTACTTTGCTGTGTCTTTTAACGAATGTATTTCTAATTCTGTCATGAACTACCTGTGATAAATATAGCACGTTTGTTATTTCTAGCGTAAATATTTGATTATGGTAATTGCATATCGAAATCGGTAATTCTTGTACATTTTACTACGCTAAAGATGGCTACTCATTTTTTTGCTAAAATATTGTTCTGTTGGTGAACAAGTACGTACTTAACAGTAGTGATTAAATTTAATTTACTTCTCATACCATGAGGAGATACCGCCTGAAGGAGAGAGGCAGCTCCCTTTGCTCGTCTCAGAGTCTACGGATGGTGCTGGTTCTGAATCCTCCCATGGCCAGGCCTGCGTACGTCATGGTGGATTGCACCAAGGCTCTTCGCTTGGGACGTCTCAACAGACCCGGAAACCAAAACTCAGCTGGGTTGGTATAAAGACTTTTTATACCTGGATCAGACGTATTCTGTCCCCCCCCCCCCTCATACCTTGTGGTTAACACAGATTACCATTCTGAGTCCTAAGCTCCGCGGTGTAGGAGTGCAACCAGATACGATTATCAGAAAACTTATTGAATCTTTAAAATTTAAACTGGTGTCCCTTATTCCAAGATTAACACTGGGGCGCAAGCGTTTAAAAGCAAGTCTCACTGATATTTCAGCAGAAAAATTATAACATGTCTTTTCTCGCCGTTCCTTCACTCTCTTGACTGTTAGTTTCTATCGCCATGGCCTCGCAAGAAAGGTGGATAATGAGCCATTTAAAAAAGGAGCGCAATGACATTACTACCCTGAGGAATACCGTTCTTCTCTACAAGGCGTTCGTGTAAGACCTCAACGGCTCTTTATGTGAAATAGCGTGAGAAAAGAAAGAACCTTAAAAAATACGGTAAGACGTCCCATGAATCACCACGCTTGGAGCTGTACAAGGATATTACGCCAGAAAGAGGGATACAAAACCTCATATACATCAAGTAAAGTACCTATTAGGTGAATTGTGCGCAGGAAAGCCTGTTCAACAGCCGTCTCCAGCACGGTTAGGCTATCAACGGTGGCGTATACCACCTGAAGCCATACAGAATGTGACAAAAGAGCTGCCTGGATTCTAAGATCCAAACATATTGGCACTCGATATGCTGCCGCATAGTAATTCCCATACATCTGACGAGAATAACATTACATTGCGACCGCTACTAGGGCGAACAAGGTCTGTTCCACCTTTTAGATGCGGTATTAAGATTGCTTCGTTCCTTCGTTTAAGAAATTATTCTGTTTCATTCATGAACTAAACAATATTAAGGTGACTTCCCATAGCATTTCGAGTTAGGTCTAACAACATGATGTAGTGAATTTTGACTTATTGATGCTCCAAAATGTAAAAAATAGGCTTTTGTAAACTTAGTCGTTGCTATAATTCAAGCTGCAATCGACCCTAACAGCGATAGCTCGATGGCAGCGAAAGCCTAGATCCAAGCTGAAGGAGCGGCGATTTGCGCAAAGTGATCCATCATATTCTGATCATTGTTTGTAAAGTCCTCACCACGGCATTAATAAGACACCTTGTGGTCCTCTGTGAAATCATCCTGATCGCCTCCCATACACTAACTGTTATTAGTTCTTGGAATACCGACACTATCTCTGAGACTGGGACACTCAGATGTTTAGGACGGGTGGTAGGGACAGAGCATCGAGTGACATTATACTGAGTGCACTATCCGAAAATTACCTCGAACAATTAAACAGAGAACCGACTCGTGGAGATAACATATTGGACCTACTGATAACAAACAGACCCGAACTTTTCGAATCTGTATGTACAGAACAGGGAATCAGTGATCATAAGGCCGTTGCAGCATCCCTGAATATGGAAGTTAATAGGAATATAAAAAAAGGGAGGAAGGTTTATCTGTTTAGCAAGAGTAATAGAAGGCAGATTTCAGACTACCTAACAGATCAAAACGAAAATTTCTGTTCCGACACTGACAATGTTGAGTGTTTATGGAAAAAGTTCAAGGCAATCGTAAAATGCGTTTTAGACAGGTACGTGCCGAGTAAAACTGTGAGGGACGGGAAAAACCCACCGTGGTACAACAACAAAGTTAGGAAACTACTGCGAAAGCAAAGAGAGCTCCACTCCAAGTTTAAACGCAGCCAAAACCTCTCAGACAAACAGAAGCTAAACGATGTCAAAGTTAGCGTAAGGAGGGCTATGCGTGAAGCGTTCATTGAATTCGAAAGTAAAATTCTATGTACCGACTTGACAGAAAATCCTAGGAAGTTCTGGTCTTACGTTAAATCAGTAAGTGGCTCGAAACAGCATATCCAGACACTACGGGATGATGATGGCATTGAAACAGAGGATGACACGCGTAAAGCTGAAATACTAAACACCTTTTTCCAAAGCTGTTTCACAGAGGAAGACCGCACTGCAGTTCCTTCTCTAAATCCTCGCACAAACGAAAAAATGGCTGACATCGAAATAAGTGTCCAAGGAATAGAAAAGCAACTGGAATCACTCAATAGAGGAAAGTCCACTGGACCTGACGGGATACCAATTCGATTCTACACAGAGTACGCGAAAGAACTTGCCCCCCTTCTAACAGCCGTGTACCGCAAGTCTCTAGAGGAACGGAGGGTTCCAAATGATTGGAAAAGAGCACAGATAGTCCCAGTCTTCAAGAAGGGTCGTCGAGCAGATGCGCAAAACTATAGACCTATATCTCTTACGTCGATCTCTTGTAGAATTTTAGAACATGTTTTTTGCTCGCGTATCATGTCATTTCTGGAAACCCAGAATCTACTATGTAGGAATCAACATGGATTCCGGAAACAGCGATCGTGTGAGACCCAACTCGCCTTATTTGTTCATGAGACCCAGAAAATATTAGATACAGGCTCCCAGGTAGATGCTATTTTTCTTGACTTCCGGAAGGCGTTCGATACAGTTCCGCACTGTCGCCTGATAAGCAAAGTAAGAGCCTACGGAATATCAGACCAGCTGTGTGGCTGGATTGAGGAGTTTTTGGCAAACAGAACACAGCATGTTGTTATCAATGGAGAGACGTCTACAGACGTTAAAGTAACCTCTGGCGTGCCACAGGGGAGTGTTATGGGACCATTGCTTTTCACAATATATATAAATGACTTAGTAGATAGTGTCGGAAGTTCCATGCGGCTTTTCGCGGATGATGCTGTAGTATACAGAGAAGTTGCTGCATTAGAAAATTGTAGCGAAATACAGGAAGATCTGCAGCGGATAGGCACTTGGTGCAGGGAGTGGCAACTGACCCTTAACATAGACAAATGTAATGTATTGCGAATACATAGAAAGAAGGATCCTTTATTGTATGATTATATGATAGCGGAACAAACACTGGTAGCAGTTACTTCTGTAAAATATCTGGGAGTATGCGTACGGAACGATTTGAAGTGGAATGATCATATAAAACTAATTGTTGGTAAGGCGGGTACCAGGTTGAGATTCATTGGAAGAGTGCTTAGAAAATGTAGTCCATCAACAAAGGAGGTGGCTTACAAAACACTCGTTCGACCTATACTTGAGTATTGCTCATCAGTGTGGGATCCGTACCAGGTCGGGTTGACGGAGGAGATAGAGAAGATCCAAAGAAGAGCGGCGCGTTTCGTCACTGGGTTATTTGGTAACCGTGATAGCGTTACGGAGATGTTTAATAAACTCAAGTGGCAGGCTCTGCAAGAGAGGCGCTCTGCATCGCGGTGTAGCTTGCTCGCCAGGTTTCGAGAGGGTGCGTTTCTGGATGAGGTATCGAATATATTGCTTCCCCCTACTTATACTTCCCGAGGAGATCACGAATGTAAAATTAGAGAGATTAGAGCGCGCACGGAGGCTTTCAGACAGTCGTTCTTCCCGCGAACCATACGCGACTGGAACAGGAAAGGGAGGTAATGACAGTGGCACGTAAAGTGCCCTCCGCCACACACCGTTGGGTGGCTTGCGGAGTATCAATGTAGATGTAGATGTAGATATCTCTATCCGATTTCCTTAATAATTCAGCTACATTTTGCCCTCGTTAACCAAAAAGCTATGAGGTATTCAACAAGTGATTGGCAGTTAAATCTCAAAAATGCAGTACTTGAGAAAAATCGACTTAAGGAATTCTATCAAATTTATACAGAGGCAGTATAAGCTTCCTTCAAATTTTCAAATATTTTTGGGAGCCAATTTCATTATACTCTATACAACAGTAATATGAACTTGTAGTTCTGTTCTCGTCGAATGTGAGCTGTTACCAGGTAATTCTTAATTAGTCCTTTGAATTGTATCACTTCTCTTGCTTTTCTAAAAACTTTTTTATTTTTGCTATGATCCCCTGTGTAATACTTGCCTCTTTTCCATCCCAAATACTTTCTTTACTTTCTGTAATATAACACGACATTCAAACTTCAATCAGGCAAAATTAGTACTTAACTTGGAATAAAAAATGAAAAAACAAGTTGAAATTTTTCTATTAGAAAAATCCAGAAAGCAAAATTATAATTTATGAAAATTAATACAGTTAAATAAGAAACACGAATTATCAACAATTTAAGGAACACAATTTACGAAAGCATAGAAGAATAAATTGGCTTGTATGGTGTAGGAATAATTTTCGCCGAGAAGAGGGATACACACACTGAAATAAAGAAAGTGCTGCTCTCTTCGAATGACCCATCACACCTTCTAGTAGGAACGCTGAAGCGACGCATCTTGCTATAGCGAAGCAGGAAGTAGCCTCCAACTAAACTGACACAACTGCCCTAAAGTTGACAAACTGCGAGATACAGATGTGATGTTTTTCGTGTACGTTGGGGCACTTCGCATGTTTTTTGCAGTAACATAAACTAAAAATGCTCGTTTTTTTATTTGTGTTACTTTTCTTGTCAGGGTGTGATATGCTGATCGGGAAGTGGCCACCGGAGCGCCATTCGGCGACGTCTTCCCATTGAACAACGTATGTGAGGCAGGACTGTATAACGTAAACTCTATAGCGCAGACCATTCCCACAGCAGAGCTGAAGCGTGTGGTCTGTACGATTCTCAAAAGACATACATACTCTGTCAACGATAGGCTCTCAACAGCTCTAGTCCAGAGGCTGGTGATAGCGGAACTCCACATCACGTGGCGTTCATTACCACACACACAAACAATGGATACCAGATACTCCTTTCCGAGATATTTAATGGATTTCACTGCATCCAGTGATTGTTCATCTATACAATAATGGGTCTTTCCGACTTCTTGTGCACAATACGTTACATTTCTTTATGTTGAGGGTCAGCTGCCAGTCCCTGCACCAAGCATCGATCCTTGCAGGTCTTCCTGAATTTGATTGCGACTTCACTTTATACAACAGCATCATCAGCGAACAGCTTCAGTTTCCAACGTTACCCACAGGGTAATTCACATACACTATGTGATCAAAAGTATCCGGACACCTGGCTGAAAATGACTTACAAGTTCGTGGCGCCCTCCTTTGGTAATGCTGGAATTCAATATGTTGTTGGCCCACCCTTAGCTTTGCTGACAGCTTCCACTCTCGCAGGGATACGTTCAATCAAGTGCTGGAAAGTTTCTTGCGGAATGGCAACCCATTCTTCCATTCTTCACCGAGTGCTGCACTGAGGATAGGTATCGATGTCAGTCGGTGAGGCATGGCACGAAGTTAGCATTCCAAAACATCCCAAACGTGTTCTATAGGATTCAGGTCAGGACTCTGTGCAGGCCAGTCCATTACAGGGATGTTCCTGTCGTGTAACCACTCCGCCACAGGCCGTACATTATGAACAAATGCATGATCGTGTTGGAAGATGCAGTCGCCATCCCCGAATTGCTCTTCAAGAGTGGGAACCAAGAGCTTGCTTAAAACGTCAATGTAGGGCTGTGTTGTGATAGTGCCACGCAAAACAACAAGGGATGCAAGCCCCCTCCATGAAAAACACAACCACATCATAACACCACCGCCTCCGAATTTTACTGTTACCACTACACACGCTGGCAGATGACGTTCACTGGGCATTCGCCAAACCCACACCCTGCCATCTGATAGCCACAATATGTACCGTGATTCGTCATTCCACACAACGTTTTTCCACTGTTCAATCGTCCAATGTTTACGCTCCTTACACCAAGTGAGGCGTCGTTCGGCATTTACCGGCGTGGTGTGTGGTTTATGAGCAGTCGCTGCACCATGAAATCCGTTTTCTCACCTCCCACCTAACTGTCATAGAACTTGCAGTGGATCCTGATCCAGTTTGGAATTCCTGTGTCATGGTCTGGATAGATGTCTCCCTATTACACGTTACGACCCTCTTCAGCTGTCGGCGGTCTCTGTCAGTCAACAGACGATATCGGCCTGTGCGCTTTTGTGCTGTACGTGTCCCTTCACGTTTCCACTTCACTATCACATCGGAAACAGTGGACCTAGGGATGTTTAGGAGTGTGGAAATCTCACGTACAGACGTATGACACAAGTGACACCCAATCACCTGACTAAGTTCGAAGTGCGTGGGTACTGCGGAGCGCCCCATTCTGCTCTCTCACGATGTCTAATGACTACTGAGGTCGCTGATATGGAGTAACTGGCAGTAGGTGGCAGCACAATGCACTTAATATGAAAAACGTATGTTTTTGGGCTGTCCGGATACTTTCGATCACATAGTGTATATTGTGAAAAGTAATGGTCCTAAAACATTCCACCGAGGTATGTTCAAAGTAACTTTTATACCTGAAGATTAATATCCATTAAGAATGAGGTGCGAGATTCAGTTTGTAGCGAACTTTTCAATCCAGTCACAAAGATGGTCTAATTTTCCAAACGCACGTATTTTGTTTATTAGACGACAGTGCGGTATTTTATCGGAAGCGTTCTGAAGTCAAGATCTCGCAGAGGAACAAGCCTGATGAGTTTCATACGATCGTTGTTTGCAGGATCCAGGTTGATCCTTACAGAGGACACTTCTGCTCTCCTGATAGATCGTAACACGCAAACATAAAACATGATCCAAAATCAGCGATATTGACCTATAGTGCGTGTCGACCCTTCTTGGAAACGGGACTGACCTGTGTATTTTCTAATCACTTAGAATGCTTGGAGCAACCGGTTAGATTGATTTCAGTAGCGGTATGGTACGCAGAGAGTAGTGTTTCTCTTCAATCAGTACCTTATTTCTAAATCTCAACGTGAATTCATACCCCTACTATTAATTCGCCGACTTACTTTCGTGCATAGGATATGATAGCTACCCCTCACTAGACCCTTGCTACCTAATAACTACAAACATGTCCTGTGTGATACACTATTTTCTGTAGCTTTAAGAAGTATTCAGTTTATACAAGGCACGTTTAAGAGGTTAAATCCACCCAGTTCTATGGAGCAAGATGAATATTATACTAGCGGGAGTACTATCACAGCTCGGCGTGCCTAGCTAAGGCAGATGCAATTGAAGTTTCGTTCGGTGTTTCGCACCTCCACTGTTACGCATTTCTCGGTAGCGATTATGTTACACATTCAGCTGCTAAGGAAAAAATTGGCGGAGGCCAGTTCAATCATATCCACACAGTTTCACCTCATACATAGTTCGGGGTTTCGGTTGTGCTGTTTTGCATACCCCTATGATGCTGAAGTCCGATTTCTGATGACCTACAGAGAAGGGAATCGCCCTATATTATCATGCAAGTTAATCGAGGGAAATGAAACTTCGGGCAGTGGAAACTTCTTACTCAATAGAAGGTAATAGGTTTTGGGCCAATCAAACAAGATGATATGGGTACTACACCACGCACATACACATAGTAATGAGATGAGGGATCATCTAATCTATGACGTAAGCAAGAGGTCACTCTAACAATAAAATATATTATCGTAAAGTAAAATTTGAGAATTACCCACTGTTATAAACAACTGGGCATTAAATACTTGGAAAAGTGGGCTCTAATGGTTAAATGTAATCTTGGCACGCATGGGTGCGCGAGATAAATGCAACTTTATGCAGATAATCTACGAATATGACCAGCGAAGCGACTGCAAGCATGGTTAGTAAACCACAGGAAGCCCACAGTAAAACAGGATCGAACACCAGTGACATCGCCAAAGCGCGTATTGAAAGCAAACTAGCTGGCTGAGAAGTACGAGGGTGAGTAAAAAAAAAACCTTAAATATTATTTATTGCGCAGAAGTGGTACAAAGCTGTATCACTTTTCAACATAATCTCCCCCACGCTTAACGCAAGTTCTCCAGCGCTTACAAAGTGCATAAATTCCTTTAAAAAATTCTTTTGGTAGTCCGCGCAACCACTCATGCACCGCGTGGCTTACCTCTTCATCAGAACGTAACTTCTTTCCTCCTATTGCGTCATTCAGTGTCACTCGGCGGTTTTTCTTCACTATGGCTTCAACTGCTGCAATGTTCTGTGGGGTCACAACTCGTTGTACCTGACCTGGACGAGGAGCATCTTCCACTGAAGTCATACCATTTGCGAACTTCCTACTCCATTCGAAGACTTGCTGCTGTGACAAACATGCATCACCGTACTGAATATTCATTCGTCGATGAATTTCAATAGGTTTCACACCTTCACTACGCAAAAACCGAATAACAGAAGGCTGTTCTTCCCTGGTGCAAGTCGCAAGAGGACACAGTGGATAGTGCAACTGCATGGATTTATCGCCGGCACGCTCCCCGTGAGACTCACATTCTCCACTTATAATCCACACACTACATTCGTAGTGCCCCTGCCATTATACCCATTACTCACGGCAGACAATCCACCGAGCCCCGTAAGAGTTCAGGCAAATCGTGTGCATCCGCACTGAAGAAGGTCATCAGCCGGTTAGCCTTAAACGATATGAAGATGGCATCTGCTCTTTCGGACATGTCCGAAAGAACGGATGCCATCTTCATATCATTTCGTGAGAAGGTCACGGCGCAACGAGAAATGCCTTTGTTTTAATGGGGTCCAATCCAAATCTAAATCCTGTATCATGACCGTGACATTCTCTCCCCTATTTCTCGATGACACAAAACGAGCTGCTCTTCTTCGAACTCTCTCGATATGCTCCGTTAATCCTATCTGGTAAGGATCCCACACCACGCAGCAGTGCTCCAAAACAGGACGGACAAGCGCAGTGTAGACAGTCTCTTTAGTACATCTGTTGCATCTTCCAAGTGTTCTGCCATTAAGTAGCAGTCTTTGGTTCCCCCCCCCCCCCCTAAGTGTTCTTTCCAATTTAAGTTATTCGTAATTGTAATTCCAAGTATTTACTTGAATTTACAGCCTTTAGATTTAACTGATTTATCGTGTAACCGAAGTTTAACGGGCTCCTTTTAGCACTCATGTGGATGACCTCACACTTCTCATTATTTAGGGTCAATTGACAATTAACGCACCATACAGATATCTTTTCTAAATCAATTTGCAGTTTTGTCCGATCTTCTGATGACTTTACTAGACGATAAACGACAGCAAACTTAGATGGCAGCTCAATTTGTCTCCTAAATCATTTATGTAGATAAGAAATAGCAGAAGGCCCATAACAACACCTTGGGAAACGCCAGAAATCTCTTCTGTTTTATTCGATGACTTTCCGTCAGTTACTAAGAACCTCTCTGACAGGATATCACGAATCCAGTCACATAACTGAGACGACATTCCATAAGCACGCAATTTGATTACAAGCCGCTTGTGAGGTGCAATGTCAAAAGCGTTCTGGAAATCCAGAAATACGGAATCAATTTGAAATCCCTTGTCAATAGCACTCAACACTTCGCGTGAGTAAAGAGCTAGCTATGTTTCACAACAAAGATGTTTTCTAAAGTCGTGTTGACTGTGTGTCAATAGACAGTTCTCTTCGATGCAGTTCATAACGTTCGAACGCAATATATGTTCCAAAATCCTGCTGCATATCGACGTTAAAGGTATGGGTCTGTAATTTAGTGGAGTACTCCTATTGCCTTTTCTAAATATTGGTCTGACCCGTGCAACTTTCCAGTCTTTGAGTACGGATGTTTCGTCGAGCGTTGTTAAGTATGGAGCTATTGCTTCAGCATACTCCGAAAGGAACCTAATTGGTATACAGTCTGGACCGGAAGACTTGCATTTATTAACTGATGTAAGTTGCTTCACGATTCCGAGGATATCTATGTTTGCAGCTGTTCTTGATTCGAATTCCGGAATATTTACTTCGTCTTCTTTGGTGAAGAAATTTCAGAAGGCTGTATTTAGCAACTCTGCTTTAGCGGCACTTTCATTCATAGTGTTTCCATTGCTATCGCGCAGAGAAAGTGTTGATTCTGTGTTACCGCTAGTGTTCTTTACATACGATCGGAATCTCTTTGGATTTTCTTTCAGGTTTCGAGACAAAATTTCGTTGTGGTAACTATTATAAGCCTCTCGCATTGAAGTCCACGCTAAATATCCAACTTCTGTAAAAGATCGCCAATCTTGCGGGATGTCCGTTCGTTTAAATTTGGCATACCTTTCTCGTTGTTTCTGCAACATTGTTCTGACCCGTTTTGTGTACCGAGGGTCTCCGTTGTTTGTTAATTTATTTGGTATAAATCTCTCAACTGTTATGGATACTATTTCCTTGAATTCAAACACATCCGGTCTACACTTACAATGATCATTTTAAAGGAGTGGAGATTGTCTCTCAGGAAGGCGTCAAGCGAATTTTTTATCGGCTTCTTTGAATAGATACCTTTTTCGTTTCTTTTTGGAGGATTCAGGAGTTACGGTATTCAGCCTCGCTACGACAACCCTTTGTTCACTAATCCCTGTATCCGTTTTGATGCGCCTTATTATCTCAAGATTATTTGTTGCTAAGAGCGCAAGTGTGTTTCCACATCCGTTTACTAATACAGTGAGCTCATGAACTAACTGTTCGAAATAATTTTCAGGGAATGGGTTTAGCACAATTTTGGATGATGTTTAGTGCGTACCTGCAGATTTAAACATGTTATTTCGCCAACATATCGGATGTTAATTAAAGTCACCACCAACTATAATTGTATGAGACGGGTACGTGTTTGAAATTAGACTCAAGTTTTCTTTGACCCTTTTTGCAATTGTATTAGCTGAGTTGGGAAGTCGGTTAAAGGATCCAGCTATTATTTTATTCCGGTTGCCAAGAATGATCTCTAACCGTACTAACCAACAGGAATTATCCACATCAATTTCGCTACAAGATAAACTATTTCTAACAGCAACAAACACCTCACTGTCTTATTCTTTCTGAACACCGTTAGGTCCTTCGTAAAAATTTCGGCTGAACTTATCTCCGACTTTAGACAGCTTTCAGTGCCTATTACAATTTGAGCATCCGTGCTTTCTATTAGCGCTTGGAGCTCTGGTACTTTCCCAACACAGCTACGACAATTTACCACCGTTATACCAGTGGTTCCTAGACCTACGTTTTTCCTGTGTTCTACCTGCGCCGTTTGAGACTGAAGCCCTTTCTGTGTTTCCCTGAGACCCTCTACCCTAAAAATCCGCCCAGTCCACGCCACATAGCCCCTGCTACCCGTATAGCCACCTCCTGCGTGTAATGGACTTCTGACCTATTTAGCGGAACCCGAAATCCCACTACCCTATGGCGCAAATCGAGGAATCTGCAGCCTACACTGTCACAGAACCGTCTGAGCCTCTTAATCAGACCCTCCTCTCGGCTCTGTACCAGAGGTCCGCAATCGGTCCGGTCAACTATGCTGCAAATGGCGAGCTCTGCTTTCATCTCGCAAGCAAGACTGGCAGTGTTTACCACATCTGATAGCCGCTCAAAAACAGAGTGAATCATCTCTTCTGATTCAAAGCGACACACATCATTGGTACTGACGTGAGCCACCATCTGCAGCTGGCTGCACCCTGTGTTCTTCATGGCATCCAGAAAGACCCGTTTCACTTCTGGAGTGACTCCACTTGGTATGCACACAGAGTGCACATTGGCTTTCTTCCCTTCCTTGGCAGCCATGTCCCTAAGGGGCTCCATAACGCGCCTATCATCGGAGCTCCCAACTACCAATGATCCCACCCTTTGTGACTGCCCAGATCTTGCAGGCTGAGTGGTTTCTCTTGAAACAGGACAAGCGACTGCATCTGGCGGAGGGACAGTGTCAGCCAGAGACAGCACCTGGAACCTATTTGTCAGACTAACTGGGGAGGCCTTACGTTGGGCCCCCTGGGAAGTCTTTCACTACTTCCCACGCCCTGAGGGGACCTCCCACGCGACTACAGGTGAGAGGTCAACCTCAAGTGCGAGCAGTAAGTGGACTGGCCACTGGTGTGGACCGATCGGCGGACTCATGAGACGTGCTGGACTTACGCTAGATCCCCACAGCCAGCCGACAACACGTTCTTTCGATAGAAGGCAACCGTCCCAAATTTTTCCTCGAGAGCGTCGAGTGTGGGAAATGAATGGTTGTGTGTCTACCTGCCGCTGTGACTTCGTCTCGGCTTTGTAACAATTTTATGGTGGCCAGTTGCTCTTAAAAGGTTTTTCACTTATCGCTAGCCAGCCTGTAGGCTCCAAACTCGGCAGCCCCTCCACAATACTAAAAAAGATAAATGAACAGAAAACAAAGGAAGAATCGCTGGAGGTACTGAATCGCAATAGCAATAACAGTCTAAGATAAAAGAACCATGCACCACAAAAGAGTTCGCAAATTTGTTTGAATTTGATAGTTGTGCAGGTATCGACGGAAAATGCAAAACCGTAAACTTCGGCGGCCGATTGACGAATGTGTGACGCTGCAGCGCAATTTCACCGCAGGGCAGCTGGCAAGGATAGTAAACAGGGGACATGTCGATACCAAGGCATAAAGTCTTTGCGAGTTTCAGTCCGTGTATTCACTTGGACAGTAACTATGCCTCTCAGACAGGCGCTTGAGCAATATACGCAGATGTGCGCATTTAAGAGAGGACGTGTAGTAGGGCTCAAAGAAGCCAATTGGAGTAATCGACGAATCCCTCAACATCTGAATAGGAGCAGAGAGAGGAGGAGGAGGATATTAGTGTTTAACGTCCCGTCGACAACGAGGTCATTAGAGACGGAGCGCAAGCTCGGGTGAGGGAAGGATGGGGAAGGAAATCGGCCGTGCCCTTTTAAAGGAACCATCCCGGCATTTGCCTGAAGCGATTTAGGGAAATCACGGAAAACCTAAATCAGGATGGCCGGAGACGGGATTGAACCGTCGTGCTCCCGAATGCAGGAGCAGAGAGACTACGCGACAATATTGACAGGGATTGGTGACCACAGCCAAAACACAGGGTCACGGAGGAAGCGGTAGATCTAAAGAGTCATCAATTTGATGAATCCGACGAGCAAATGGTCCACAAGCACGATTAATAGGTGACTCACAGGAAGGGCGCTGAGCTCAAGGTGCCCCTTGCGCCGACTACCAATGACCTCTGTACACCAACCGTCCATTTGCAATGGTGTCAGGCACATTCGGCCAAGAATCTCATGGACTGGAGTATAATCGTCTTCAGTGATGAATTCCACTTCGAACTGAGCCCCGTTGGCCAGGAAAGACGAGTCTGGGGACGCCCTGGACAGCAGTGGGCTACCAGCCCGACTGTTGCCCGCCATACGGCCTGACAGGTGGGAGTGATGTCTGGGGTGCCATTTCATTTCAAAGCTGAACCTCTTTGGTCGCCAAATGCGGCACACTTACGGCACAGAGGTACTTCGACGATATTCTACGACCCGTTTTGTTGCCCTTCAGGGCAAGCCATCCTGGGCTTACATTTCAGCCTACTCGAATTTGGTGAGAGTTTCTACTGTTTGTCATCGTGCTTGCAAACCCTACCTTGGCCAGCAAGGTTGGCGGATGTATCCCCAACTGAGAACGTTTGGAGTATTATGGGCAGGACCCTCCAACCATTTCGGGATTTTCACTACATAACTCACCAGTTGGACAAAATCTGGCATGATATCCCTCAGGAGGAGATCCAACGACTCCGGCAGTCACTGCCAAGCTGAATAACTGTTTGCATATGGCCATAGTTGGACCAACGCGTTGTTGACTTGCTCAGTTAGTGAAGCTCCTGCTCTTGAATAAATCATCCAATTTGTTCTGAAATTGTAATCATCCGCTTTTCTGTAAGTGTACATCACATCTAACGATTTCCAACCCACCAGATAATTCCTTCGTGGTGCGTCGTGTCTTAGAGTGTATTATTATACTCACCGTCGGAAATCGGCTGTTCGGTCGAGGAAAATGAGCACAAATATTCTAAAACACGTTGCAGAACAGTTTCAGAGGAGACTAGCCACGTAACAGTAGGGAACTGCACATGATTGTCAGTTGCATGAAGAGATTAAAGTCGGCGACCTTCTTGGTGCTAAGAAAGAAAAGTGTGTGTGATACAAGTACCATCTTTCACCGTTTCCTCTATCATCCCAGAAATTAACAATACTCCACATTCTGTACGTAGACCCCACTCATACCCATCACACTGCCGTATTTGAGACACAATAATAATTCTCGGTGCTGGTAAAATACAAATGCGCGGGAAGAAAGATGAGTGTTACCGTTTAGATGGATAAAACCTGTCATAAAGATATCCGTACAGCGCCGCAGGACTTTTCTAGTTTTACTTCACACTACGAGCTGGGTACTGCTAGGTCCTGCTTGAGTCATATTGGTCATTATTACCACGCAGCAAGCACCTGCAGGTCAAGAATGCTTAGTATAGGACTGAACACCTTTTTTTTTTTGTTTATCAGAATATTGCAGTAACTACAGTACTGACTCCTTCGAGCGTAAATTTTTCTGTCTGGTTGACAATATGTAAACATTTGTC
The DNA here is from genome assembly GCF_023864345.2 of Schistocerca serialis cubense. Taxonomy (NCBI): domain Eukaryota; kingdom Metazoa; phylum Arthropoda; class Insecta; order Orthoptera; family Acrididae; genus Schistocerca; species Schistocerca serialis. The sequence goes on along the minus strand of NC_064640.1, from coordinate 88,179,068 downwards.
TGCTTTTCATACTTAATGTCTGCATTCCGTGCAGTACTTTAACTGAGGATCGTAAGACATCTTGGTTGTCAATGGACATCAAGCCTTCATCCTCATCCTCCGTTTTCTTCTCCATCTTCTGTTCAACAAGTGGCTAGGAATGCCTCAACGATGTTGTAACAGCGGTTTGCCCAGGTGTATGAAAGGAATCATTGCTTCCACTGTATCCGTGAATGAACCGAGAAGTAAAAGGCATCCTCTGCTACACATTTTATGATGATTTGCAGAAACAGATGTGTGTCACTGGTTATAATAATTGATTTGCTCCTTGTGTTTCCGGGTTACTTATCTGACACGAGGTATGATTGTATAGTGTAACCTATGAAGAGCTTGTCAACTTAGGAGAGAAGTGGTTGGGTGAGCACACAAAAATTTAAGAGACACGTTTTTTACTGATTTTTTGCCTGAAAGGCATATCTTCCTTATAATGAAAAGACAGTCGCTGGAAATCGCCCACTTCTGAGTGTTCAAATGGTTCAAATGGCTCTGAGCACTATGGGGCTTAACATCTTAGGTCATCAGTCCCCTAGAACTTAGAACTACTTAAACCTAACTAACCTAAGGACATCACACACATCCATGCCCGAAGCAGGATTCGAACCTGCGACCGTAGCAGTCCCGCGGTTCCGGACTGCAGCGCCTGGAACCACACGACCACCGCGACCGGCACTTCTGAGTGACTGGAACCTCGGGCGAAGGACCAAAGATTAGGATCGAAAAAGCCGGCCGAAGTGGCCGTTCGGTTAAAGGCGCTGCAGTCTGGAACCGCAAGACGCTACGGTCACAGGTTCGAATCCAGCCTCGGGCATGGATGTTTGTGATGTCCTTAGGTTAGTTAGGTTTAACTAGTTCTAAGTTCTAGGGGACTAATGACCTCAGCAGTTGAGTCCCATAGTGCTCAGAGCCATTAGGATCGAAAAAGTTGCTGTTATGCCACCCAAATGTGCCAAAGTCTCTGTACCAAGGAGGAATGTTTCTACCAACTGCATCACAATCTCCACAATCTGAGCATATGTTATAATACTGTGGAACATTCTTATGAATCCCGTTTAGTGAGATTCTCTGAACAGAAAATGGCTAGCTGATCCATGACTAGATTCTAGTTGATCATTTCATGCCCAATGGTGGATGACTGCAGGGGCCTTAAGCAGGTCTGTTTGTGGGACAGGCGACCAAATAGTGATGATTTCCGGCCATTAGAGTACCGGGGGATGGTGTGGATGAATTTAAAATTTTGACTGTCAAAATTTTGTCGACAGTTAGAGGAGTGGTTGTAGTGGTTCCTGACCACTACATTGACCGCAAGTACCTTAATGGGAATTCGAATGTTTTCGTGAGTTTGCAACGAGTCATTTCCATCACTTTTCCTTTTAGTCATCCATGATAACGGAACACTTAACGAACACCCACAAAATCCATTAGCGTTATCACAACACGGCTAACAAATCACATGACCAACACCGGGGAAAAGCAATGACGTAACATCTCCAGACAAGTCCTGGGTATGTAATGATATATTGTCTCCAGACAGTTCTGCAGAGCTGGTGGAATTTCTTCCATATTTTAGCTCTTCGTGAAGTAAACACTGCTGTTAGTGTTGTGCGCACTCGTGACATTCCAAAACTAGAAGTATGCCAGATATACAGCATTCAGAGAGTAAAACTCGGTACTCACTGGAGGACCGATCTTCAAGCAACTCGTCGTATCGAGCTTACATCACCCTTTCTAGCTCAGTGATGCCATATGGCATCCTCGTATTTAACTGTTCCTCAAGGCCAAACTATTTGTCCGAAGATTACAAACAACCGTGTAGGACTTCCCAATATTCATTGTGATTAGATCGGCAACCGTGAGTTCGATAAACAGAGAGCACCAGGCCACAATATACTGACAAATGTATTGTTGCATGGCACCTAAACTACAGTACACGCAGCAGGACATTCAAAACATCATGTCGCTGTATAGCAAGCAAAATAATTTGGAAATTGGACTAATAAATTATTGTCAAATGTGTAAATTAACTAGTAAATAGTTTGAAAATTCTGTCAGTTATGGTAGCTTGCTGCTTGGAAATCACAAACATTAGGTTGCTACATAAGTTCGTAGCGTCTTTGTTTTGCATTTTGGTGTTACGGTTGTTATGGATTTATTTATCGATTGTCATTTTTTATTCGTAGTTCACTGTTGCTATTTGAGTTTACGTGTAGTCATTTTGTCATTTGGAAATAGTCGGTGGAGCTTTGGACGCTAGAAAATAGAGTGACAATTGGAGAAATCGGAACATTTCTGACATATTTTTGTGTTTGGGTTCATTAGAGAGGTGACAGGAGCGGAGGCAGCCAGAAACATCTGCGTCGTGTATGGGGATAATGCCACTAGACAGAGCACGGCAATAAATTAGTTTTCTCATTTTTAGGAGGATCGTTTTAACGTTAGCGACTCTACACGTTCAGGAAGACCTTCGGGGTTGGACGAAGATCGTTTAAATGGATTAATCCGCGATGATCCACGTCAGCATGCTCGAGAACTGGCAAATGTGATGAAGTGTGATGATTCTATCATCATGAGACGTTTGTATGCAATGGAGGAGGTTCAAAAATCGGGTGTAAGGGTACCGCATGTTCTAAGCCAAAATCACAAAAATCAGCAGGTGGCCACATATGCATCTCTGCTTGTTCGTCATCAATTGGCTCGTGAACAACACCGACCATTCCCATACTGTACCGTTAGTGGTGACGAGAAATGGTGTTTTTATGCTAGCATAAGGATAAGAAAGGAATGGTTGAGCCCAAACAAGGCAGCAATTTCCCTTACAAATACCTGCGCACATCCACAAAAAATGATGTTACACATCTCGTGTAACAGCGACTCTGTGGTGTTCTACGAATTGCTTCCCCGAGGTGGAACCATCACTGCTGACATTTATCGTCAAAAATTAGACGTCTTCCAAGCGCAGCCCAGGATTAACGACCACGAAGACCGCTTGAAATGATGCTACCCCACGATAACGACGCCTTCGTTCTGCTATACTGACAAAAGTACTATATAGGAGTTGGGTTGGGAAGTCATTCCTCACCCGCCTTATTCAGCTACTCTTGCATGGTCGGGTTTTCATCTTTCCCGCTCTCGATCGAACTACCTTCAAGGAACTTCCTTTCCGGAGGAAAATGCGCTCCGAACACGGCTCGAAGAGTTCTTCGCCTCAAAATTACGTGACTTCTATAGTCTCGCAATCGAAAAGTGATCTCAGTGTTACCCCAGTTACTGTTGTAAATAGTGAAAGATAATGTATTATTGATGGCTAAAGCCTCTGTTACGTGTATCTGTTGTGATTATTAAACTTGTGGAAAAACCTACGAACTTACGCACAACCCAATATGTGTGATTCTATCTACCGGCATTGGGAATTTGTAATGTTACCGAATGCAGTAGATGCAAAATTCTCAACTAACGTTTACCGTAGAGCGTAGCTCCATTATTTTTAAGTTCCTTTTGACGCTACGATATACTAATTGTGATATACTAATTGTTCATACTAATATTTTAATAACAAGTTTGTTTGTGTGGCCATCATCTGCAGCAAGTACAGAAATATTCAGGCGGCTTTTATTTACAAAACTAATATCTTAATATTCAGTGTTAACTTAATTTACCAGTATTTTTGTTGCTTTATTAAATATTCCTGGTTTGTTTACCAGACGATTCGCAACGATAAACCACTTTCAGAGGAAGTAATATTGTTGCTTCTCGAAGATGATTTATCCGATTTGGATCTTGGTACGTCTGATGTGGGGGAAGATACTGAAACTGGTAACCAGTAGGACCCTACTTCATCGGACGTACAGGTTCTTCAAGAACTGGTGCTGTATATGGTTGAAATTCTGTAAACTTAAGGCAGTGTTGAAGATAATGTTCCCTTTGTTTCAAGGTGTTTACTTGATGATCCAAACCATGTAGCATTCATTCGGCTCAGAAAATTCAATGGGAGACACGCCGGGAGCTTCGATGGAGAACGAAGGACGTTAAAGAAGTGGATAATTCATGAAACGCAGTTTTCTCTGATCCTTCAGAAGATGAATTTACAACTTTACAGCATTTCAGAGCAATGTGTAGTGTTGACATTATTCACAACTTTATAGATCAGTCTAACCCACACTATACACAAAAAAACTGATGCATCTTTGGATACAAATGCCGTGAAATAGAAAAGTATCTTGAGATACACATCCTGGCAGGTGCTGTGAAAGTGCCTAGTTACAGAATTTACTGGGCCGTGATTTCCTCCAACAGTTGACTCAATGCCTCGGAACAGGTTTGATAAGCTAAGAAATTATTTACATGTGAATAACAACACTAAAATGAAACAGAAGGAAGACCATGATAGTGACAAGTTCTCCGAGGTGAGACCATTTGTTGACAAGATCAAACAAATTTTTTTCGCTTTTTGACCCTGAGGAACATAATTCAGTGGACCAACTGATCACTCCTTTCAAAAGTTGTTTATCCCTGAAACGATATGTAAAAAACAAACTGCACAAATGGAGTATAAAAGCTTTTGCTCGTGCTGATTCCTTTGGAATTATGTACGATTTTGAAATATAATGAGGTAAAGGATCCGTAGATAATGATTCTGATCTTGGTGTAAGTTGTGATATAGTGATAAGGCTTGTGGAAGGACTATCTAAATATAACATTTTTAAAGTGTTTACAGACAGTTGGTTCACCTCTTAAAACAGCATTTCTCCCCTGAAAAACAATAGAATCTTGGCACTGAAACTGTTAGACCCACAAGACTTCAAGGGTGCACTCTAAAATTGGACAGTGAGCTGAAAAATTGGGGACGAAGACCATATGATTACAGAATTGAAACACAAAGCAACATCATAGCGCTGTAGTGATATGATAACAAGTCTGGTGCCTTACATCGTCATACAAATCTAGTGGAACCTGTGAAACGATGGACAGTGGGAGAACGAAAATATATTAATGCTCCAGGGCCAGACATAGTCAAGGACTATACCTGTTTTGTGTGTGGACCTGACTTACACGACATGCTGGTTATTATGTATAGGAGTAATATTGGCATGAAAATATTTTATCTAAGAATCATATTCCATCTCACTGACCTATGTTGTGAATGCGTAACTCCTATACCGTCGACACTGCGGGCACAGAGGAATTCCCAATTTTTCGATCTGACATAGGTCATGGACTACTAAAAGCAGGAGACACATTGTCAAGAAGATGAGGAAGACCATCAGATGACAGTCCATCGCCGACAGTTATAAGGAAAGAAGCCCCATTTGTTCCCAGCCCAGGTGATGACATAAGGTTCTTATGTAAATCCCCAGGTGTCGGTCTACATACGCCGAATGTATTATGAGTGGTTGCCTAATATTGTATCCACAACGGAAATATCACGTCTGTAAACGAATTAAAAACAGCCCTGCCATTGATTTCTACACCTAGAGGAATACATTGAGGCACCTAGTAATGATGATATTCTACTCCAGCTTAATTACGAGATCGTTAATGACGAGTGAATATCCTGCTAGAATGAATACAACTAGGTACCGTAAAATTATTTAGCTTCAAACAACAGAAAAATGCAAAATTGTATAAAGTCAATATAGAATGTCAAATTCTTCTCTTAACCTAGCTTCCAGATTGGGAGAGCATCCGTAACTTTCCTCAAAATCGCGCCCCCGTTTATTAGACAGACACACGAAGTTGGCTGATACTGATTAGCCCCAAGAAACAGAAGATCTCCACCATGACTGGCACTGACAGTAAGGAGCTCGGAGAACAAGCAATAGGCACTACTGATTGGTTCCTTATCTGCCGAGCTATTGTGCGATATCACCGATTGCAGTGCTTGGAGGAGTGGTACTGCAGCATCGATATGCTCAGTAGCGTTGGTCACCGTGTAGAGGATGTACGTACCTACACTACGTGATCAAAAGTATCCGGACACCTGGCTGAAAATGACTTACAAGTTCGTGGCGCCCTCCATCGGTAATGCTAGAATTCAGGATGCTGTTGGCCCACCATTAGCCTTTCTGACAGCTTCCACTCTCACAGACATACGTTCTATCAGGTGCTGGTGGGTTTCTTGGGGAATGGCAGCCTATTCTTAACGGAGTGCTGCACTGAGAAGGGGCATCGATGTTAGTTGGCGAGGCCTGGCGCGAAGTCAGCGTTCCAAAAAATCCCAAACGTGTTTTATAGGATTCAGGTCAGGACTCTTGCAGGCCACTCCATTACAAGTATGTTATTGCCGTGTAACCACTCAGCCACAGGCCATACATTATGAACAAGTGCTCGACCGTGTTGGTAGATGCAATCGCAATCCCCGAATTGCTCTTCAACAGTGGGAAGCAATAAGGTGCTTAAAACATCCATGTAGGTCTGTGCTGTGATAGTGCCACGCAAAACAACAAGGGGTGCAAGCCCACTCCATGAAAAACACGACCACACCGTTACACCACCGCCTCCGAATTTTACTGTTGGCACTACACACGCTAGCAGATGACTTTCACCGGACATTCGCCATACCCACACCCTGCCATTGGGTTATCACATTGTGTACCGTGATTCGTTATTCCACACAACGCTATTCCACTGTTCAATCGTCCAATGTTTACGTTCCTTATTCCAAGCGGGGCGTCGTTTGCCATATACTGGCGTGATGTGTGGCTTATAAGAAGCCGCTCGACCGTGAAATCCAAGTTTTCTCACCTCCCGACTAACTGTAAAAGTACTTGCTGTGGATCCTGATGCACTTTGAAATTCCTGTGTGATGATCTGGATAGATGTCTCCCTATTACACGTTACGACCCTCTTCAACTGTCGGCGGTCTCTGTCAGTCAACAGACGAGATCGACCTGTACGCTTTTGTGCTGTACGTGTCCCTTCACGTTTCCACATCACTATCACACCGGAAATATTGGACCTAGGGATGTTTAGGAGTGTGGAAATCTCGCTTACAGACGAATGACATAAGTGACACCCAAACATCTGACCACGTTCGAAGTCCGTGAGTTCCGCGGAGCGCCCCGTTCTGCTCTCTCACGATGTCTAATGACTACTGAGGTCGCAGATATGGAGTACCTGGCAGTAGGTGGCAGCACAGTGCACCTAATATGAAAAACGTATGTTTTTGGGGGTGTCCGGATACTTTTAATCACATAGTGTATCAATTCTATCTACACAGTGGACGTAATATACAGTCTGTGAACTCCTAGGTCTGAAACTACCTCAGTACAACACAGAACATATGTCAAGATTTCTGTTTGCTCATATGCCAAGAACAGAAAGTATTCGTTCGTAAAGGTGCGCTTCAAAATCCCTCAGACTCCACAAAGAAGCAAACAATCGCCACTCTGCTTACAGAGAAAAGACTTAACTCGCTCCTAGTGACGAAATCGACACTTTGCAAATTCTGTCAGTAAGACTCTTGACTGACGCTCTTGTCAGAGAACTCTCTAAGTAGCTTCCCCCACCAAGTGCCCTCTTTCGACACCCGTAGGAGAATTCCTTTACACGCAGTACGCCGGCTTCCAGCAAGGCTCACAGTGTCTGTGTGTGAGCTCAATGCAATGAATCCCCATGCTCATTGCAAAAGCAGTGCCTCCCACTGCACAGATCATGAAGCTGAGAGCCAATCGTCCAAAGTTTATACTCCTCATAGAAAACTGTCATAGAACATTCCACAGCTGATCTTATAACTAAGGACTCCGCCAATCAAATTCATTTCTCAGCTTTCTGGCGGGAAATATGGTTTGCCGTCTGCCGTGAGAATGTTTGCAAGGAGTCAACCGCCGTTCGTGATAGCTGCACGTTCCTTCGTACTAAAGGGATGCCGCCCTCTCTTGTAAGATGCTATCGCTCTCCAGCCCCAGGTTCCAGCACCTGGCTGTTGGCACCGATTTTTTAGCGGCAGGAGTGCGTCTAGCATACACCTACTGACCTCGTCATGGAGGAGACCACCAGCAAGGCTATAAACCCGCTGCCTCCACTCTGTTCTCTTCAGAGAAGTAAAACCATCGATCACAACACAGCTTGTTTTTTAACCTCCCTTCTGCCGATCACGGCTCTCACAGAACGTGTGACCATCTGCGTCCAACTAAAATTAATTACCAGACATGCAACACTAGAGAAAATGTTAGTGCGTGATGTTCGCCAGCACCATCCAAAGAAATGATCAACTATCCGATCACCAATCGTAAATCGCGATCTCATATGGAATGAACCATGGACCTTGCCGTTGGTGGGGAGGCTTGCGTGCCTCAGCGATACAGATGGCCGTACCATAGGTGCAACCACAACGGAGGGGTATCTGTTGAGAGGCCCGACAAACGTGTGGTTCCTGAAGAGGGGCAGCAGCCTTTTCAGTAGTTGCAGCGGCAACAGTCTGGATGATTGACTGATCTGGCCTTGTAACATTAACCAAAACGGCCTTGCTGTGCTGGTACTGCGAACGGCTGAAAGCAAGGGGAAACTACAGCCGTAATTTTTCCCGAGAACATGCAGCTTTACTGTATGATTGAATGATGATAGCGTCCTCTTGGGTAAAATATTCTGGAGGTAAAATAGTCCCCCATTCGGATCTCCGGGCGGGGACTACTCAAGAGGACGTCGTTATCAGGAGAAAGAAAACTGGCGTTCTACGGATCGGAGCGTGGAATATCAGAACCCTTCATCGGGCAGGTAGGTTAGAAAATTTAAAAAGGGAAATGGATAGGTTAAAGTTAGATATAGTGGGAATTAGTGAAGTTCGGTGGCAGGAGGAACAAGACTTTTGGTCAGGTGAATACAGGCTTATAAATACAAAATCAAATAGGGGTAATGCAGGAATAGGTTTAATAATGAATAAAAAAATAGGAGTGCGGGTAAGCTACTACAAACAGCATAGTGAACGCATTATTGTGGCCAAGATAGACACAAAGCCCATGCCTACTACAGTAGTACAAGTTTATATGCCAACTAGCTCTGCAGATGTTGAAGAAATTGATGAAATGTATGACGAGATAAAAGAAATTATTCAGGTAGTGAAGGGAGACGAAAATTTAATAGTCATGGGTGACTGGAATTCGTCAGTAGGAAAAGGGAGAGAAGGAAACATAGTAGGTGAATATGGATTGGGGGGAAGAAATGAAAGAGGAAGCCGCCTTGTAGAATTTTGCACAGAGCATAACTTGATCATAGCTAACACTTGGGTCAAGAATCATAAAAGAAGGTTGTATACCTGGAAGAATCCTGGAGATACTAAAAGGTATCAGATAGATTATATAATGGTAAGACAGAGATTTAGGAACCAGGTTTTAAATTTTAAGGCATTTCCAGGGGCAGATGTGGATTCTGACCACAATCTATTGGTTATGAACTGCAGATTGAAACTGAAGAAACTGCAAAAAGGTGGGAATTTAAGGAGATGGGACCTGGATAAACTGAAAGAACCAGAGGTTGTAGAGAGTTTGAGGGAGAGCATAAGGGAACAATTGACGGGAATGGGGGAAAGAAATACAGTAGAAGAAGAATGGGTAGCTCTGAGGGATGAAGTAGCGAAGGCAGCAGACGATCAAGTAGGTAAAAAGACGAGGGCTAATAGAAATCCTTGGGTAACAGAAGAAATATTGAATTTAATTGATGAAATCAGAAAATATAAAAATGTAGTAAATGAAGCAGGCAAAAAGGAATACAAACGTCTCAAAAATGAGATCGACAGGAAGTGCAAAATGGCTAATCAGGGATGGCTAGAGGGCAATGTAAGGATGTAGAGGCTTGTCTCACTAGGGGTAAGATAGATACTGCCTACAGGAAAATTAAAGAGACCTTTGGAGAGAAGAGAACCACTTGTATGAATATCAAGAGCTCAGATGGCAACCCAGTTCTAAGCAAAGAAGGGAAGGCAGAAAGGTGGAAGGAGTATATAGAGGGTTTATACAAGGGCAATGTACTTGAGGACAATATTATGGAAATGGAAGAGGATGTAGATGAAGACGAAATGGGAGATAAGATACTGCGTGAAGAGTTTGACAGAGCACTGAAAGACCTGAGTCGAAACAAGGCCCTGGGAATAGACAACATTCCATTAGAACTACTGATGGCCTTGGGAGAGCCAGTCATGACAAAACTCTACCATCTGGTGAGCAAGATGTATGAGACAGGCGAAATACCCTCAGACTTCAAGAAGAATATAATAATTCCAATCCCAAAGAAAGCAGGTGTTGACAGATGTGAAAATTACCGAACTATCAGTTTAATAAGTCACAGCTGCAAAATACTAACGCGAATTCTTTACAGACGAATGGAAAAACTGGTAGAAGCGGACCTCGGGGAAGATCAGTTTGGATTCCGTAGAAATGTTGGAACACGTGAGGCAATACTAACCTTGCGACTTATCTTAGAAGAAAGATTAAGAAAAGGCAAACCTACGTTTCTAGCATTTGTAGACTTAGAGAAAGCGTTTGACAATGTTAACTGGAATACTCTCTTTCAAATTCTGGAGGTGGTAGGGGTAAAATACAGGGAGCGAAAGACTATTTACAATTTGTACAGAAACCAGATGGCAGTTATAAGAGTCGAGGGGCATGAAAGGGAAGCAGTGGTTGGGAAAGGAGTGAGACAGGGTTGTAGCCTGTCCCCGATGTTATTCAATCTGTATATTGAGCAAGCAGTAAAGGAAACAAAAGAAAAATTCGGAGTAGGTATTAAAATTTATGGAGAAGAAGTAAAAACTTTGAGGTTCGCCGATGACATTGTAATTCTGTCAGAGACAGCAAAGGACTTGGAAGAGCAGTTGAACGGAATGAACAGTGTCTTGAAAGGAGGATATAAGATGAACATCAACAAAAGCAAAACAAGGATAATGGAATGTAGTCAAATTAAATCGGGTGATGCTGAGGGAATTAGATTAGGAAATGAGACACTTAAAGTAGTAAAGGAGTTTTGCTATTTAGGGAGTAAAATAATTGATGATGGTCGAAGTAGAGAGGATATAAAATGCAGACTGGCAATGGCAAGGAAATCGTTTCTGAAGAAGAGAAATTTGTTTGGTGCAGGTCTTTCTATTTGACGCCACTTCGGCGACCTGCGTGTCGATGGGGATGAAATGATGATGATTAGGACAACACAACACCCAGTCCCTGAGCGGAGAAAATTTCCGACCCAGCCGGGAATCGAACCCGGGCCCTTTGGATTGACAGTCTGTCACGCTGACCACTCAGCTACCGGTGCGGACAGTATAGATGTAAGTGTCAGGAAGTCTTTTCTGAAAGTATTTGTATGGAGTGTAGCCATGTATGGAAGTGAAACATGGACAATAACTAGTTTGGACAAGAAGAGAATAGAAGCTTTCGAAATGTGGTGCTACAGAAGAATGCTGAAGATAAGGTGGGTAGATCACGTAACTAATGAGGAGGTATTGAATAGGATTGGGGCGAAGAGAAGTTTGTGGCACAACTTGACTAGAAGAAGGGATCGGTTGGTAGGACATGTTTTGAGGCATCAAGGGATCACAAATTTAGCATTGGAGGGCAGCGTGGAGGGTAAAAATCGTAGAGGGAGACCAAGAGATGAATACACTAAGCAGATTCAGAAGGATGTAGGTTGCAGTAGGTACTGGAAGATGAAGAAGCTTGCACAGGATAGAGTAGGATGGAGAGCTGCATCAAACCAGTCTCAGGACTGAAGACCGCAACAACAACATATGGAATAAAATGTGCAAACTAACTGGTATAATATTACATGCATGGAAACAAAGTATTGTCGCCTTAGAAAGTATGACAACGTTGGACATTGGCCAGAGCATCTGAAAAACAAGAAAAAGAAAACGTGCTTTACTGCATATTCTCGAACGAAATACATTAAATGTAATAAATCTCTTTGTTTCACTAAAGCCAGGAACTGATTCTTAGATGTTCATGTAAAGTAACAACCATGCTCTAAAAACCCTTGTTAAGTGGTTTTAAAATGGAATTTGAATTCTTTTATATATTATTTTCCTTTTTTCCTTTATTAAACTGCGTCTAATTGTATAATTAAAATTTTTATTTGGATTCTATCACCAGGTACTGTGAAATCCCAAACCTCCTGAGTGAAAAAAACAAATCCTGCCCAATGATGCCATATGGATTCGTCCCAAATTTCCCTCCAAAAGCTAAAAAGCTCACATAGCCTTACAAATATGCATTATTCCAATCATAATGCATGCAGATACGCAAAAAATATTTTTCTCACAAATTAATGAAATTTTGGCTAGAAAGCGTCTCGGTTCTGCAGAGTAGCTTCCAGTGTGGAAGAAAAGTATTCATTTCGTTTTGGTGAACACTTTTAAGGGATTACGAATTTGATGTATACATAAGTGATCCATCAGCCAAATGAAACTTGACATCATTCCGATATGTCTGTCGTATTTTCAGACCTTACTGTGATAAACTCCTTTTCATCTAACCAAGAAACATGCTGGCTAGTAAGCAGATTTCAAAAACTTAAACTGTCACCAACATTCCTACTGTCGTTTATGTGTTAGTCTGCTTAATATAAATTCTCTATAAATAGACTGATAGACTGGAAAGTACTGTAGTTGCCTTCCTGAGGTAACATCTAGTGAGAATGTGAAACTAAACGTAACAAACAACATGGTGGAAAAAATAAATAAATTAGAACATCAGCAAAAGAGAGACGTATCAATGGGCACAAAAACAAATCACGGCGAAGGAGGAAATGTGTGCCATTAAAGGTTCAGCCAAAACCCACAGCAGTTAATGATACCCAAACGATTCTTCAATAATGCCCTATTAGTGTTCAACGTCGTTTCTGTGCTTCCACGATTCTCTTTATAAAGAAATGCTCTCTCCCCCCACCCCCTCCCCCCTCTCACTCTATCTATCTATCTTTCTATCTATATTTGTGTTTTAAACAAATTATCTCATACTTTTTGCATTATGATATACACTAAAGCGCCGAAGAAACTGGTATAGGCACGTGTATTCAAATACAGAGATATGTATACATGCATAATACGACGCTGAGGTCGGCAACACTTACATACGGCATACGGCAACAACTGTCTCGCGAAGTTGTTAGGTCGGATACTGCTGATACAATGGCAGGTTATCAAGATTTGAGTGAATTAGAACGTTGTGTTATAGTGGGCGATGGGTCACAGCATCTCCAAGGTAGCGATGAAGTCGGGATTTTCCCGTTCGACCATTTCGCGAGTGTACTGTAAATGTTAGGAAATGCGGTTAAACATGAAATTTCCGACATCGCAGCGGCCGGAAAAAGATCCTGCAAGAATGAGACCAACAACGACTGAAGAGAATCGTTCAAAGTGACAGAAGTGCAACCCTTCCGCAAATTGTAGCAGATTTCAACACTGGGTAATCAACAAGTGTCAGCCTGCGAACCATTCAACAAAACATTACCAATATGGGCTTTCGGAGCCGAATGCGCACTCGTGTACCCTTGATGACTGCACGATACAAAGCTTTATGCCTCGCCTAGGCCCGTCAACACCGACATTGGACCGTTGGTGACTGGAAACATGCTGCCTGGTCGGACGAGTCTCGTTTTAAATTGTATCGAGCGCGTGTATGGGTATGGAGAGAACCTCATGAATCCTTGGACCTTACCTGTCAGCAGGAGGCTGTTCAAGCTGATGGAGGCTCTGTAATGGTGTGGGTCGTGTGCAGTTGGAGTGATATGGGACCCCTGATACGTCTAGATACGACTCTGACAGGTGACAAGTACGTAAGCATCCTGTCTGATCACCTGCATCCACTCATGTCCATTGTGCATTCCGACGGACTTGAGCAATTCCAGCAGAGCAATGCGACACCGCACACGTCCAGAATTGCTACAGAATGACTCCAGGAACACTCTTCCGAGTTTAAACACTTCCACTGGACACCAAACTGCCCAAACATGAATATTATTGAGCTTATGTGGGATGCCTTGCAACGTGCTGTACAGAAGAGATCTCCACCCCCTCACACTCTTACAGATTTATGGACAGCCCTGCAGGATTCATGGTGTCAGTTCCCTCCAGCACTACTTCAGACATTAATCGAGTCTATGCCACATCGTGGGGTTGGGTTGTTTGGGGGAAGAGACCAAACAGCGAGGTCATCGGTCTCATTGGATTAGGGAAGGATGGGGAAGGAAGTCGGCCGTGCCCTTTCAAAGGAACCATCCCGGCATTTGCCTGGAGCGATTTAGGGAAATCACGCCACGTCGTGTCGCGACACTTCTGCGTGCTCGCGGGAGCCCTACACAATATTAGGCATGTGTACCAGTTTCTTTGGCACTTCAGTGTACGTGGTGTGTCCACAAGTCTCCACTGCCCACTACAGGTCGTCCCAAAGACTATTTCCACTGGACTAATATGATGTAGGGTCGTCTTTTACAAGTAGTACCGCGTTTAATTTTCGGGGAAAGCTTTAGACTGTATTTTGATACAGAGAAGACGAAATTTCCATCCATCCTGAAGAATAACGTGACTTGGCATACAATCAGAAGTCTAGTTCATACCAGTAATGACGTTGCGATTTAGGTCGTGGCTTTGAGCAGGCCAGTGCTGCATATCCTCCTGATTTTCTTCAGGTCACAATCCTATCGGCCTCTTTTATTTTTTGGATAAGTATTTTCATGGCGCAGTGTAGGAAGTACGCCGTTGTCTCAAATTGCGTTCATTTTACTCGTTAATCGTCCGTGACACTACATCCTCTGTGTTTCACCAGGTGCCCGTCATCTCCACACACAGCCGTATTTCACCTCATCGCTTGCATTACTCCACGACTAATGGCGGCGTTTCCAGCACTACTACTGACAAGGTGGCTCAGTGGTAAGACGCTGGATTCGTATTCGTATTCGAGTTCAAATATAAGTTCGGCCTTCCTGATTGAGATTATCTGCAGTTTCCCTAAATCGCTTAAGGAAACTACCTGGATGGCTCCTATGAAAAGGGCATGGACATTTCCTTCCTCAACTCGAGCTCGTGCGCCGTCTTTAATGATCTTATCGTTGACTGTACGTGAAATCTTTACTTCCCTTCCTTCTTTGAGCACATCAAGCGGCGACGAGCATTCGTTCTTGTGACCAATGGCATCCGGGCAGAGCATGACCATGGAAATTAAATCGTATTGTTGGTGCGTATCACTTTGATTGTATAAGGGGCAGTGAAATGAAAACGAGACAGATGGAAATGAAAGTAAATAAACTGTATATTATTTCAAAATTAATGGCCGTAACTGCTAATACATTTATCCTATCGTGAGACAAGAGAGTCAATGCCTTCATGGAAAAAAGTCTGCGATGCCTACGAAACCACCATTGTACCCAGGTATGCACTTGTTCATCCGAAGCAAACCTACGCCCACGAACGTCTTTCTTCAGACCTCCAAAAATGTGGAAATCGCATTGGAAGAGTTCGGGACTGTATGGAGGATGTATAAGGGTTTTCTAGCGACACTTATTCGAAGCAACAGACACGCCAGCTCTCGGGAAGTCATGATGGCCTTTTTCATTGAATGCAAGGGCCCACTGCATTTGACTTTCTGAAACATGGCGCCACGATTAACGTACGGCGGTACGAGGACACTGCAAAAATTGAAGAGCGTCATCTAGTCCATAATCCCAGGGATAGTATCACTCCGTTGCAGGATAATGCCCGCCCGCATGTTAGCAAGATTGTTCCGAGTACGCTGCAGAAGCTTCACTGGGAAGCCCTTACACAACCTCCATAAAGTCCCGACCTCTCCCAATGCGATTTGGATATTTTGGGGGTCCTGAAGAAATACATTCGTGGCCGTAGTTTTGCTGCGGACGACACCCCTGAGTACAATCATGGTTGTGAAGGCAACAGCAAACAGTTTTTCATGAAGCCATTGACCATCTTTTCTCACAGTAAGATAAATGTACTAACAGCTTTGGTGATTACTTTTGTAATAGTAAAGAGTTTACTTACTTTTTTTCCATCTGTCACGTTTTCATTAGTCTCCTCCTTATGCCTGAATCGTGTAGGATATGCTCTGCTATAGCTGGCAAGAATATATGACGAATGGTTGGTACAATGCACACGCAAAGAGATAGTTGTTGGATGACCCTGGGCGCATACACTACTACCCATTAAAATTGCTACACCAAGAATAAATGCAGATGATAAACGGGTATTCATTGGACAAATATATTATACTAGAACTCACATGTGATTACATTTTCACGCAATTTGGGTGCATAGATCCTGAGAAATCAGTACCCAGAACAACCACCTCTGGCCGTAATAACGGCCTTGATATGCCTGGGCATTGAGTCAAACAGAGCTTCGATGGCGTGTACAGGTACAGCTACCTATTCAGCTTCAACACGATACCACAGTTCATCAAGGGTAGTGACTGGCGTATTGTGACGAGCCAGTTGCTCGGCCACCATTGACCAAACGTTTTCAGTTGGTGAGAGATCTGGAGAATGTGCTGGCCAGGGCAGCAGTTGCACATTCTCTGTATCCAGAAAGGCCCGTACAGGACCTGCAACATGCGGTCCTGCATTATCCTGCTGAAATGTAGGGTTTCGCAAGGATCGAATGAGGGGTAGAGCCACGGATCGTAACACATCTGAAATGTAACGTCCACTGTTCAAAGAGCCGTCAATGCGAATAAGAGGTGACCGAGACGTGTAACCAATGGCACCCCATACCATCACGCCGGGTGATACGCCAGTATGGCGATGACGAATACACGCCTGCAATGTGCGTTCACCGTGATGTCGCCAAACACGGATGCGACCACCATGATGCTGTAAACAGAACCTAGATTCATCCGAAAAAATGACGTTTTGCCATTCGTGCACCCAGGTTCGTCGTTGAGTACACCATCGCAGACGCTCTCGTCTGTGATGCAGCGTCAAGGGTAACCGCAGCCATGGTCTCCGTGCTGATAGTTCAAGCTGCTGCAAACGTCGTCGAACAATTCGTGCAGATGGTTGTTGTCTTGCAAACGTCCCCATCTGTTGACTCAGGGATCGAGACGTGGCTGCACGATCCGTTACAGCCATGCGGATAAGATGCCTGTCATCTCGACTGCTAGTGATACGAGGCCGTTGGGATCGAGCACGGCGTTCCGTATTACGCTCTTGAACCCACCGATTCCATATTCTGCTAACAGTCATTGGATCTTGACCAACGCGAGCAGCAGTGTCGCGATACGATAAACCGCAATCACGATAGCCTACAATCCGATCTTTATCAAAGTCGGAAACGTGATGGTACGCATTTCTCCTCCTTACACGAGGCATAAGAACAACGTTTCACCAGGCAACGCCGGTCAACTGCTGTTTGTGTATGACAAATCGGTTGGAAGCTTTCCTCATGTCAGCACGTTGTAGGTGTCGCCACCGGCGCCAACCTTGTGTGAATGCTCTGAAAAGCTAATCATTTGCTTATCACAGCATCTTCTTCCTGTCGGTTAAATTTCGCGTCTGTAGCACGTCTTCGTCGTGTAGCAATTTTAATGGCCAGTAGTGTATAACTTTTGTGCTAAAAGTATGCGTCGTTGTAATTCAACTATCTCCGTTGACTAATTGTGACATAAACTGTATCTGTCACTTTGACATGTTGCACTTGGATTTAATATCATTAGATGAATAGCCTGAAGTCACACAAATCTAGAGAGGTATCTGGAGACTTTTCGCCAAATGGTGTGTGAATTGTACCGCTATAAGAACATTAACAAGAAGTAGTATTCCAATGCTAACACAAGAAGGAAGCGAGTGTACAGCACAGTATGTCAAAGAAAACAGGTGCTACTCCGCAACACAAGGAACATAACTACTTGTGTCTTGTGATTTGTTTCAGAACGATCGATCGATGTGTCGAATATGCCACCCACAACCGACGGCGTCAGCGCAGCGCCACAGAACTGCATCGAAAAGTCTTCTTCGTCACCTTGCCTCAGCACGCCCAAGTTCCGGTCAGAGATTCACATCCAGCTGCAGCCCCCTGCTGGTTCGAGAGCGAGCGCCGGTTCGTCGGTAGGAGTAAGTGCCAGTGCGAGCACCTCTGACATTCACCAGACAGGCCACTCTGTCAGGAAATTTTGCAGCGGACCTCAAGTGCCCGACGTTACCGCAACCTCACATCGACCGACGATTAATGGCACTTTACGTAGTCGAGAAGCCTCCATTCACCGAGACAACGATTGCGCGACACTCCACGCAGGCAGTCGAAATAATACGCTAGCTGTGTCCACGGCCACGGGTGTTCGCTGTAGTAGCGCCGTCCGAGGCACAGAAAGCACCGACGCGGTTCCGGGTTTGGACGGGGCGACGACACGTGACCTGGCGACGGGTTCAGTGGACAATATCGGCAAGCGCCCGGCGCACCACGTGCGCATGTGCAGCAGTCCGCTGGAGTCGGCGACCGTTTCGCCAGACGTTGTCCTCCAAGTGAACCAGAGGAGCGCTCCCACGCCGTACCTCAACAACTCCCTGGACTCCTCCGTGTCGCGAGGCCGCAAGAAGGCGGGCGTGCTGCGGCTGAGCTGCGACTGGCCGGCAGACGGACACTTCCGCAGCGCCAGCACGCCGTGCACGCCGCTGCACGCCCACCTGCCGCCCCCGCCGCAGCCCGCGTCAGCCGATGCCGCCCACGCCAACTCTGCCGCCCCCGGCGTCTTCTCCAAGAAGCCCGAAGGCCCGGTGGCGGTGGCGGCGGCAACAGCGGCGTCCCCTGGGCGAGCGCACAAGCGGGCCAACGTCCCCGAGGAAGCACGTCTTCACAGCCCCCGCAGTCGCAGTCCCGTACCCTGGTGCTCTTGTTGGGGGAACGGTTGCATCTAATTCGTCACTCCGTTCTATCCTTTCAGACTCTTTTCTGAACTGTCTACGATTAATCTCCTAGAATCTAGTGAGGTTGATGGCTACAATGTCTTTCGCGATGCAGTCCTCGGATAAAAAGCTGTCGGTTAACTTGCCGCGTCAAATTCGATAAATTCCCAGGCTTTTGAAGACTGTCTCCTTGACTGTCGTCAAGAGCTAAGTCTGACGTGAAACTGGGGACGCAGCCGAATTAGCCCAGTGCTGTACTGAACATCGAGTCAATTCGAGTACAGATATTTTGAAAAACCGGGAGTGGCCGAGCACAGTCTAATGAATAAACACAAGTTTGTGTTTAACATACGAGGACTATGGTTAATTCTTCGAACTACTGGAACTCTGTGATTAGGGAAGCTGTGGAAATTACACTGTGCGGTAGCAACTTCATGAGAAACATCGGCTATGCACTTAGCAATGCACGGAAACGGGACGCTCGGCAAAGAAAGACCATACAGGAAGGCTTCATACAGCTTACTGCTTCTACATCTACATCCATACTCCGCAAGCTCCTGACGGTGTGTGGCGGAGGGTACCTTGAGTACCTCTATCGGTTCTCCCTTCTATTCCAGTTTCGTATTGTTCGTGGAAAGAAGGATTGTCGGTATGCCTATGTGTGGGCTCTAATCTCTCTCATTTTATCCTCATGGTCTCTTCGCGAGATATACGTAGGCGGGAGCAATATACTGCTTGACTCCTCGGTGAAGGTATGTTCTCGAAACTTTAACAAAAGCCCGTACCGAGCTACTGAGCGTCTCTCCTGCAGAGTCTTCCACTGGAGTTTATCTATCATCTCCGTAACGCTTTCGCGATTACTAAATGATCCTGTAGCGAAGCGCGCTGCTCTCCGTTGGATCTTCTCTATCTCTTCTATCAACCCTATCTGGTACGGATCCTACACTGCTGAGCAGTATTCTAGCAGTGGGCGAACAAGCGTACTGTAATCTACTTCCTTTGTTTTCGGATTGCATTTCCTTACGATTCTTCGAATGAATCTCAGTCTGGCATCTGCTTTACCGGCGATCAACTTTATATGATCATTCCATTTTGAATCACTCCTAATGCGTACTCCCAGACAATGTGTGGAATTAACTGCTTCCAGTTGCTGACCTGCTATATTGTAGCTAAATGATAAGGGACCTTTCTTTCTATGTATTCGCAGCACATTACACTTGTCTACATTGAGATTCAATTGCCATTCCCTGCACCATAAGTCAATTCGCTGCAGATCCTCCTGCAATTCAGTACAATTTTCCATTGTTACAACCTCTCGATATACCACAGCATCATTCACAAAAAGCCTCAGTGAACTTCCGATGTCATCCACAAGGTCATTTGTGTATATTGTAAATAGCAACGGTCGTACGACACTCTCCAGCGGCACACCTGAAATCACTCTTACTTCGGAAGACTTCTCTCCATTGAGAATGACGCGCTGAGTTCTGTTATCTAGGATCTCTCCAAACCAATCACACAATTGGTCTGATAGTCCATATGCTCTTACTTTGTTCATTAAACGACTGTGAGGAACTGTATCGAACGCCTTGCGGAAGTCAAGAAACACGGCATCTACCTGATAACCCGTGTCTATGGCCCTCTGAGTCTCGTGGACGAATAGCGCGAGCTGGGTTTCACACGATCGTCTTTTTTGAAACCCATGCTGATTCCTACAGAGTAGATTTCTAGTCTCCAGAAAAGTCATTATACTCGAACACAATACGTGTTCCAAAATTCTACAACTGATCGACGTTAGAGATATAGGTCTTTAGTTCTGCACATCTGTTCGACGTCCCTTCTTGAAAAGGGGATGACCTGTTCCCTTTCCCAATCCTTTGGAACGCTATGCTCTTCTAGAGACCTACGGTACACCGCTGCAAGAAGGGGGGGGGGGGGGGGGGGCAAGTTCCTTCGCGTACTCTGTGTAAGGATATGAGTGATGGCGCTGCAAGGGCCGCTGCACTAGAGGGCATCTGTATACAGACTCCCTAGGCTGGACAGAGAGTGCAAACGTAATCTCTTTGTTCAGAGGGTGTCATCTCAGCATTCATCGTGTTCTTGATGCCATAACTATATAATCTACTCATCATCCTCTGGACATAAATGTGGAAGTTTCGCCAGCGTCACAACAGCAGTGATGATTAACGGAGGCACTCATCAAAAGCTTTAAATTTTGGCCATATTTGACGCTGCAAATTAGCAGAGAACTCTTTATCCTAATGAGACTGATATTTTTGTCGACTGGTCTCATTTCTCATTTACCTATATCAGACTGTACTGCACCGTTCTCAATAGTGTCTCTGGTCCAAAAATCCAATGCATCTCTCATTTCTAATTCATAGAGGTATCCCTATATCCTATTTGGCACTGATATATTAAAACTTAAAGTAAACTAAACTTTCATTAAAATAACTTTGTGACTGACGCTTCAGCGAGTCAGTGTTCGAGCTGTAAGCTCTTTACACTGCTTTCCTGCAGGATGTAGGCCTAGCGTTTGATGGCGCACGTTGTCACTGTAGGAAGGAAACGCAATCAGCACATTCTTCTTCAGTCCGTTAATCCAAGCTTTCTGAGCTGAAATCACTATTTTATGTCCAAGTATTTCCTCAGTTGTCCTGATAAAAATAAGTGGACCGCTTTTCTGACGTGTCGCTGAGATGTCCTTTCCAGTGCTAGTTTCTTCTTCTAGCACTCATTGGATCTAATGCAGACAATATAGAGTTTCTCATATACTTCCATCAAAAGACAAAACTTTTATGAATGTGAGTGGTCAGAGATAACTGATACCTGTTACATGCTGGTCATGTGACTCCACGTAACACACGGCAAGCTAGTGAACTCCTAACGAGTGTGCGTGTGACTCTCATTAAACTGTTGTAACATTCTCCGCTTTTAAGACACGATACCTCACAGACCATACTAGATCTACTCATTTCAGGCTCACACGACGTATTTTGTGTCTTAAGGCACGGACTTTAGGAACTCACAATAAATCACCTACAAACGGAACAAAAAAACCTTAGCTATTTCGTTGATGGAAGCCTGTTCATTTCAAACCCACCGCTTCCCTCACACTTAAAGCAAAGTGCTACAAACCAACTGCCAATGTCCATCAGCGATTGCTGCTGATATGGCACGCCAGTGCTGTCAGATCCCCTACTGGTGATTTCAAGTTAACTGCAAGCAGTGTTTAAACAAAGTTCATCCAGCGTTCTGGTGAATAACAGCAGTTATCAGATCTGGCAGATAAGAGAAAATGGTAAACAGCCACAAACTTCGTATATGCAGGATCACTACGTAAGCTTATTATACAATAAGTTACAAAAAAACTCTAGGGACAGCAACCAGATGTGACAGCCAAGTATCGCAGTGATGCTACTTCCCTTATATTGCTAAAAATATTTCAGCAGTTTCCAGCCAAATAAGTTCTGTCTCTTACAATTATTGTTTATAATGATCCCAGGTCAAC
Organism: Schistocerca serialis cubense; assembly: GCF_023864345.2. Taxonomy (NCBI): domain Eukaryota; kingdom Metazoa; phylum Arthropoda; class Insecta; order Orthoptera; family Acrididae; genus Schistocerca; species Schistocerca serialis. Next base: position 88,156,693 of record NC_064640.1, on the reverse strand, counting down.
TGAACAAACTGACCAACTCATAGAATGAACCACAAATTTTAACTAACAGAATAAACTTAATAGATGTAAATAAAACCAGTTTCCTTAGTAGCTGAAGCTTATCCCATTAATTTAAAGTGAACAACATGAGTTGCCAAAAACTGATGTGGCATTATTTCCGAATATATTGCGAGATTCTTGAGACAGAGGATATCTTAAAACTGGCTTTCTTCCTTGTACCTGCTGTCATTTACAACACGTCTATGTTCTGAACACTGCTGAAAGTCGTATCTCTTATGTCAGTACAAGTATAAACGAAAATTATTAGAAGTTCATCCATTTGTATCTCTATTGTAAACCAAAACCAGACACACTTGCAGGTCGTCTCTTCGTTTACCATGCAATATTAAATCACCAGTGAATGTATTATCTTTTACATACTGTCTGAAAAGTGTAATCTATTGTGGTTTTTTGAGTCATTTCTAGTGCTTTCAGTGAGTGGTTTTCTTTAGAAGGCCATATCAGGTAAATTTCCTTTCAAGGACTAGTACATATCTGTGCAAAAATGACTATGTCACGACTCTAAATAATAAAGCGGATAGTCAAATCGGTGTTCCTTCGTTGAGATATTTTCTAAATGATATACAGTAGAATGTCTGGTTGTAGGCTGTAATTTGTTCAGGACTGGGAGCAGTGAATGTGAATTACTAAGGACAGGAAACGAAGTGATATGTAATAACGTATGAAATTTTCATATTGAGGTTGAGGTGATGCTGTTGTGAATAGTGTCTTTGACATTTGATTGTTTTATTGATTCATGTTCCATATTCCAGTAAAAAGTTTTGGCATTTTTTATACACTTTGTCAATAAAACTAGCCATGCAAATAAGCGTATGTTCTTTTCACATATCCCTTCAATGCACAGTAAACTGATGTCGTGTGTGTGTGTGTGTGTGTGTGTGTGTGTGTGTGTGTGCGTGTGTGTGCGGCGGGGAAGGAGTGTGGCGGAAGAGAGAGAGGAAGATTTGTGAGAGAGTGATCGAAAAAAAGATAATGTGTATTTATTTGCATTAGATGGGCCTGATCCCAACATTGCATCATTTGTATTCACTACTTGAAACTATCACAAGACTGAGTGTAGCAGAAGTGTTTTGAGAGATTAGAAGAAATACTTGAAGAAAGATTTGTTTCATTGAAACATATTTAGGATGGAACTAAATATAAATAAATAACATCGCATTTTTATTTATATTTAATTCATACTCCTACTTTCTATCATCTGTCTACAAACGTGTTGTATTTTCAAACACATGATCCAGAAAATTATCACTGGAAAGCAACTTGCAGCAGAACAAACTGTAAGATGTCTGCCATTTAAGATTACATTATATAATATTCTCATAAACGTTGCGATCACAAATGATAATTCATGCTACCTTTCATTGCAGGTATTCAACATTCTATACAAACTACACTCTAAGACAAAAAAAAAACGATGTAGCACGAAGGAGTTACGAAAATTAGTCACAAACTGATATACGTACATGTATCGACATAAAATTCAAAATTTTAAGCTTCGGTGGCAGATGGATGAATGTGTGACACCGCAGTGGACTTAAATCGCGCAGCTGGCAAGGATGGTAAACATGGGACATGTCGATACCAGAGCGTAAAGTCTTTGCAAACGTCTTTCTGTGTACTCACTTGGACAGTAGCTACACCTTGCAGACAGGCACGTGAACAATACACGCAGACGTCCGCATTTCAGAGAGGACATGTTGTTGGGCTCAAAGAAACGGGCTGGAGTAATCGGCGAGTCGCTCAACATTTGAAACTAGCAATTCCACTGTTCGCTGATACTGACAGAAGTGGGTCAGCTGTCGCCAAACATAGGGTCACGAAGGAAGCAGTAGATCTAGAGAGATGACGTATCATGAGGACCGAGGAATCGTCAGAGAGCCCCGGATTCATCATTATCATCAATCCGACGTGCAACTGGTGCTTCAGTGACCAATAGAACAGTTAATAGGTGGCTCACAGAAATGGGACTGAGCTCACGGCACCCCTTGCGCTGACTACCATTGACCTCTATACACCAACAAACTCGTTTGCAGTGATGTCGAACACATTCGGCCTCGAATCTCGTGACCGGAGTATAATTGTCTTCAGCGATGAGTCCCTCTTCGAATTGAGCCCCGACGACCACCGAGACGCCCTCGACAGCTGTGTGATACCAACCTGACTGCCGCCCGCCATACGGCCCGGCAACCGGGAGTGCAATTTCGTCTCATAGTAGGACCTCTTCAGCAAGATAATGCCCGCCCTCATACGGCGCGAGTTTTCGTGCTTGACAGACACTACCTTGGCCAGCGAGGTCGCTGGATCTCTCTTCAGCTGAGAACGTTTGGAGTGTTATGTGAAGGGCCTCCAATTAGCTCGGAATTTTGGCGATCTAACGCGCCAGATAGACATATTTTGGCACGACATTCCTCAGGAGGGCATCAAACAATGCTATCAGTCAGTGCCAAGCCGAGTAACTCCCTGTATAATGGCAAGAGGTTGACCAACGCATTAAAAATGACTCTGAGCACTATGGGACTTAACATCTGAGGTCAGCAGTCCCCTAGAACTTGGAACTACTTAAACCTAACTAACCTAAGGACATCACACACATCCATGCCCGGGCAGGATTCGTACTTGCGACCGTAGCGGTCTCGCGGTCCCAGACCGAAGCGCCAAGAACAGCTCGGCCACAAAGGCCGGCTGACCAACGCATTATTGATGTACTCAATTTGTGAAGTTCTTTCTCTTAATAAATCATCTGTTTTTTCTGAAATTGTAACCATTTTTTTGCCTGCACATGTTCATCATATCTACCGATATCCGCCCCGTTTGCATTCTTTTTTCTTTTTTTTTTGTCTTAAAATGGCTCTGAGCACTATGCGACTTAACTTCTGAGGTCATCAGTCGCCTAGAACTTAGAACTAATTAAACCTAACTAACCTAAGGACATCACACACATCCATGCCCGAGGCAGGATTCGAACCTGCGACCGTAGCGGTCGCTCGGCTCCAGAGTGTAGCGCCTAGAACCGCACGGCCACTCCGGCCGGCTTTTTGTCTTAGAGTGTACTCAAAATCTGTACTCAGCATACCTTAACGAAAGGACATAAATTCTTGAAACTAAAGCGTAATTGGTATTTAAATTTAAGACAACTTTTTTCATTTAAGCTTCCTTTCACAATCATTGTCTGTTGTTAAGCATTTGCTTTGTAGATAAGTGCGTTATTTCCTGTTCTACAGTAGTTGGTGATTGGTAGTGCCGTCTATATACTGTACTAGCTTCTTTAAGGCATTCTCAAGCAGGTTATGAAGCCTCCAAATGTTCCATCTGGTTTCGTTCATATTTATTTATTTCACAATTGGTCTAGCGGTACTGCACAAACTTTTTCTTTCGTTTGTCTAGTTAATTCCTCATACACAGGGGCGAAAATAATATTGGCGTAGAAAGTGTTTTGTGCCATCGTCAAAGACATCGTTAGAAATTGAATGGATGCAGTTACAAAGAAGGATAGGAAGCTATCTCGCTCAAGAGTCTCGAGAGAAATGGCCAAACTCTCAAGACTCTCGTAAAACATCACGAGAACTGTTGAAATGTGCTGTTGTTTCTTGACCGTGTATGCAAATCTACGTATTTTTAGTGTAAAAATTACTTCTTAGGAGTGCGGCTATAGCTGTGCATACAGAGATTTAGTTGTGTATCTAGGCGGCTGCCTCGGACTGAGCCGCGGCTCTTGCGCGTACGAAACGAACGCTCACGACAGTTGCGCGTATCGATATGACGCTTTAAACGGCCACATTTTTGGCTCATCTACCAGGATATCTGTGGTAAGTTAAGATGGGAACAACAGAATATTTACAAGAAAAAATGGCACAACTAAACCCAGCCTTCAGAAGCAAACGCTTTTTAGTAATTTCAGTTGGACATAGTTGTATTTGGTCTTCCACTGAATCTACGGCTTTTCATTTTTAAAAACTTTGTATCCAGAATCATAGCTACTAAGGGAAAAAAAAGAAAACACGCCAAGATGAACAGAAAAGATCTTGTTTTATGTTCAGTAAGAAATAAAATAAGAACACAGTTTATTTAGCTCCTAACGTAAACAATTTAGGTTTTCCTATATCGAAGCTATTATATAGTTCGGCAATTTTCCTTATATTTTCAACTTTACACCTAACACGTCCAGAGCTGAACCTCAAACATGAAAAATAATTCCAGTCGAAAAGTATGCATGTGTGTCAAAGCATGTTTGGGGGTGCGTAATAAGTTGCAATGGAATCGGAGACTTGTAATTCATTGAAGGAATAACAGGGAACATGGCGTATAAAGGCAAACATGAGCAAATTCGAAAGAAAACTAGTTTTTGATTTGATAGAGAGGTAAATTTAGTACCCACTGCCACACACCATATGTTATTTTTCTGAGTATAAACATAGATGAAAAAAGTTTTGTCTCCCAATATCACAGTGATACTAAGAATGCTGCCACAAATGTTATATTGCAATTCCAATACAACACTCCAAAACAGCCGCAGACATTCAAGTCACGTGATTTGCATACGCTACAATTTATCACCTGTCTTAGTATCGTACTCTAAAAACAATCAGATTGCAAATAAAAATGATATTGTGGAGCCATTGCAGAAGCATGAGACCAAATTTTGGCAGTGAAGAGAACGAAAATGATAAATTCCATTATTTTTCATTTATTTGTCAGGTTCCGTTCGACCATACCAGCCAAATTTATTTAGAGATGTAACGAGTTAGTAGGCCCTTCGTAGTTTAGGGAATGCTGATCAGAAAATTTATAAACAAAAGAACTAAAGAATTAACAAAATACGGAAAAATTATGAGAGGAAAGTTCTCAACTACAGCGAGGAACTTCTGTAAAAACAGAATGCTACACCCTCAAGCACTGTGTTCAATGGTACCAGAGTATATGCAGATACCGAGGGGCTGTAGATTTAGTGATTCATTTGTCAAGTCATCGGCGATCGGATGGCGCTCCGGAAGCCAGTCTGTGCGTCCACTGTTTTGACTCTGCAGCCAGTAGCCGTGCAACGTTCATTCTAGGATATAACCATACCCCGCCCACGAGTATGTACTCCTGTTAAATAGCTAACCATTTTAACAGAGTCGCATTATGAGCCTGCAGGAAGTTGTATAGACGTATGGACGGATCGCTGATAAGTTAGGCACAATGTATCGGTGGTGTGTCGCTGCAATATACCGTTTGAAGGCAGCTGAGAATTCAAAATTTATCACAAACACATCATCCTTATCATAAAATGTCAGTTATTAATATACCAACTATATAAACTTTTAAGAGGTACTAGACAACCAAAACAGGAGAGTAAACTGTCACGACACTTAATTAGCGTAATGGATAGTGAACTGAATTACCAAGCCCCAGGATAAGAGTTCGTATCCGGCTATATGCTAATATTGTTTTTTTCCATCATAGCGTTGTTGACATATTCTGGGACTTTCTTATGAAGTAATAAAAATATGTTCTTCAAAATTCGATGTTATTTTTTTTTGCATTTCCGTCTGGTTAGAGAGCGAAAGATAAAATAAATATTTGGCTGTTTATTTCTGAACATGTGTAGATTTCCTAGTGTGCAATTGGCTAGGAACCTAAGGAAAGAGCTTAAATTACTGTGAGTGAAACGAGGAGAAATAAAATTTATATTCTTCTTGGTCACAAATATTTCGCAGTTTATTTCTGAATATGTGCCGATTTCCGCGTGTACAGTTAGGCAGTAACGTAAGAGGACAGCTTCAATTGCTGCGATCGAAATGAGCGGAAGTAAAATTCATATTTGGCTGTTTATTTCTAAATATGTGGCGATTTCCAAGTGTGTAGTTAGGCTATGGTTGTTATAATTTCAAAAACAAAAAATACAGTGTCCACTTGGCATTTTTAATGACCGTTCTTTCCAGCTCACATTGGTACATTACATTTACGCCTAAACAGGTACATTGGTGACATTAATACTTGTTCCTTAAGGGTCACATCACACATTTTTCAATAAAAAACTAAATGAAAAGCAAGATATTACATAAATACTAAACACTTAATTACTATAATTTCATACACTATCAGAGCATCACATTATCTTTCGATATTTAGTTATACTGTGTAGGAATAAATCCTGATTTTTTTATTCCACTTTTCTTCAGTTGTATTTTGTTGATAATTTGGCACCTTTCATCAATTTTGTATCACCTTTTGCAAATTTATAAATCTGAAAAATATCTTCTCTGTTATGGACCAGGTTAAATTTTTTCACAACTTCTTAAAAAAACCTAAAATTATTGACTCCGAGTAAGGGGTGAAATTAAAACCAAAAAACGGCGGAATCTGTTAAAGACAGGTTATTTGACAACCCTGTGTTAGGCAAAAACCTAAGGAGAGCTTAAACTGCTCCTTAGCAAGTTGTCACAAATTTTTGGATATTTACATCGTAGCACAAGCAATGATCATGAAGAGACGGATACTTTACATGCCACAGCCAGTGGCGTTTCTGGTTTGCACATTTCTGCTGCTAACGTGATGTAACATCGGACGTCCACACAGTGCAGGCGCACATCGAGATCGACACATTGCCAAGAGGAGCAGTGGCCGACTGAACATCATCCAGGTAAGAAATCTGGGTACGTATTAGACCTGATGTGTCACAAAGAACTACTGGGAATCGTCTGGTTGCAAGAGGAATAAGATCACGTGTGTCTCTGGCCAGGCTATGACTGGCACCACGACACAGCCTACCAAGGTTACTCTGGAGTCGTGAGAGAGTCGATTGGAGAATAGAATGACACTCTGTTATTCTCATTGATGAAGGAAGGTTCTGTCTGCATGCAAGCGACGAACGTACACATGTAGGCGCTGTGAGTGGCCTATTCCGGAGTGTATTCGCCCACGACACACGGGTTTCACCCCAGACTTCATGGAAGGGGGGAAGCCATCAGTTACAACTCGCGGTCACATTTGGTTTGTCTGCAGAGTAAGAATTATGTGAGATACACGAATACCTGCCTACAGAAAGTTTGCCAGCTGGCGCTGCAGTTCTGACTGGCTATCCTTCATTTAGTTTGGATTACGAAGTACTTAACTACTGGCCCAAAATCTTCTATCCACCCAGAGCGTCGGATCCATCATACACTTCTCCTACTGGCGTCTCCCATTTTCTGGCATCAACGTGGCCATTATTGGTCAAAATATTCAATGACTGCTCCAAAACAAAAGATGGCATCGGCTTTGCTTACTTCTGCGGGGATCTACTGTCTTGGCTATGTTTAAGATTCCGTCAGAAACCAGCATCTTCACTGGCGACGTTCTTGCAATTAAGGAGGCCCTTTCGATATGCGGCAGATCAGTTCGAATACAGCCTTACTGTCACGGATTCTGGGAGTGCACTAGAAAACATAAAAAAAGCAGCAATGGCACTCTAACACTAATCGCCATGCACTCTATGTAATTAAACTAATCTACCAGTGTGAAGGCCAATATAAATGCGTCCCGTTATTATGGATCAAGGGGTACTCTAGTATCTCGTGAAACGAGTTGGCAGATCTCCTGGCGAAACAAAGTATGATTAATGGTCAATCTTGCTACTCTTGCAGTCCTCATATAGATTTTATTTCTGGCGTAAAGAAACAAGTGCTTCAAGAACGGTCACAGACGTGTCAGATCTCACAACAGTCCAAAGGAAGACATTATGCCACAACACAGCCGAGCACTCCGCACAAATCTTGTTTCTCCCAAATCAAGCTCTCTCGACGCCATACCACTAAAATAACACGGCATCTGGCTGGGTCAGGCTGCTACCCTTCTCGTCTTTATAGGATGAAGGTTCAGACATCTCCATACTGTAAATTAAACCCAACTGAGATTGCAGACCTCAGCCATGTGACCCTAATGTGTTCACATTATGACAGATAACTCCGCAAATTTCTCAGGGTCTTGATCAGGACAAGCATTCCCCAACTTACATATGTGGCGGACCTGTTTCGGCAGCTCTCAATAACAGTTTATGTCAGTGTTGCCCTGTTTTTGCAAGTCGCGGGTATCCAGTTATAAGCCAGACCCAAAACATCCAACGTGAGAAGTTGTTATATCTGGACTTTGTTGAATGCATGAATGTACAAAGTGTACCATGACGTTTAATTGGTATTAATGTAATTTCCAGTGCCTAAGTTGTATATACAAAATTGTATACCAAATCTTCCCTGGATAAATGGTTAACGGCAAAAGCCAATAAATAAATAATAAATCTATCTAGCTACCATTTTCTTGGTCAGAGCACTACCAGATCTTATCTCCATTCCCTGTCTAAATTCAATATATTTGTCACATTCAAACAATGTCTGTTCAGGCGTGCCTGTCAATGCATACTTGCACGTCTGTGTTCTAGTAAACAAGTGAATAGAAGTATGAGAAATAGAACGTCTGGTAACTGGTGTAACCAGAAGATGCAGACGGTTTGCACGGTAAACAAAGCACTTGCTATGAACTTTTTCTTTTGTATTCATTCATTTTCTAAGAAGAGCGGGCTGTTCAAAGCAGTATTGCAAGGAGACGTAAACATCGTGAGATGCATCACATTCCTAGACAAGGACTTCCAGTGATAAGATAAGAGGGTATCATATTACACACCCAACGCAATTACGCAAAGCAGATTCAAGGACAATCCCATCTCCTGCTCCCCTTCTCACTAAATCAGTAAAATTCAAGCTCCTCCAGCCCCCTTTCACTTTTATTACTAGAGCAAATATGTGGGAAGTGTCATTCATGATCTCTGCACTGTAGTGGAAGGATCGTCGGAAACTCTCACCAGATCCAAGCACCATCACCCTAAGCAGAATAAGATGTATCTAAGTACAATTAACCCCTTCCTCTTATAATTAACTGCTATTTACAGTTATTAGATAATTTGTTGGAATTTTGCCCTTTTTCCCAAATACTTACATCTCTATCTTCAGATATATGTAAATTCAATATTAACCAATTACAACAGCATTTTATTTAACAAATTACGTCGATATCCTGAGTTAAATAGTTACCACAGCGCATTTTTTTTACCAATCATATCAATATCCCGAGTTAAACAAGTTCCGCAATCCATTATTTAACAACAAATATACTCATGGTGAAATATTAAATGTTTTACAAATAGAACAGCGTGATATTCAAACAAATTACGCTGCTATTCCATGTTAAACAATTTCTATAATGAAATGTTAACAACGAATACATTTTTGGCGAGACTTTAAATGTTAACAAATACCACAACACGGTATTTAACCAAATAAACACTTGCTATATACCAACTCTACATCATCCCCACAACAGTAGTGTGTGTGTGACGTCAGTGCGTAAGTTGAAACAAATGCGTTGTCTAGCCTCTCTGGTGCCTTTACCTTTCCTAAAGCAAAACTGATCGTCATCTAACACATCCTGAGCTTTCTTTTCCATTCTTCTGTAAATTATTCTCGTCAGTAACTTGGATGCTGAAGTTGTTAAGCTAAATGTGAGATAATTCTCGCACTTGCCAGCCCTTTAAATCTTCGAAATTGCGTGGATGATATTTTTCCGAAACTCAGGTGGTTTATCGTCAAACTCAAATATTCTGCACACCAACTTGGACAGTCTTTTTGTTGCCACTTTCTCCAATGATTTAAGAAATTCTGATGGAGTGTCATCTGCCCCTTCTGCCTTATTTGATCGTAAGTATTCTTAGTCTGGAGCTCGTGGTCTTGCGGTAGCGTTCTCGCTTCCCGCGCACGGGGTCCCGGGTTCGATTCCCGGCAGGTGAGGGATATTCTCTGCCTCGAGATGACTGGGTGTTGCGTGTCTTTCATCATCATTGACTCGCAGTGGCGTCAGCTGAAAAGGACTTGCAATTTCGGCGGCCGAACACCCCGCATGGGGTCTCCCGGCCAACAATGCCGTACGATCATTTCATTTCATTCGTTCAGTATTTTCATATATTCTCTCTATCTCTTCATCCTCTGTTTGCGACGTCGGCATGTATACCTGAATTAGTGTTGTCGGTTCTGATGAGAACAACCCTATCACTGAACTGTTCACAGTACACACTCTCTCTGCCCTACCTTCCTGCTCAGAACGAATTCTACTCGCTTTATGCCATTTTCTGCTGCTTTTGATATTACACTATATACGTCTGACCAGAAATCCTTGTCTTATTTTTGACTTAAGCATTTTCTACATATTAAATTTTGGGGTTTCTCGTTGGAAGTACATAAAAAGTACTTAATCTCTACATACAAAGTCATCGGCTCTCCATGGTGATTGGTGCCTCTTCCGAACCTACCGCCGTATGAGAACACTCAGCCGTACAGAGTTGCAACGCCCGCACGTCGCTTCTCGATAAGTCGACAAGCAGTGATCAAAAGCCGTCGGCGGCTGCGTGTGAGACACCTAAGCACCCTAAGCACCTGAGAGAAACGAAATCACTACTCTGTGTTGCCCTGGCTAACGGTCGAATTCTCCCCTCCATGTGACTGCCTGCCGAATTATGTACCGGGTGTCTCTCCTAAGAGTTTTCAGGCGCGTTTTCTCTGGTGTTTCGGCAAACATTTTCTATTTCGTTTCTGCAATGTGTATCTCGACACTGACTTTCACTAGCTCTACTAAATTCTTAACATTGCATTCATCATAAAAACGTTTCTCTTCTTTTGGTTGTATGTGCTTTTCATACATGTGCAGCTCTGTCTTCAGCTGTTCTTGAACCTCTTTAACTTTGCCATCCCTATGGATTTTTCCACCAAACGATGAGAATCACGAAATCGTTCACACCCCCTCTTGAGAATATTTACTCCTTTGCTTCGTGAAATGTTATATATCGCACATCCTTCACCTTTGTCATGTTTATTTTCTTCTTATAGGCCAGTGCCAGCCACGGAGTGCCATATAGCTCACGAGCCGGATGTGTGAGCCGAGTGAGGGCCGAGGCTCCCCTGTCTCGGATTTGCCGAATTCCTCTTGGAGGCACTTGGTGCAGCGCGACATTTCGTGTAGTATTGCGATGTGGGATTTTTCGGTCGGCACAACTCTCCTCAGTTCGACAGAATCGTGGTGTTAGCACTGTTTACCGCTTGCTATTTGTTCATGGTATGGAGCACGTTCACATGTCCAGTCGTCGTTCGCACAAAAAGAAGCAGTCCAGCGACCTAGCGCAACAAGCCTTTAAAATGTGTAGGAATAACAGAAAAGATGGATGAGAACTCTCAATATCTGTTATGCAGTCTCATAATTGACGTTGCCACAAATTTGCTATTCAACATCATGACAGTAAAGAGCAAAAATTCATGGGTCCCTGTACAGTGACAAACATAACAAGAGTGGGTGGCATCATCAATATCTCAGTACAGCCAAACTGACAAATGAAACTATATGCACAAAAAATGTGTAATACAATTTTGAGGAAACGAACCACTTGTATAGGCTAACGGCAGTCGTACTACGGCGTGGCGGGGTTCGCTTATTTCCGTGTGCTGTGCAGGCTGCAAATTAGAAATTCACCTACCTCAGAACAGCGTCTGCTCGATGTCCCTTCACTCGGCAACGTAGATACTTACAATATGATGTAAAAGCAGCGTTGATAAAAAACACCATCTAATATCAACAATTACTGAGGCCGCGCAACTCTAGTAATGAAATAAAGTTCTGTAGAAAAACTGTCAATAAAAAATTTATCGGGCGGTAAGATAATGGATTGGCTTCTGGAAAATAATGTCCGAAATTTCCACACAAAAATGTCTATTTGTTCTTATAACCAAAGAAACGGTACTATTCAGTCCACATTTATACTATTGGTTATCTTCGTCAAGTTCACAATTCATACACTCATTTCGCACACACAGCAGCCAGAAATCTGTCCAAATCCGACCCGAGCTAAACAACATTTCCACAGTCATTAATTCCACCACTAACATGAGTTATTACATTCGGTCCTTCTGGTGGATTTCAAAAAAGAAATTGCTCGCCAAAAACGCTCCGTGGTTGAACACTGAAACATGCCACGCGGATACCACGAAGGACAAATTTTCACACACAAATAGATAATTCAAACAGTACCGTACAGTTCTAAAACTTCCAAACTTCACAAAATTGTCCGTAACTACATCAGCGTTAGTCCCGACACGTATCAAACGCGAGGAACTCAATATTACTTAATTTTACACATTATTTTGACTCGCACTAGTAACATGACCGTCCGAGTTCAAAGCTAGCGAGAGCCTTCCTTCTTGTGGCCTCACTATCAGTATAACTCTCAGGTAACGAGCGGGAACCATCTCAATTCTGATTGGCTAACCATAGTCGCTGCCAATCAGAGTGCTCGCTCATGATCATACTCGCACCAAAACTGGCCTGCACCAATCCTTACATACAGACGAATCTATGACATTCTGATATACAAATATTAAAGTAATGTTTAATAAACGAAAACGAAAAGTCAATAAATCCGGAAATATCCTTTAGATACAGATAATACGCCAGCTGACTTTCTGGCTGCTCTGTTACAATAGCAATCACACCTAGACATGCGTCATCAGCAAAGTGGATAAATTCCCTATGAACATTTTCCCACGACAGGCTTGCATAACTCTTGCAGGTTACTTAAGACGATATATAATGCAACATTAAAATTTGACGAATATATCACGTACACAGTCTCATTCACTCACAAATACTCCCACAATAATCTTAGAAACCATTAATAAGTTTGTCTGATTTTTATATTACGAAAAGGAAAACTAATTAAAGTTTTAATATAAAAACCTCAATTAATTAATTCTGCAGACTGAGAGTTCTGTTTAGGTTTTCCAATTATACCAAATGATAAACTATTATATTTCCTAACTGAATTTAGTTTCCTAAGTGTCGATTTTTTACTTTTTTTAGCAATTTTTTCTATCTCTGAAATTATGATAGTTATAACGCTGAAGTTTACCTGCAATCTTCTCTTGAATGTCAAAAGGTAGTGTACCGAGTTTGAAAATGATTTAATAATATTTAATATCATTTATTTAGGTTCTTATAGGGGGTGAATGCACGCGTCCAGTAAGAGACATTGCATAGCTTTCCCACGGCAGGTAGTGACAGATGCTCGTGTGTCTCCCGGTTAGGCCGGCAGATGTCAGACCCCGAAGTTATACGCACGTAGCTAGCTATCCTAAAACAAACGTTCGCTCGGAACAAACCTGCGACGCTACAGTACGAAGACTTTTTTGCGAACAGAATGGGTTTGAAACCGTCGGAAAGTTGTCTACAGGGAAGCTGCAGCTGGTCTTTTAGTAAATTCCCATTTTTACGCTCTAGATGCTTATCAATCTCTAATTCTTCCAAAAGGTCCATCCTAAGCCCTTTGACTTTTCTGTGAAGAATAATTGTGTCTTCCAAATTTTTCACTGTGTGGTTGACAACCAGTAGATGTTCATCAAACGTAGAGTATGTATATTTGCTCCTACCTTTCCTAACATACGCCCTTTCCATCTTTTCCTTACCGCTCTGCCTGTTTACCATTGTAATAGCACGGGCAATTGTTGAAAGTCAATTTATAGACACCTAAATAGGAAAACGAGTCGCCAGTATTTTCCACTGTATGCAAAGTCTTCAAATGGTTCAAATGGCTCTGAGCACTATGCGACTTAACTTCTGAGGTCATCAGTCCCCTAGAACCACTTAAACCTAACTAACCTAAGGACATCACAGACATCCATGCCCGAGGCAGGATTCGAACCTGATACCGTAGCGATCGCGAGGTTCCAGACTGTAGCGCCTAGAACCGCTCGGCCACTCCAGCCGGCTGCAAAGTATTCTCTGAAGTCAGTAGAGATCGAGGCATTGCAGTTATATTCACTAGAAGGTGTTTAATCCTATAAAAAACATTTCCTAAGAAGTGAATGCATACGAAATTCTTATTGCAGGAGGAAAGGCCGCTGCACTTCGTCAAACATTTTTGAGAGGTTTTCTTTCTGAGGATGTGATCTACCATGCCCTGTTCATACCCGTGATTTAATGCGATAGATTTAATGACACTTGACTCGTTTAGCTGATTGGCAGTTAATAAAGGAATAGTTACAAGACGGTGTATGGCGGAATGGAAAAACAGTGACCTATGTTTTTTTGTCATTATGTTTAATAACGTGCTTATGCACTGACACTATTACGAGAACTTTTACACTATGATGTATTGGACGTCATATTGGTCCGTTTATTGTCATTATGCTTGTAATAATAATAATGTACTGATGGTCCTATAAGGGTCTTAATATACAGTATGCTAGTATATTTTTTGTATTTACCTTTTTCAACATGTTATTCAATACTCGTTGATTTGCTTGGGCTATTTCTATAATTCTGTTAGTAATTTCAATGTGCTTACGCGTATAGGCTGTTTATGCCGCCAAGCGTACTTGTTTGTTGGTGCATGCACCTCGGGATTTGTTTTCCTGGTATCCACGCTCACCACTCTCTCTCAGTCAGTGTGTAGCTCTTAATATGGTCTGGCATTTTATATGACAATCCCTTGATTTTAGGGGCCTTAACATTTAAAATGGTCTTTTTTGGTCTTACGTCAAAGCGGTAGGTGGATCAAAACAAAATGTCCAGACACTCTGTGACCAAAATGGTAGAGGAAAGGTGTCTATTATGTGATAGTTCCCTAATATGAGACACTCCAACTGTGCTCATGATAGGGGTTGCACTCTGGTGGAGAGTTTCTTAAACACATCTACTGCGAGCCAGACGACGACACAGCGAGTAGGACGCCATAGTTGAGCCGGACACAGTACGTAGAGGTTGACACAAAATTTCTTGTGTTTGGAGTTTTTGCGACATCGATGTTAAGCCAATATTTCAGCTTAAAGCTGAGTGGATATTACTGCACTCTTTCATTGTTGTTATTTGTGACGGTATTACCTTAATTATTGACAATCAGGTTCATTTTCCAACGAACGTTGTTAGCAAGTTTGTGATTCTTTTGTAAGATGGCGAAATTCCTAATATGCGAAAGTATGGGGATCCAAATAAGCGACAGTGTCGCATATTACGATACCTATCGCATATTGGGGGAACTCCTTCTCTCACGATTTGTTATATGTAATTTACGCTATGCTATCATGAGATAACAATATTTTATCATTTATTGTAGTAAGATTTTGGTAACTGCGTTTATTTTAATTCGATTAAATTATCATAAACAAGAATTACTTTGACTGGTCTTATGATCAGAAATTGGAGTTTTTTCTGGAACTTTCCTGCAAGGCAATATTTATCTCAGAAGTTGATCAATATTACTCCAAATTCAAAGTACTCCGTTCACAGTACTTATAAAAAATAATCTAAAAAATAAAGTCATAGACGTTGAAGTCCTTTAAGAAGTATGTCTGATTATTGTATTTATTCTTTGTAGAAAGGGAAACGTGGGATAAAGACACCATGGTTCGTGCCATTACATGTGTGAGAAATGGCGAGATGGGGTACTTAAAAGCGTCAAAAGTTTTTGCTGTACCAAAATGTAGTTTGGAAAGGTATGTGAAGGATAAAACTCTACACCTGAGAAGCTGGTTGGTGTTAATCTTGGCAGAAGGCCTGTTCTCTCATCTCAGCTGGAAGATGAACTAGTGAAATACTGCCTTGCAATGGAAGAGCGATTTTATGCTCTTAAATTTAAGGACATACAAAGCATGGCCTTCCAGTTAGCTGTCAGGAATAGGCTGAAGAATCCCTTCAATTCAGAAAACGCTTCAGCAGGAAAGAAATGGCTCCGAGCTTTCCTTAAGAGACATCCCATTTTGTCAATGAGAAGTCCTCAGGGTCTTGCAGCAGCAAGAGTGAAAGCTTTCACTCCAGAAAATGTGGGGATATTTTTTGGAATTTACGAATCTATGCTATCTAAAATCAACCATAACCCGCATCGAGTCTTCAATGTTGACGAAACTGGGGTGACGTCTGTGCAGCACAAACACAGCAAGGTTATTGCTATGAAATCTAAGAGACAAGTTGCTGCCTTGACTTCAGCAGAAAGGGGAAATCTCATTACAGTTGTAACGTGTATGAACGCAACTGGCACTAATGTTCTACCACTAATCGTCTTCCCAACGAAGGATATCAAGCAGGAATTGATGGACGGTGCACGTGCAGGATCAATATCAGCTTGTCATCCAAGTGGCTGAATACAAACTCACGTTTTTAATCAGTGGTTTGAACATTTTGTGAGTCATGTAAAGCCATCTTCAAATTACCCTGTCATTTTGATTCTTGATGGGCATTATTCCCACACAAAGAATCTCGATGTGCTAGATAAAGCACGAGAAAACAATGTTCATATTGCATGTTTGCCACCTTACTCAACGCATAAAATGCAGCCACTTGACGTCGGATTTATGGGACCTTTGAAAACCTACTATGCCCAAGAGAGAGAAACGTGGTTGGCAAGTAACCCAGGCCGTGTTATCACCCCATTATTAACAGCCAGGTTATTTGGGCAGCTTACAGCCGAACAGCAACAATGGAAGCATCTGCGAATGTCTTCAGAAAAACAGGTCTCATCCCATGCAACAGAAACATCTTTAGGGAACATGAATTTTCAGTTCATCGCCATGCTGACGCTCTTCAAGAAAGAGATGCCAAAAACGAAAATGAAGCTACTGACGGTGATGGTCAAGCTGTCAGCCCGGCAGACATCAGACCTCTCCCACACATCGCAAAACCAGCTAGAGATAGTCAAATAGGTCAAACATCGCGTTTGTGCTCTGCTCCTTATGTGAAGCAATTGCAAGAATCTAAACAGAAGAAATTAAAGGCTGAAGCTAAGAAAGCAGCCAGAAAGTTATTTGGGGAGAAGAGTGGAAAATCTTCAAATCGTAGACCTAAAGCAGAAGAATCGTCTAGTAACTCGGCATCCAATGTACATCTTGATGGCAGTGGGGATTCAGACAGCAGTGATGACGATGACGCAGAGCGTCTGTTTGTACTGGGCGCTTTTCTGAAGACAAACGCGGGGAGAAATGGGCACAGTGCACGAAATGTTATCGCTGGGCTCATGAAGATTGCGATGTCACAGAAGACAATTTTGTTTGCCCCAGATGTCGTTAATATAAACCTAAGTAGTGTGAAATGAGCGAAGGATAACATAAATGAATGAACATGTAAAAATTGTATATTCATATGTCATTATTCTGTAATAAAACAATTAAAGCAAAATATTATTACTGTCTCATATTAGGAAACCTTGATCTCATTTCTACGAAATGCCTTCTTTGTGAAGATTTAATAACTACTCTGAAAGATTGTTTATTATTGCAAATACTATAATTGTAGGATAAAATTAAATAATACAAGATATTATTATCATCATAAAAATACAATTGCAATTACTTTTAGGTCTTTCAATTGGGTTTACAAAAGTGTTTGTCTTATTAGGCACCTTTCTTCTACTGAAACAGAGGATGACAGACTAAAGCCGGCCGCGGTGATCTAGCGGTTCTAGGCGCTCAGTCGGGGCCGCGTGACTGCTACGGTCGCAGGTTCGAATCCTGCCTCGGGCATGGATGTGTATGATGTCCTTAGGTTAGTTAGGTTTAAGTAGTTCTAAGTTCTAGGGGACTGATGACCATAGATGTTAAGTCCCATAGTGCTCAGAGCCATTTGAACCATTTGACAGACTAAAGTCCGAAATACTAAATGTATTTTTCCAAAGCTGTTTCACAGAGGAAGACTGCACTGTAGTTCCTTCTCTAGATTGTCACACAGATGACAAAATGGTAGATTTCGAAATAGATGACAGAGGGATAGAAAAACAATTAAAATCGCTCCAAAAAGGAAAGACCGCTGGACCTGATGGGATACCAGTTCGGTTTTACACAGAGTACGCGAAGGAACTTGCCCCTCTTCTTGGAGCGGTGAACCGTAGGTCTCTAGAACAGCGTAGCGTTCCAAAAGACTGGAAAAGGGCACAGATTATCCCCGATTTCAAGAAAGGACGTCGAACAGATGTGCAGAATTATAGACCTATATCTCTAACGTCGATCAGTTGTAGAATTTTGGAACACGTATTACGTTCGAGTATAATGACTTTTCTGGAGACTAGAAATCTACTCTGTAGGAATCAGCATGGGTTTCGAAAAAGACGATCGTGTGAAACCCAGCTCGCGATATTCGTCCTCGAGACTCAGAGGGCCATAGACACGGGTTCCCAGGTAGATGCCGTGTTTCTTGACTTCCGCAAGGCGTTTGATACAGTTCCCCACAGTCGTTTAATGAACAAAGTAAGAGCATATGGACTCTCAGACCAATTGTGTGATTGGATTGAAGAGTTCCTAGATAACAGAAGGCAGCATGTCATTCTCAATGGAGAGAAGTCTTCCGAAGTAAGAGTGATTTCAGGTGTGCCGTAGGGGAGTGTCGCAGGACCGTTGCTATTCACATATAAATGACCTTGTACATAACATTGGAAGCTCACTGAGACTTTTTGCGGATGATGCTGCAGTATATCGAGAAGTTGTAGCAATGGAAAATTGTACTGAAATGCAGGAAGATCTGCAACGAATTGACGCATGGTGCAGGGAATGGCAACTGAATCTCAATGTAGACAAGTGTAATGTGTTGCGAATACACAGAAAGAAAGATCCTTTATCATTTAGCTACAGTAAGCAGGTCAGCAACTGGAGGCCGTTCATTCCATAAATTATCTGGGAGTAGGCATTATTAGTGATTTAAAATGTAATGACCATATAAAATTAATCGTCGATAAAGCAGATGCCAGACTGAGATTCATTGGAACAATCCTAAGGAAATGTAGTCCGAAAACAAGGGAAGTAGGTTACAATACGCTTGTTCGCCCACTGCTTGAATACTCCTCAGCAGTGTGGGATCCGTACCAGATAGGGTTGATAGAAGAGATAGAGAAGATCCAACGGAGAGCAGCGCGCTTCGTTACAGGATCATTTAGTAATCGCGAAAGCGTTACGGAGATGATAGATAAACTCCAGTGGAAGACTCTGCAAGAGAGATTCTCAGTTGAAGTTTCGAGGACATACCTTCACCGAGGAGTCAAAAAATGGTTCAAATGGCTCTGAGCACTATGCGACTTAACTTCTGAGGTCATCAGTCGCCTAGAACTTAGAACTAATTAAACCTAACTAACCTAAGGATACCACACACATCCATGCCCGAGGCAGGATTCGAAGCTGCGACCGTAGCGGTCGCTCGGTTCTTAACTGTAGCGCCTAGAACCGCACGGCCACTCCTTCCGGCACCGAGAAGTCAAACAGTATATTGCTGCCTCCTACGTACATCTCGCGAAGAGACCATGAGGATAAAATCAGAGAGATTAGAGCCCACACAGAGGCATACCGACAATCTTTCTTTCCACGAACAATACGAGACTGGAATAGAAGGGAGAACCGATAGAAGTACTCAAGGTACCCTCCGCCACACACCGTCAGGTGGCTTGCGGAGTTTGGATGTAAATGTAGATGTAGATGGATGTACAGATCGCTACCGACACATTTCATGTGCAGATGTTATACCGCTTTACTAACTGACTATCGGCTTATGTGAAGTTTGTAAGTACTGCTTGTTCTATGTTGGTATACATCAAGTAGTTTCTGTATGATACATATTATGGGTCCATGATGTTTTTTTTTTTTTTTTGTAATTTATGCTGTCGTAGTGTATGCAGGTTTCTTGCCCTTCTGAAGGAGACTGGTTTAAATCCGTTGAAACCATGGATAAGGTTAACTGAAAACCACAATTTATTGCAACTCGTTGGCTGTCTTAGTCACTTGCGGTTCTGTAACCGTTGATGAAGTGCAGCTGCGTTCAAAATATCAAAAACTGTAGTTATAAATCGAAGACTAATACTATCCACCTCCACTATTGCTCCATTCATCTTCACATGCTTGGACTGCACATACCATAGCTGTATGATCAGAATGCACACCGCCTGCAAATGCTTTTTGTTGAACACGATTGTCCATACCAGCAGCAGAAACCTCTGTAAGTTGGAACTGTTGCTAGTGCTTGACACCAAATGAACATGTTACACACAGTTTTGTTTCAGTAGGTAATTAAGCATGGATCCGACCCCACTAACGTGGTTGCTGAAACGTAGTGTGTAATCTGTTTCCACGTAGTCCACGACTCTACCAAGAGAAATGTTCGTCAAATATAATTACTCCACTCCTCAGTAAAGAACCCAAAAAGTGATTCTCTCGAAATCTACATATTAGCTACAATTCCCAGGAATTTCCCCTTAGGAAACGTATACAGAAGCTTATCTTATAGCTACGGAGTGTACTTGGGCCGTCTAGCACAGCTACATTTTACAGTTAATATGCACCTACGCCATAAGCACTGAAATTATACACACTAACAAGAACGACTTTCTCACTGTCTATGTATCCTATGATTTTATATGTGAAACACGGTTACCCACCATTCGTTCTACTTTATAATGTGAATTGAGCCTTAGTGATTTCGTCTAAAAATTTAATGGATCATTCTCCTTCATGAATGAACTGTGGATTCATTTTTGTAGTATTATATCTTGAAATAAGAAAAATGTTGTTCCAAATGCATCCTAGCATTAACAAATTTTCCATTAAAATAATACAGTCTTCTACAGTATATATACAAATATATACTACAAGGGAGGCCAGTTACGATTTGATAACTATAGGGGGATCACATTATTTACCTTGTAATACGAGGGTTGTTCGGAAAGTGTTCTTTGCACATTTAGCTACACCTTCCAGGTACTTCTCTACATAGTGGCCGCTCCTACTTAGTCATTTGTTTGCACGTTATACCAAATTTCCAACACCATCGTCATAGAAGGCAGCCACCTGCGTTTTCTGATAATTCTCCACACTGGTCTATAGCATGTACCCTGTGCCCGAGTGTTGTCTTCATATCCAGCGATTCATGTGAACAGAGATGATACTCAGGACAAGCCAATTAGGGCTGTGTTGTGGGTGATCGAACACTTCCCATCGAGAAGGCTGCAGGAGCGTCTTCACTGCCCCTTCAGAGTGCGGCTGTGAATTGCCATGAAGAAGAAAGTGCGTGGCAGTGGTGTTAGGTGAGCTGCGTTCATTAAGGCGAAGCCTCTCAGTGGGCCCTCCTACTTGGCGGGAGACATTGTTGTTCTAGGCACCTATACTCGCTCACAGTGCGCTCACAACTGAAAAGAGCGTCTTGATGCGATCGACGGGCATACTAGAGGCATTGCCCAAAACATCTGTCAAAAGCCTCGTCGAATTTTCACAGTGGTTTCCATTTCGCGACCGATCGTTCCTCACTTTCCAAAAATCCCTCGTATAAAGTGTTCTCCAACTTACTGTTCAACCATCTACTCCCAATAATTCAAAGATGGATGGGACAATATCAATATGGATTTCTCCCAGGAAAGTCAAATTTAGACCAGTATGTACTCCAACGCAAAGCTTAGAGAAGACAATCGAATTTGGGATAGACACACTTTACCTTTTTATGCACATCAAAGCAGCAGGTGACAGTATTGATAGAAAGCGATTATACTGTCATGCCCCAGGACAGTATCCCAAGCAGACACTAAAAATTCGTCCAAGTTCTACCTTGGCCGCTCCTGAAAGGCGAACCACCTCTTGTCAATCACCAGCAGACTGTCAGCTAGGGGGAAATGCTGAACGATTTGCTGCAAACACGGAAGCCATCAGAGCATGGGGGAACGGTCGAGCACCCAAGTCTGCAAGGGAAGCATAATGTTATCATGGAAGCTGAGAGATACCATCATACTAGTAACAAAGCAGAGCTTCTCAAGAAAGGCTGCATACAATGCAAAAATAAATATTCAAGTGTCGAGTCAGTAGAGAAGAGCCCCTGAAAGGTGAAGTTACGGAAGTCTGAAGTCACTAGGAGAGCTGCTGGCGAGGGAGAAATCAGGACACATGATGGCATAGTCACCCCAACTGCCACAGATCACATCGGAGATGTCAACTTAAAGACTTCACCTTTGTTAACAAATGTCTCATTGCCAACTGATGAGTGCTGATTGCAGTCTGCCCAATGCGTAGTCTGAGCCCATTTTTCAGTTGCAAATATCCATTGAGTGGGGAAGCTATGAAAATCAACCCTTGGCACATCTATCTGTCTTCGATTGTCAATGGAACCATGAGTCTGGCTTGAAGGACGCTGCTGCTGCCAGCTGCAATACCAACTTCTGAGCCCACACTGATCACCGATGGGGTGTGGTGGGTGCCATCAAGCTGCAGATCTGCTGGTGGCTTGACCTGTGTGATTTGAATGTTTTCCGTTATCCACCTTTGAGTGGGTGGGCACCTCTGCTGCTCATCCCATTCCTGTGACAGACACTGATGCTGATGGCTTTGGTTCCCAAAGCTAGGTCTGAGAGCCGACCTCTGCAAGCCAGTGAGTACATGAGGTGGACCTGATGTGAGACTCCTGAGTGCAAATCTTCGACTTCCACGAGAGCACTTTGTAAAACAATATGCAGAGCTGGATGCCGCCGGATTCCACAGTCAACTGCCACCCATGATGTAGCAGCCGCCACTCAGTGCTTTGCTCAGCTTCTGACACCGTAAGACAAGCACACGCCAGTTTTCCACTGCTCATGAGGCACTGCTCTGCTCACCCAACTGGGACATGTCACTTTGTAAGACAATCCTGTACTGCTGCCTAATAAATGTATTATTGTCAATGGTGTTTTCTTGGTGCTCTCGAACGTAACTAGGATCTTACCACCACATCCCATCTGGCTCCCTGTCCTGTCTACTGTAGGAGTCTGGGACCACACCTCTATATCTGTTGTCAGAAAGTGGTTGCCAGTGGTAGAGATTTCCTCGCCTGGTGCCACACCCATACATCTAGGACAACTGCAACCGACCATCTATGCAGGTCTGACTTAAGGTCAATAGCTACAAGCTGAATTTTACAACAAAAGCGGTGTGGTGAACAACTGATATTTGTTTACTTTCCTGTTTGTATGACCATGTTGAACCATAGGGACCTTCACAATAAGTTAAACTTGTAGTTTTTTAGACTGCAGGAACCTACCGACTTGTTTCAATGCTGTGGGAACACTAGAGAAGTTTACTTGCAGCCAGTTAGGTGTCCACAGTGTAATCTGTCTGGGCATGACTTACCACGAGTTCAACCTCTGTAAGCTACTTGTAGTACGTGTAGAAGGGTTCGTCACGAAGCACACCAGTGCACAAAATCTCGTTGGGCTTTGATACGGCATAAAGATTAAGTTTCTTTTAATTCCTTTTTTTGCCTATTGTGTGTGCAGTTTCCCTCTTTTCTGGTATAATGGCAGAAGGACATTACACAAATGCCAGAAACACCAACAGCGACTCTGAATGAAATGGGTTAAGCTTTGAAGAGGCGGGTAACCGCATTGTTACAAACTGCAGCGAAACAGGGTCAAGACAATGAAGCATTGCGTAGGAGAATAGAGCAATGGGAAGCATTTGGGGGGGCAAGGACTCCTCGGTTCAGGAGAAAATGAAACCATGTTGAGTGTACCTGCCCATTCCATCGATCCCAAAGCAACTTACCCCATGACGTCATTTTCAGGGAAGTCGACCTAAGGCGTATCCACTTTTATTAGTGATGTAATGACTTTTAAGGTTATTGGGTGATATGAAAACATACATCATGAACCACGAGACCCTCAGTAAGGCCCAAATATTTGATGAACTGACCGGTAGTCTAATACAGCACTATCAGAAGCGGAATACTGCAAGGATATTTAGGGAAAAAGTCAATGGACTATCTCAGGCGAGCGGCGTGAAATCCTTCCCTGAAAGAACTAGGAAGCTGAACTCGCACATGAATGAAATACCACAGAACGAGGAGGCCAATGGAGCGATTCTGTGTGAGGCAGAGGAAGGGCCCCGGATCTGATTCTAAGAGGTATTTCCGCTGATATGTCAAGGAGGGTCAGGATGGAGAACCCCAAGTGACTTATCTGCTGCCATTAGGACTGTTGTGCAAGTGGAGGAGATCGACGTTGCTACACGTAGACAGAGTATCGCCGTGTTTTTTCTTCTGAAGCTAAGTGTTCTAGATGTGGGCGCATGGGCCACATCAGGAAACAATGTCATCAGCCCGAATGCTATGAATGTGGGGAGGTGGGCCACAAAGCGCGTGATAGTCCGAAGAAAGAACAGGACAAGCAATATCCTAAAAATCTGTCGTTAAACGGGAACGGGAGTGCCTCATCCGTCCGACGGCATTCCCAGTACAACTCGAGACTATAGAAATGCATTTGGAGATGAAGCGTTGCTTGCTAGGCAAAGTAAATGGTATGAACATAAATTTCTTGTGGACACAGGGACTCACATGTCACTAGTCAATATGGACCTCTCGGTAAGAAAGAGACTGCGGTCGACAGGGTATAGGTTTTTGCAGAGTAGGTGAGATAATGACATGAAGTCATTGGGGACAACACTAGTCAGTTTTAACGTGGAAAAAAATATTTTCGAGGGCCTGTAGAAGTATTGCGGCGTGTTGGCGAGGGGTATTGTGCAATCCTGAGACTCGACTGTCTTGATAAACACCACGAAAACATTGACCTTTTGTAGCATACAGCTGAACTTCGGGAGACATTGTTTCCGCTAGGGGCAACATCTGCAAGTGCTACGCTGTCGCAAAATTCATCAATCGTGAAGGTGGTACTCAATAAATTGCAGAAGCAGGCACTAAAGATCAATTTGCGTGATACGATACCACAGGGTACAGCGAAATTTATCTGGGTCAGCATAGATGTGGACCTACTTAAGGATATATTACATGTTGTAGAGCCATTGGAAACTAACAAAGAATTGGATAAGTCACACTGTTTTACACACAGAAGCATAGTACATGTCAGTGACGTGGAAGGAGATTTTATAGTTCCGGTCGGTCTTGATAATTTTGGCAAGGACAAAGTGAGTCTGCCAAAGGGTTTACTAATTGCAAATTAGGATGTTTTGGAGAAAGATGACCTGCATAAGTCAAGTGACGACCTATGCCACAGGCAAAAAGTAATGTATCTGCATTACATGAGGAAGTGAAACATTTATAGGGAAATGATAGAGAAGCAATGGAAACTTTGTTACTGCAGTTCATGGATTTGTGTAATTCGAGTGTTCCATTACCACCAACGCCACTCGCACAACACAGAATACCAACAAGGAATAACGCTCCAGTATACAAGAACCCATATCGAGTTCCAAAATGTATCCACCTGATAATGGAAGAATATATCGACCGGAAACTAGCTGACTGTATTATTAAGTATAGTGATAGTCCCTGGTAAGTACCTGCAATTTTGGTCCCAGAAGAATCACCAGATGGCACTAAAAAATACAGATTTCGCTGTGACTACCGATACCTTAATGCACAAATGATCACTGATGCATATCCAATATGAAACATAACAGAGACTCTTAACTATTTCTCCACAATCGATTTAAAAAGTGAATATCATTTAACAGAAATAGCGCTAGAGAATCAACCAAAGACAGCTTCTTCCATTGCAAGAGTTCATTTACAATATTGTTGAATGCCATCCAGACCCAAAAATGCACCTGCCAACTTTCAAATATTATTGGATGATGTATTTGGGGGGCTGAAACCAGAACAATGTTTGATTTATCTGGATGACATAATAGAGTTTTCAAAGGACATGGAAGAGCAAGTACAACAGTTGGAAGAGGTATTCAGAAGACTGAGAACAGTACGACTAAAGTTAAGCGTCGATAAATGCCATTTTGCAGCAACATCAGTAAATTATATTGGGCATATAATTAGTAAAAAAGTTGTGAGAACAGATCGACACTTGGTTTCAGCAGCTCACAATTTTTTGCCACCTAAGACAGTTAAACAGTTGCAGAGTTTCATTGGTCTCTGTAATTACTATCTTTGATTCGTAAAAGACACTGCTGAGATTTCCAGGCCTTTGAACCGTTTGTCATAGAAAGGAGCAAAATTTGAATGGTTTATCGTATGTCTGATGGTGTTCTATACTTTAAAGCGAACATTAACATCAGACCCAGTTTTGATATTCCCTGATTTTGAAAAAGACTTTATTCTGTTTTGTGATGCAAGCAATAGGGCTCTGGGGCTTGTCCAAGGACAGAATATAGAACCCACAGAACGTCCTGTAGCGTAAGCATCCAGACAGTTGAACAAATCAGAGCAACATTATTCCACTGCTGAGAAGGAGGTGCTAGCAGTAATCTATAGTATTACGTGTTTCCACTGTTATTTCTAATGCCAAAAGTTTAAGGCAGTGACTGCTCATGCTGCTCTCAAATGGTTATTTGGACAAAAGGATCTTTGCCACAGATTAACAAGGTGACACTCCGTTTGAGTGAATGTGATTATGAGGCACTACACAAGCAAGGAAAAAGGCATGCTAACGCCGACAGTTTCAGTAGAAAAATGGCAACTCTGCAAACACTGGGCAGGAGAGTTGCTGAGTGGTAAAAGGCTCAAGCTGTTGACGCTGGCTGTCAGAAATTCAAGACGCAACCTCAGTTTGTGATGCACGACGGCTTGCTGTGCAGAACAACAAAGAGTGGATTCCGAATGATAGTACCTGCAGCTTTCCGGGACGAAGTCTTAGAACAAGCACATGACCATACGTTGTCAGGCAATGGGGGGGCGTAGAGCAACTGATAGTCGAATTGCTGAAAAATTTTGGTGGAAGACTAGAAATCGAGATTTCGAGCAATATGTCAGGAATTGCGTACGTTGTGCACAACGAGCTGATCTTAACCACTGACCGATTCCATTACAATATCTACCGGAAGCACCTAACCCATTTGAAATTCTTGAATTGGACATTTTATGCCGATTTAATAAAACATCAGCAGGAAATAAATACATATTGACTATAATTGACCATTTCTCACGTTATATACAGTAATGGCTGCAACTCCTGACCAAGAAGCGAGTATAGCTGCTCAAGTGTTAGTAATATCTGGTTGCTTACATTTCGCATTCTGGACATTTTAATTGCAGACGAGAGTACCAATTTCATGTCCGATCTTATGAAGCGATTGTGACGATTGCTCTGAATTCGCAAGCTGCGAACAAGCACCTTCCACCCTCAAGCCAATGGAAGAACAGAGAGAGTTCATCACACGATTTCGAAGAAGTTGAGTTATTATGAAAGTTGGGATGTATATTTAACTTTTGTAACCGCCGCATACAACCCTAAAGACCATACAGCTACTCGTCTTTCGCCATACGAGTTATAAGGGAGGAAAATACCTTCACCTTTCGAAGCGATTAAGTTGAAGCTTGGATCCGACGTTCAATCAGTAAAAAAGTTTTCTAAGAAATTGCGAGACCTTTGGCAAGAAGTAAAACGTGCAAATACGAAAGTCTTAGAACGACAAGAGCAGATAGATCAATGCGTAGGGAAGTTACCGCAATACAGGATTGGTCTATAGGTATTAGTAACGAATTCGTATGCACCAGAAGGCAAAACAAAGAAATTCATGACCCGTTACCATGGACCATACCAAGTAGTGGAAATGACGTCACCTATCAATGTTAATATACAGATGCCAACGAAGACTCCGATTACTCACATTTATGAGAGTTGTCGATGCACTGCCACAGATACCAGCACCATCTGCAGTACAGAATGCAAAACCTCATGTAACGAAGAAGAAAGAGACGATTGATGATCTACATTTGTATAAAATGCCTTACACCCTTATATTTTAGATTATTGTATGCTTATATGGCACTTAGTTTGTTCTTGTGTAGATTGCTAGGAAGTCATCTAGTTTTGTTGTTCTCTATCTACAGTATGTTTTAAAATGTTTATATTTTTCATTATCGAGAGAGCGATACAGTTTCCAGAATGAAATTTTCATTCTGCAGTGAAGTGTGTGCTGATATGAAACTTTCTGGCAGATTAAAACAGACTGAACTCAGTGATAGAACTGCCCCGCCAAGCTTAGTGTCACCCACAGGAAAACTCTGCTAACAGCAGGCCTGCAGATACAACATGTCGCGTACACCCTTTGACAACTGTCTGCACTAGTCCACTGCACTACCCATGCCAGCTCATCTGCCTCCATTGCAATGTCTACTGATAGGGTCATTAAATGCGTCCCATCTGAAAAGGGTACATAAGGCCAAAGATACCCACCCTTTGGCCATGACATCCAGTTCAGAATAGGAGAGACTGCTAGAGACTCAGCCAATGCACCAACCAATGAAGAAGATTTATTCATTTATTTATTTCATTAGCAGTACAGAGTAACCCACCGCCTTGAAATGTAAGGTGGGTCCGATGCTTCTGAATCCAACAGCAAACTCTTCTCAGTTTTACAAAGTTATTGGTAAACAATTGTTAATGCTTTTTTTAAAAAAATGGTTCAAATGGCTCTGAGCACTATGGGACTTAACTTCTGAGGTCATCAGTCCCCTAGAACTTAGAACTACTTAAACCTAAATAACCTAAGGACATCACACACATCCATGCCCGAGGCAGGATTCGAACCTGCGACTATAGCGGTCGCGCGGTTCCAGACGGTAGCGCCTAGAACCGCTCAGTCACACCGGCCGGCTTTAAAAAAAGAAAAAATAATATAAAGAACATACTAAAAATGTCTCTAAGTTTACAGCGAATTGAGTGCTTAACAGTTGTTAAAACGGTACTATGCAATTTGTTTCTGTCTAGTTGATGAGGATATAATTTATACATGCGAATGTCAATGAAAAATAAAAAAAATGTGACACAATGAGTGTGATGGAAATAATTTGCAATATGTAGAGGGAAGTGATATACTGTATCTGGATGTGTAATATAGCCTATGTAGCATGTTGGTTGGAAATGGCCTATTTCTACCTATTTCAGATGAAAAGGTCTCGATAGAACCTCGAGCGATTTTCATCTGAAACGGTTTGTGCTTATGCATGTTTACTGTGTTTTATGTATTGGTATATTACTGGGAGTGTTGCAAGCCAGGACACTACATGACATTCAGCAGCTGTTTGTTTGTCCTATTGTTGGTAGTTGTGGTACGTTCTACGTGATACGTTAGATATATACATCTGGTATTATACTGATTAAATGCTGACTGAGCATTTGATACATGGTATACATCAATTTTAGCTTTACATAAGAAATACGCTTATTTTTGTAAATATATTAGTAGAAAAACAATGTACTACATTGCCACTTGCGTACATTATTCCTTAATAAACTTAATACATTACATTTTTAGGTTTTATAATGAAGAAGGGAACACCGACGCCGCCCGGGGTGGTCGAGCGGTTCTAGGCGCTACAGTCTGGAACCGCACGACCGCTGCGGTCGCAGGTTAGAATCCTGCCTCGGGCATGGGTGTGTGTGATGTCCTTAGGTTAATTAGGTTTAAGTAGTTCTAAGTTCTAGCGGACTGATGACCTCAGAAGTTACGTCCCATAGTGCTCAGAGCCATTTGAACCAAGAACACTGACCCCCACTGGCTCTACCGGAGGGGCAGAAGGGTATGGAGACTGTGGGAATGGTCAATCCACCTGCAGTGCACATCTACCAGTGGGAGGGGAGAGGTCCAATCGTTCAAATGCCTCTGAGCATTATGCGACTTAACTTCTGAGGTCATCAGTCGCCTAGAACTTAGAACTAATTAAACCTAACTAGCCTAAGGACATCACACACATCCATGCCCGAGGCAGGATTCGAACCTGCGACCGTAGCGGTCGCTCGGTTCCAGACTGTAGCGCCTAGAACCGCACGGCCACTCCGGCCGGCAGGGGAGAGGAGGTGGAGGATGAGGAGGGGGAGGAGGGTGGGTCAAAATCCAGCACATCACATCAGTAGGCACAGGAGTGTGCCTCACGCAGATGGCAGAATGCGCAATGTGGGGGCGGAGGGGGGGGGGGGGGAGCAACGGGGAAGTGCATAACTGCAAGTGGGAGCCCACCCCTGGAAAAACATCGTGATCAACCCTGCCACATGGCTGACCGGAATACCATGGCAGTGATGACCCAGCAATGTGGGTCCAACTAATTTGCTGCTGCTCCAGAATAACGACCCAGACAAACGACTGTCAACTTTTGTGGCCCATCACAGCACATGGTAGCCACTCCTGCTGCTGGTTGAAAGACTAGGCCTAAACAGTAGTCCCAGGGGGAAACACAGTGGGCCATGGTGGTCCAGGCTGTATGATTCAGGAGGTAACAAATCCAGGCGACCCTGCAGCTGGCGCCAGTGTAAACGTACCACCAGACAGCATCTGTTGTCTATCATTACCCGTAAGTAGATAGTAAACTAGATGACAGATCGTCATGGAAAGAGGCAGACACTGACTTCTTCATTTTGGTTTTGAACATATGCTCGAAGTGTTCTACCTCTGAGTTAGAGGCCAGGTGAACGAGGGTGGTAGTCAGATCCTTGATACCATTGCAAATGCAAAAGTCATCAAACTCTCGTGGCACAAATTGCCAATCATTATTGGACACAAGTGTCCTGGGTGATCGCTCGATAGGAAAAATAACTGGCAGAGCATGAACGACGGCTATCAACGATGTGGAAGACAAATTGATCATGCATGGGAAATATGATAAGGCATCGAGCACCAGCAACCACATGCTGCGCAAAAATGGACCCACGAAATTGATGTGCGCCCTGTCCCAAGAGTACTTTGGGACTGGCCAAGAGGAAAACTGACATTGTGGCTCAGCCCAGTTCTGTGGGCAGTCCCTGCAAGCCTGGACCAGATGTTTGATGTCGCAATCGACCGCCGAACAGTAGATGCGTCTGGAGTATGTGAGGATGCAACGCTGGTGAACTGCCACCTGACAGCTATTCTCCTCTGTGGCAAGCAAGAAGACCCACTGGATAATGCTGAGCCAGTCACAGAGGAGAACAAACGAACGCTACACCAAATAGGCACCCAAATAGGCGTACTCTGGCCAACCACCTGGACAGCTGAAAGGATTATCTGGGAAAGTTGGTAGGCGTGCATGGTGGTCACAATCCCTCACGCTGTCAACTGAAGATGAGGCTAAGTTTGCTGCAAGGTATTGTCCAACATGTACAAGAGAGCCTCCTGCCGATCGAACAACAGATCAGGCCCCTCCGACAGCCACGATACAAGAGCAGAAACGCTGCTTGAGGAACTGAAAAGCCCATTGACAACCCGCCCTTTTGGCGAAGCCGGTTAAGAGGATGGCAGATGTGCATGGCCTGGGTAATGAACTTAGCATAATATGAAATTTTACCCAAAAATACCTGGAGATCCTTCAGGTTCTTGGACGCCAGCAAGTTGACGATGCCTTTGATGTAGTTGTCTATAGGGACTATAATGCAACTATTTAATACACCTCTTTTCTCGTTAAGACTCAGGAAACCTGATACATTCTGATTCAAAACAGTATCCAAAAAGATCGTATCTGCAAATTGTAAATTTTTATTCTGTTGATGTAAACATATATTGATGAAGCGTAATGCTGTCTTAAAATTAACTATTTTGTAATAATCGTAACTATTTTTGTATTGGTAATATACTCGGCGGTTTTGTTCATTTATGAAGTCGAGAATATTTAGATTTAGTATTATAATCATACTTATTGTTTTCCATGATTTTTCAAAAAGATAAAATCTATAGAATACTGTATTTCTCTTAGCTTTAATGAAATATTAATCAAATGTAATTCTGCACACTGATTATTTAATCATATCTTTGTATTTAAACTATTATTTTCTCTGTATTATTCACTTGCTGTCTGTTTTACGTACAATGTGAGATGGCTGCAAGTTAGCTGTTCTTGTTCAGAAGTGTGTTAATTAGTGGAAACTGCAGAATATGGAATGAGGTAATTCTGAAGAGAATATACGATCCTGATTCATGATGAAACTTCCTGGCAGATTAAATCTGTGTGCCCGACCGAGACTCGAACTCGGGACCTTTGCCTTTCGCGAGCAAGTGCTCTACCATCTGAGCTACCGAAGTACGACTCACGGCCGGTCCTCACGGCTTCACTTCTGCCAGTATCTCGTCTCCTACCTTCCAAACTTTACAGAAGCTCTCCTGCGAACCTTGCAGGACCTGCAAGGTTCGCAGGAGAGCTTCTGTAAAGTTTGGAAGGTAGGAGACGAGATACTGGCAGAAGTGAAGCCGTGAGGACCGGCCGTGAGTCGTACTTCGGTAGCTCAGATGGTAGAGCACTTGCCCGCGAAAGGCAAAGGTCCCGAGTTCGAGTCTCGTTCGGGCACACAGTTTTAATCTGCCAGGAAGTTTCATATCAGCGCACACTCCGCTGCAGAGTGAAAATCTCATTCTGATTCATGATGTTATTGATTTAATGTATGGATAAACAGAATCCAGACACCTCTATGCTGTTTTAGCATGAAGGAATTATTAACCTACGGTGACTGAGCCAACACAAAAAAGAACTTACAACAAACGATGAGAAATAAGTGAAGTGAAAAATACTGTCTTCTGATTCTCTCTCTCTCTCTCTCTCTCTCACACACACACACTCTCTCTCTCACCCTACTTCATGCTTTAATAGCCGAAGACTTACAACATCCAACACACACGCAGTAAATGCATAAAAACTGGATTAAATAACAATATTTTCATTAAATTTTGGCACTTTTTGTAATTCTAAAAAGAGAGACAGGCATTAGAGGATAAAGCCATCTTTACTAAGCACATAGGCCTATCCCAAAAAAAGGCGCCTTTGGGGAGGAAAAAAACTGCACTTTTTCCGTTTCCAATCAAAGCCATTCTACAAAAGGTGATGGAAAACTGTCTGGAGGCTTCGCAAATTCTCATGTAGAGTCCGTAATCCAAATGTCACTAAGGTAGTTTACATAACAGCGAATGTCCTGACTCAACTGCTTCAAATATCGTTGATCAATTCCCAGTGAAGACGAGATTCCATAAGGCAAGCGATTAAACTGGTGAAGCCCAAAGAGGGTGCTAACCACCAAGAAAGTCCGAGAAGCTGCATCCAATGGCATCTTCGGATATGCACCGCTCAAGTCAATACATGAAGAATAGTGGTTCCGCAACCACTTCGACAACAACTCCTCCGGCCGCAGAATTGAATACGAAGCCGTGACAGATTGTGCACCGATTGTCTGTTCGAAGTCGCCACAAAGGCACATTATGTTGTCAGGCTTCTGAATCGCCGCCAAAGGAGTGGCCCACCGACCCGATGGAATAGGAGAAACGATACCCTGATTTTTGCCTTGTTATTCACGAGGAAAGGAATGGGGTGAAGTAGGGACGACAAAATTTAGGTACCGCCGACGGCTTAAGAGAAACGTGTGCCTCACAATTCTCCGCCCAGCCCAAGGTATTCTCAAACAGCTGGTTGTCTGACCATAGTAAGGAGTCCAAATCTTGAAAACGGATTAAGTGAGACTCTAAATGGACATTGCCAATTATATGGAAACCAAAAAAAAAAGAAAAAGTGTCTAAATTAAAAATATTTTCGCCAATGAGGAATTGAACACTATCAATGTAAGCTGCTGTTCCACATTCTTATAACGTACAGAGATGGAGAATTGCCCCCTCAAAGGAATACGCTGTTTACTATAAGATGCAACTTGATGTAGTAGTCGTTGCAGTTCTGGGCAGCCCAATATGCTGTACATCTCTAAGTCAATGAGGCTGAACGTCGCTCCCAAGTCTACCTGAAATTCAACTAGTCCCCATCCAATACCAACATCAGTAAAATATGCCGGGGCAACACATGCAGGGAGTCGGAGACAGCCCCCGAGTTCATTAGCACAGAGGCTTCTGATAACCAACGCGTGGTTCATTAACAATCACGAACAGTTACCAAATTGCCTATCTGAAGGCATACCCCAAACAAGACCTCCAAGTGTGAGCCGTCTCGCCGAACATGCGTCAAAAGACAATCGCGACAGACTCCTACGGTCGCAGGTTCGAATTCTGCCTCGGGTATGGATGTGTGTGATGTCCTTAGGTTAGTTAGGTTTAAGTTGTTCTGAGTTCTAGGGGACTGATGACCACAGCAGTTGAGTCCCATAGTGCTCCGAGCCATTTGAACCATTTGAACAATCGCGACAGGCTCGCTGGCTAGCCCAATGAACGGAAGAAGAGGGCTGGAGCGGTCCTGAAAAACGCCTCAATTGGGAATTACGACGCCGTGACAGTCGCGAAGCCGCCGAGCTCAATGCAGGCGAAGACGGGTGGCACCGCGACGCCACTGCACCGTAATCGTTAATTGTGTCAATGCACGGCTACTTGGCAGAAAGGAAGGCTACATGGGGAACCCTGCAGGGCACCAGAGGTTGTTTACTATCCAAACCTCATTTGCAATCTACCTGTTTTTGCAAAGGCCGTCCCTTGCCGCCTTTGAAAGCGAATGTGATTCCCCAGTCTGGGCAGCATCAAGCAAAGAAGTACACTACTGGACATCAAACTTGCTGCATCACGAAGATGACGTGCTGCAGACGCGAAATTTAACCGACAGGAAGAAGATGCTGTGATATGCAAGTGATTAGCTTTTCAGAGCATTCACACAAGGTTGGCGCCGGTGGCAACACCTACAACGTGCTGACATGAGGAAAGTTTCGAACCGATTTCTCATACACAAACAGCAGTTGACCTGCGTTGCCTGGTGAAACGTTGTTGTGATGCCTCGTGTAAGGAGGAGAAATGCGTACCATCACGTTTCTGACTTTGATAAAGGTCGGATTGTAGCCTGTCGCGATTGCGGTTTATCGTATCGCGACATTGCTGCTTGCGTTGGTAGAGATCCAATGACTCTTAGCAGAATATGGAATCGGTGGGTTCAGAAGGGTAATACGGAACGCCGCGCTGGATCCCAATGGCCTTGTATCACTACCAGTCGAGATGACAGGCATCTTATCCGCATGGCTGTAACGGATCGTGTAGTCACGTCTCGATCCCTGAGTCAACAGATGAGGACGTTTGCAAGTCAACAACCATCTACACGAACAGTTCGACGACGTTTGCAGCAGCATGGACTATCAGCTCGGAGACCGTGGCTGCGGTTACCCTTGACGCTGCATCACAGACAGCAGCGCCCGTGATGGTGTACTCAACAACGAACCTGGGTGCACGAATGGCAAAACGTCATTTTTTCGGATGAATTCAGGTTCTGTTTGCAGCATCGTGATGGTCGCATCCGTGTTTGGCGACATCGCGGTGAACGCACATTGGAAGCGTGTATTCGTCATCGCCATACTGGCGTATCACCCGGCGTGATGGTATGGGGTGCCATTAGTTACACGTCTCGGTCACCTCTTGTTCGCATTGACGGCACTTTGAACAGTGGACGTTACATTTCAAATGTGTTACGACCCGTGCCTCTACTCTTCATTCGATCCCTGCGAAACCCTACATTTCAGCAGCATAATGCACGACCGCATGTTGTAGGTCCTGTCGGGCCTTTCTGGATACAGGAAATGTTCGACTGCTGCCCTGGCCAGCACATTCTCCAGATCTCTCACCAATTGAAAACGTCTGGCCAATGGTGGCCGAGCAACTGGCTCGTCACAATACGCCAGTCACTACTCTTGATGAATTGTGGTGTCGTGTTGAAGCTGCATGGACAGCTGTACCTGTACACGCCATCCAAGATCTGTTTGACTCAATGCCCAGGCGTATCAAGGCCGTTATTACGGCCAGAGGTGGTTGTTCTTGGTACTGATTTCTCTTTGATCTATGCACCCAGACTGCGTGGAAATGTAATCACATGTGAGTTCTAGTATAATATATTTGTCCAATGAATACCCGTTTATCATCTGCATTTATTCTTGGTGCAGCAACTTTAATGGCCAGTAGTGTATTTCATGGGGTACCTCCTTTTTAAGATGTTGAACATATTTCAGTAAGACATCCTACATTGTGTGCTGCTTTGTGTAATATAGTGTGTTTCCACTGTCTCCATAGTGTTGAAAGTTTTTCGCGAATATAAAATGTTTTTTGGTCGAAACCCATGTCTTCAATTGCGTGTGCGCTGATTCCCGCCTCTGTGACTCTCATGCGTTCGATATTCTGCGAAACATCGTCCCGTCGACTATTATGGCCGTGCACCTCACTACTCCCGACATAGATTTGCCCGTCGAACCTTCTAATCGGCAAGCATTTATGCGACTGCTCCGCTACTGTGGCGAGGCCCGCCACTTGCGTTGCACAGGCTTGTGGTGGGCAAACGAAAGTAGATCTCTGCTGTGGGGATTCAACGATACTTACCGGTTCAGTAACATAGTAGCGAGAGCCAGTCCTACTCGTCTCCGGTCCGATCCGTCTCTGACGTTCCTCGTCCCCCTTCTGTCTATTAGCGCCTTGTATTTCCAACTGACTTATGCGGCCGCGTGTGTTCGTAACATCCTTTATGATCTCAATTTGTCGCTCGTAGATACGCTCATGATCTTCCTCCAGCTGTGACAGTTTTGTCTGTTGGGCTCCCAGTGTCTTAAGTTTCTTAGATTGCTGTGAAATCTGTTGCTGCGTTTCCCGAATTATCTCGCGTCCCTGTCCCTGCATCGTGGTAAGAACTTTCCGAGTGTGATGGGCGACACTTTAGGCTGTCCTAGCATACTACTTGGTCACCAGAGCGTCTTTCTGTGCACCAATTACCTCCACTGTAGCCACGCAAGCGTACCTTTTGGCTACCGTTGCGACTTCTTTTGCTTCGCCTGCTTGCCTCTGGCACGTAGTTACCTCTCCTAACACATCGCTGAAACTTTGTGTTAACCTATCTTCCAATGCTGCAACGACTCTTTTTGTCTCTTCTGCTTCTCTGCACCTTTGTTCTGGTTCTCTTCTCAAAAAATCGGCAGCGCGGGGTAGCCGTGCGGTCTGAGGCGCCACGGCCCGCGCGGCTCCCCCATTCGGAGGTTCGAGTCCTCCCTCGGGCATGGGTGTGTGTGTCGTCCTTAGTATAAGTTAGTTTAAGTTAGATTAACTAGTGCGTAAGCTTAGGGACCGATGATCTTAGCAGTTTGATCCCATAAGACCTTACCACAAATTTCCAATTTTTTTCAAAAAATCGAGGATACTGTCCGTCGCTTTGCTGTCAGGGATGGGACCACCCTTCTATCGCCAGCCACTGACGGGGTTTCTACTGAGAACTACTACACTGACATGACATGTGTCTTCCATTATCTTCACCCTCGCTTATTTCACTGTCGGCTTCAGAGTCCTCTAAACGTGGCACTGAAACGTACCTATTAGCTACCTCTGAATTTGATTTTTCCGTGGGAAAAACAACCACTTCGTCTCCTGATTCGTCCCGATCTGTACTCTGATTATTCTCCATGTTAAGAGAGTCCACTACTTCACGCTTTGCATTAAAGGCTCTCGCCCAGCTCCTAGTCATCATTCAGACGTCGAACAACCATCCCAAAACACGCACATACAGTGAAGACATTTCCTCCAAATACCTTCGCTATTCAAATGCGCAAACACATCACGAAAATAACCCTCCAAAAATTCACAACTCCATTGTCTAATCCAATAATCAAAGATCATACACGACGCAGAAACCACAAAACACAAAGATACGAAACATACAATACATTAAACACCTGAAAAGAGAGTGTACATATGAGTACATATCGCGACAGCAACTTAAGATTATCGCGAGTCTAATTTGTTCACAATCGCTTTCAGGCACCAAATATTAAAAAGCAAACGCTACCTATCTCACCGCATATCGTTAGATTCTACCGGTAAGATATTGGCAGGTGTCTGTAATTTATAAGGCTTCCCACCCTTATCTCGCATTCTCACAAGGGAACCTCCCCATCGCACCCCCCTCAGATTTAGTTATAAGTTGGCACAGTGGATAGGCCTTGATAAACTGAACACAGATCAATTGAGAAAACAGGAAGAAGTTGTGTGGAACTGTGAAAAAATTTAGCAAAATATACAAACTGAGTAGTCCATCGGCACATATGCAACATAATGGACGGTCTTAGTGCAGGAGCGGCGTGGTCTCGTGGTTGCGTTAGCTGCTGCGGAACGAGAGGTCCTTGGTTCAAATCTTCCCTCGAGGGAAGATTTTACTTTCTTTATTTTTTCATAGTTATTATCTGTCCGTTCGTTCATTGACGTCTCTGTAATAAGTTTAGTGTCTGTATTTTGCGACCGCATCGCAAAACAGTGCGATTAGTAGACGAAAGGACGTGCCTCTCCAATGGGAACCGAAAACATTTGATCGCAAGGTCATACGTCAAGCGATTCCTCCACAGGAAAACACATCTGATATATTCTATACGACACTGGTGACGGCGTGTACGTCACATGACAGGAATATGTTGTCGACCCACCTAACTTGTACACTTGGCGAATGGGTAAAAAGATTCTTCTACCTTGCCCGATTTAGGTTTTCTTGTGGATGTGATAATCACTCCCAAAAAAGTGATGAAAACATAAGAGTTTGTCACATAAACTGAAAATAAATAATTAAACTTTTCACTCGATGGAAGATTTGAATCAAGGACCTCTCGTTTCGCAGCTGCTCACGTTACCACGAAACCACGGCGCTGCTGCGATCTCGATATCCTTGATATTGCCTATCTTGCCATGAACTACTCAGTTTGTATATTTTGCTTATTTTTTCACAGTTCCACACAACTTCTTCCTGTTTTCTCAATTGATCTGTGTTCAGTTTTTCAAGGCCTATCCACTGTGCCAACTTATAACTAAATCTGAGGGGGGTGCGATGGGGAGGTTCCCTTGTCAGCACACAAAAATGTATTATAATTCAAATGGTCAGGATGAATAGAGTACTGAAATGAAATATTGCTTCTTTCAGACTTAGTTTATGACAAAACCAACATGTGAATTCCCTGAATTAGCATACAGATCAAATTACAAGAAAACAAATACACGACAAAAGTAAGTGGTGACAGATGATGTTTACGGTTGGCAAAGTTATTAAAGGGGAAGATGGTCAAGATAAAACGATGCCTTCAAAAATGGTTCAAATGGCTCTGAGCAGTATGGGACTTAACATCTATGGTCATCAGTGTCCCTAGAACTTAGAACTACTTAAACCTAACTAACCTAAGGACATCACACAACACTCAGTCATAACGAGGCAGAGAAAATCCCTGACCCCGCCGGGAATAAAACGATGCCTTCCTCAAGGTAATAGCAACAACACTTTCTGACTATACGTGAGGTACTGACCGAGATTGTGAACCGCTAGCTGAACGTCAATATGACGTAGGTTGGTTGAAATACAGTGCTGCAGCAGAGACTCGATTTAGTAAAATCTAAGTCCTCAGACAACGACTGCTAATAGGCCCAGGCTGCCATATGCTCACCACTGAACTGCACAATGGGTGATGCTGAGACTGAACGTAGGTGCACAACTGCAAAGGCCACGGCCGGCATACCCTCGTTCCGAGATGTGCAGAGAATCACTGATGGCGCGCCGAAAACACCAAAACTGTCCTCTGTGGCTGCTTTCCGCAATTTGACGAGCTTACAGCGAACCTCGTCCAAACTGCATAGACTGTCCTCTACGGTGGACATCCACTAAATGCTACGAAACTCTCTCTTCTCTTTTCTCCTCGACACCAAACCCATGTGGAGTCGCAAAAAAATTGCGCCAATGGCGTACTTATAACACCACGCCAGAACTCCCATCTCGACGTGGCACAGAGGTATTCCTCGAATGAGAAAGTTTGCCGCCAACATCTATGTTCTCTCCCGCTAAACTTGGCGAAACATGCGTGCATTCCACACCTGTCACATACAATGCTCCCCTTCTCAGAGCAGTCATAAGACTCGGAGCCCAACTGCTGTTCATACACCTGAGGTGGACAATACGCCTCCAGAATGCAGGCCTCTGGCCGTTATACTGCTGAAGACTGGGCTGCCATCGTGGGCCGACTTTATGGCGAGAGGCTGCCACCTGCTTTCACAAATAAAGCGGGCACGCTTTTGTAGAAGCCCGGATGCTTTCCTGGAAGAGCCTACGGCTGTTTCTTTGACTTCTGCCGCTCTGGTCACGTCTCCCTGCCAGTAGTAGGGAGATGGCGGCACCACCCGAATTTTGATATCAAATTGATATGCAAATTAATTAAATTGATTAATTAATCACCCCCACCACCGACCACCGCGCCCCGACCACCCCCACCCCCACCTCCAGATGACGTCACATGTTTTTCTCAGCCTGCAAGTGGGTCAACGTCACCTCCCCTCCCCACCCACCCTCAACCCAACTTACCGTATTGGCGGGAATTTTTGTGGGAATTTCATTGTCCCAGGGTTGTGCTGATGTGCCCCCCCCCCCCCAAAAAAAAAAACTGGTGGGAAATTGCCCTTTCTGGGACTTGAACGCTGGTCCCTCTGGATGGAAAGCCCAAGTGCAACCCCACCCCCTAACACAATTATACCACCAGAGGCGCTTGGAATTGACGGGAAATAAAAAATGCCAGTGCCCTTTCCAGGACTCAAACACTGGTTTTTCTGGATGGAAAGCCCATTTGCATCCCCAACACACAGAACCGCTCCAGATGCAGGACAGGAAGGTTAGGTTAGTGTTAATTATTTATTTTGGTCAGAGAAATGAAGTAAAAATACGTCCCAATTACGTAATTAGTCATAAAGCTCGGGCCTAATTACACAACAATATGTGTAGCGCTACACAAGGATGCTCTAAAATCACAATACAGCTCAGAAACTGATGATACCATGCAACTGGTGTTATCTTGCTGGGAAAAAAATTTCGCAAAACCACTCGAAACTAGTGACAGACACACTCAAACTTTACCCTTCACCTGCCGGCCGAGGTGGCCGAGCGGTTTTAGGCGCTACAGTCTGGAACCGCGCGACCGCTACGGTCGCAGGTTCGAATCCTGCCTCGGGCATGGATGCGTGTGATGTCCTTAGGTTCGTTAGGTTTAAGTAGTTCTAAGTTCTAGGGGACTGATGACCTCAGAAGTTAAGTCCCATAGTGCTCAGAGCCATTTGAACCATTTACCCTTCACCTACAAGCTGGAGGGAAAAAAAGGCAGGGGTGTAAAGTACTATCTTTATTCTTTTTGGCTGGAAATATGTTCAACTGATGAGCTGCTGGTGTTGGACAGAAAGGAGTTTAAAAAGTGTATTACCTGCAAGCATAGAGCTGAGGACAGTATCTATCGTTATTTGACATCAGAGAAGATCGAGGCCCTCTCACCTCCCCTCACGCCTCCGCCTCCCTCCATCCATCCATGTACAGGGAGGGCACAGGCTTTTTCAAACGGCCAACTGCTCCGCCTAAGGCCTCATAATTTTTCTGCGACCAACAGCCATCCCCCCATGGTTGTTGGTAGCACCCGGCCTTCCACTATACCCCCACAGATGCAGAACACCTTGAAGCGACGCTCCTTAGTCAACACAATAGCACGTATAGTCAACAAAAAAATAGGAGATAAAGGGATGGCCGCCTCAAATGCAACTTGTTCGTCTAAAATATAGCAACATAGTCACCACATGCCACCTCCCTGGTCAGGGGGTGATCACCCACAGACTAGGATCGCTCCCAATGCCTCCAATAGGCCTGTGGTTCTGCAATGGAGAACACTTTCTTTCATTTAATGTCAACGCAACTCTTTCTTGTAATCTATTAAACGTGTTTATCAGAAAGACTACACCACGCTGGGACAATGACGAAATTCTGGAGAATGCTCCCAGATGGCTTTTACAAAAGTCGGCTGCCTGGAAAACAGGAAGCCTTCTGCCTAAAGCGACCACAGCCTCACACCACTGCGCTCCCGCAAGCACGCTGCTGGATGGTCAATTTTATTGACACCGACAAAAGCTACACATAAAACAGAGCACGGCGCAAAATCGCTATAGTTTTTTACGCTCGACTACAAGATACAATTCGTATCTCATTACTTTGAGACGTCCAACGAAGTGCACCGCCACCGATCAAAACTGATGAGCAGAGATATGTCCACCCTGCGTAATATCAGGAAAAAAAAGTTTCGACTATTTTTCTGCAAAAATTACCAATCACCACAGAATGTCCTCGTTATCTTGAAACCGTCATCATAGTAAAGAAAAAGCGAGAATTTAAACTGCAAAGAAAAAAAGATCTGTATCAAGCAATTCGTTTCATCTTGACGGACAAATTACATGACCTGAGAACGTCTCTGACAGTCAGTGTCTGTAAATAAACTGCCATACACAGGTATATTGCAAACATTTCCAATGTGTGAAATAGCATTAGAGAATACAATCTTTCACGCAATTGGCTCACATGTCGGAAAAAAACAAATTCATTTTACGTTCGACAACAAGAAGCGATATTTCAAGAGAACATAGCTGTTTTGCACACTATGGTAGGTCCCGTCTTACCAATGCGATGCTATATCATACTAACATTTACGAAACAAATCGTGAGAGCCTGTCTTGCCCTGTGTAGGTAGGAGACAGAAATTTCGTTGAAAGATATCGCCGCACCAAAAACAAAGAAAACAGAAACGCCTGTCAAGAATCATTCCATGCTGCCCTAGCCATCTCCTCCACCCACCAGGCACGTTCAAATGGTTCAAATGGCTCTGAGCACTATGGGACTCAACTGCTGAGGTCATTAGTCCCCTAGAACTTAGAACTAGTTAAACCTAACTAACCTAAGGACATCACAAACATCCATGCCCGAGGCAGGATTCGAACCTGCGACCGTAGCGGTCTTGCGGTTCCAGACTGAAGCGCCTTTAACCGCACGGCCACTTCGGCCGGCACCAGGCACGTCATTGATATCAGTTTGAAAGGCTAAGTAATTAAACTGATCATGAGAGTCAGTTTGCATGCTGCGTAATTTAGTTTTTCAGTAGTCGGATTACACTTACCAGTTAGGTCAAATGGGAAATCGTAGAGGGAAGACGATGTTCTTTTCGAGGAACAGTACTGAGTACGACATTTGAAGCTGACCACAGAGGGATTCTACAGCCCGCACCATACATTTCGCGTAAGGACCGCACTATTAAAAACATAATCGTAGCGACTAAGTTACTGTCACCCTGCATAAAAAGCGGTCTTGAGTCTAAGGCACACACGAAACGCTGATAGCATTACGCTTTCTGGTACAAATGCTGTCTGCGATTTGGAATCAAGTCTAACCATTCTACCACATACTTACATTGGATCCTATAGAGACGCTTTGAATGATTACAACCACTGGTGAATCATATTTCTACCGCTCTAATATCTCGAAACGAGTCACCTTTTTCGAACCTATCTGCTAAGGATCCAATACAGCAAAAACTCCAGTGCTGTTTTTTAGACAGTCCCTCTGCAGCTTGTAACTGCTCCTCAGTCTTTGCCCCGACATCCCTGCAGCTTCATCCGTGTGATCATCCCAATTTAAGTCAGACCTGAACAGAAGTCGAAGAGCGCTATATCTAAGACCTGCATCTCATGGAGAAACAAGACAAGCTGAGTTAATGCGACAGGAGCGCGTTTTGACCACACGGTGGAAAGGGAACATGTCGTAGCACTGCCAACCGTGCACTATGTGCAGTCCGTAAGGCCAGGGCCATACGAAGCTTACCTCTGCAACACGAGGTAGTAGAAAAGATAGTACAAGCAGTTACGGTGGTGTTTCACGTTGGGAAAATTAGAAAGACTCTACGTCATACAGGGCATGGAGGAAGGACGAGAATTTTGCTACCGCATTGTGACACATCTCAAAACTACATACAGGTACTTCAGTCTGGAGGAGATCTGCATCTCTCAGGGTGCATCCATGTCTATCACCCAAACATTCTCTCCCACCTCGGTATTTTGTACCATCCAACAGAGAAAACCTAAGAACTATAATAACTCTGCTAACGTCACCCCTTAGAGAACTCAATAAGATATTACCACGTTCCTGTCTTCTGATATATCTGAAACAAATACAGTTTGCTTTCCGGCATTGACTACATGTGGCGATCCTATTAAATATACAATGTCGGTTAGACTGTCAGTGAGAGAGCACGTGAGTTCCTGCTGCTAATAAGGCGAATACACCG
Organism: Schistocerca serialis cubense; assembly: GCF_023864345.2. NCBI lineage: Eukaryota > Metazoa > Arthropoda > Insecta > Orthoptera > Acrididae > Schistocerca > Schistocerca serialis. Next base: position 88,112,634 of record NC_064640.1, on the reverse strand, counting down.
ATTGTTTGTTTATTACATATCTTTACGAACTTCAAATAGGAGTGGCTTCTTTCCAGTTACCTTTGTAGTTACTAGTATATTCTTGTAGTTACTTGGGTGTTTGAGTGCTTACTGAAGGCAGCCTTTCATTTCATTTTAAAAACAGTGTAGCGTACAGTACCGCCGTTGCTATCGACCATTGTAACGGCCCTCATATCATACAGGCTTTCATTTGTTTTGTTTAGAACAGCTCAGTGTCAGTTAGACCATCAGTGAGAGAGCATCGTGAGTTCCTGCTGCTAATAAGGCGAGTACACCATTTTTGTATTACATATCTTTACGAGTTTCAACAGGAGCGAGTTCATAAATGGATAGGCACTGTGATTGCTCACTTGGTGACCCTTCGCTCACAGCTCCAGGCTGTGTTGGCTTCTGTCACACAGTTTGAGGCTGCTGCCAAGGGGCATCACTGTGGGGGGTCAGATGCGGGGATGCGAGGGACATCGAACGTGACCCTGTGTCCCCCGATCGATCCACTGCTGTGGCCGCCCCAGGTACTACCTGCACTGAGGTTGATCCCTCACCTGTGGTCGAGTGGGAGATCACTTCAAAGTCTGGCAGGCAGCGAAAGACTTTCTGTGGGGCCGATCGTAAGGCCTCCCTGGTTCGTTTGGCGAACAGGTTTACGGTGTTATCTGTGGCTGATGAAGTCTCTGAGCCGGATGCAGTCGTCCACCCTGTTCCAGAGGAAGCTTCTCGCGCCACAAGGTCTGGGCATTCACAGAGGGTGGGTTTGCTGGTAATTGGGAGCTCCAACGCTAGGCGCGTAATGGAGCCCCTTAGGAACATGGCTGGATGCCATGAAGAGTACAGGGTGCAGCCAACTGTAAGTGGTAGCCCATGTCGGTACCAATGACGTGTGTCGCTTTGGATCGAGGAGATTCTCTCTGGTTTCGGACGGCTAGCGGAAATGGTAAAGACTGCCAGTCTTGCTTCCGAGATTAAGGCGGAGCTTACCATCCGCAGCATCGTCAACAGAACCTACTGTGGTCCTTTGCTGCAGAGCCGAGTGGAGGGTCTGAGTCAGAGACTCAGGCGGTTCTGTGACTGTGTAGGCTGCAGATTCCTTGACTTGCCCCATCGGGTGGTGGGTTTCCGGGTTCCGCTTAATAGGTCAGAAGTTCACTACACTCAGGAAGCGGCTACACGGGTAGCGGGGGCTATGAGGAAGGGGCTGGGCGGTTTTTTCGGTTAGAGGGTCTCCGGAAAACACAGAAAGGGCGTCCATCTAAAAGGGGACAAGTAAAACACAGTAAGGTGGTTGTAGAAACGATCGGTATTGTAGTTGTAAATTGTCGTAGGTGTGTTGGGAGAGAACCGGAGCTCCAAGCCCCATAAGAAAGCACTGAAGTTCAAATAGCTGTAGGTACAGAAAGCTTGCTAAAGCCGGAAATAAGTTCAGCTTAAATTTTTTTTCAAATGATCTAACAGTGTTCAGAAAGGATAGATTAAATACAGGTGGTGGTAGAGGACTTATTGCTGTCAGAAGTAGTTTGCTTATAGTGAAATTTAAGTAGATAGTTCTTGTGAAATAGTATGGGTAGAGGTTATGGTTCAAATGGCTCTGAGCACTATGGGACTTAACATCTAAGGTCATCAGTCCCCCAGAACTTAGAACTACTTAAACCTAACTAACCTAAGGACATCACACACAGCCACGCCCGAGGCAGGATTCGAACCTGCGACCGTAGCAGTCTCGCGGTTCCAGACTGTAGCGCCTAGAACCGCTCGACCACCACGGCCGGCTGGTAGAGGTTATACCTGACTTAACTATTAATAGGATCGTTTTACTGACCCCCCGATTCAGAAGATATAGTTGCTGAAAACTCGAGTATCATTTCGAATAGGTACTCCACTCACACAATTATAGTCGGGGGCGACTTCAATCTACCCTCGATATGCTGGAAAAATTATACGTTTAAAGGTGGCGGCAGACATGAAACGCAATCCGAAATTGTACTGAATGCTTTCTCATAAAATTATTTTGAACAATTAGTTCATGAGCCTACTCGAAGCATAAATGTCTGCTAAAGAATACTTTACCTCTTAGAAACAAATAATCCTGGACAAATAGGGAGTATCATGACGAATACAGGGATTAGCGACCACAAGCCAGTTCCTGCTAGGCTGAATACCTTAACACCCACAACCATCAAAAAGGAAGGCAAAGTACATCTATTTAAAAAAAGCTGATAAAAATCCTCTTAACGCCTTGTGAAGAGACAGAATCCACTCCTTCCGATCTGATCACGTAAGGGTAGAAAAGATGTAGTATGATTTCAAAGAGATAGTATCGATGGCATTTGAGAGATATATACCATATAAATTAATAAGTGATGGTACTGATCCCCCATGGTACACAAAACGGGTCAGATCGCTGTTGCAGAAGCAACGAAAAAAGCATGCCAAATTTAAAAGAAGGCAAAATCCCGAAGACTGGCAGAGTTTTGCAGAAGTTCGAAATATAGCGCGTGCTTCAATGCGAGATGCTTTTAATAATTTTCATAACGAAACTCTGTCTCGGAATCTGGCAGAAGCCCCAAAGAGATTCTGGTTATATATAAAGCACACCAGTAGCAAGACGCAATCAATATCTTCACTGTGCGATAACAACGGTGAAGTCACCGATGACAGTGCTACTAGAGCAGAGTTATAAAACACGGTTATCCGAAACTCCTTCACCAAAGAAGACGAAGTAAATATTCCCGAATTCCAATCAAGTTTAACTGTTAAGATGAGAAACATTGAAGTAGATATCCTCGGTGTAGCAAAGCAGCTTAAATCACTTAATAAAGGCAAGGCTTCTGGTCCGGATGGTACACCAGTCAGGTTCCTATCAGAGTATGCAGATGCATTAGCTCCATATTTAGCAATTATATGCAACCGCTCGCTCACAGAAAGATCCGTACCTAAAGACTGGAAAGTTGCTCAAGACACACCAATACCCAAAAAGGGAAATAGGAGTAATCCGCTGAATTACAGGCCCATATCACTAACGTCGATTTGCAGTAGTGTTTTGGAACATATACTGTACTCGAACATTACGAAGTACCTCGAAGAAAACGATTTACTGACACATAGTCAGCACGGCTTCAGAAAATATCGTTCTTGCGGAACACAACTAGCTCTTTATACTCATGAAGTAATGAGTGCTATCGACAGGGGATGTCAAATTGACTCCATACTTTTAGATTTTCAGAAGGCTTTCGACACCGTTCCTCACAAGTGTCTTCTAACCAAACTGTGTGTCTATGGAATACCGCCTCAGCTGTGCGACTGGATTCGTGATTTCCTGTCAGAAACATCACAGTTCGTAGTTATAGACTGAAAGTCATCGAGTAAAACAGAAGTAATATCCGGCGTTCCCCAAGGAAGTGTAATAGGCCCTCTGCTGTTTCTGATCTATATTAACGACAAAGGAGGCAATCTGAGTAGCTCTCTTATATTATTTGCAGATGGTGCTGTCATTTACCGTCTTGTAAAGTCATCATATGACCAAAATGAATTGCAAAATGATTTAGGTAAGATATGTGTGTGGTGCGAAAAGTGACATTTGACCCTGAATAAAGAAAAGTGTGAAGCTATTCACAAGTACTAAAAAAAACCGCTAAATTTACGCGATAAGTCACACGAATCTGTAGGCTGTAAATTCAACTAAATACTTAGGGATTACAATTACAAATAACCTAAATTGGAACGATCACATAGATAATTTTGTGGGTAGAGCAAACCAAAGACTGCGATTCATTGGCAGAACACTTAGAAGGTGCAACAGATCTACTAAAGAGACTGCTTACACTACACTTGTGCGCCCTATTCTGGAGTATTGCTGTGCGGTGTGGCATCCAAATCAGGTGGGACTGACGGATGACATCGAAAAAGAAGGGCGGCTCGTTTTGTATTATCGCGAAATAGGGGTGATAGTGCCACAGACATTATACATGAATTAGAGTAGTAATCATTAAAACAAAGGCGTTTTTCGTTGCGACGGGATCTTCTCATGAAACTTCAATCACCAGTTTTATCCTCCGATTGCGAAAACATTCTGTTGGCACTCACCCACACAGGGAGAAATGATCATCACAATAAAATAAGAGAAATTAGGGTTCGCACAGAAAAATTTAAGTGCTCATTATTCCCGCGCGCCGTTCGAGAGTGGAACGTTAGAGAGTCAGCTTGAGGGTGGTTCATTGAACTCTCTGACAGGCACTTAACTGTGAATAGCAGAGTAACCACGTAGACGTAGACGTAGACGTATTGGTTCATTGGAGCAGGTGGCTCACGATCGAAGTCGCCTCCACAGACGAGTGTAAAGTTTCGGCATCTGTACTAGAGGAGGACCATATCCAACAGCCTATGAATCACACACGAGAGTTCCTGTCTTGTTCCTTCATAAGCAGATTAATACATTGTTTTTTCGGTTGTAACACACCAAGTCAGTGTTCACTGCCATACACTTTGTTTTTTCTACCATGACTTAGAGGTCTGTGTCAGCTGCTGCTAAACCGACATTAACACGTTTCAATCCTTTGGCTCTGACAGGAAGCTGAACATCGCATGGCGTAAACTATACAGCTACCACAACACAGACTGGTAGAAATAAAGCACAGAGGCGCTGTTTCTCATTGACAGAAATGTGGAAGACATTGTAACGTACGGAAACGAAGAGTTTGCGGTATTGTAGAGCGCTTCCAACAGCCATTCGAAGGAGGACCTGTACAGTTAATCTCATCTTCCCCATCGACAGCGTAGTGGATGTCTCAGTGTTCCACTTCGAAAAGCATTGTTCCTTCATTTTGTAGTCATGTACATCATCATTATTCCGGTGTTGACCATCACCGGAAGCTGCAGCTCACAACACGTATGAGGTAGTACAAATAAAAAGACGTACTGTTATCTTATTGGTGAAAAAAATAAAACATAAAAATAAAAACATTTGAAAGGCTTCGCAGCATATGGAAATAGGACGACTCTGCATCATGGAGGAACGCTTCTAAACAACTGTATGAAGGTAATGGCTTCTACATTTAATCCCATGCTAAACAGCGACAAGTAGCAGATATGCAGTGTTCCACCAAGGCTCCTTCCATCTCATCGGAGTGGTGTCAGGCAATCATTATGCGGTAATCAACAGTGTACCCAGAGGACGGTCGGAATGGTAAAGGCACCGTTGATATGGGACGATGTACAGTAATACACACCACAGCTGATAGCGAGATCATTTTTTGCAGTTTTACCTCTTGGTCCGTAGTTTCAATGCCAGTCAATGACATGGTACAACATTTCCCAATTTCTGTATCATCGCTAAATCACCCCTCCACTACTTACAAGAAACACATACCAGATTGCGAATGCAGCTAGATGACTGGTCAGTACATTCAGTCGACCTTATAGACCAAAGTATACCAGACAGCGTCCTATACCGATGCAAAGAGGTTATCTACATATTTCCATCATATCGACCATAGTGGAGAATTTACAATTACGACTGGCTATCTTTCCCTTTGTGGATTGGCACCACAGAGTATTGTCGCATTCGTAGGATAAAGTCGGATATTGACAGATCCCTCCCACATTCTTCTTGACCAATCCTTCCTGCAACACTAATCTCATCCACGGCACCTCTCCAAAACCACAAGATCTCCCCAGATGTGTGCGTGTCAAGGAGAGTCGCAACTCTTATCGGCGTATAGTTGACATGAAAGTGTTTCGTTGCTGTAACAGATGGTTTATACATGATGGAGGTCAAGACGAATGGAGTTTGAAACATTTCACGCAAATCAACCGTGCAATCAATTCTGAAGCATTATTCCACTGTCTGATGTCAGTACCAGGAAGGTACCGCCATGAGAGAAATGTCATAGAGCATAAACGCACTGTCCAATGATTACACGGTTCTGCACCTAAAAATGCTATACTTTTAAAGCCATACGGTTTCTGAAGTATTAGTCGTACAGAATGATACTCTTAATACTCTAATAGAGAATATATTTGTACAACATCAGACACACAACCACACCGCAATTATGTTACGCCATTCGCTATGGTGACAAATTTTAAAATTATAAAACTATTTCCTTCTACACTATTCCAGTATCCCAGGAAGGCATCGTCAGTGTGTATCCACAGCTCGAGCTGCTTTTAAGCAACTAGAACGACGTCTGGAGACTTGTTCTGTCTCTTAGGAAATTAGTGGGTTTTATACGTCTTTTTAAGTCGGAAATGCACGTACCTTCAATTACACTTCCCCTGTCAGTCGTGCATATCATTAGTAATAGAAGTAATATCGGTTCTGATGGATGCAACTATATCTCACTAGGAAATAAGGCGAAGAAAAACCGACTTCAATATTTTCGATAGCTAATACATTGAGGTACCACGTACATGCTTGATCCTTTTACGGGCCTCACAACTCAGATGAAACAGTTGCTGAAAGGTTCTAAGAAAATTTGAGTTTAATTTCAAACACGTACCCGACTCATACAATTATATAGCTGGTGGTGCCTTTAGTTTATCCTCGATACGTTGGCGAAAATACATGTTCAAATTTGAAGACACACACAAAACATCATCGGAAATTGTGCTAAATGCATTCTCTGAAAATTATTTCGAGCAGTTAGTTCATGAGTCCACTCGAATAGTAAACCGTTGTGAAAACACACTTGAACTCTTAGCAACAAATAATCTTGAGCTAACCACGAGCATCAAAACGGGTACAGGGATTAGTGAACACAGGGTTGCCGTAGCGAGATTGAATATTCTGACCCCCAAGTCGTACGCCTATTCAAAAAAGCAGAAAAAAAATCACTTAACGCCTTCCTGAGAGAAAATCTCTATTCCATCCAAAGTAACAACGTACGTATAGACCAGATGTGGCATGAATTCAAAGAAATAGTATCGACAGCAATTGAGAGATTTATACCAAATAAATTAACAAAAGACGGAGCTGATCCCCTTGATACACAAAACGTGTCAGAACACTGTTGCAGAAACAACGAAAAAAGCATGCAAAATTTAAACGAACGCAAAATCTCCGGGACTGGCGCTCTTTTACAGAAGCTCGAAATTTACCGCGGACATCAATGTGGGATGCTTATAATAGTTTCCACAACAAAACTTTGTCTCGAAATCTGGCAGAAAATCGAAAGAGATTCTGGTTGTATGTAAAGTATGCTAGCGGCAAAACGTGTATGCTGGCGTTTCCAAAGATAGTGTTATAGGGCCTCTGCTATTCTTTATCTATATAAACGATTTAGGAGTCGATCTGAGCAGCCGTCTTAGGTTGTTTGTAGATGATGCTGTCATTTATCGTCTAGTAAACTCATCTGAAGATCAAAAAAATTGCTAAAAAATTTAGAAAAGATATCTGTATGGTGCTAAAATCTGTAATTGATCCTAAAAAATGAAAACTGTGGGTCATTCATGTGAGTGCTAAAAGGGATCCTTCAAACTTCAGTTATACAATAAATCAGTCAACTCTTAAGACCGTAAATTCAACTTAACACCTAGGAATTACAGTTACGAACAATTTAACTTGGAAAGAACACATAGAAAATGTTGTGAGGAAGACAAACCAAAGCCTGCGTTTTACTGGAAGAACACTTAGGAAATGTAACAGATCTACTAAAGAGACTGCCTACACTATGCTTGTCCGTCATTTTTTGAAGTACTGCTGCGCGATGTGGAGGCTTTACCACATCGGATTAACGTAGTACATCGATAAAGTTCAAAGAAGATCAGCACGTTTTGTATTATCGCGAAATAGCGGAGAGAGTGTCACGGACATGATACAGGACTTGGCGTGGACACCATTAAAACAACGGTGTTTCTCATTGCGGCGAGATCTTCTCACAAAATTTCAATCACCAACTTTCTCCTTCGAATGTGAAAATATTCTCTTGACGCCGACCTACATAGGAAGTAACGATCATCATAATAAAATAACAGAAATCAGAGCTCGCTGGGAAAGATACAAGAGTTCGTTTTTCCGGTGCACTCTTCGAGATTGGAGTAATAGAGAATTATTATGAAGGTAGTTCAATGAACCCTCTGCCAGGCACTTAAGTATGATTTGCACAGTATCCATGTAGATGTAGACCTTGACGATGCGGCCCACCACGAAGTCCTCTCCTGTGCCAGCCTCTTCATCTCAGAGAAGCACTTGCAACCTAGTTCTCAATTGTTTGCTGGATTCAAATCTCTTGTCTCCCTCTACAATTTTTGCCGTCTACAGCTCCCTATAGCACCATGGAAGTCATTCCCTGATGCCTTAATACATGTTCTACCATTCTGTCCCTTTTCCTTGTCAGTGTTTCCACATATTCCTTTCCTCTCCGATTCTGCACAGAACCTCCACATTCCTTATTTATCAGTCTACCTAATTTTCAACATTCGTCTGTAGCACCACATCTCAAATGCTTCGATTCTCTTCTGTTGCAGTTTTCCCACAGTCCATATTTCACTACCATACAATATTGTGCTCCAAACGTGCGTACTTAGAAATTTCTTCCCCAAATTAAGGCCCATGTTTGATACTAGTAGACTTCTCTTGGCCCAAAATGCCCTTTTTGCCAGTGCTCGACTGCTTTTGATGTCCTTGTTCCGTCCTTCATTGGTTATTTTGCTGCCTAGGTAGCAGAATTCCTTAACTTCATCTACTTCGCAGCCATCAATCCTGACGTTAAGCTTCTCACTGTTCTCATTTCTGCTACTTCTCATTACTTTCGTCTTTCTTCGATTTACTCTCAATCCATATTCTGTAATCATTAAACAGTTCATTCCATTCCGCAGATCATGTAATTCTTCTTCCCTTTTACTCAGGATAGCAATGTCATCAGTGAATCGTATCATTGATATCCTTTCACTTTGAGTTTTAGTCCCACTCCTGAACCTTTCTTTCATTTCCATCATTGTTTCTTTGATGTACAGATTGAAAAGTAGGGGCGAAATACTACATTCCTCTCTCACGCCCTTTTTAATCCGTGCACTTCGTTCTTGACCGTACTCTTACTATTCCCTCTTGGCTCCCCTATAGCTTTGCCCTATTTTTCTGAGAATTTCGAACATCTTGCATCATTTTACACTGTGGAATGCATTTTCCAGGTCGACAAATCCTATTAACGTGTCTTGATATTTCTTTTGTCTTGCTTCCATTATCAACTGCAACTTCAGATTTGCCTCTCTTGTGTCTTGACCTTTCCTAAAGCCAAACTGATCGTCATCAAACACATACGCAACATTTCTTTTTTCATTCTTCTGTATATTATTCTAGTCAGCAAACTTGGATGCATGAACTGTTATGCAGATTGTGTGACAATTCTCGCACTTGTCAGCTCTCGCAGTCTTCGGAATTATGTGAATGATATTTTTCCGAAAATCAGATGGTATGTTGCCAGACTCATACATCCTATGCACCAACCTGAATAGTCGTTTTGTTGCCACTTCCCCCAATGATTTTAGAAATCCTGATGAAATGTTATTATCCCTTCTGCTTTATTGTGTCTTAAGTCCTCCAAAAATCATTTAAATTCTGAATCTAATACTGGGTCCTCTACCTCTTCTAAATCGATTCCTTTTTCTTCTCTTACTGGCAACAAATCTGCAGCCCGCCTCTGAGTTGCTTCGTTATCTTTCTTTAATCTGACCTGATGCAGGTCCCAACCACTCGAACAGTACTAGACAATAGGTCACACTAGTGTCCTAATTGCGGTCTCTTTTACAGATGAACAGCAATTTCCTATAATTCTCCCAATAAACCACAGTTGACTATTCGCCTTCCGTACTACAGCTGTTATATGTTCATTCCACTGCATAGTGCTTTGCACTGTAAAGTACAGATAGTGGTTAACTTACATGTATACTATGTGGAAATTGATTACACAGGTTTCACCACCATTTATGATTCTAAAGCTAATGAATTTATAAAGTGCCTGACTAACAAAGGAGATGGCAAGCAGTATATGTACACCAGGTCTTACGCAAAGAGCATATTGTTTCCTAGTTTCTCGATTTATAACCAAGATTTTACTTCTCTTGTTCCTCTATTTAAAAATTTATCGATATGAAACCAAGACTTTAGTTTTGTGGTTGTTCCCATTTAAAATTTATACACTCACAAAAGAAATTTTCATTTAATTAAAGAATAACATTATTCAATGAAAATTTAATATTCAAAAAACTAAATTCAAAGAACAAAAATTCTAAATTTGATGCAGATTCAACAACATGAATTGAACACTCTTTATTTTCTCTTTCACCTCGATAGATAAATTTTAATCCAACAATTTTTTTCTAATTTATAATGATCTTCTAAAAAGATTTTAGTATAACGATATGTAAGAGTAATTTTAAATCTGTTATCTAAAAGTAATAAGAGATTTTGTCCATACTTAATTATCGAATTTCTGCTTTTGAAATATTGTAATATTTAGTTTTTATCAGCTCTGATAATTTAGTGAACACTCCCAACATCCATTACAGTAACTGTTAAGTTCATTTGATAGATTATTGGCAAAGTATTTCATGCTGATTTTGTTGTGCTTTTATTTTTATAGAAAAAAATTTGGATTTCAAATTTTTAAAATAAAATATTTAAATTTTTGTAATTGAAAATTTTAAAAATTTAAAAATGTAGGTTACCAAAAATTAAAATGTTTGACCAAACACTTTAATTTTTTAAAAACCTGAATTTGCTACTTTTTTATACAATTATACAATTAAAAATTTCCAGTTAAAATTCTGTGTTGTGAATCATAAGTTAAATTCTTTCTTCGATACATAATTATATATGCAATTGTATCATTTGGCATATTTTCATTAAAAAGTGCATATGATTTCATTATTGTTTTATATGTAGTGGCAAAATTCATTCTTTGAGCCGAATTTATGACACTGATAGGATAATTTTGAATACACTTGAATGGATTTACATTTACATCCTTATTTTATTGTGTTATTATTTAAAATCCCTATAAGCATCATAAGGCTTTAAAAAGTTATTTGGGGATCAAGATTCCATAATTTTTCACATAAATATTTTGTAATTTAGCATGAACAAATAAAGAAGAAACATTTAACTGACTATTTTTTCGATTCGTTTGGAAAACAACGAAAATAAAGTAAGGCATATCAGATTTAGCAGAATTATAACAACTAGTAATATTTACTTCAAAATTTTTCCATTTAATCCAGCAAATTCAATTCTTTGACATTCAATGGAAGAAATTAGAAATTTTGAATTTTTCATTCTTTCTTGTTCTACTTTAAGCTAATATTCTGGTTCATGTGTAACAACAGGAACACGAATTTCCACACTTTTTATAATAATTTTACCTTCTTCTGGAAATGTACTATTATCATTATTAGTAGTCCATCAAAGAACAGACTCTTCATCATCTTTTCTTGACTCAATGTAAAAATTACAGTTAAATCTAATTCCCAAAGTATTTCTTTAAAATCATTAGTAAATCGACCAGATAATTCTAATGGATAAAGTACTTCATATTATTTGTTTTTAATTTGATCATTGCTAAGAATACGTCCTTCCATAGTTAATTCATTTGATAGCGATGAAGTTAATTGAATAAGACTTGATGAAGAAATTAGTGGATGGTTTATTCTATATATAATATAGTTTCCTTTTTTAATTGTAATGACACTGAATAATTGTAACACATATTATCAATTAGTTTAGTATTCGATTTACCATTGTATGCTGAAAAATCCGTTCCATCTGTGTGAATAACACCAAATGTCATACACAGTTGAGAATAATTAGGATGAATCCAAGTACCACCAATATTAATATTAATATCTGTTTCCTTGTTAGGAAGATGCAAATTATTTTTTGTTTGCTCATTAACAGGAAATGAGTAAAATTGATAACTCTCAATACTTCTCAGGATTTATGAAGGAAAATACTTATTAATTTATTTTTAAAATTACTGTTACATAATGCAATTAAAGTCAATCAAATTATCATTTTCATCAGTGATAGTCATTACTAAATTCTGAATATCATAAAATATTGGAATATTTATAGAATATTTTGGTTCAAATATTATTGGCACCCCAAATTCAGCATTTGGTTTAAATGAAGAAATAATAATAGTTTGACTGTTAAAACGATCATTATTTTTAACAGATATTCCATCAGCTAGGTTAAAACTAATATTTATTAATTCAAATTGAATAATTTTAAGAACACTATTAACAATTGCTTTCTCATTACCTACAATACTTTGATTATAAAATCCTAAGGTTTCACCAATACAGTCTTCTTTATCCATAAATAATTTAATATCATTAGCAATAACAACTCTATTTAATATATAACCATCTTTAATGTATATATTAGGTTTTTATGGTTGAACAAATTTTTCTAAGTTTTTCAATCTATATTGACAACAGGAATCTCTATCGTTTCTTCATTAGTATATAATTTATTATTTCTCATTGTAATATAGGAGTTAAAAAACTTCAGTAAAACCAACTAGTGAAATATTTTTATAAGTATTTTTTATTGGAACAGCAATCTTTGTTTCAGAACAGATGAATTATCACTCAATTGATATATTCTGCACTATAAATTAACAAAATTTGTAAATAAAAGACAGATTCAGAACAAAACTTAGAATTCCTGAAAAAAAATATGATAAACTTTTAGCAAATCTTATTCTATGTCTAGTAACAGGACCAGTGGTTGCGCAAAAGCAACATTATTGAGTCATGATTATTTTCTAGCTCCAAGATGGTTAAATCGGAAAAAATTCATCATTTGTGCATTTATTCTAAAAGTTCAGAGCAAGAAAGATATCAAGAATCTATAAAAATATGTGACAAAATTGAAGATAAGATTAATGAAAGAGTTGCTACACAACATTGACAATAATGATGAAATTATTTTGTTAAATGAATTCAGTTGTAGTTTTTGATGACTTCATACTTAAGAATTAAGATATAGTTTGCAATTATTTTAGTAGAGGTAGACATAAAGGAATAGATTGTTATTAATAGCTCAAATTTATTCAAAAGTGCCAAAACAATTAGTTAGGGATGTCTCATTTTTTTAAACATTTTCAGACAAGATGATACAAATTTAAATCCCATTTATCATGAATTCATTGGTGCAGATACAAAATTTGACAATTTAAGAGAATTGTGTGGTAGATGTTGGAATAAAGATGAAATCGATTTTATAACATTACATAAGACAAGAAAAATTAATAATGGCAAATACGGAGAAAAGATTAAGAATTTTTTAAACATTAATCATAAAAACGTGAAACACAATCGTGAGACATAAAAACGTTCAACGTAAATGTTAAACATAATAGCACTGAATGTAAAATAAAAATTATTGTATTTTATCCTTAATAAATATTTTCAAAATATGATCCAGAAGTGGTTAAAAAAGCTAAAGGAAAGGGAAGACAAAAGCAAAATTAAAAGAAAAGTTTAAAAAATGGAAAAACAACCAAGAACAGAAGACGAAAAATTTGAAAATCAAGATCAGCCTGTTATTGATGCAATTCGATAAGTTAAACAAGAAATAGGAGGATAAGGTAATAATCTATTAAAGACTATTGAAGAAAATGGAGAGGATGAAAAACAAATAATTCCCTATTGTCATTATACAGAAAATTTTGGAGGTACACCAGAAATTAAATCTCATGAACGTCCACAATGCGATTATGCATTAAGTAAATCAGAAACACAGAAGGTATTGGAGAAGTATGAAGAAGAGATTAAAAGTAAAAAGAAGATAGGTACTGTTAAAAAATAATGGATAGGGATGCTAAAAAATATATGTTAGTGAAAGAATGTTGAAGTATATTAATCAACGTGAAAGTAAAGTTTTCATTTTAAGTCCTAAACGCTTACCGAAATATGTTCATAAATTACCATTTGGAATCAATTAGATTAATTAATTATCGCTGGAAATGAGTATGAAGGACTATATGAATTAATGGATCTCTGAACTGAGAAACAGATTATATTCACTGATATGAAAAAAATTTGATGTTGTTAATTTAGCTAATTATGCAGATATATTATACCAATCAGGAGTGTGCTCCCTGCCACCGTTGGATAAGCAGCTGCCAGCAGCAAGTTGTATACTCCTAGCTCACTTATTTGTTACATAGTTTAACTCTTAATTTCTTTGAGTGTTTTTGGTACTTGCATTGCTTAATTCATAAATTTCTGGCGTATTATAGTATTTGAGAGTTTTAGCATCGCGTTTTAGTACCTGAATAGTGTAAAATCGCGTAGTCGTCTGTCTTCTGTTTTTGTTTTGAACGGCCAGTGTCGGTTGGTCACAGCCAGTGTGCTCCCTGCCGCCGTTGGATAAGCAGCTGCCAGCAGCAAGTCGTATACTCCTAGCTCACTTATTTGCCACATAGTTTAATTTTTAATTTCTTTGCGTGTTTTTGGTACTTGCACTGTTTAATTCATAAATTTCGGGCGTATTATAGTATTTGAGAGTGAAGCATCGCGTTTTAGTACCTGAATAGTGTAAAATCGCGTAGTCTCCTTCCGCCGTAGAGCAGTGTGTCAGCAGTGCGCAAGTAGCAGCATTACTGCATCTACTAGGCAATCTTGTATTTTAATAACCGTTTAAATTTTGTGTCGAATTGTTTGTGCTCTCTGTAGATTAGTTCAGCCGTTCTTTGCACAACAGTTTTTAGCATGGATAGGGACTGCAACTGCTGTGTTCGGATGCAGGCTGAGTTGGCATCCCTTCGCTCCCAGTTTCAGGCATTGTTGGCTTCAGTCACACAGCTTGAGGCTGTTGCCAATGGGCATCACTGTGGGGGTCCGGATGGGGGTTTGTCGGGGACGGCCAGCTCGTCCCACGCATCCCCCGATCGGACTACGACTGTGGCTGCCCAGGATACTGCCCACATTGACGCTGATCCCTCACATGTGGTAGAGTGGGAGGTCGTCTCGAAGTGTGGCAGGGGGCGAAAGACATTCCGCAGGGCTGAACAGAAGGCCTCTCCAGTTTGTCTGACGAACTGGTTTCAGGCTCTGTCTCAGGCTGATACTGATCTTCAGCCGGACATGGCTGCTTGTCCTGTTCCAGAGGTTGCCCCTCAGTCTGCAAGATCCGGGTGGTCGCAGAGGGTGGGCTTACTGGTAGTTGGGAGCTCCAACGTCAGGCGCGTAATGGGGCCCCTTAGGGATATGGCAGCAAGAGAGGGGAAGAAAATCAATGGCACTCCGTGTGCATACCGGGGGGAGTCATTCCAAATGTGGAAAGGGTCCTTCCGGATGCCATGAAGGGTACAGGGTGCACCCATCTGCAGGTGGTCGCTCTTGTCGGCACCAAAGATGTGTGTCGCTATGGATCGGAGGGAATCCTCTCTGGCTTCCGGCGGCTGTCTGATTTGGTGAAGACTGCCAGTCTCGCTAGCGGGATGAAAGCAGAGCTCACCATCTGCAACATCGCCGACAGGACTGAGTGCGGACCTTTGGTACAGAGCCGAGTGGAGGGTGTGACTCAGAGGCTAAGACGGTTCTGCAACCGTGTGGGCTGCACATTCCTCGACTTGCGCCATAGGGTGGTGGGGTTTCGGGTTCCGCTGGATAGGTCAGGAGTCCACTACACGCAGCAAGCGGCTACACGGGTAGCAGGGGTTGTGTGGCGTGGGCTGGGCGGTTTTTTAGGTTAGATGGCCTCGGGCAAGTACAGAAAGGGCAACAGCCTCAAAAGGTGCGTGGCAAAGTCAGGACATGTGGGGACCAAGCAGCAATCGGTATTGTAACTGTAAACTGTCGAAGCTGCATTGGTAAAGTACCGGAACTTCGAGAGCTGATAGAAAGCACCGAAGCTGAAATCGTTATACGTACAGAAAGCTGGCTGAAGCCAGAGATAAATTCTGCCAAAATTTTTACAAAGGCACAGATGGTGTTTAGAAAGGATAGATTGCATGCAATCGGTGGTGGCGTGTTTGTCGCTGTTAGTAGTAGTTTATCCTGTAATGAAGTAGAAGTGGATAGTTCCTGTGAATTATTATGGGTGGAGGTTACACTCAACAACCGAGCTAGGTTAATAGTTGGCTCCTTTTACCGACCTCCCGACTCAGCAGCATTAGTGGCAGAGCAACTGAGAGAAAATTTGGAATACATTTCACATAAATTTTCTCAGCATGTTATAGTCTTAGGTGGAGATTTCAAATTACCAGATATAGACTGAGACACTCAGATGTTTAGGACGGGAGGTAGGGACAGAGCATCGAGTGGCATTACACTGAGAGCACTATTCGAAAATTACCTCGAGCAATTAAACAAAGAACCGACTCGTGGAGACAACATCTTGGACCTACTGATGACAAACAGACCCGAACTTTTAGACTCTGTAAGTGCAGAACAGGGAATCAGTGATCATAAGGCCGTTGCAGCATCCCTGAATATGCAAGTTAATAGGAATATTAAAAAAAGGGGAAGGTTTATCTGTTTAGCAAGAGCAATAGAAGGCAGATTTCGGACTACCTAACAGATTAAAACGAAAATTTCTGTTCCGACACTGACAATGTTCAGTGCTTATGGAAAAAGTTCAAGGCAATCGTAAAATGTGTTTTAGACAGGTACGTGCCGAGTAAAACTGTGAACCCACCGTGGTTCAACAACAAAGTTAGGAAACTACTGCAAAAGCAAAGAGAGCTTCACTCCAAGTTTAAACGCAGCCAAAATCTCTCAGACAAACAGAAGCTAAACGATGTCAAAATTAGCGTAAGGAGGGCTATGCTTGAAGCGTTCAGTGAATTCGAAAGTAAAATTCTATGTAGCGACTTGACAGAAAATCCTAGGAAGTTCTGGTCTTACGTTAAATCAACAAGAGTCTCGACAGAGCTTATCCAGACACTTCGGGATGATGATGGCATTGAAACAGAGGATGACACGCGTAAAGCTGAAATACTAAACACCTTTTTCCAAAGCTGTTTCACAGAGGAAGACCGCACTGCAGTTCCTACTCTAAATCCTCGCACAAACGAAAAAATGGCTGACATCGAAAGAAGTGCCCAAGGAATAGAAAAGTAACTGGAGTCACTCAACAGAGGAAAGTCCACTAGACCTAACGGGATACCAATTCGATTCTACACAGAGTACGCGAAAGAACTTGCCCCTCTTCTAACAGCCTTGTACCGCAAATCTCTAGAGGAACGGAAGGTTCCAAATGATTGGAAAAGAGCACAGGTAGTCCCAGTCTTCAAGAAGGGTCGTCGAGCAGATGCGCAAAACTATAGACCTATATCTCTGACGTCGATCTGTTGTAGAATTTTAGAACATGTTTTTTGCTCACGTATCATATTGTTTTTGGAAACCCAGAATCCACTCCGTAGGAATCAGCATGGATTCCGGAAACCGAGATAGTGTGAGACCCAACTCGCTTTATTTGTTCATGAGACCCAGAAAATATTAGATACAGGCTCCCAGGTAGATGCTATTTTCCTTTACTTCCGGAAGGCGTTCGATACAGTTCCGCACTGTCGCCTGATAAACAAAGTAAGAGGCTACGGAATATCAGACCAGCTGTGTGGCTGGATTGAAGAGTTTTTAGCAAACAGAACACAGCATGTTGTTATCAATGGAAAGACGTCTACAGACGTTAAGGTAACCTCTGGCATGCTACAGGGGAGTGTTATGGGACCATTGCTTTTCACAATATATATAAATGACCTAGTAGACAGTGTCGGAAGTTCCATGCGGATTTTCGCGGATGATGCTGTAGTATACAGAGAAGTTGCAGCACTAGAAAATTGTAGCGAAATGCAGGAAGATCTGCAGCGGATAGGCACTTGGTGCAGGGAGTGGCAACTGACCCTTAACATAGATAAATGTAATGTTTTGCGAATACATAGAAAGAAGGATCCTTTATTGTACGATTATATGATTGTGGAACAAACACTGGTAGCAGTTACTTCTGTAAAATATCTGGGAGTATGCGTACGGAACGATTTGAAGTGGATTATCATATAAAATTAATTGTTGGTAAGGAGGGTGCCAGGTTGAGATTCATTGGGAGAGTCCTTAGGAAATGTAGTCCATCAACAAAGGAGGTGGCTTACAAAACACTCGTTCGACCTATACTTGAGTAATGCTCATCAATGTGGGATCCGTACCAGATCAGGTTGACGGAGGAGATAGAGAAGATTCAAAGAAGAGCGGCGCGTTTCGTCACAGGATAATTTGGTAAGCGTGATAGCATTACGGAAATGTTTAGCAAACTCAAGTGGCAGACTCTGCAAGAGTATCGCGGTGTAGCTTGCTCGCCAGGTTTCGAGAGGGTGTGTTTCTGTTGAGGTATCGAATATATTGTTTCCCCCTACTTATACCTCCCGAGGAGATCACGAATGTAAAATTAGAGAGATTCGAGCGCGCACGGAGGCTTTCAGACAGTCGTTCTTCCCGCAAACCATACACGACTAGAACAGAAAAGGGAGGTAATGACAGTGGGACGCAAAGTGCCCTCCGCCACACACCGTTGGGTGGCTTGCGGGGTATAAATGTAGACGTAGATGTAGATGTAGCATTGTATTCTGATAAAACTTCAATTTACATAAAATAAAGTGCAGATTAAAAATGTAATCATTTGATAAAAAAATTGTTGATGACAAATTCCCAAACTTAAGAATACCAGCTATATATTCTTCTGATTATTGAGATTATCAAAAATAAGTTCACCTGAGAAAAAGGCTAAATGCCTAATAAAGAAATATACAGAAAAACAAATCAAATATATTTGGATGGATGATGTATGTCAATTTACTGACAGATTATTATTTATCCACATTGAAGAATTAAGAGGAAATGAAAATTATTACAATGAAAAACTTGGAGTAAAAATTGTTTGCTAATTAATTTATTGATTTTGTAATTAACAATCGAATATAAAGTTCATATTTTATTACAATTTGAACAATATACCAGATACATTCTGGGAAAGTGAATAAGTAAAAGGCTTTTTTTACCATTTGAAATGCTTTTACCTGTTTATAATTCGTATGGCCTTGTAACCAATGTAAATGAAAGACTAGCATGTGATGATCCAGGAATAAGTAAAGTAAATGAATTATGCAAACAACATGACATTTTCTATTGTATCCTAAGGATTTACAATATACTCTTAAAGTTGATAAAGAACTTCAATTAGCTGCAAAAGAAAGAGTGTATGATTCAGATGCTTCAATTGGTGAAAAGTTAGCTACAACTGCAGTTAGAGGAATAATGTATAGAAACCGAAAATTAGTACTTTGATTAATTGTACCTGTATATGAATAGTGATTATAAAAAAATTCTTTATTAATTTTTAATCTATATAAATGAATAACCTTAGAACTGATTATACTAAACTTCCAAACCATAAAATAGAACGAAAAGGTGAAAGGGTACAGTACCACCTGACATTGAAAATAGGTACAACATTCTTCATTATTCTTGTCAGTACAACATATTTTTTCTAATAATAACTAAATTTCAATTAATACAGCGAAGCCGGATACTAGTGTGGGAAAGAATGACAACTTATTTATTTAATTGATCACATGTGCACTCCCACAAAATAAATCCCTACATCCAGTTTCGTGAGATCTGTGAAATGAATGAATGTATGGTCGTCTGCTAACCGCAGATAGTGAATGTGAATATATGATCATCTTTGAGACGATCTTTTGGTCACCTTTGGCGGAACCAAAGAGATGAAATTTACCGGAGCTTTGAGCGCCTGAAATGTGGCTGACCAATGGGTAGCATGGTCTTCGCCTACCTCGACGGAGGTGCGAGATGACCTGAAGAACGGCCATGTTTCAGCACTCTGCTGCTGGATCTTGTGTTGGTAAGACCTGTCTTAGGTGTGCTCCGTAAAGACAAAAGAGTGGATACATGGTATGCATGTGAAATACTTAAGAGTAGTTTGGAATAATAATTTCTCTATTTCAGGAACTTTTGTGGGGAGAATTAAATGTCAGGCAGGTAATATTAAATGGATCATAGTTATCTTCGGAAGTGACCAATGGTCACAATGAAACCATGCTTAGCAAGAAGTTGAAATACTTCCGAGTGCTTAAGTTAAGCTGAATTACTAGCGTGTGTACTATAAGTTGGAAATATTTAAGAAATGGAGTGTGCAGGACTTGAAATTAGAGACGAGTACTTCCACGTGGTGAGTACCGTGTCTCAATCTGTGTATGAGACAAAGGATAAAGAGAAGTACTCGTCCATGGTATCAGTTGAGGACTCGCGTGTGTGATGAATATGTTCTTAATATTACTTTGCGTGTTATGTTTCCGTGTGATGCTTGATTCAAACTATAATACTCTGAGAGTGAATCAAGGTGAGTCAGCCGTCTATCCAGCAACTCCACTTGGCTTGCATTGCACAGGAAGACGTGCATATATCCTCCAGAGTTCGTAGTAGGAAAGAAAAGTTACGAAGTTGGGCAGTGTCGTGTGGAACTGGGATGAATTTTAATTGAAGTGGGAAAGCTGAAAGTGATGTGATTATAACACTGTGACTATTCCTTGTTTTGTACTGTATGTTGCCAGTGTGATGTATTTCATGAAATTTATGTATGTGTGGTTGGCATGGGAGAGTAACAAGATAGTTTCAGAAGCAGTGGGTTATGCATGTTCCCTTTTGTACCACTCGGTCTGGAGAAAAGTTTCGTGATGATGGGTGTGAGAGTCGAAGTGTGAGATATAGCAAAAGATCCACCATCGTATCCAGAAAGTGCACTGTAGCGTTAAATAATTACGAGACCATAAGATAGAGAATCACCAATGTAAAGCCATGCCCACTGGGCGGCATTTTTCGTGTGTTATTGTTGTAGGTTATAGAATTTATCGGAATAAATAAGATAGTGAAATGAAAAAGATTGGTGGCCTTTTCCTTCGAATAGTATGTTGTCATGATACCCAGAATTTACAATGCGTGCACCATTCATATTCAGTGTGATGGCCACGTGTTGATCAAAGCCATTGAATGAGATAGAAAATGTGGTATTGCCAGCGCGTAGTGAACAATCAGAGTTGTGTAAATTTTTAATAGTCAGATGTGTGTTATCCATTTCCGTTGGTTAATATTCAATTAAGAGAATAATTTGTAACTTAATTGTGAGTACTAGAGCTCATGTCACAAGATAAATAAAAAATGAATCCACTCGCCTGGCAGACCACTCATCTTGCAAGCCTGACTGCTTGATGCCACAGTATGAGCAAGGCATGTGGGTACCTCTGAAAGGAATTAAAGTTAAATTGAATAATGAAGAATAAAATAGCATTGATCAATTTTAACTGATTCACAAAAAAGGAAAACAGATAAAACATGGAGGAAATTTAATAATTACATTACATATTATTGTTGTAAAAATTGTTTTTGAATATTTAATGAACAAAAAAGAGACAAAAGACAAAGGTGAAATGTTACTGTTATTATTAGCTGCATTAACATATCTAGCAACATCTTGGTCTGCTGGACGGTGTGGTCCAGGAGTTCTAGGTGCTTCAGTCTGGAACCGCGCGACTGCTACAATCTTGGTTCGAATCCTGCCTCGGGCATGGATGTGTGTGATGTCCTTAGGTTAGTTAGGTTTCAGTAGTTCTAAGTTCTAGGGAACTGATGACCTCAGATGTTAAGTCCGATAGTGCTCAGAGCCATTTGAACTGTTGGAACAGTTGGTTCACTTTCGGTGGATCTGCAGCAATTGCAGCAAATGCAGTTATAAACAAGAAAAAAGCTGATAAAGAATTGGAAGAACAAAAAACACTTAATTTAGTAATGGAAAAACAAGGAAGCGGACACAGTTCTAAGCCTGTTTGAGAGGGCAATGGATGTAGAAAAAGAATTTCAAAGAAATGAAATAAAAATTTAATAATCCTTCATCAAGTTTTGACATAGAAGAAATAGTGAAACAATTAAAAATTAAATATTTTCGTGGTGTTTTTATCATTGATGAATTAAATATTTGTTGCTCAAGCAGCATATGCAAATACTATAACGCAACTGAATAACTGTCAATAAAACGGATTTTAATCAGACGAATAAAACTAATCTAACTAATTTCTTTACAAAAAATCAATATGTATGATTTTATTCCTAAAAATGTTGTTGTTTTTGGTAAAAATATAAACTGAGATTTAACAATTAATTATTTTCATCGTTCGCTGAGTGTTGTTGACAAATTTACAAAATAACTCCTGACATAGAATCAAAAAAATAGTGCAAAAAATCGAATTTTCTAACTATAAGGTTAAAAGAATCTGTTAAAACTGTTCCAGTTGATGCAAAGTTTAATATATTTGGTGAAATAATATTATTCTTTTTATTCTGTGTAAGTGCAGAATCATAATCACATCTACTGTTTGAAATGTAAGAAGCTTACAGAAACAGATAATCCTCATAGAGTAACTACTAAACATGAAAAGCAAAGAATTGAAGGTCTTTGTGTAATTTTTAAAACTAAAAAAGCAAAC
Organism: Schistocerca serialis cubense; assembly: GCF_023864345.2. Taxonomy (NCBI): domain Eukaryota; kingdom Metazoa; phylum Arthropoda; class Insecta; order Orthoptera; family Acrididae; genus Schistocerca; species Schistocerca serialis. The sequence goes on along the minus strand of NC_064640.1, from coordinate 88,090,123 downwards.
TTGTTAAAATGCGAAGGTAATGGATTAATATTCGTGAAAAAAACTTAATAAATCACATAAATCAAAGAGAGAAATTTTTGAAAGGTAAAATGTAATTTCTTTTAGAATATACGATTTATGGCAAGCTGATTTAGTCGTGATGGAATCTGGAAAGTTAAAAGGAATTTCAAAAATTATGTAAATTGTTCTTTTGTAAGATTAGAAGATAATTTATCAATATGTAAGATCATAAGCTTAAACATATCTAAAAATCTTAATGTTAATCTATCTTCAACATTTTAACCAATAGCAATACATTTTTGTTCATTATTTGGAATAGCATCAGTATCTCGATTACCTATTGCTAATTCTTTAATAAACAAATGACATTGCAATTTGCTAAATTATGAATATAAAATGGAATAAAAGAAGGGTTTTGTGAGACTTCCTCGATGTCTTCCTGTTACATGACATAACCTCTTACTTTTTTCACCGACAGTAAATTCTTATTCACAAATTAAACAAGTATTTGAATTTTTAAAATTTATTTTATCTTCATTTGTCATTATCACTGGAATATTTCCTTTATATATTTTAGCAATTCCTCTAGGTTCTTTTTTCAACATTTCAACGAATTTTGTTGATGCATTTTTACCAGAATATGTAATAGGTTTTTTATAATACCTACAGAAAATTTATTTGTAACTGAAATGAAATAAGTAAATAATTTTGATATTTATTAATATCATCTTTTTCTGGATTTGGTTGACAAGTGTTAATATCTTTTAATAAACGTTTGACATCTGCATAAATTACAAGAGATATTCATAATGGATGATAATAATTACCAAATTCAATTTTTTACCTTCTATAGACATATCTATTTTTACTTCCTTCTATGCTCTGCAATCGTCTTTGTGATTGTTTAATTTTTCTTTTAGAATAAAAATGGTGCAAAACCGCCTAGAGATAGGAGAGATAAAAATATTATGAATTTAATTTCAGTTTTTATATTTCTGGCTGAATAAATCTGGTTCATGAAGAATAAATTTAATTGCTTGAACAATAAAACCATGATTATTCTTAGTAGTGAATAAATAATAAAGTATAGTTTTCAGATGTTTTCTCTGACTGTTAGGAATCTAATTATTCACCCTAAATGTCTAATTGAAGAATATGCTACAAGGTAGCGTAGAGATGTTTGATTTAAACCTCCTATTGCTCCAATAATTATTCTTAAAATGATAATGGTTCAAATGAAAGTTCTTAGTTAAATACAATATGATAGTACCATTATTGGGGCATTATTGGGGCAAATGTTATTAATGTTAGACAGTTATTTCATCTCAAAGCTCCTATTACTCCTGGAAATCAGAAATGAAAAGGTGCAGATCCAATCTTTAATAATAATCTAGATCTGATTATTGATGGGATAAATTCTATATCCCATCCTATTGGATACTTTATTTGAATCAACAAAATTGAAAATAATAGTATTGTCGATGCTATTGCTTGGACAATAAAATATTTAATTGATGATTAATTTATCATTATATTTTTATTTCTCGTTAGAAGCAGAATAAATGAAAGTAAGTTGTCTCAAGTCCTATTCAAACTCCAAATCAGGAATTTGATGAAATGTTAATAGGAAGAGAAGTTTTGTAGAGTTCTTGGTCATTAAAAAGGGCAGGATTGATACCTCTATTAATGGGGTATGAACCCATTAGCTTGTTTAGTTTACCTTTTTACATTAAGGTGTATGATGCACGTTAGTTTTTTATACTAAAGGAGGTAGTTTAATTCTATCTTATGTAATTTCTTTAATGAAGGTAATTTTTATTAACTTCATTTACCCTATCAAGGATACCCTTTAATCAGGCACTTCATTTATTTAATATACAAATTAAAATTCTTTTTAAAAATTAGGTTGTGTATTATTTTGGTTATTTTGAATTAATTGGTCTCGATTTAGTTTATTTTGGTTTTTTATATATATATAATAAATAATTTATATTAAACTATTACATTTAATTAAAATTAAATACTTATAAGTTAATTTTATTATTATTAAGTAATTATTTTAATACATATATTTACCAAGGATTATTGCTACTTATGATTTTAGCTTAAAATAGGTTATTATATTATAATATATATAATTATATGTAAATTAATGTTAAATATTATTATAATTGGTTATAATAAATAAAATTCATAACTTTAAGTATAAAATATTATAGTAACATAAATAACTATTTTAATAATAATAATATAATTGATAAATTATCTATAATTAGATTATTTAACTATTAGATATTTAAATTAACTTAACAGAAGGTTAATTTTATATTAATAACATATTACATTAATTTACATAATTGTATAAAACATCTTTTGTTATATTATTTAATCTTTCATTAATATTAGTGAAAAGAAAGATTAAAAAAGAAAGAATATAATACATTTATTGGTATACATGTTCCATATTTATCTTTAGTTATATATGATAGAAAAGTTGTTGTGGTCACACAAAGGGTGCACTTTTTTATCTTAATATTTGTGAATTTTTCTTTCTTTTTATTTAAATATTTGTATCTTTCGCTTTTTCTTGATTTGGTTAATTTTTAAATTTCTTAGTTTTTGTTCCTAAAATTTTATTCTTGCTTGTTAATTAACTTTTTCTTTCTATTATATGTAACTTTTGTTAAACTAAATGTTCTTTTTGCAGTAATTCGATTTAATTATCAAGTGATTTTGGATTTGGCAATTGATGTAGTATCGGCAGAATCCGTGCCAGCAGCCGCAGTTATATGATTGATACAATTGAATACTATTGCTTAAAACAGTTGTTTATATTATTAGCATTAAAATATAAGTTTGTAAGGTGAAATGTTAAAATTTATTTGTAGCTCTTTTTATGAATCTGTGAAATTTAAATAATAAACTAGCATTAGATTCCCTATAATTTTAAATGTTAATTATATTTACCAGGGTACTATTAGTTAAGGTCTTTAAACCCAAACAATTTGGCAGTATCTAATTCCATTCAGAGGAACCTACCCCATGATTGATAATACACGATTTAGTCTACTTAATGTATTTGTTTGTAAATCTCCATTACCAGATAATCTTTTTAGAGTTATAATTATCAAGATTTATAATTGTAAAATATAACAGGTCAAGGTGCAACTTAGAGTTAAGAGGAGGTGGGTTACAATAGATTTTTGTTCATAACGGATTTGATGGTGAAATACTGTTAATGAAGGTGGATCTGATAGTAACGTAATTTATTTAATTTAACTGATGTTGGCTCTGAGGAGCGTACACATCCCCCGTTGCTCTCATTATTGATTATTCTACTTCGATTATTTTAGAAAAACTTCAATTTAGGTGAGATAAGTCATAACATAGTAGATGTACTGGAAAGTGTATCTAGGAAGAGGTTCAAGATATAACTTATTAGTAAAGTGTTTCATTTACACTGAAAATTTTTCTGTGCAAATGAGGATATCTTGATTATTTAATTATATTTATTTTTTGTTTATTTATAATTTTGTTGGATTTGGTCTTAGTACATTTTATGGAATTGATTTTTCAAATTATAGTGTACTTGTAATGTAAATGTTTTATGAAATATTATTTTAAATTTTTTAAACTAGATTTTATTTATTGTACATTTTGTATCAGGGTTTATCAAAATTTTAGTATTTATTTTACTTGTCTCGATTTGGGTTGATTTACAAATAATTTATAGTTGATGAATCATAATTATTATTAAATTATTTATAGAAATGAGATGTTAATCGTTTCCTAAGATATCTAGTTCTTAAGAAAAAATTTAATTTTTTAAAGTTAGTTCTTTTTTATTTAATTTTTTAAGTATAAATATTAACTTATTTATTCTTTAAGGGATAAGCTTTGAAGTTAATAACCTATAATATGTTTTTAAAAATATAATAGTAAGCTTTAAACCAGCTATCTTCGAGATTACGTTTTAGTTCATTATTACATATTTTTATTTTATAAATATTTTAGGTTTTTATTAAGATTATTGAATTAATTTTAAAATTTTTGTAATAATGATAGAATTAGTATATTTATTTATATAAAATTTTTACCTTGTAAACTTATTATAAGGAACTAGGCAAAACTGATTTCTGCCTCTTTATCAAAAACATGTCCTCTTGAAAATATTTTGAGGTCTGGTATGCTCACTGAGCGGATTTTTAAAGAGCCGCGGGATTTTGACCGTGTAAAGGTAGCATAATCATTAGTCTCTTAATTAGTGGCTGGAATGAATGGCTTGACGAGAAATCAACTGTCTCTTAATAAATTTTTGAATTTAACTTTTCGGTCAAAGGCCTTAAATTCTTCTTTAGGATGAGAAGACCCTATAGAGCTCAACATTTTACTTTTTTATAGTTTTTTGCTTGTCTTTCTATATTTAATGATGTTTTGTTGGGGTTACATGAAGAATACATAAACTATTCATTATTATATCATTGATTTATGTTTGAGTTTTGTTCCATAATTTATGATCATAAAGTTAAGTTACCTTAGTGATAACAGCGTAATTGTTTTTGAGAGCTCATATCGACAAAGCAGATTGCGACCTCGATGTTGTGTTATGAAAAATTTTGGGTGCAGGAGCCCAGTGATAACGTCTGTTCAACTTTTAAATTCTTACATGATCTGAGTTCAGACTGGCGTGAGCCAGGTCGGTTTCTATACTAATCCATATTGGTACGAAAGGATTATATGGTTAAAATATTTTTTATTATATTGACTAATATTGATTAATTTACTATTTTGACAGATTAATGAGTTGAATTTTATTTTCATTTATGTAGATTTTTTCTACAAATAGTATTGATACTTTATGATTTATTTATGTTTATTTTAAATTTTCTTTTATTAATTATTTGTGTTATATTTAGTGTTGTTTTTCTAACTTTATTGGAGCATAAGGTTTTAGGTTATATTCAGATTCGTAAGGGTCCAAATAAAGTAGGATTTGTAGGAATCCCACAACCCTTTAGTGATGCTATTAAGTTGATTTGTAAGGAGCAGCCAGTTCCTATTATTTTATTTACTTTATTATTTGTCTCCTGCTTTTAATTTAATGATTTATTTGGTTGTTTGAGCAATTTCCCTTACTTAACTTATAGATGTTCTTTTTCTTATGGGTTTCTGTTTTTTTATGTTGCACTAGGTTAGGTGTTTATACCGTTATAATCTTCTAATTCAAATTATTCTTTATTACGTTCCCTTCATTCTGTTGCTCAAACAATTTGGCTTTGATTTTATTATCTTTAATTATTTTAATTGGTAGTTTTAACATGATTGATTTTATAAATTATCAGCTTTGATGTTGATTTGTTATTATTTCTTTTCCTTTAGCCTTAGCTTCTTTTGCTTCTTGTTTGGCCAAAACTAACCATACTCCTTTTGATTTTGCTTAAGGTGAATCTGAGTTAGTTTCAGGCTTTAATATTGAGAATGGTGCAGGTGGATCTACTTTAATTTTTTTAGCTGACTATACTAGAATTGTTTTTATAAGAATAGTATTAGCTTTAATTTTTTAGGTGGTGGTTTTTATTCTTTTATACTTTTTATTAAGCTTACTATTATATCCATTGGCTTTATTTGAGTTCAGGGTACTATACCAGGTTTCCGTTATGATAAATTGATATACTTGGTTTGAAAAAGTTTTTTACCTTTATCTTTGATTTTTTTTTTAATTTTCTTTGTTGGTTTAAAGATTTTATTTATCTCATTTACTTGGTGAAATTTTTTAAGAAAAGTTAATAGAAGAGTTAAACTTCTAGTTTTATGTTTTCAAAACATATGCTTTCCCTAAGCTAATTAACTTATTATTCCTTAATTAGCTTATCTCATGTGTTTGCAACATGGACGTTAATTAAGAAGTATGTAAAGTAGATAATTGTTAAGATTTGCCCTGTTATAATGTAAGACTCTTCAACTGGTCGTTTACAGATTCATGTTAATAAACATACAACAACTGGTGTGATTCAGAATAAAACCTGATTAATAGGATAGAATTGGATACCTCGGAATGGTGTTTTATTATAAAATGGTAAAATTATTAAGATTCTAATTGGTAAGAATAGTGCAATAACACCTTCTAACTTGCTAGGAATTGACTGTAGAATTGCATATGCAAATAAGAAATATCATTCTGGTTGAATATGAACTGTTGTTACTAATTGATTAGCTGGTACAAAATTGTCTGGGTTTCCTAGGAGATAAGGATTAATTAAACATAGTATAATTAATAACGATGTTATTAATACAAATTTAATAGAATCCTTGAAAGTAAAGTATGGGTGAAATGGAATTTTTTCGATATCTCTGTTTAGCCCTTATGGGTTATTAGAGCCTGTTTGATGAAGAAAGAATAAATGAATTGCTGCCATAGCTGCAATAATAAATGGTAACACAAAATGAAATGTAATAAATCGATTTAATGTTGCCTTATCAACAGCAAATCCTCCCCACACTCATTGAACTAAATCTATTCCTAAGTATGGATTTGCTGATAATAAATTAGTAATTACTGTCACACCTCAAAATGATATTTGACATCAAGGTAAAATGTATCCTATAAATGCAGTTGCTATAATTAAGAATAGAAGTACTCCACCAATTATTCAGGTGTGTAAAGATCCATAGTAAATTCCTCATCCTACATGAAAATAAAAACAAATAATGAATATAGATGCTCCATTTGCATGTAAAGTTCGAATAATTCAACCATTATTTACGTCTCGGCAGATGTGTACTATACTACTAAATGCTATTTCAATATCTGATGTATAATGTATAGCTAAAAATAGTCCAGTTACGATTTGAATTACCAAGCATAACCCTAGCAGCGACCCAAAATTTCATCAAAATGAAATATTTGTTGGTGCAGGTAAATCAACTAAAGAGTTGTTAATAATTTTAATTAAAGGATGTCTTAATTGTAAGGGTTTATTCATTAGTAAGTTACCTTATTTTACGAATAGGCCCCTGGTTAATATTTGTGATTTTAACTTCTGCTAATAGTGCTAAAAATAAATAAATTATTATTATTATTGTAATAATGAATGTTGGTCTGTTATATAATTTTTCTAAAGATATTGTTATTTCTTGGTAATTGATTGAATTAGCAATATTTAAAGTTTCATTATTTTTGAAGAAGTCTATAAATATTGTTATGTCTAGAATAATTAATGTTGATATTATAAAGACCCATATCGTTAAGGTAATAATTATGGTAATTGATTTAGGTTGAAATATTTCGTTTGATGCAATTCTTGTAATATAAATAAATACAACTGAAATACCACCAAGAGACATTAAAAATAAAATATATGCTGATCAATATCTGTTCCTAGTATTAATCCAGCTAAAAAAGTTTGTAGGATTATGAAAAGCATTATTGATATTGGGTGTCTTAATTTAATAAAATTAATATTCATTACACTTCATAGTGATATAATTATTATTTTAATCATTTGAGGGGTTAGTTTATTTGAAATATCGGTTTTGGGGACCGATGAAGGAAGCTTTTCCACCTCTGAAGTTTTAAAAGTGGGGGCTAGACTTAATTCCGGTTTAGAAGACCGGTGTTTTTTTTAACTATTAAAACTAATGTTTATATTCTCTGTTTTTACTTCTTTGTTGGTTTATTCTGCTGGTGTTTACGTTTTTTCTTTTAAACGTAAACATTTATTAATGGTTCTTCTGAGATATGGAATATATTGTTCTTTCTTTATTTATATTAATTACTGTTTTTCTTATTGAGTTTGATTATGATTATTTCTTTATTGTTATTTTTTTAGTCTTTTCTGTTCGTGCTGGTGCTTTAGGTCTTTCTGTTTTGGTTCCAATAATTCGGTCTCATGGTAATGATTTTTTTAATTCTTTTGGCTTGTCTTTATGCTAAAGTATTAATTTAGAACTATTTTTTATCCCTGTTTGTTTGCTAAATAATTGTTGGTGGTTGGTTCATTCCGTAAGGTTTCTGTTGAGTTTTGTTTTTATGATTTGTGTTTATTCATATGCTGACTTGAATATAATAGGATATTATTTTGGTATTGATTATTTTGTTTTAATTTAATTTTGTTAAGGTTTTGAATTTGTTCTGTAATAATTAGTGCTAAAGTTTCAGTTTATTTGAGTTCTCATCATTCTATTTTTTTGTTTTTAATGATTATGCATTATTGTTCATTTGCGAGATTGATTCTTCTTTCTTTTTATATTTTCTAGGCTAGATTAGTTCCTACTTTACTTTTGATTTTGGGTTGGGGTTGCCAGCCTGAACGTTTACAGGCTGGTGTTTATTTAATTTTTTATACTTTCCTTGCTAGATTACCTTTATTGTTGGTTTTATTTAGGGTTTATGATTTTTCTAGCACTTTATATTTCCCTTTATTGGTATATTTTGGTTATTAGTATTTTATATTTTATGTATTTATAATTTGGGCTTTTTTAGTTAAGATGCCTATATTTTTGGTTCATTTATGACTTCCTAAGGCTCATGTAGAGGCCCCTATTTCAGGTAGAATAATTCTTGCTGGTGTTTTATTGAAGTTAGGTGGTTATGGTATTTTTCATGTTATAAAGGTTGTTTCTTATTTGGGTTTAAAGTTTAATTATTTTTGATTATCTTTAGATTTATCTGGTGGGGTTACTGTTAGATTTACTTGTTTTTGTCAGGTTGATTTAAGGTCTTTAATTGAATATCCTTCTGTTGCTCATATAAGAATGGTTATTGGTGTACTGATAACCATAAATTGATGGGGTTGTATGAGTTTTCTTTCTTTAATGGTTGGTCATGGTTTATGTTCTTCTGGATTGTTTTCTTTGCCTAATATTATTTATGAGCGTCTTGGTAGACGAAGATTATTAATTAACAAGGGTATATTTAATTTGATACCTAAAATGGCTTTATGGTAATTCCTTTTAAGATTATCAAAAATAGCTGCATCTCCATCATTAAATTTGGTAGGTGAACTTAGATTATTAAATAGAATTATATCTTGGTCTTCTTTTAGATATTTTGCTTTAATTTTTTTATCTTTTTTTAGAGGTGTTTATACTTTATAAATATATTCTTATTCTCAGCATGGGAATTATTACTCTGGGATTTATACTTGTTCTCTGGGTTATTTTCGTGAATATCATCTTTTACTTTTACATTGATTGCCTTTAAATATTCTTTGTTTAAAGGGAGAGTATTTCTTTGTTTAAATTGCTTAAGTATTTTAATTTAAAATATTGTTTTGTGGAATCACTGATATGAAGTTTCTCATTTTAGGCCATGTATTTATTTTCTATTTGTTCTTGGAGTTTTTTTCTTCATTCTTTTCTAGAACTATAATTTTTATTTTAGGTATTTATTATTTAGTAATTGATTACAGACTTTTTGTTGAATGAGAACTTTTTAATTTGAATGGTTCTATGGTTGTTATAACTTTAATTTTGGATTGAATGTCTCTTATTTTTATATCTTTTGCTATATATATTTCTTCATTGGTGATTTATTATAGAGAGGATTATAGATCAGGAGAAAAGAATATAAATCGTTTTATTATTATTGTTTTATTATTTATACTGTCTATAGGTTTTTTAATTATTAGTCCTAATTTGATTAGAATTTGGTAGGATGAGATGGTTTGGGTTTGGTTTCTTATTGTTTAGTTATTTATTATCAAAATGTAAAATCTTATAGTGCTGGTATATTAACTGCACTTTCTAATCGTATTGGTGCTGTCGCTATTTTAATTTCTATTGCTTGAATGTTAAATTTTGGTGGCTGAAATTATAGTTATTATTATTATTTCATTTCTAATTCTTTTGAAATAAAGCTTAATACTATAATAATTGTTTTGGCACCTATAACAAAGAGAGCTCAAATTCCCTTTTCTTCTTGACTTCCTGCTGCTATGGCTGCTCCTACTCCTGTTCCTGCATTAGTTCATTCTTCTACTCTTGTTACTGCTGGGGTTTATTTATTAATTCGTTACAGACCAATATTAGATACTTATAATTGTGGTTGTTTTTACTTTTAATTGGCTGTTAACTATAGTTATGGCTGGATTGGGCGCTAATTTTGAATTTGATTTTAAGAAGATTATTGCTCTTTCTACTTTAAAACAACTTGGTTTAATAAAAAGAATTTTGGCTATAGTTTATCAAAAGCTTGCATTGTTTCACTTATTAGCTCATGTTTTATTATGGCATTATTATTTATGTGTGCAGATTCAATAATTCAAAATTATAGGATTCTCAGGATATTCGTTTTATAGGCTCAATTGTTAATTTTATACCTTTAACTTCTGTTGGTTTTAATGTTTCTAGTTTATCTTTGTGTGGTATGACTTTTCTGACAGGGTTTTATTCAAAGGACTTGATTCTTGAAATGGTTTGTTTAAGATGGATTAATTCTTTAATTTTTTCTTATTTTTTTCTACTGGTTTAACTGCTTCTTATTCTTTTCGTTAATTTTATTATTCAATATATAGGGATAATAATTTTTATTCTAGATTTTCTTTTGCTGATAGGGGTTATTATATTTCATTTGGTATGATTGGTTTATTATTTGTTGCTGTTTTTGGTGGTAGTTTTTTATCTTGGTTAATTTTTCCTATTCCTCATATGATTGCTTTACCTTATTATTTAAAGTTTTTGACTATTACAGTTGTGGTTTTAGGTGCTTATTTGGGTTATCTTAGTTCTAAGTTTGATTTTTCTCACAATTTGTTTTCTTTAAGTATGCTTTCTTTTGTTAGATTTGCTGGTTCTATATGATTTATACCTTTTCTTTTAACTAAGTTTGTTGGATATGCTCCTTTAAAATTAGGTTATTATTCATTAAAATCATTTGAATATGGTAGAGGTGAGTTATTTGGTGGCCAAAGTTTATATAGATTATTTATTTATTTAATTGGATATATTCATGGTTGATATGATTCTAATTTCAAGATTTATCTTTTAACTTTTATTTTTTGAATGTTTATTTTAGTAATGTTGTTTTTCGTATACTTAAATATCTTATAGTTAGAGCGTGACACTGAAGATGTTAAGGAAGTATTTTTTCTTTTAGGTATTTATAAATATAGATATATTATTTTTACAGTGAAAACGTAATGTTTTATTTGAACTACATAAATTTTAGAAATGTTCACAGAGTTTATCCGCTTATATAAAAAGTTAGCAGCTTTCATATTGACTTCACATTTCCTTAATTGGAACTTTATAGTTCAATTATATTATTAACAGTAATACGCCTCTTTTTGGCTTCAGTTAATAAGAATAAAGGTATTTATTTACCAATCTTCCAGGTGGAAACTGATTGCAATATTTCGCTTCTTATTCTATTTAAGGTTGATTGATTATATCAATACTTTTTGAATGCAACCCAAATGTTATAGTTAACTACAACCCTCTATTCTGCTCATTGTAAGGCTCCTAGTTTTCATTCATGTTATAGTCCGCCTAATAGGACTAAAATAAAAAGTATTGTTGATACTGTCCAGATTATAATGTCTGAAGTTTTGAAAATAATTACAATTGGAAGAATTAGTGCAATTTCTACATCAGAGATTAGAAAAATTACAGCGATTAGAAAGAATCGTAGTGAGAATGATATTCGTGCTGATCTTTTTGGATCAAACCCACACTCAAATGGGGATCTCTTTACCCGATCAGTGCTTAATTTCTTTTATAATGTTGTTGCAAGGATTATAGCAGTTATTGGAATAATAAATCTAATAAAATCTCTTGTAGATAGTATTAGGATTGTTTTTCTTGATTTATATCAAGCTTTCTGACTGGAAGTCAAATGTACTATTTATACTAGAAAAACAATTATCTACCTCATCAATAAATAGAAATGTATAAGAATAATCATACTACATCTACGAAGTGTCAGTATCATGTTGCTGCTTCAAATCCAAAGTGGTGTCTTGGTGAGAATTGATTTATTGAGTGTCGAAGTGTACATGTTGTTAAGAAAATTGTTCCAATAATCACGTGGAGACCATGTAACCCTGTTGCAACAAAGAATGTTGATCCATATACTGTGCAATACTGAAAGGTGCTTCTCAATATTCATATGCTTGAAGTATGGTGAAATATAATCCTAATAATACTGTAAAAAATAATCCTTGTAATGCCTGAGTATGATTAGATTCTATTAAATTATGATGTTTCATGTTACAGTTACACCTAAGGCTAAAAGAATAGCTGTATTAAGCAATGCAATTTGTATAGGATTAAAAGGTTGAATTCCTATTGGAAGTCATAATATTCCTAGCTCAATTGTTGGTGCTAATCTTCTTCTAAAAGAGGCCCAGAAGGATGATACAAAGAATAGTACTTCTGATGCAATAAATAGGATTATTCCTCATCGTAATTCAATTGATACAAATCCTGTAGGTAGTCCATCATATGTTCCATTTCATACTACATCTTGTCATCATTGAATTATAGTTAAATAGTTAATAAGGTAATTCCGAATCCAATTATAAATAAGTTAATGTTAAATAGGTGGAATCATTTTGCTAATCCTGATACTAGGACTATTGCTCCAATTGCTCCTGTTAGTGGTCAAGGTCTATAGTCTACTAAGTGGAATGGGTGATTTGAGTGAGTTGTTAACATGGGTTTAATATACTTATCTAGAATATAAAGTTCTTAAAATTGAGAAAACATAAGCTTGAATTATGGCCACTGCTGATTCTCGAATTAATAGAAGTATTTGTCCAATAATAGTAGTGAGATTAAGTTTATTGCTATAGATGGGCCTGTGTTTCCTAATAAGGTTAATAGTAAGTGCCCTGCAATTATATTTGCTGCTAGTTGTACTGATAGTGTACCTGGTCGAATGACATTTCTAATTGTTTCAATTAATACTATAAATGATATTAATGCAGGTGGTGTTCCTTGTGCAACAAGATGTGTAAATATATGATTAGTATAGTTAATTCATCCAAATAATATGAATCTTAATCATATAGGTAGGGCGATTGCAAATGTTAATGCTAAATGTCTTGTTCTAGTAAAAATGTAAGGGAATAATCCTATAAAATTATTAAATAGTATTATAATAAAAATTGAGATAAAGATGAATGTTGTTGCATTAAATGAATTTGGTCCTAGTAGTGTCTCAAATTCGTTGTGTAACGTTAAGTTTAGTTTATTTCAGGTAATATTAATTCGTGATGGTGTAAGTCAGAACATTGATGGGATTAATAATAGTCCTAAGAATGTTTTAGTTCAATTTAATGATAAATTGAAGATGTTACTTGATGGATCAAATGTTGAGAATAAATTTGTTATCATTTTCAATTTAAGTTTTTTATCTCAATTGTTCTTTTTTCTGCTCTTTTAATAAGATTAGGTTTAAATGAGAAAAAATTTATTTGATTCAATAGGATTAAAGTAGCTGAAAATATAATGAATAGGGAGAATCATATGAGAGGAGATATTTGAGGGATGTAGATTTAATTTCCCCATCAGAAGTAGTCGTTAATTTACTATTGTTTGATTTAAGAGGCCATTACTTGATGCCTATTTTTAGCTGATTGTAAACTAATAAATGCAGAAAGATTGTTTTTCAAAAATAATGAGAATTATTTTTATCTCAAATGAAAAGAAGATTAATATGTTTTTCTTGTTTATTTTTTGTATAGTAACGACGATATACAATAACTTTTTCATCATATGCATAAACATAAATTGAAATATTTGACTGCTTATCAAATTTTGGAATTTGTGTTAATTGAATAGCAATTTTAATTTTTTCTGTTTCAAAAATTTCATCTAATTCTTTTCCAATATTTTTATGTTTACCAATTCTTTCTCCATCATGATCTGCTGAATATCAGTCTTATTTTATTGAATAAAGGAAACATTGTTGATCTGTATTTTTTACATTAATTACAACTTTCTTATCTTTAATTTCTTTTGGTAAATCGACATAAGAAGACCCAAAAATTGGATTGTGATTATTAACATCTGATCCTCAACTATTCAAATATAATAAAGACCATATCTTTTCTTTGTATTTCTTCCATTTCAGTAAACAGTTTATTTGTTGATTTTTTATAATAATCCTGTAAATTAGTTCCTCATAGTAGAACTTCATTGTTTGTTTCAAAATTAAATTTTTGTGTTTCCTCTTTATTTTTTTAAATTATGATAAAATTTCGTATTAACTTTAATCGCTCTTCTTTGTATTAAAATCAAAAAATGGTTCAAATGGCTCTGAGCACTATGGGACTCAACTGCTGAGGTCATTAGTCCCCTAGAACTTAGAACTAGTTAAACCTAACTAACCTAAGGGCATCACAAACATCCATGCCCGAGGCAGGATTCGAACCTGCGACCGTCGCGGTCTTGTGGTTCCAGACTGCAGCGCCTTTAACCGCACGGCCACTTCGGCCGGCGTATTAAAATCTTTTTTCATTTGGTGATTACTTATTTTTTATTTTGACTAGGGGAAAATTCTTGTAGTTTAACAATATTATCATTATTATGAATTCCGTAAGTTATTATTCTCGATATAAAAGCAGCTTTTCTGTAAATCCGTTTACCATCATCTAGAAAACTGAAACCAGGTAGATTTTCCTGATTTTTTCTTTAATTTCTTTACATTTATCTACTAGAAGCATGTGTTAAAATAATTCTCGTTATCGATATTATTAATATTACCTTCATATCTACTGATAAGATCAACAATTGTTTATTAAACCTAGAATAATTGTTTAACCGTCTAGTTTTATATATTTTATGAAGTACATTCACAGATCTTTTATTCAATTCGTTTTTATTGTTAATACTGTTCTCAAATTTTTTGATAAAAGTGATTAATTGTTGTTTATTTTTTCATTATGCAGATTTCACAAAGTTTCTTTAATTTTTTTTTCAATTCGTTTTCATTACTATATTGTCAACGAGATTTAGAATAAGACTGATTAATTTATATTAATTCATATTTAATTAAGTTTAGTATAATTTTTCGATTTTCTCAGTTTTACAAAATTGTTCGAAGTTCATTTATATTTTTATATCTTAGTTCTATCTTCTTCATTTCTTTCATATTAAAATAGTCAATAAATTCCCATAGATCTCGGCAATGTATATTTGCATAACCTTCTTCTTTACAATAATTTTCTAAATTTTTATAACTCAACATTTCACGATTTTGCTTACAGTAGTTTTCTAAGCTTTTAAATAGCTCACCTTAGGAATATTTTTTGTTTTTGTTTTTTTATTTATATAGAAAAATTTTGTTTTAATTATTAAAAATGTTTACAGCTGAAATCTGCCTTTGAATATTTCAAGCAATGATATAGTTAGACGAGTTTTGACAGAGCTTATTTATAAAGAGAAAATTTACTATATTTTTATTTTTTAAAAGGGTGCTAATTTGTTCTGTGGATGTACATAAAAACAACGTTAGAGAGCTTCATTATGAAGAAAAAATTATTAGATATTAATTTTTTAAATAAAAATGTAAATTTGGTTTGTGGATATAGATAAACACAATCCTGGAGAACTTACTGATAAAGAAAAAGTTTAGTAGAGTTTTATTTTTTAATTAAATGAAAATTTAGTTTGCAGATATATACATTTTTAAATGTGGGAGACCACTAAACTAATGTCTTGGTTTCATGTCGAGAAATTTTTAACTGGGGGAACCAACAAAACTAAAATCTCGGTTTTAAATAGAGAACTTTTAAAACATATGCTTTGCGCCAGAAATGGCATATATAGACTACTATGGCACTAGGGTACAATTTAGTACTACACTGTTTGCCTCTGCACACGCAAATATTAACAGAGTCATAAGAACTGATGAGTGACAGATACAAAACTACAACTGATTGATGAGGAATCAAATACCAAGACTTTCTGATTCATGGAATGGTACATTCTAGTACAGTTGTTGTATGTTGGAGCTGTCTCCACTACTGTGGCCATGGAAGATGAGGGGTGAGGGTGAGGAGGGCTATTAATTGTCCCATATATGTGAAATAGGCTTTCCAACACTATAGGCTTATTGGGATGTGACCACAGTCTGCTTGCAAGGAAAGCCTTACGGGAAAAATTGTATCGAACTCCTGTATAGGATGAATGACCAGAGTTTTGTGTTCCCTGGATGCCTGAGTTTACTTTAACTTACGAACATAATGACTGCTGGATGGCGTTAAATAATCATCATCGACATATTCACGTCCACGAATCTGCATTCGCCATATATGTTGAATGTCCTAGGCACACATAAAACACTTCTAATTTTGGTGAGGTTCTGCCAGCTCTGTACACACGTTTCTCTAGCCTTTCGCTTGACAGTTATTGTATGTAGGAGAGAGAGATTGTAGTGATAGTGTTCCATTCTGCTCTTGTTCTCGACATGAGTCCAGTATACTGTAAGTTCGGATGTCAAACGGTAGTATCCTGAACACTTATATTTCTGTCATGGATTTCGCCTATAGCTTTTTTTGAAAGATAGTAACGGCGCTGGACTGTGACTACACTACATGTTTCATTCAGTAGATGGTGCAAAAGTATCTGATGCAATGAATGATGTCTGCTGGTGCCTCGTGTACTAGAAGATGGGGTGTAGCGAGCAGGGTTGTCACTCCAAGCTATCACACACACACTCACACACACACACACACACACACACACACACATGACGAAACAGTTTTTGCTATGATACTGGGCTTTGTGGTTGTCGGCGTGCACAGCATAGCGATCTTCAATGTGGTGTTTGTTTAGTTGCATAAATGTTTCTGTCCTATTCTATCCTACAACATTAGATTTGTCACTAGTAGGCTTGAACAACATGCAGGTATTATGGAGGTGCTTCGCAAACTCAGGAAAAGCAATATTCTTGAGTAACACTATTGAGAAAATTTAGAGAACCGGCATTTGAAGCTGGCTCCAGAAGGATTATACTACCGCCAACATACAGGACCATGTAGATAAGACACAAGAAATTAGGCTCATGCAGAGGCATTTAGACACTCGTTCTTCCCTCGTCTATTTGCGAGTGGAACAGGAGTGGAAATGATTAGTAGTGGTACAGGGCATCCTCCTCCATGCACCATCGGTGGCTTGCAGAGCATGTATGTAGATGTAGGTATAAATGTACAACATACTGGCTGATGGTCTTGGGTCTCATAACTCCTCCAAGTCACTCGGTTTAACACAGCTGTGTCATTACACTTTGCGTAAAAACATGTCAAACCATCAAGAAAGGTGCTTTAGCAATGGAAAGTTATGTATGCCTTCATACAAGCCATGATTTCTCCTATCTTCGAGGTTCTTACGTGAGATGTGATTCGTTCTGATGCCTGTCTAAACTTTGCCACCATTGCGTATGAAATGTGCTGGCTGAATATATTCTAAATAGACACAGATTTCCTACTTTGGAATGTCAATGGCGCTGTATCCTAAACTACTAGTGTAGCACATCTGGGCGTCTTAGAGGGGGGGGGGTGCCTACAGGAGAAGCAGACGGGAGGCTTAGATTTCTTGGAAACATTAACAAGCCGTTATATCACTAGCACCAGTATTCGTCGAAAATGTGTGTGGAACTCTCGGTTTCCTAATTGTTGTTGTGGTTTTGGATCTGTAGCAGAAATGGAAATTGTGGCTGTTTCGGCTCTGTAGCTGATATGGGAATGGTGGACAAATCTTAAACTGTCCTTCGATTGTATTATCTACGTGTGTTGGAACTATGTGTATCGAAACTTCCAACTGGTGTTAAATATAGTTCCAAGACGTCATCTGGACTGGGGGTTAACACTTCTGTTCAAAAATTGCGCCGTTGGCGTTGTGTTGGAACTTCCACCGGTGTTAAATATAGTTCCCAGACGTCATCTGGAATGGGGGTTAACACTTCTGTTCAAAAATTGCTCCGTTGGCGTTGTGTTGGAACTTCCAGCCGGTGTTAAATATAGTTCCCAGACGTCATCTGGAATGGGGGTTAACACTTCTGTTCAAAAATTGCGCCGCTCGTCAGAAATGTGTACGGAAGGTTCAGCTTCCAAATTTTTGTGGTTTCGGGTCTGCCATAGACATGCGAATACCTTAACGTTGCAATTCCATAGGTAGTACTCCTATATGTCAGAACAACACCTTTTGGGGGTCGGTTATAATAGAAATGTAAAATGTATTATGCGAAGTATCATCGAGTTACTGCACACAACCAAAGGTCTATGTCGCTAGTCGGCTGCTCAGTTTTGGAAAACGCCCTATACCCTTTCTGGAGACTGAATAACAACAAAATGTATTGCATACCTTCCAGCCTATCAAGACCTTGTCGTATCCATGTAACACTGAATCATTTCACTGTATTGGGTACAAAATGGGTGGACCAAAACGTAAAATTCGATGTTCTCGGTGCAATGTTCGTAAGACTAAAAGCGTAAGACTACACCTGGAGATGGGGGTTAACACTAATTTACATAGAAACTTCATTGATTTCAATAAGTTATTCGTTGAAGTCACCATAAAACTGACGTGAAAAATCAGTGACTTGCTATATGTATGTGATCTGTTGGAATTTAGAAATCCTATGCAGACATCTTGTGTTACTCTGTCAATTCACGACCCTCGTTAGATACATCAGGCTACATTGATACATCTTTGATACAGTTCTGCACTGTCATGACATGAAGAGAATATGGAATATCCAACTAGACTGCTGATTGGGTTGGAGAGTTAAAAGCAAATAGCGTCTTTTTTTTAAAAAAAACTAGTTACATGCACACCTTTATCTAGTATTAATACAGCTTCTAAGATTCGTACAGTGTACGCAGCGGTGACAGCTCACGTTTCAACGCTTAGTTTGGACATCTGCCTACACACTACTAAGCCCCAGTGCAGTTTCGAAACTGAGACCTGATTAAGACCTTAAGAAGGTCTCCATGAAACGCCTGCTAAGTGATGTCCTCTACTGGAGAATACTGCACGCCACAAAAAGACCAAGAGCTCAAGATAAATACATAGTGACGCTACTATTCTTGGTGAATGTGAGCAGAGACGAGGACACAGAGGAATGAAGACAGTCGCAGCCTGAAGCAGTCGTGAAGCAGTGGACTTTTCCAGCTATGTGATGTGATAACTGATGGTTAGTGTCTGGCTGCCTCCCTACCTATATGACGTGGCGCCGGCTAGTTCACATATCTACCTACTGTAGTTGAGAGCAGCCTCTTATTAGTGGTAAATTTGGGGTCCATGTGATATCATGCAGTGTGCTCTAAGCAATACTGGTGCTGAGTTACATGCAGTCTGTTAGCCTACGAGAATGCATCCAGCATGTGACCCGGTCCAGCACACCACAGCACAGTGACATGTGGCAGGAGTAGATGCTTGGCACAGCCTGCGAATCGACCACTTATCAGCGCAGTGCCGTATGGGAACAGTGGTGTTTAAAAAAAGATGTAAGCGAATGCCTCCTCTATATTTTCTCCCCACAGCTACATACGAGAGTGAGGAGTGTTTGACAATCAAACAGACTGCATCAGTGGGCTATTCAGTTTTTTAAGTTAGGACGAGTGCTCTATAGTTTGACAGCCAGCTTACTTCGCATTATTTCAAACTTGGACTAAGGCGATTTTCTCAGCATTTTGAAATAATGGTAACTGGTATGGAGGGGTTAATTGTTTAAACTCTAATGCCAGACGGCGTAACGGAGATGTTTTAGCGTAGCACAAGGGGATGACCCAAATTGGTGGGGACTAGTGTAGACACTCGTCAACAGAGGGGCGGGGACGGCGGTGCATGGCAGTGGGAGCGGCACAGAAGATCGTACAGGAAAGGTAAAGAGGTGGAGAGACCTTTCCCTTCCTTCCCCATTGTTTGTTTAAATAAAGAGACTCAGAGTTAGCAGAAGCAGTGCACACACACATCCGAGTGAATCGTAGCTTGGATTGGGAAAAAATGCTAAGTAGGCCTGCAGACGGCCTGGACCTGCATGACCATCCTTTGTCTCTGATGTCACAGCACCAGTATTCCAGAACTTGGATCCTGACCTCATGGACCCTGACCCAGTATCTCAAGTCTGGGCCAGTATGACAGAATTATACGCTGTTGCAGAGCATAGCCCAAAAGGTCTGAACCATATTGCGATGTCATAGTTAAAGCGTCATCATATTCCAGCTCTAGAGTAGGATACCAGTACTCTAAACTGTTATATATAGCCCAACAGGTCTGAGTTAGATTGTGATGTCCTACAGCCAGTGCCATTGTCCAACTCTTCGATTCTGACATCACCTTGCATTTTTGGATTTCCCTCTAGTTTATACATAGGACAAAATCCTTGCTTCCTTAGGACACATACTATCGCAACTGGACTAGTTTTGAATTTCCATCCAAAATCTGAATTTCTCACCGTTTGATACGTAGGGTAATTGTCTATTGTCAGAGAGGGGAAGGGGTGGGGATGGGGAAATCTCATGACCTGTCGATTGTATCATTGATGATGTCATGGCTGACGTCAACATGCCAGAAAATCACGTCATAACCGGCCCAGAATACCTACTGACGGATAAGTAGAATTATACAAGGTGGTCAGAAACAGTCTGAAAAGCTTGTTAGAGTGTTGCAGGGGAGGTTGTGCTGAGAAATAATTGTTAAGAGAAAATCGGTACATTGCGTCGTCAGTCGTAATATTCTTCTTGAAAACAGGAATAACACTTCACTCTTCCACCGACCTACAGTGCACTATTGCTAGAAGACGATCAAATTATTTTCAGAGGGCCTATGAAAGCATCTCATGACCATGTTTGACCCATCTTTAAGACTTATCGTCTCCCAAATTATTTTGCATTAGTAATTTGTATTAACCTAACTAGATCTAATAGAATTTGTTACAACTATAAAAACGGCTCTACCACTGGCACTGAACCTATGTTTGCTATATGCATGCTAATCGGAAATTAGGGTTTCATTGCTGTGAATACTTGATTACAGTCACGTGGGCATTGTTGCCATTAACAAGTGAGACTAGATCCGGAACTTTCATAGACACTCCTGCAGTTAACTAGTACTATATCAACGTTTTCTTTCTCCAATGATACTCTTTAATTAATGGGGATAGTATTCCTTCTTGTCTGAAAGTAGATCGAATCTTATCGGGCCTGTGCAGGGATTTCTCTAGCCTAAAAAAACCCATATGTATACACCACTACTACCCTAATAGCCACTTTACTGCACACCTGGTCTATTCACGGAGTTCTGGTGGGAGGGGGGGGGGGGTGGCGGGGGTCCTGCAATTCTCCACCCGATAATGGACGACGAGATATCCACATCCAAGATCGTCACAGAATCGTCTGAACCTCGCAGCCAACGAGGCTAGCTGCATTCACAGAGGCAGACAGACACCTATAGGAACTGCAGATGGCCTCTGAATCCACATAGCAGGCATTGCTTGTGCCAACATGATCCATGATTTGCATCTGGGTGCACCCAGTGCACCCAGTCGTTGATGGTAGAGCCTCCTCCACATCTCGGATGTGACCTCCTGGCAAGCAAACTACGAGTGGACACTAACCTTCTTTCCTAACCTGTCCACTATGTCCTTAAGAGGCTCTACCATCTGTCTAACAATGGAGTTCCCAATGACAAGTAATTCCAACCTCCACACTTGCTACGACTGTTCATGAAGTTCAACCCCAGTCCCAAAAGATGAGGCATCCTGTTTTAGCTCAGATATACTTTCAGCAGGAGGCACTACCTCAGACTTGTTTTAAAGGTGTAGGGGGGCCACTGTGTGGCCAGTACCCACATTAACTTTCTGCCCAGACAGTCGCGACCCTGCCGCCATACGCCATTCACTGTCAGATAAGTGTCGATTGGCCAGGAAGAGCCAATCGGGAGGCACTGCGAGATCAGAAATCCTAGGCGACCCTTAGGCTCCCAAGGTGCCAAAGCATTCGTCTCAGGTGCTCCAACGCCACTGCAGCGCAGGGCAGCAGCCAGAAGCCTGTGGCCAACATAGCTTCCAGTTGTTTATGGACTGTAGCTAACTTCCTCAGCATCTGTACACAACAAGAGCAGCCATTATCCACCGTTAATCAGTTTTCGTCTATACCACAACAAACGAAACATTAACCCAAGCAATCACTGGGTGCAATCTCCGTTCTCCTGCTATGCAACTTCTGGTTTTTACTACAGGGCTATTACAAATGATTGAAGCGATTTCATAAATTCACTGTAGCTTCATTCATTGACATATGGTCACGACACACTACAGATACGTAGAAAAACTCATAAAGTTTTGTTCGGCTGAAGCCGCACTTTAGGTTTCTGCCGCCAGAGCGCTCGAGAGCGCAGTGAGACAAAATGGCGACAGGAGCCGAGAAAGCGTATGTCGTGCTTGAAATGCACTCACATCAGTCAGTCATAACAGTGAAACGACACTTCAGGACGAAGTTCAACAAAGATCCACCGACTGCTAACTCCATTCGGCGATGGTATGCGCAGTTTAAAGCTTCTGGATGCTTCTGACAGTTTTTTTCAGTAGAAAAGTGGAAGCCATTGTCCGTACTCCACGGGTAAAGACGATCAAGACAACGCTCGAGTCGCTGCTTGAGTAAACAGGTCCGCCGAAAGCTGAGAAATCATCGACGAAGGGAGAGCCTGAGACGCCTCATCTGTGAACAGTAGCTTTGTTGTGAAAAGCGGGTTTCCTCCACATCTTTGTAACAGCCATTGACAGAACTGCATTGTAGCAGGCCGATTTTGTGGCTGAAGGGCTTGAACACAGTTTACATGATAAGGATATAGCAGTTGCTCAACCAGGATAGCCCAAGCCGTATGAATAATCCCGGTAGGTACAGAAATGCTATATACACTAGTTCCTGGATCTCATTCCATTCAATGCAGTACTCAAATTCAAATGGTCGGCCTGCAGTGAGCGAAGAAACGGTTGAACGCGTGCAGGCAAGTTTCACGCGTAGCCCGCGGAAGTCGACGAATAAAGCAAGCAGGGAGCTAAACGTACCACAGCCGATGGTTTGGAAAATCTTACGGAAAAGGCTAAAGCAGAAGCCTTACCGTTTACAATTGCTACAAGCCCTGACACCCGATGACAAAGTCAAACGCTTTGAATTTTCGGCGCGGTTGCAACAGCTCATGGAAGAGGATGAGTTCAGTGCGAAACTTGTTTTCAGTGATGAAGCAACATTTTTTCTTAATGGTGAAGTGAACAGACACATTGTGCGAATCTGGGCGGTAGAGAATCCTCACGCATTCGTGGAGCAAATTCGCAATTCACCAAAAGTTAACGTGTTTTGTGCAATCTCACGGTTTAAAGTTCACGGCCCCTTTTTCTTCTGCGAAAAAAACGTTACAGGACATGTGTATCTGGACATGCTGGAAAATTGGCTCATGCCACAACTGGAGACCGACAGCGCCGACTTCATCTTTCAACAGGATGGTGCTCCACCGCACTTCCATCATGATGTTCGGCATTTCTTAAACAGGAGATTGGAAAACCGATGGATCGGTCGTGGTGGAGATCATGATCAGCAATTCATGTCATGGCCTCCACGCTCTCCCAACTTAACCCCATGCGATTTCTTTCTGTGGGGTTATGTGAAAGATTCAGTGTTTAAACCTCCTCTACCAAGAAACGTGCCAGAACTGCGAGCTCGCATCAACGATGCTTTCGAACTCATTGATGGGGACATGCTGCGCCGAGTGTGGGAGGAACTTGATTATCGGCTTGATGTCTGGCGAATCACTAAAGGGCCACATATCGAACATTTGTGAATGCCTAAAAAAACTTTTTGAGTTTTTGTATGTTTGTGCAAAGCATTGTGAAAATATCTCAAATAATAAAGTTATTGTAGAGCTGTGAAATCGCTTCAATCATTTGTAATAACCCTGTACATGCAGAAGATAAGCTAGTCTACAGTACTAAGCTCAGTAAAATACACACATACAATTCACTTCCTCACAGAAATGCGTAAGAACAAGAACTAAACTAACCCTGTTTAGACACATAAACTACTACTGCACACTATGAGGTGCCACTTAGAAGGCGTAGGACATTCAGGCAACAGACACAGCAATCTGCCACGAAGGACATGCGGGAGGACCACCACAGTTATCTATTGATCGTTAACCGCAAGACTTTTGAGGTACTAATGAACAGAAGAGCAGCGGGACAAGATGTAAGGACGGTGGGAGAAATCTCTCTCATCGCCAGAAATTCATACAGACAGTTTCTTTCAGTAGAAAAGTGGAAGCCATTGTCCGTACTCCACGGGTAAAGACGATCAAGACAACGCTCGAGTCGCTGCTTGAGTAAACAGGTCCGCCGAAAGCTGAGAAATCATCGACGAAGGGAGAGCCTGAGACGCCTCATCTGTGAACAGTAGCTTTGTTGTGAAAAGCGGGTTTCCTCCACATCTTTGTAACAGCCATTGACAGAACTGCATTGTAGCAGGCCGATTTTGTGGCTGAAGGGCTTGAACACAGTTTACATGATAAGGATATAGCAGTTGCTCAACCAGGATAGCCCAAGCCGTATGAATAATCCCGGTAGGTACAGAAATGCTATATACACTAGTTCCTGGATCTCATTCCATTCAATGCAGTACTCAAATTCAAATGGCTCTAAGCACTATGGGACTTTATATCTGAGGTCATCAGTCCCCTAGACTTAGAACTACTTAAACCCAAATAACCTAAGGATATCACACACATGCATGCCCGAGGCAGGATTCGAACTTGCGACCGTAGCAGCAGCGCGGTTCCGGACTGAAGCGCCTAGAACCGCTCAGCCACAACGGCCGGCATTGCAGTGCTCGCTCTCTACAACAGGAGTACAAGTGGACCTACGTCTGCCACGATTTACCGTTGTGGGAGCTAATGGTTGAATAATTGTGCAGATCATACCCTGTGTTCTGGATATTTTTCAGCGTACAGAACATGGGGTGAATGGTGCTTCAATTTGCCAGACCATAACAAATAATTATGAGTCTGCCATTTCCCGTGTGAAATAATAGGCTTCCATTATCCTGGTAAGTGCAAAGATAAAACAACAACTTAAAAGCATTTCACAAACTTATCAAAACACAAACTTGTTCTATTAGAACTGATGTATTTGTTGCACTTACCCAGAGCTGCACGATGTATTCGTACACAATAACAGAGTGATGTTCCTCATTTGTATGCTCCATTCTTTGGACTGGCAGAGGATATCGAAAACGTTCAAAGAAGGGAATCTCGTATTGTATTATCGCGAAATAGGGGATAAACAGCTACAGTAATGATAAGTGGATTCAGGTGGGAATTATTAAAACAAAGGCGTTTTTCGTTGTGGCAGGATCTTCTCGTGAAATTTCAATCGCCAACTTTCTCCTCCGATTGCGAAAATATTCTGTAGGCGCCCACCTACACAGGGTAAAATGATCATCATCATAAAACAAATCAAAAAACGCATCGAAAGATTTCAGTATTCATTTTTCCCACGCTCTGTTTGAGAGTGGATGGTAGGGAAATAACCTGAAGGTGGTTCAATGAACTCTCTGCCAGGCACTTAATTGTTTGCAGAGTAATCATGTGGATGTAGATGAGGAAATACAGAAGCCAATGGTGGTTACAAATCTTTCCCAACACTGCTTCTTGTATTGTTCAATTGGATAGCAGGCCCAGGCTTGGAGCCTTTTGAAGGTGATGAATATATCCCTCAATGGTTATCTTATGTTTCTGGAGTGCTTTTCTGCACTTTTAATGGCTGCACTTACTTCATGGTTTCACCATAGTGCATGTTTCTGGCAGTCAGTCCTGAGGGGAAAAGGACTGCTACTTGTACTATTACAGTATTGACCTGTCAGATGATAGCTTCACTTCCTCCCTGGAAAGGAAAAAAAAAGAGTGATTGGATACAGTTGTGCCACATAAATGACCTACCAGTAGATGGAGGGGAGAAAGTTGGGTTCGCAGATAGATCAATAGATAGAATGCATGCAGAATAATTTGATCGATAGATGCACAATCGGCAGGACACGCGTGGGGAAAGCGTTGGTCATTGGGGTTGTGGGCAGGCGCTGTAAGGGGAATGACAAGCAATGGAGGGGAAGTATCATTCTAAACCGAAACCTACATTTACATAGTTTGTAGATATTAAGCTGACTTGCTTCGTAACGATTCATAAAGTTCTACTGCCTCCTTTGCTTTGGTTGGTATCTAGAAAGAATTCCACTTTATCACTGGAGCACACGATCGAAAATCAGTGTGCTACATCAGATAACGTTTCTCGAGATTTGTGACCAATAGAGACCTCTACCCAAGCCAATATCTTAGCTAAATATCATATGCAACAACATATTATGTGTCTAAGGCGCGGCAGTCATGGACTGTGCGGCTGGTCCCGGAGGAGGTTCGAGTCCTCCCTCGGGCATGGGTGTGTGTGTTTGTCCTTAGGTTAATTTAGGTTAAGCAGTGTGTAAGCTTAGGGACTGATGACCTTAGCAGTTAAGTCCCATAAGATTTCACATACATTTGAACATATTATGTAAAACACACCAAACGCAAAATCATAATGACCCCTATTTTTCACTGCAAACTTTTTCGAATTTCACACAGTGTCTTACTTAATTGCAATATCATAATGACTATGACCATTAACGAAATGATGGGCATGTCATTTAAAGCTGACACATAAAGCTATAAGTAAAGCAACTTTTTTTACCGAATAGTTTCTGTAAAATCGTTTGAGAAAGATTGCGGGACGTGTGTCTCGATTCTGTCATTGCAGCGTGTTACCGACTGGCCTAAAGGGAGCAAACAGAGCCTGCCTTCCCTTCCGAACAAACAAATTAACTCGCTCAGTGCGTTGGACGAAACTTGGTCACTGTGCATCACCCACAGTATCCTGTGTGGATTCTAAAATGGTACCATACGCCGGGCTAAAATGAAGGGAAACCCCAGAGATTAAAACTGAAAAATGCTTAGGCTAGTATATTGCCTTGCTGAGAGATGTTTAAATTGCCTCACAAAGTGTTGGGGGTATTCAAATCTCCAAAAATGAATAAGGGTGCAGGTTGTTACAAGATAAAATCAATGATCAGCTGGAAGTGCTCCCCATCTTCCAGGCTGATACATGTTACAGAGTGTAAGATCGATGTGTGGCCGTGTGTATCCAAATACATACTGCAATGAATTATTGAATAGAGTCTGTTCACTATACTCCAGTTAAAATTACTTTGTGATCGACAGATGGCAGTGGTGGGGAGCAGAGTTGCTGGCTGATACACAGCATACCCGATGCTCATGCAATCGATAGTTGCATGTGCATCGGAAAAGGAACAAGACGTCTACCTATAGACTAGTACCACTGTCCTAGCTGCCTTGGCCGACGTCTTTGTAAGTAGTGGCGAGGGCAATGGTATGGACCACTGCTGCTGTACATAAGGCAATGCGTTAAGATACCGTAATCACATTTTATGGGTGAATAAGAGCAATAAGACGAGCATTCAATCACACTCATGCTGCAAAGTAACAAATTATCTAAAGAAGCAGAGAAAATGATATTAGTTATATCTGGATCGTTTTTACTAGTGTCTGTGTGGTCAGTAGAACTGCTGTCAGAATTTAATGAAATAATAAGTTGTTCTATGTTAGTTTCCAGTACACATTCATTCTCTCATGCTTCCATTATTTATTTATTCGTGTGTTTCACCACATTATGCCAATCAGACGGTGAAGGGTGGTTCATAAGTCGTTCGTCAGTCCTTTCACTTCTGACAGCGTACATCTTTTTATTGTTCCTTGCCGCATAACCCTTCTACATCTACATCCATACTCCGCAAGTCACCTGACGGTGTGTGGCGGAGGGTACTTTGAGTACCTCTATCGGTTCTCCCTTCTATTCCAGTCTCGTATTGTTCGTGGAAAGAAAGATTGTCGGTATGCCTCTGTGTGGGTTCTAATCTCTCTGATTTTATCCTCATGGTCTCTTCGCGAGATATACGTAGGAGAGAGCAATATACTGCTCGACTCCTCGGTGAAGGTATGTTCTCGAAACTTCAAAAAAAGCCCGTACCGAGCTAATGAGCGTCTCTCCTGCAAAGTCTTCCACTGGAGTTTGTCTATAATCTCCGTAACGCTTTCGCAATTACTAAATGATCCTGTAACGAAGCGCGCTGCTCTCCATTGGATCTTCTCTATCTCTTCTATTAACCCTATCTGGTACGAATCCCACACTGGTGAGCAATATTGAAGCAGTGGGCGAACTAGTGTACTGTAACCTACTTCCTTTGCTTTTCGGATTGCATTTCCTTAGGATTCTTCCAATGAATCTCAGTCTGGCATCTGCTTTACCGACGATCAACTTTATATGATCATTCCATTTTGAGCCGGCCGCGGTGGTCTAGCGGTTCTAGGCGCTCAGTCCGGAACCGCGCGACTGCTACGGTCGCACGTTCGAATCCTGCCTCGGGCATGGATGTGTGTGATGTCCTTAGGTTAGTTAGGTTTAAGTAGTTCTAAGTTCTAGGGGAGTGATGACCACAGATGTTAAGTCCCATAGTGCTCAGAGCCATTTGAACCATTTCGAACCATTCCATTTTGAATCACTCCTAATGCCTACTCCCACGTAATTTATGGAATTAACTGCTTCCAGTTGCTGACGAGCTATACTGTAGCTAAATGATAAAGGATCTTTCTTTCTATCTATTCACAGCACATTACACTTGTCTACATTGAGATTCAACAGCCATTCCCTGCACCATGCGTCAATTCGTTGCAGATCCTCCTGCATTTCAGTACAGTTTTCCATTGTTACAACCTCTCGATATACCACAGCATCATCTGCAAAAAGCCTCAGTGAACTTCCGATGTCATCCAAAAGGTCATTTATGTATATTGTGAATAGCAACGGTCCCACGACACTCCCCTGCGGCACACCTGAAATCACTCTTACTTCGGAAGACTTCTCTCCATTGAGAATGATATGCTGCGTTCTGTTATCTATGAACTCTTCAATCCAATCACACAATTGGTCTGATAGTCCACATGCTCTTACTTTGTTCATTAAACGACTGTGGGGAACTGTATCAAACGCCTTGCGGAAGTCAAGAAACACGGCACCTGCCTGGGAACCCGTGTCTATGGCCCTCTGAGTCTCGTGGACGAATGTCGCGAGCTGGGTTTCACACGATCGTCTTTTTCGAAATCCATGCTGATTCCTACAGAGTAGATTTCTAGTCTCCAGAAAAGTCATTATACTCGAACATAATACATGTTCCAAAATTCTACAACTGTTCGACGTTAGAGATATAGGTCTATAGTTCTGCACATCTGTTCGACGTCCCTTCTTGAAAACGGGGATGACCTGTGCCCTTTTCCAATCCTTTGGAACGCTACGCTCTTCTAGAGACCTACGGTACACCGCTGCAAGAAGGGGGGCAAGTTCCTTCGCGTACTCTGTGTAAAATCGAACTGGTATCCCATCAGGTCCAGCGGACTTTCTTCTTTTGAGCGATTTTCATTGTTTCTCTATACCTCTGTCGTCTATTTCGGTATCTACCATTTTGTCATCTGTGCGACAATCTAGAGAGGGAACTACAGTGCAGTCTTCTTCTGTGAAACAACTTTGGAAAAAGACATTTAGTATTTCGGCCTTTAGTCTGTCATCCTCTGTTTCAGTACCATTTTGGTCACAGAGTGTCTGGGCATTTTGTTTTGATCCACCTACCGCTTTGACATAAGACCAAAATTTCTTAGGATTTTCTGCCAAGTCAGTACATAGAACTTTACTTTCGAATTCATTGAACGCCTCTCGCATAGCCCTCCTCACACTACATTTCGCTTCGCGTAATTTTTGTTTGTCTGCAAGGATTTGGCTATATTTATGTTTGCTGTGAAGTTACCTTTGCTTCCGCAGCAATTTTCTAACTCGGTTGTTGTACCACGGTGGCTCTTTTCCATCTCTTACGATCTTGCTTGGCACATACTCATCTAATGCATATTGTACGATGGTTTTGAACTTTGTCCACTGATCCTCAACACTATCTGTACTTGAGACAAAACTTTTGTGTTGAGCCGTCAAGTACCCTGAAATCTGCTTTTTGTCACTTTTGCTAAACGGAAAAATCTTCCTACCTTTTTTAATATTTCTATTTACGGCTGAAATCATCGATGCAGTAACCGCTTCATGATCGCTGATTCCCTGTTCTGCGTTAACTGTTTCAAATAGTTCGGGTCTGTTTGTCACCAGAAGGTCTAATACGTTATCGCCACGAGTCGGTTCTCTGTTTAACTGCTCGAGGAAGTTTACAGATAATGCACTTAAAAAAATTTCACTGGATTCTTTGTCCTTGCCACCCTTTATAAACGTTTGAGTCTCCCAGACTATATCCGGAAAACTAAAATCTCTACCCAGAACTATAAAATGGTCGGGAAATCTACTCGAAATATTTTCCAGATTTTCTTTCAGGTGCTCAGCTACAACGGCTGCTGAGCCAGAGGGCCTATAGAGACATCCAGTTACCATGTTTGAGCCTGCTTTAACCGTGACCTTCACCCAAATTATTTCACATTTCGGATCTCCGTCAATTTCCTTCGATACCATTGTACTTTTTATCGCTATAAACACGCCTCCCCCTTCACTGTCCAGCCTGTCTCTGCGGTATACATTCCAATCTGAGTTTAGAATTTCATTACTGTTTACATCTGGTTTCAGCCAACTTTCTCTCCTTAGTACTATGTGGGCGTTGTGGCCGTTTATTAATGACAGCAGTTCTGGGACCTTTCTATAGACACTCCTGCAGTTTACTATTAGCACATTAATATTGTTATTCTCTGTTGCGTTTTGACTACTACTACCTTCTCGCGTCTCAGGAGGCGTCTTGTCGGGCCTAGGGAGGGAATTCTCTAACCTAAAAAACCCACATGTGCACTCCACACGTACTCCGCTACCCTTGTAGCCGCTTCCTGCGTGTAGTGCACGCCTGACCTATTCAAGGGGACCCTGCATTTCTCCACCCGATAGCGAAGGCCGAGAAGTTTGCACCCCAGATCTCCGCAGAATCGTCTGAGCCTCTGGTTTAAGTCTTCCATTCGGCTCCAAACCAGAGGACCGCGATCGGTTCTGGGAACGATACTACAAATGGTTAGCTCAGATTCCACCCCGCGAGCAAGGCTTTCCGACTTCACCAACTCCGCCAACCGCCTGTATGAACTGAGGATGACCTCTGAACTCAGAGGGCAGGAGTCATTGGTGCCGACATAAGCAACAATTTGCAGTCGGGTGCACCCAGTGCTCTCTATCGCCGCCGGCAGTGGCTCCTCCACATCTCGGATGAGACCCCCCCCGGCAAGCAGACAGAGAGAACACTGGCCTTCTTCCACGACCTTCCTGCTATCTCCCTAAGGGGCTCCATCACCCGCCTAACGTTGGAGCTCCCAACCACTAATAAACCCCTCCCTCCGTGTGCCTGCTCGGACCTTGCTGAAGGAGCAGCCTCATGTCCACTCACAGGCAGAGCGGGCGATGCCACGCGGCCAGCCTCCTCATTGACCCTCCGCCTCGTGCGCCGCGAACGCCGCAGAACCCGCCACTCCCCTAGGGGAGAGGGTGGCCCATCCGCGCCTGGTACCCGCGATGTCTCGACAGAAGGGACCTTGGGCTAACCATGTAACCCCTGGGGTGTACCATGCGACGCACGAGACTCCCCACAGCCGCTACACTCCGGGGCAGCAGCCTGAAGACGGCTGACCGCGGCCATCAACACGTTCAGCTGTTCACGAACAGTGGCCAGCTCCTCCTGCGTCCGTACACAGCAGTCACACATCCTATTCATCCTAAGAAGTCAGTTTACTGTAGAGAGTTAATCAACTTTTAAGTAGGCTGCTAATTCACTAAAGGCGGCTGATAGCTGACTAAACTGTGGTTACTAGATACTTCTTGTTGAAAACAATGAAAATAAGCGCTACCTGTCTCTGGACTGTATTCAAAACAAACGCTAGCACTACTGGCACTACAGCTGACTAAAGGGACTCTCTCTGACCGTATTCAAAACAAACACGAAATCTATGGAACACTATTACTAGTACTCGACAATTAAAGTTTCCTAAAAGCAAAAACACACGGAAGAAGAAGTGAAAAATAAGAAAAATACAGTTAATACTTAAATTAACGTAGCTCGCTGCACAGCAGATGTGAAGCAGACGGCAGTTACGACGACCCTTAACTTGAAACCACATTGGTTCAAATGGCTCTGAGCACTATGGGACTTAACATCTATGGTCATCAGTCCCCTAGAACTTAGAACTACTTAAACCTAACTAACCTTAGGACATCACACAACACCCAGCCATCACGAGGCAGGGAAAATCCCTGACCCCGCCGGGAATCGAACCCGGGAACCCGGGCGTGGGAAGCGAGAACGCTACCGCACGACCACGAGATGCGGGCCCACATTATTTCAATGGAATTGAAATGGCATTGATATGATGGCTAGTTCACTTAAAACATATAGAGATAAATGTGCCTTATTCTGAGACACGAGATCCAGTGATTCGCCCTTTTTAGTCGTCTGATGTGCGAATGTTTTGCTGTTGTAACCAGTCGACGAAGTCTTGTTTTGTGGAAGTGATTGTAGGCGCCTAGTCGAATGATATCAGGCGTTGTCCATAACCATTACTGAAGGCTCAAATAATTTTTTGATGGCTCTTTGATATCAGCAAGAGCTACAGAACGATTCACACATTTCAATTCTGCATGCCTCTAGCCGAGTCAAATCCCCATTGCACTTTAATACATTGATCATCAATTAAAACCAAAGTAGGGCCAGTTATATAGATTCTCAAATTTTTACGTTCATAGACGTAGAAATAAAACAACAAAACAGGTTAAGTGTAACATTAACTAAAATGTGAGCTAATAATTTTATGACGGCATAACTACGTAAATATAGCTTCCTTAGAGAAAAATAATTGTAAGCTTTGAAAAAGGTTGATTATGTATTTGAACTCACATTTCCATTATAGTCCACTGCTTTGCATATACTGTGTCCGACAGATAATTCAGTTTCATTTTATATTGTTACAGTACGCTGAACTGTAATGCCAACTTAGACTGCTGATGTGATAAATTCTGATAGCCAGTAACACGAAACACGAATTCGGCATTGTCAACCGACATCAACTTTGGATGCGATGCACAGGGGCGCACAGCTTGTATGTACATTATACAGGGTGATTCAAAAAGAATACCACAACTTTAAAAATGTGTATTTAATGAAAGAAACATAATATAACTTTCTGTTATACATCATTACAAAGAGTATTTAAAAAGGTTTTTTTTTCACTCAAAAACAAGTTCAGAGATGTTCAATATGGCCCCCTCCAGACACTCGAGCAATATCAACCCGATACTCCAACTCGTTCCACACTCTCTGTAGCATATCAGGCGTAACAGTTTGGATAGCTGCTGTTATTTCTCGTTTCAAATCATCAATGGTGGCTGGGAGAGGTGGCCGAAACACCATATCCTTAACATACCCCCATAAGAAAAAATCTGGATGCGTGCTACATTTTCATCACTCGTTCTCGGCCGTCCAGAACTTTTCCCTTTGCACAAACACCTACACTCTGTAAACTGTTTATACCAACGTTTAATACACCACCCATCAGGAGTTTAACACCATACTTCATTCGAAATGCACGCTGAACAACTGTCGTCGATTCACTTCTGCCGTACTCAATAACACAAAAAGCTTTCTGTTGAGCGGTCGCCATCTTAGCATCAACTGACGCGGACGCCTAGTCAACAGCGCCTCAAGCAAACAAATGTACAACTAAATGAAACTTTATAGCTCCCTTAATTTGCCGACAGATAGTGCTTAGCTCTGCCTTTTGTCGTTGCAGAGTTTTAAATTCCTAAAGTTGTGGTATTCTTTTTGAATCACCCTGTATTTATACCACATTGCAGTGAGATATGGCTCTCCTTCCACCCTCAAAAATTATTTTGGCGTGATGGTCGCAGTTAAGTTACAGTAACGTATGACCTTTTCTTAAATTTCAAAATATCATAATAAGTACGACTACCAAAGGCAAGCCACAATGCGAGACAAAGCTGCGAAATGATAGACGCTTTTAACAAAGTAGTTCATTTATTATTGTGTGATAATGGCTGACAATTTTCTTTTCAATATTATTGTGCAGAAACCAAATCGTGCCCGCAGACAAGACAACACAGCAAACACGTGGAGCTCAAGAAACAGCTGCGATTGGCTGACGCTCGACCAACAGGAACGTCAGTTACAAAGTTATTTTAACTGTAATACAAAATTGGTCTCCCACGGTCAGCTAAACTTCAGCAGTACGGTATGCAATGTAATGTCTGAGAGTAGTCTCCTGGGAATGGGGTTCCCCATAGACTTTACCAACAACTGGGTGGTGTGCTAGAAACGGTTTAAGTTTAG
Source organism: Schistocerca serialis cubense (assembly GCF_023864345.2). Lineage (NCBI taxonomy): Eukaryota > Metazoa > Arthropoda > Insecta > Orthoptera > Acrididae > Schistocerca > Schistocerca serialis. The sequence continues at coordinate 88,055,672 of NC_064640.1, read as the reverse complement.
TAGAGTGGTGGACGTTGCCATTGCAGTTCAATTGTGTTAGTTAGTTGGTTGCGTGTTCCATTGATCAATCGCACAGTACGTTAGCCGTTATGATGTGGAAGGTGTCAAGTGCACAAGAAATGCACACACACACACACACACACACACACACACACACACACACACATATATATATATATATATATATATATATATATATATATATATATATATATATATATATATATATATATATATATATATATATATATATATATATATATATATATATTACAGCACAGTGTTAAACATTAATATTTCTATTATTTACCCCATTCCCTTAAATGGCACAACATGCATATACTATATTAATAGATTTATTTACTCCTGTTCAAGAATTCATCTGTGGTATAGAAGGAGTTGTCAAGAAGATATGATTTCAATTTATTTTTGATGCTATTACTGCTGTCTGTCAGGCATCTTATTTCATCTGGTAATTTCTCAAAAAATTTTATAGCAGCATATTTTATCCCTTTCTGTGCCAAGGATAGGTTGAGTAAATGATAGTGTAAGTCTTTCTTTCTTCTGGTATTATCATCATGAATGTCTGTTGTTTTTAAACTGGTTCATATTGTTAAGAACAAATTTCATTAATGAGTAAACGTACTGTGAGGCTGTTGAAACCATTTCCAATCTTTTAAAAAGATACCTACAAGACATGCGACTATGAAGCTCACGCATTATTCTAACCACTTTCTTTTGAGCAGTGAATACTTTTTGTCGAAGTGTTGAGTTGCCCCAACATATTATTCTGTATAGCATCAGAGAGTGAAAGTATGAAAAGTATGTTAGATTACTAGTTTCTATATCCTCAAAATTGACAATTACCCTAATTGCAAAAGTTGCTGAAAAATAGTCGCTTTCGAAAATCCAAAATATGAATTTTCCAATTAAGATTCATATCTATATGTACTCCCAAAAACTTTGTATGCTCTACCCTGTCTACTGACTTCTGTTGATGTGTTATATTTATTGAAGGAACTGTACTTTTTGCAGCAGAAAATTGGATGTACCGTACTGTGTTTTTCAAAGTTTAGAGCAAGCCCATTTGCAGAAAACCAATTAATGACTTTTCCAAATACCTTATTTGTATCATTTTCAATTGGAGTTTCTTTTACTGGATTAATAATGATGCTTGTATCATCAGCAAGCAGTGTCAGTTCAGATTCTTGTTTCAGATAAGAAGGGAGGTCGTTCACATATATCAAGAACAGAAGGGGACCCATGATTGAACCCTGTGGAACACCTAATGTAATTTCACCCCAGTTAGATGAAGTGGCAAACTTATTTAAATCACTTGACCCCTATAAAGAAACATTTTGTTTCCTGTTCTGTAGGTATGACCACTCATGTTTATACCATAGAATTGTAATTTCTGTAACATAATGTCATGTTTCACACAATCAAATGCTTTGGACAAGTCACAGAAAATTCTTATTGGTGACATTTTACTATTTAAAGACCCTGTTATGTTGACAGTGAAATTGTATATTGCTGTCTCAGTGGAACAGCATTTTTGAAATCCGAACTGTGTTTTACTAAGTATCCCATTACTGTTGAGATGGCTAACCACTCTTGAGTACATTATTTTCTTGAAGATTTTTGAAAATGCTGTAAGCAAGCATACTGGCCAATAATTATTGACATCTGTGGTGTCCCCCTTTTTGTAGAGAGGCCTGACAATGGCATATTTTAACCTGTTTGGGAAAATACCTTGAGTTAGCGATGCATTACAAATGTGACTCAGAACATCAGCTGTAATTGCTCCACATTCTTTTAATATCTTATTAGAGATGTCATTTACTCCAACAGAACATTTATTTTTCAAAGATTTAATAATTTTACTTACTTGAAAAGAGGTTGTTAGGTTAAACTTAATCTGACTTAAATTTTTCAAAGTTGACTCTTCCATATACTGCCTGTCCTTTTCGTTTGAACTAATCTCACCAGTTTCTTCTCTTACACTTAAGAAATGGTTGTTAAATACATTAGCTACTTGTGTACTGTTGGTTAGCACGGTCTTGTTCTCTTTAATAGTAATACTACCTACCCCTGAGGTTACTTTTCCTGTCTCCCTTCTAACAACATTCCATATTGATTTGATTTTATTGCCGGAGTTGGTAATTTCTTCTCTAACATACATATTTCTTAATTTTCTTACAACTTTTCTCAGTGTGTTACAATAATTTTTATAGTGTAAAACAACTTCTGGATCTTTACTAGTTCTTGCTGTCTCAAGCAGCTTTGTTTTTCTTTCTGAAGACACTTTAATACCTGTAGTAATCCAAGGTTTCTTTGAATAATTACAGCAGTGAAAATTTGTTTCAAATATCAGTGTGTGTTGGGGATCATTTGCAATCTGCATAATTGTTGTAGGTGGAATGAGGTTGTTAATGTTATCAGAGCGTGTTTTCTCTTCTTTTTCTTTTGGGTTTTTCGTTTCATCTTGGAAATGTCAGGGCAGGTTTCCGGAACTGAACATGAATTGCCCATCCTCCAATCCATTTCGTACACCTCTTTCAGCCATTGACCATTGTGGGTCATAGGCCGATGCTAGGGGTGCCTTTGCGACAGTGTACTTATCAATAAGAATCACTGGTGACTAGTTTCCTACACCATTTAACTGAAGAACAGCAGACAGAAAATATTCTAGAAATTTTGATGAAACAACTACAAATTTTGGCAAACAACACCAGACTTTTTAGCTGGATGCTCTAACTCAAAATCTCAGCAATATGGATTGGAGAGCTTTATTTTTTTAAGTGTCCAAATGAAATATTTTCAGTACGTAAACTGTACACAGGAAACCCTTTCATGGGGTGTGGGGGATGTACTTCCCACTAAATGTATTTCTTTACAGCTTTTAAGGGAATGTGTTACCACTTCTGTACGCTCCTGGCATCTAGTGGCAGTCTGCTACACCAGCCTTCAGGACTGTGGGAAGTATATATCCCACCGAACAATGGTGTTTTAATGGTTCTTGGGAAGCATGTTTACCACCAAACTAGTTTCTGGAAGGGGCTTGGGAAATATACTTACCTCAAAATTAATCTGTCGTTTGTGATCCTTGGGAAGCATACTTACCCCCAACTTAGGGGTATCCCAAAGCTTTTGAGAATATGTCTTACCATCTCTGTCTATGTCTGGTATCTTGTGGTACTACACTGCACAAGGTGAACGAAAACTGCTACAACAATCAGTTTCTGTTTGTCATGGGAGCAGCTGTTGTTGGAACACATTGCTTTGCTTCTGCAATAAACATAATTGTGACCTGTATCAGCTCATACTTTTATTAAGTGATAAAGTTTCTAGGATTGTTTTCTCATTGTGATAAGTAAAATTTAATACTGGTAACAAATATTTTTTAACTAAAGTTAATAAAACATAAAATAAAAACAGAAAACACTGTTCATTACTTTTTTACGTATAATGGCAACATACAACAGCTCACAAAGGGGCATGGGAAATCCATTTAGCACCATAGTTTTAATAACTCACAAAGATGCCTTAGTGATATATGACATAAATCGCAAAAATAAAATTATCAAAAACTGCACTCATGCTTATAAATTAAGGATAATGCTGATACATGGTGAAACAACGTTCTGGTGGATGGTTTGCGGGTTTAAATCGCCTCGGGGTGTAACCATGCGGTGCATTTGACCTGCGGTCATCACATAGTGGCGCTGGCAGCAGTCCACATATGCAGAGGTGTACTGGTGCATGTTAGAGTACGGTGCAGCGAGTAAGTGTGCAGACGTTTTCAAACTTGCTAATGGTGACTGTGTGTTGAAAATGGCTCAAAGAACACATATTGATGACGTTATGAGGGGTAGACTACTAGTGTGACTGGAGGTTGGTCAAGCACAGGTCATAGCACGGGCCCTGCGTGTGCCACAAAGTATGATCTCAATATTATGGCAACGATTCCCGCAGACAGTAAACGTGTCCAGGCGCTACACTACGGGACGTCCACAGTGTACAACACCACAAGACCAATATCTCACAATCAGTGACTGCAGACGGCCACGGAGTACCGCAGGTAGCCTTGCTCAGGACCTTACCGCAGCCACTGAACAGTTGTCTCCTGAAAAACAGTCTACAGACGACTGAACAGACATGGTTTATTCACCCGGAGACCTGCAAGGTGCATTCCACTGGAGAGCCCGTAAAGCCTGGTGTCAAGAACACAGTACATGGTCATTGGAACAGTAGTCCCAGGTTATGTTCACGGACGAGTCCAGGTATAGTCTGAACAGTGATTCTCGCTGGGTTTTCATGTGGCATGAACCAGGAACCAGATACCAACCCCTTAACGTCCTTGAAAGGGACCGTGGTTTAGTGGTGTGGGGTGGGATTATGATTGGTGCACGTACACCGCTGCATGTCTTTGACAGAGGAACTGTAACACGTCAGGTGTATCAGGATGTCATTTTGCACCAGTATGTCCACCTTTTCAGGGATGCAGTTGATCCCACCTTCCTCCTGATGGATAATAACGCACGGCCCCACCAGGCTGCCATCGTGGAGGAGTACCTTGGAACATAAGATATCAGACGAATGGAGTGGCCTGCCTGTTCTACAGACCTAAACCCTATCGTGCACATCTGGGATGCTCTCAGTTGACGTATCGCTGCACGTCTTCAAACCCCTACGACACTTCCGGAGCTCCGACAGGCACTGGTGCAAGAATGGGAGGCTATACCCCAGCAGCTGCTCAACCACATAATCCAGTGTATGCCGACCCGTTGTGAAGCCTGTGTACGTGTGCATGGTGATCATATCCCGTATTGATTTCGGGGTACATGCGCAGGAAACAGTGGCATTTTGTATCACATGTGTTTCGGGACGGTTTTCTCAACTATCACCAATACCGTGGACTTGCAGATTTTTCTCATGAGTGTTCCCTATGTGCCTATGCTATTAGCGCCAGTATATATAGTCGGTTGATCACAATTCTGATAGAACAGCAAAAAAATTATCTTCACCAAGTTCCTGCAAAAAATGTGCTTGCGAAAGGGTTAAACATACAGTATATTATGCAAAACTAACTTGTATAATTACCAGGTCAATTTTTGAAGCTGCAGACACGGGGTTCTGTGAGCTAGGACAGAAAAAGTTTTGTAGCATGTCGGGTCTCATTGAGCCTTTTTTTAAAACAATTCTATGTGATTGTGTTAGGTATTAAACAGTTTTGTCCCTGAATACTATATACTTAATTCGTACTCAAGATGCTGTTGTAACGGCTACCCATAATATACTTTTCATGACATGTACTACTACTTAAAGCACATACATGCCAGAGGTAAGTTTTAATACTATTAAAAAGTTTTGCTTGATTTTCAGCAACTTGAATTTCACTTTTTTGTGTCCCAGAACGTTCTTGACGGGCATTTCCCCGGAAAATGATGCCATGCCTAAGGAAAGAAAGTACAGAGCCATAAATGGTTCAGCAAACTTTATTACAAAGGATTTTTACATCACAAGCCATTCATGAAAGTTTGGAGAAAAGCTTTGCACACTATGTGGCAGTGGCCATTCATAAGAGTGCATAGTCCTATTGGGCTAGGATGTTACACAATAGTTGCAGTGTAGTTAATATGATACTACTTCCACAAGTAGCTTGTGTTTGGTGAAACAAGAAAAGCCAGTGTGAAGTGTGAAATAGAAGAATGTGAACAGATGTATAGTAAAAGTCTCCAACCTGGACCTTCCACAGAAAAGTGAATCATTGAGAAGGGACAGCTAAAATTGTTATTTTTCGACTAATTATGGTTTTTAGTGCTGACTTGTGTATATTTTCTGAGAGCTTATATTTCATGTGCCATATGTTCTTTTTTAATTTTTTTCAGAGATAGGTTCGAAATGAAAATGTACCCATGAGTTATATTTATTGCCATCACACAGCCTAATATGTTACTGAAAAAAGAAATATTTATTTTCACCCTGTTCAGTTTAATAATTTAAAGAAATAAGTCTGAAACTATAAACTGTTTGAAGGTTTTGAAAAGAAAACACTGTCATATTTTCAAAGTTTTCTTCAGAGACTTTATTCTGCCCAGCCATCAATATTTCACTGTAGTGCTAAAACAGCTGCTCAGAGTATATTTGAACACTGAAACCAAACTGCGTTTGGTGCAACAGCAGGCATTTGACAATGTCCAAATTTCTTGCTGGCTTGGGAAGTTAGTTTTCTATTAAGTTCCAAAGGGATTTTTATATCTTCAGAATATCTATACTGCTGAGACCTGCCTTTCCAGGTATACATACCAGACTCTTTGCACGTCAGTTTTAATCAATGAATGAAGCCATCTCCAATCTTTTAACTTGGAGCAGAGATAACAGTTTTATCAGCTGACATTTTATATGTTGATACTTCTGCGCAACAAATCATACCAAAAATGATATGTTTTGGAGAGGGCTTTAATGCGATGTATTATTAATCATATTGTAGTTTCTTATGTTCGTTGTTGCTCTGTGACCTATTAACTGTTATGCTGTCGCTCCGTGATCTGATAAACTGTGGGCTTATTGTAACTGCGGTTTTCATTCTGTACCAAGTCACAACACATATTTCTGTAGTACACAAGGATAAATGAAAACCACCAAACACTTAGTTCCACAAAAATGTAAATCAGCGTGGCACCTGCTCAGTTTGCTTCTGCCAGAAATTCACAGCATGGGACATGATATGCAGACATGTTTCTGGTGGTGCCAACAATCACTGAGAATTACTTCTTTATATAGTTCTTTAGTATTATTTCTATTATTTTGTGAATGAAGTCAGTTGTGACAGACTGATCTGGTGTAGCTTGAGGCATACGACAGGCTGAAAAACAATAATTTGGTGGTGAGTTGATCAAGGCATTGAACATTATTTCATAAAAAGCTATCAAACTGCAGCATCATTCAAGTCCTTCTATGTCTGATATGACAAGAGAGATGTTTATGTGACATTGCATACTACAGAAATATGCCCTTTAACTGATGCATCACATTAAAGATCTCTCCTTGATATGTTGTTTTTGGTACAATTCTCTGTGCAAAAGTGTTAGAAAATGTGATGTCAGTGAATGAAACTGTTATGGGAACAGTATTCTTTGGGAGAAGTCTATTTTTGTTTTATGTTAAATCTAGAGCATCAGTCCACTATACCAAAAGTGAAAAGTCATCTTTTTTTTAATTTTAAATTCTGCCTTCTGCAAAACACAATGTGCTTCGTTTTTCCATTTTCCCAAACATGTTTCAACACTGGTGCATCATCTTCTGTGGGTCTCAATTCATTTCTGCAAAAATATTGTACAAAGTTCACAGTTGTTTTCCTATGTCAAGCCTAAAAACTATAACGTGCATTTTGTTTTGCTTTGATTACTCACCTGAAATTACATTAGTTTTAAAAGTGGATTTGTACAGGCTGGTTCACATTTATGCCTTTTTATGGTTTTATGGCATGTCATCTACAAAGTAGTTGCAATAATTTTTTTAAATTGTTATTGATTTTGAGAGACATTTCAAGAATAGTAGCAATGTATGTCCTATACCTACATGTTCTACCGTGTTGTGCATAAATGATGTGATTTGTTGTTTCAGTTATAATTACATACATTTTCCTCACACCTTTTACACTTCATTCACTCTCATGTGTGAAAAAAGTGTGTGTAAGTACACACAACTAGCAAAACACACAAATGATGAACAACAGGACAGAAAATGTTAAGTGTCACAATATTGTGTGCAGGGGTGGGGTGGGGGGCATAATACTGGTTACATGATAGTAAGAATTTCTCAGCCTGGCACAGATATCCATTTGAGATTTGTTTAAGTTATATTAATTACATAGCATGGAAGTGTAAGTCAAGTGTCTACCCAATATGTGGATCCTCAAGTGGTGTTTCAGGTGGATGAAATTAAATATGGAACCAATAAAAGATTCTTTGTTTTAGATGTTTTGGTTAAAACTGGTGAAGATTTATGAGTCTGCTCCTACATCTTCAGATTATTAAATGAGTATCTAAATTCCAATAGGCCATATTTCTCTCAAAGATGAGATATGTGTAAGGCAATCCAAACTGCTACCATAAACATGTACATGATTAAAGAGCACAGTATGATACTGGAAGATCAATAATAAAACATTTACAAAACATTTGCATTGTACTAATGTAAGATGAAATTTTCTGACACATTTCACAAGACTGGTCATCTATGAGAAAACTTCGAGTGAAATTGAATGTTTGGACAGTTTTAAAGATTCCTAATAATGAGCTGCATCACTCAGTTACTTATTTGTATGTTCCACAGATTTTAATTGTGATCTCTCGCAATGATGTGAAACAAGTCAATCTTACAATTATGGTACACTTTCTCAGTGAAAAATGTGGTAACACGCTGCCAATTTACATGATTGTGTTAAGCTACTATTGCCCCTTTTTTTCAAGTCTGATTTATGATTAAATATGTTCAATACAGAGAGGGTGGGGGCGTGAAAAAGAATAAACATAGTTAAGGCCATAACAGGGCTATGCCAAATTATATGTGCTTTCTTTATCTAAAAAAAAAAAAAATCTTACCCTGTCAGGCTGAATAATTTTTTCCTTGATTTCACATAGCTTTTCCTGAATGATTTGTGATACGTAACCGGTGAGCTTATTGTTTCATACCTGTGAGGATGTTCACTGACACTGTAAAATAAGCAGTACTTACAGTTTTAGATGCCATTTCCAAAATCTCTCTCTCTCTCAAAAGGAAAAGTCTTCACAAAGGTATTGAAATCACAGAATGAAAACTACACAAAAATTTTATGAAAAATTTAATACTGCTTTGAAAAGTAACAAAAAGGCAGTTATGCTTTTGATGATTAAGTGATTCGGATGAATTTTTGATAATTATGATTATGAAAAATGTGGTTTCAGCTATTTGACAGCTGTTATAAGGCAAAATTCCTTACAATCAGTGTTTTATAGTTGAGACAGACATTACCTAGATAGACTTTATGATATGCTTCAGCTCTCAGTTTTTCAGTCTTGTGAACATATACAGATCAGTTTTCTTCAAAGACCATAACTGAAAAGAAATGAAGTTCTTGTGGCCTGTGTCTGCCTGAGAAGTGCTGTTATTATCCTTAAACCTGCTCCCTTCTTACCAAGTGTCACATTCTGTTCCTATCTGGCACTATACGAGTGCACCTTTCAAGATGGCATGTTACGTAATTATTTAGACCTTCTTTCCTAACTCAAAAACATTCTTACATTTGTGGCTCTACATTTCTCTATAGAAAATTATTAATTTGGGAAAATCTGTACAATATCAAAAAGGTATTTTTTTTCTTAACTAGTCTTAAAACCATGGGCACTGCCCATGTTCTCAGTAAATTATAAATAAATGACAATGGAACTAACGCAGTACTTGCAAGTGATAAATAAATCAATCAAAAGTTTCATGTTCACCATATTTCATAATCAATGGGGAAATAACCATATTTCATAATCAATGGGGAAATAAGCAGCAAAAGAAATATAACTAATATAAGGTTTGATGAGATCAGTGTCATACAAAAGGTGTGCATGATGAAGATGTGGATACTCAATCTGTCATGGTCAAAGATGCACTCACCGTTGCAACGAGGAATAAGGAAATAATACTACTCTGTATTAAAAAACATGAATCCTGGGACTAACAGGCAAATATGGCACCTACATTCAAAACAAGTATCTCCAAAAACTAATTCCCAGGTAAGACGGGGAAACTACCAGTTACTTTAAAACACCTGAAGTTGTTTTTTTGCAGTACACTGGAACAAACATAGGCCACATGCGGCATATCACTATGCAGTTAATTCATCAATAATATCAGTAAAGAAAGATACATGTCACTCATACTGATGATATATCATACCATCATCATATGTAGCGACTACCTGTTTATTCAGTACCATACCTGCTGGGAATTTTGTCTATGGCTACAACAAAAGCCAGAATTGAATAATGATATACAGTTAAGATAAAGCCAATAGAGAGCATTCAGCTCCTTGGTAAAACATGTCGACCTGAAACACTGACTGTTAGGAACTCTGGTAACAACGGCCAGATGTGTCTACACGATGTGATTAAATGTCCGTCAAATGAAGTGGGCACATACAGCTTCACAAATCACTGAATGTGGTAAAAGTCCAACTATATCATGGCTATTAGTCTGATGGCAGTTAACTATATGAAGACACTGAGGCATTGAAACACCACAATCAACAACTGCACGATCCATGATATGTTATCAGCTGAAAGTTTGGTGAGACACTAAAAACACAGTCACGGTGAAGTCTTCAAATGGCGTTGCACAGAACCAACCACTTGTGCTGCCATTTTCTAGTGGCTGGAGCCTGACTGTTCTGCAGCCCTAGCTATGTAGATGATGACCCTTCGTGTTTGATCTTCCACAGCATTAGTTCCATACAAGCTTTCGCATCTTCTGCACTGTCATGTCCAGATTCTAAGAGAAACAGCAAACAAATAAAATTAAATAGTTTCTTCATCTAGAAGCACTTAAGACTTATTTTGTTTTTATATATGTGCTTTATTTCAAGACAAAGACTTCAGAGACACCAGTCACAGTGTAACTGAATGGCACAATTAATTCACACTGTCATCTACTACGATGGAGTTTAAAGTAAAATTGTATATCAACTGAATTTTTAACACTTACCACTATTTTGAATATTCTTCGATAAGTATTCATTACAAAGAGTTTTCAAAGCTCTCTTGTATGGAGGGCCTTTCCTATGAGGAAACACAACACTCGTGTCCACTACTGTATCATGAATCAACTGCAACATGAAACCATATTTGTTAAAAGTGTTTCCAAATATATGTGAGCAGTAGTAGTATTTACATGCCATCCATTTTAAAGTAGAGAAATTTCTTTTAAGGTAGAGAAAAAAACTGCCATTATCATAACAAATTGGAATATATCTGCTTAGACAGAAGCAAAATAACTATTTAATGAAATTACAAATTTATGTAAGCAACTACATTGTTGTTTTGTTAGTGACTGATGTTACAAGCATATTAATCAAGTGCCCCTACCCAACCAGAAGAGACACATAGCACAAATCATACCTGAAGAGGCTCAAACACTAAGGGAGAATGGGGGGGAGGGGGGAACTGCAACAGCAAGGAGGAGTTTTGAAACAAACAAAAGTTGGCAGGCATGGTTGCTAGATGATGTCTATTAAAATGTTATGCCATTTGCACAAGATTGGCACTAGTAGTGCCACTATGGAGACACAAATCAGGTTTGCTTTAAATAAACACTGAAACGGTCGTGAGTGTTAGCTACCTCGAAGATTGGGCGTGGTGAGGTGATATCATTCAAGAATGTCATTATCAACACTTCACTGAGTTTGAACGAGGTCAAGTAATAGGGCTACGAGAACCTGAATGTTCCTTCTGCAATATTGCAGAAAGACCTAGCAGGAATGTAGCCACTGTACATGGATGTTGGCATGGTGGTCACAGAATGTACAGTTGCAAGAGGACTGGGCTTCAAATGGCTACATGACACTACCAAGAGAGAGAAGACCATCACGTTTGGCGTATAACTCTGGTGCATCATACACCATTTGCAGCAGCAATTTGACCAGCACTTGGCACCACAATGAAATGTTACAACTTGGTTATTTCAAAGACAGCTCCGAGCTAGACACCCTGTAGTGTGCATTCCACTGACCCGAAACCACCACACCATTTGTGACTTCAGTGGTGTCAAGCAAAAGCTCTTTGGAGGGCAGGGTGGAGGTCTGCCGTGTTTTCAGTTGAATGCTGGTTCTGCCTCCGTGCCAGTGATGGTTGTGTGTTGTTTTGAAGGAGGCCAGTTGAGAGCCTCCAACTGTGTGCTAAACACACTGGACCTACACATGTAGTTATGGCCTGGGGGGTGATTTTGTACCACAGCAGGAGCCCTCTCATGGTTATCCCCCACACACTGACAGTAAATCTGTATATCACGCTGGCGATTCGAGTAGTTGTGCTGCTATTCATGAACAGTATTCCAGGGGGTGTTTTCCAACAGTGTCGACGTGTTGATTTGGCCTGCTCCATCACCAAATCTGTCTCCAATCAAGCACATATGGGACATCATCGGATGGCAACTCCCACGTCATTCACAAACAGCATTAATCATCCCTACATTGATCGACCAAGTACAACAGACATGGAACTCCATCCCACAAACCGACATCTGGCACCTGTATAACACAATGCATGCACATATGCATGCTTGTTTTCCATTTCACATTTGCAATGGCTTATCTCACATTTAAATAAAGCTGTGATCTTGCAATATTAATCACTTAAATTTGTTACCTAGACAAATGTATTCCCAAAATTTCATTATTCTACATTGATTATTTTTTACTGTTTGATTTTTTCCCCATCAGTCTGCAATTTCAAACCAGCAAAAGTAGTCTGATGGTAACAATAATACACATTAATCATAATACACTAAATGAAACTCGAAGTGTAAGATTCATTGAGGTCCAGATTGATAACAAACTCAAATGAACTTAGGGCATAGATAAGTTAATGAATAAGCTCAGTTCAACATGTTTTGTGCTTGGCAGTATCTCCCAATATGTTTATTTGACCAATGTCTTACCTTGTTTTGTACCCTGTCACTGCCAGTTGTTTCATGGAATTATCTTCTGCACAATGCATCTAAAGTAAATATAATATTTATTCTGGAAGAACAAGCAGTTAGAATGCTGTGTAAAGTACAAGGGGAGCAGGGCATAAGTAACTACTATAAATACGTAATCACTTTAACAAATATTAATATATTTGTTTAAAACAACTGTTTTTTTTTCTTGCAGTGGTTGAAATTGAACTTTATGGATAGACTTCTTGCAGTGGTTGAAATTGATCTTTATGGATAGACATATGCCAGAGAATGAATGGGCTCAGGTGGACTGTCGATCTGAAGTGTGGCATTCTTCAATACTTGTTTGGGTTTGGCATTATTGCCGGGAACTGTCTGCAGAAGATTGTGACCATCGGAGAACAGAGAAATCATGCTAGGCTGGTTCGCAGACATCCCCTTGTTGTTTCCAAACAAAATTTGGAGTAAGGGTGTGTTTCATGTGAGAGGATTTGTAAACCATCATAATTCCTATGACTGGATAAAGGTTTCTCCACATGCCACCAATGAGTAAATGCAATATCAGTCCCATGTAAAAGCATGGTGTGGTATGACATCAAATCAACACATCAGTCTGTTCCTTCTTCAAAGAGCAGTTAACACGGACTAGCCATTTGGGAAACCAGGCTTGGCTTTATCCAAGATGGTGCCCTGCCACATTTTGTAATCAGTGTAAGCAAACGGCTGGATGATTATTTTCTGGGGCATTGATCAAGTTGCTGTGGGCCTCATCAACACAGAGTTCTATTCTGACACTTTACAACTTCTTGTGCCAAAGGGCAGAGGAGGAAGTTATCAGACCAGACCGTGTAGTATGCTGGATGATTTGGATGCTTGTATCACGCACGTTGCCAGCAGAGTACCAAAAAAGTTGCTGTTGAAGTTGGTTGAGAACATTCCCAAATGATTGAAGAAACTGGTCAAAAATGCTGGCAACTATGTGGTATTCACCTGTAAAAACAATCTGTACTGTTGTGCTGATCATGATAAAACTTGATTCAGTAAAATAAGAACAATTATTTTGATATATAGTTGCAGTTTCCTGTACGCACTCACTTTCTACCCACCCTGATAGGTAATACCACATTCTGAAGAAAATGATCTAGATCATGTTGAGCACTACAGCTCGTTGACATTAATATAATGAAAGCCACCACATACATACATACATACATACATTAATCCTGGTTCCATAGATCATGAATACAACATTTTGTAATGATGTGGAACATGTCACTTTAACATAAGTTTTTTTTACACAAAGTAATTATTATTATTATTATTATTATTATTCATTTACTACTTCATGTCTAAGAATTCATCTATTGAGTAGAAGGAGAGTTGTCATTCAGAAATTCTTTTAATTTGCTTTTAAATGTTGGTAGGCTATTTGTCAGACTTTTAATACTTTGGCAAATGACAAGACTTTTGTGGCAGCATAATTCACCCCTTTCTGTGCCAAAGTGAGGTTTAATCCAGAATAGCGAATATCATCCTTTCTTCTAGTGTTGTAGCTATGCACTTCGCTGTTATTTTTGAATTGGGATGGGTTATTAATGACAAATTTCATAAAGTGAATATATGTATTGTGAAGGTACTGTGAATGTCCCAAGTTCCTTAAATAAATGTCTGCAAGGTGGTCTTAGGTGGGCTCCAGCTATTATTCTGATTACACGCTTTTGTGCAATGAATACTTCCTCTCTTAATGACGAATTGCCCCAAAATATGATGTCATATGAAAGCAGCGAATAAAAATAGGCATAGTAGGCTAATTTACTGATATGTTTATCGCCAAAATTTGCAATAACCCCAATAGCATGAGTAGCTGAACCTAACCATTTCAGCAGATCATCGATGTGTTTCTTCCAATTCAATTTCTCATCAATGCACACACCCATAAATTTTGAGTCTTCTACCTTAGCAACAGACTTCCGTTCATAGTCTATATTTATCAATGGTGTTATGCCATTTACTGTACAGAATTGTATAAACTGTGCTTTCTCAAAATTTAGTGAGAGTCCATGTGCAGAGAACCACTTAATAATTTTCTGAAAGACATTATTTGCAATTTCCTCTGCTGATTCTTGCTTCTTGGGTGTGATTACTATACTTGTATCATCAGCAAAAAGAACTAATTTTGCATCTTCATGAATATAGAGTGGCAAGTCGTTAATATATATTAAGAACAATAAGGGACCCAAGACTGAACCCTGTGGGACACCATTCTTGATACCTCCTCAGTTACAGGACTCTGCTGGTTTTTGTAGACTATCTGTACTTTTACTTTCAACTTTCTGCATTCTTCCAGTTAAGTATGAATTAAACCATTTGTGCACTGCCCCACTCATGCCACAATACTTAAGTTAAGCAGTTAGTTGACTCTGCACCACAAAAACTGTCTGCGAAGAAAGCTTAACATAGCAAAAAACAAAAAAAAATGTTGACTGAGGTAATGTCTAAGGGGTTTACTACGTTTCAGAAAAAATTATGGACCTAAAAAAACCCACTGTATATAATATTTCAACATTTAAGGTTGGTTGCATAGACCTTAATGAAAATGAAAATATAAACTTAAGGCAAACATTTTCTTGATTCAGAATATGAGGAAAATGAAAAGAAAAAGAAGAATCTCACCATTACTGCCTGCACAGGAGACCAACACAGAAAGAAACTGTGGATATGTCACTAATAATTTGATGCACATGAGTACAGCCTGAGTTTTGACAGGCATAATACAAAATATGAGCTAAAACATAATAAAACATAACCAGAAACTGACAAAGTAACTTACTGTGTTCTTTAAGGGAATGGAAGAATGAAAACAACAAACTGCAATAAAGCAGCAAATACTTCAACTACTGTCGTTATTGGTGGCCAAGATCAAGAGGAAACACATTTTTCACCTCCTTCACCATGCCCACTAGCATCGAGAAGGTAATACTCAGTATGGTTCTCCAAATCACTACATGTGAATACTAGAATGATTATAAGCAAGGCCGATAGCACAACACTGCCCTTTTAATTCTCTAAGTGCAGTAGCAATATTTTGGCTCTAATTTCGCTGACACTATGTCCTTTTCTTTCTATGTTCTCCAAACCTTCCTCCTTTCTATTCTCCGACTTTCAGTTATCTATCATTGTCAATGTGAGGCAAACTGCTTTGAAATTTCCTATGTATTGTTGTTCAAATTTTCATTATCTATGTTTTTCTTAGCACACTCTCAATATTTGAAACAACAAATGTATTAAATATTTAAGAGCTTAATTTATTTTTAGCTATGATGTTACCATTACTCTGGTACACGACAGAGAAAGTGATTTAATATGAAATACACAATACCTTCAGTGCCCTGAAGTCACTGTCCAGACTATGCCCAATTAAAATTGTCTGGGAGTTAATGAAACTCAATAATGCAGACTGTACATCATATATTGAAGTTGTAACATCCCGTAACTGCTCCTCTGTTATACCACTAAAGCTGAAATTAAAAACAAAAAAATGTATAAGAATCCTTTCTCCTCATGTAACAATGGCAATAATAAACAATTTGATTATTCTATCATTCTGTGGAGCTGCCACACAGGTTGCCAACTGAGAGATGTCAGCTCTCCTGCCTGTTGTGTTCTCTTCTTACTGTATTGCTATTGACACATTATCCACTATACATGTTACAGGAAGTGCTCACTGTTTTCACAGTTATCACTTGCATTGCACCTGCCATAGCATCATACCAGAACAACAATTACTACACATGTATCTACCATTGACATGACTTATGAGGCAACACTGCAGTTGTTCCAGATATCTGCTGTAACATGACTCATTCATGTTCTTCATAATCTTTTCCACTTTTTTTTCACAGATAATTTTATTTTGGAACCATAGCTGATTTTTTCCCCTTGAAATAACTCTCCCACAGCTACACAAGTACAATAGTGGAGATATTGCTGCCAGTTGTCTACAGTATTGTTTGGTTGAAAAGATTTTACAGCAGGTGCTGAAACTTGAATGCTTCCACTTGATTTTCCCCCACTGACTGAAAACTAGGGCAAGTATGAAACAGTGGATAAAAGATGGAATGGATCCCTTTCTTACTTGCCAGTCAAAACATCACTTTTACTGCTCCCAAGTATAACAAAACATCCATTTTTTCTGATGATATAAGAAATTAAACACCTTTCTGACACTGGACACTGAAATGATTATAAATACCATAATAAATTACTCTATATGTAAAATGGTTGGTTGGTTGGTTTGTTTGGGGAAGGAGACCAGACAGCGTGGTCATCGGTCTCATCGGATTAGGGAAGGATTGGGAAGGAAGTCGGCCGTGCCCTTTCAGAGGAACCATCCTGGCATTTGCCTGGAGTGATTTAGGGAAATCACGGAAAACCTAAATCAGGATGGCCGGACGCGGGATGGAACCGTCGTCCTCCCGAATGCGAGTCCAGTGTCTAACCACTGCGCCACCCCGCTCGGTATATATGTAAAATGATTAGAAATACGAAGAAATTACTCTATATGCACCATGTGTACCCAAAGAAATGTTGCAAATAAAGCTTACTACTTTTTTTCTCAGTTACTAAGAGAATGGCTGACAGAACTTGCACACAGACTTTTCTCCGATCACAGAACTCCAACTTCTGGATAAACGGTGGTCCATCAATTTAAAGTAATACTTACAATCCACAGGATTTTCCACTGCAAATACTGTCTCTAGAAAAAATTATATTCTTAAAATTTACATAACATATGAGGTAATAATGAGTAGTTCGAGACGTCAGTCATAAAGCCATATGCCCATCATGAGCTTCTAATTGGAAAGCCAAAAAATAATTTAATTAATTTATCTCACATGTGTAACATCATGATGTGTGAAAAGGGTAAGACAACATAACAGACACAACACTAAAAAAAACTGAAATGCAGAATCTACAACAGATATTTATGAAGGGGGAAAAAAAAACTACACTTAAGAACAAACAATCGTTT
This sequence comes from Schistocerca serialis cubense, assembly GCF_023864345.2. Taxonomy (NCBI): domain Eukaryota; kingdom Metazoa; phylum Arthropoda; class Insecta; order Orthoptera; family Acrididae; genus Schistocerca; species Schistocerca serialis. The sequence goes on along the minus strand of NC_064640.1, from coordinate 88,037,953 downwards.
CACACATGTTACTTGAATACATCTCACAAAAAGTAAAAGTTAAATTAGTGACATACACATGACTCAAATAGATGAGGGGAGTGACATTGACAAAATAAACTGGTATCACACTCAAGAGTCCAAAATAATACCAATTTCTCAGCATATAAATCAGAACAATATCAACATTTTCCAGGGTTGGAATTACCTCATGCTACAAAAGTGTGAAATGTCTTATGGATTAAAAGGCTTTCCTGCTCAACAGTATTGTGTTTACCAAGACTGAATGTTAATAGAAATAGTGGTGTAAGTCAGTTTACTTTAGATTTTGAGTACCACCTTGCATATACAATAGGAATCTACCCTCTTAAATGTGCAACAGTGGCATATGTCATACTGCTGGTGCTTACATGTAGATAGCAACAATAAACAGAGACATACAAGTTTCATTTAGAGACTGAGCAACACTGATATAAAGATCAGAAAGTGAATCCTCTGCCCAAATGTCTATATACTTGGACGAGAATACCAAAGTGATTGATAGCCAAACAGTTGCACACAGAAAAGAGTGATATTGGAAGTTCAGCATTAACATAATTTCACACTTCCTCTTAACATGCAGTGTTGAGCTCACTTAGAAGGATCAAACTAGTTTCATCACTTTTCTGTGCATTTTCATTGCTAGTTTCCACCAGTCCATTGCGTAAAATGAATACGCTGTACGGAGAAATAAAATATGCAATGAAACTGAATCAGAACAGTTACATATAGAGTCACGACTGCTATCTGCAGCTGATAGTTGTAACCAACACCAGAGATCCCAGAGTCATACGACAATGGTAAACACAACAGAAGTTGTAGCCAAGGGCGTTCTCTAATTGCTTCTTGGTGTGTGTGTGTGTGTGTGTGTGTGTGTGTGTGTGTGTGTGTGCGCGCGCGCGCGCGCGCACTGATGCAGGCTGTGGCTGAAAGCTATATGCGAGTGTAGTGTCTTTTAATCGTGAATGTCTGCAACTTGACATGTCTTCTTTCCAGTAAATAGCAGTCTACCTTCTTCTACATTGTTGATATTACTACCTGGAGTTTCCAATGTTTGGTACTAGTGTGATTTATAATAATGATAGTAACTATTCCAGTATCAAAAACTCTTCTGCAATATCTGATGCAACCTACAACAAAGGTGAATTGATGTATTTTACTCGTTAACACCAACTGTGGCCAATCCATCAAATTTCAAGAGTTCTTGTGCTCGTTCAGCTACCATGGATGCAGGAGTGCAAAGTAAGAGAGGTTATCAAGACAATTCAATTCTCCAACAATATGAACAGGTAGGATGGCTACAAGCTTGTTAATGTCCCTGCTGTCACAGATTCCAGTCCATGCATGTGTTTATCAGCCAGCATCTCCTGAAGACCCAGGTTCAACAGGTTAAACAAATGACCATAAAGAACTGCCATACAAAACTGACGTATCGCTGCAGGATAATGCTGCTAATTTACTGTTGCCTGACAAATACCTGCCGATGTAGTAAAGGAAACGGCCTTCTGTACGACCTTGTCTACAGTCATGTCCAATGATGTTCCAGAACAGGGACTTCGGTTGATGCATGACAATCATAATAGCATCATATATAGAGAAGACTGTCATCAGAATCCAGCAGTTTCATTACCCTGAAGAGGAACATTGGAAGGATGTATGTCGAATAAAACTGCTGCTCATCTTATAAATCCCTTGTTAACGGGACGACTGTTTCATAATTTTAATTTAGATCATCAGAAACAGACCATGAACAATATTACGCAAAGACCATATGACACACATAGAAAGCATCCAGAAAACCGAATACTTACATTATGCAGTCAGGCCACTTGTACAGTCCAATCCCAAGCCTCTTTTTAAAATTCGGAAAATTATGCAAAAAGCAATAGTTATGGATCGAAAAAAGGCGGGTGTGTGAAACTAGGACTTATGAATGAACAGGATGAGAGGAAAGATTATAAAGCACCACCAGGAATGGGGAGGGACAAAGTATTGAATAAACAGTGCCTCGGCTGAAGCTGCACTGGCATGGAATGCTGCGACTGCCATACACAGACTGGACATCAAAACAAACTCCACAGGAAGTGGCGCATGCACAGAAGCATGAATAACCTCTGTTAACTTTAAGGAACTGGGTGTACGAAAATAAGCATACTAATAAAAGTAGCAACTGTCCAAGTGAATAACTTATAGACATAAAGATAAAAGCCTGGAACCTGTTGGTAGCCATTCACAAACATAACATTTAGAATTAAATAATCTTGAAAACTGTTACAATTTCCTTAAAACTTCCAAAAAAAAAACCATTTTAAAAAGACGTTTAAAAAGGGCGAATAGCCATAGTAAAGGCACCAAGTAAGAGGAGGTGAGGGGGAGAGAACGAATGAACCAGGCTATTTATTTAAGTAATCAAAGCTGGCCAAATGGCTTTATGCCTTAACTCAGTTTGAGAATGTTGTGTTTAGTTTGAAGGTTTTCTTAATGTATGAAACAGCTTCAACTCTTCCAACATATTAAGAACATTATTCTTGCATTCTGTATGCAAAATTGTGAGACCAGATGTAATGCAAGAAACTGAGTGACCCATTTCAGATACATGTAAACTCAAGGCAGAAGTGGGACCCAAATCAGAAATATGTTCCCTGATCATAACTTCATAGGACCTTCCAGTTTGGCCTATGTACTTAGACTGGCAATCATCACAGGCAATGCTGCAAACACCTGACGACATGTAGAGCTCCCGTTTCATCCTCTCCCTGTGTTTAAACCACAGCCCATTATTCTTAGGAAAGAAATATGTTGGGAAGATATCTGAAACCCTCCATAGCATGGAATCCTATGATAAGAAACATTCCTAAGCCCCCTGTCCCACACAGGGAATAATGTTGATGAAATATCCTGTTGACCCTGAGTCAGAGCAATCATTTGACTCTTTTCCTTTCTATTTTTTAAAATGTTCTTGTTAATACTGCTAATACTAATGGGTACCAAATAGATTTTGTCCAGAGTATTAACAAGAGCATATTAAAAAAGAAAAAGGAAACAAGCCACATGACTGCACTGACCCAGGGTCAACAGGATATTTTGTCTACATCATTCCTTCTGCAGGAGAATGGCCCTGGGAACATTTATCATAGGATGCTGTACTATGGAAGGGTTTCAGATAGAGTGGGTATACAGTTGGCTACAAAAGATATCGTTCCATCAGATTTCATTCCCAATAATAACAGGCTGTTGTTTAAACATAGGAAGAGTGTGAAACAGTAGTCCCACAAGTCGTCAGGTGTTTACATCATCACCGGTGAAGATTGCCAGTCTAAGTATATAGGCCAAAGTGGAAGATCTTTGCAATTAGGTTTAAAGAACATATTTCTGGTTCGGGTTCCAGTTCTGCCCTGCGTTTGCATTTATTTGAAATTGGTCACTCAATTTCTTGTATTACACCTGCTCTCACAATTTTACATATGAAACGCAGTGATGGCGTTCTTAATGTCTTGGAAGGGTCGGAGATCTTTTGTGCATTAAGCCAACCTGCAAACCAAACAACGAATTCTAAAATGAATTAAAGCATAAAGCTGTTTTGGAAAACTTTGATTACTTATAGAGCCTTGTTCATAATCACCCTCTGTCCCTTTTCTTCTGTTCTTGGGTGCTTTACTAGGGCTATTCCCCCCTTTTTAAAGATTATTTAATTCTAAATGTTATACATGTAAATGACCCTCATCAGGTTCTACGCTTTTATTCTTATGCTTATAAGTTATTCACTTGACAATTGCCATTTTTATTGTATGTTTATTATTGTACGCCTGGTTCCCAACCACTTCCTTAAAGTTATCAGAGCTTATTCATGCTTCCACGCATGCGGTGTTCCCTGTGGGGCCTATGCTTTGATATTCAATCAACCAGTGTATGGCAGTTGCAGTGTTCCATGCTAGGACAGCTTCAGTTGAAGTACTGTTGCTCTATACTTTGTCCCCCCCATTTCTGGTGAATTTTATAGTCTTTTCTCTCATCCCATTTGTTCATAGGTTCCAGTGTCATGCCTGCCCCCCCCCCTCCCCTCCCCTCCCCACCCCTCTCTCTCTCTCTCTCTCTCTCTCTCTCTCTCTCTCTCTCTCTCTCTCTCTCTCTCAAATACATGACTACCACTTTTTGTGAAATTTTCCAAATTTGAAACAGAAGGTTAGGATCAGACTGTAAAAGTGGCCTCATCACATAATGTAAATATTTGGCCTCTATCTTCTTTTTATTCACATTTGCATCTGATGATGTAGTTTAAAATTACAGAAACCAGTCACATCTTTAACAAAGAATTTATAACAACTGCAGCTGTTTTTATTCAACATGCAGAAGTTTGGCTGTGGATGCCCATCCAGTAATTTGTTATGCTGTGTTACAAAATGGCATGACCAAATAAAAAAAAAATTGAACTGACACTGGCCTTGCAAGCCTGAGCTGGTATCAAATGTAACAACACGATTTTCCTTCAGCAGCTATCCTGGCAGAATCCAGAACCTGTATGAGAGTGAAATCTGTTCAGTCATTCAGTAACAGTTCATTAGTAGGGCCATCTAGAATGGCTACAGCATGGCCAAATGGATTTTACGTTCAGATTATAAAACATGCTTATACGTAAACTTAATTTCTTTGTTGTACATTGTAAGATCTTGATGTATTTTGAATGACAACTTCATTTCTTTGTTGGCTGTAAATTAACTGTTTCATAATATACAGGGTGTTACAAAAAGGTATGGTCAAACTTTCAGGAAACATTCCTCACACACAAAGAAAGAAAATATGTTACGTGGACATGTGTCCGGAAACACTTACTTTTCATGTTAGAGCTCATTTTACTACTTCTCTTCAAATCACATTAATCATGGAATGGAAACACACAGCAACAGAACGTACCAGCGTGACTTTCAAACACTTTGTTACATTACAGGAAATGTTCAAAATGCCCTCTGTTAGCGAGGATACATGCAGCCACCCTCCAAAAAAATGGCTCTGAGCACTATGGGACTTAACAGCTGTGGTCATCAGTCCCCTAGAACTTAGAACTACTTAAACCTAACTAGCCTAAGGACATCACACACATCCATGCCCGAGGCAGGATTCGAACCTGCGACCGTAGCAGTCGCGCGGTTCCGGACTGCGCGCCTAGAACCGCGAGACCACCGCGGCCGGCAGCCACCCTCCGTCGCATGGAATCCCTGATGCGCTGATGCAGCCCTGGAGAATGGCGTATTGTATGACAGCCATCCACAAAACGAGCACAAAGAGTCTCTACATTTGGTACCGGGGTTGGGTAGACAAGAGCTTTCAAATGCCCCCATAAATGAAAGTCAAGAGGGTTGAGGTCAGGAGAGCGTGGAGGCCATGGAATTGGTCCGCCTCTACCAATCCATCGGTCACTGAATCTGTTGTTGAGAAGCATACGAACACTTCGATTGAAATGTGCAGGAGCTCCATCGTGCATGAACCACATGTTGTGTCGTACTTGTAAAGGCACATCTTCTAGCAGCACAGGTAGAGTATCCCATATGAAATCATGATAACGTGCTCCATTGAGCGTAGGCGGAAGAACATGGGGACCAATCAAGACATCACCAACAATGCTTGCCCAAACATTCACAGAAAATTTGTGTTGATGACGTGATTGCACAATTGCGTGCGGATTCTCATCAGCCCACACATGTTGATTGTGAAAATTTACAATTTGATCATGTTGGAATGAAGCATCATCTGTAAAGAGAACATTTGCACATTGACACATTGCTGGATGAACCATTCCCAGAAATGTACCCGTGGAGACCAATCAGCTGCTGATAGTGCCTGCACACGCTGTACATGGTACGGAAACAACTGGTTCTCCCATAGCACTCTCCATACAGTGACGTGGTCAATGTTACCTTGTACAGCAGCAACTTCTCTGACGCTGACATTAGGGTTATCGTCAACTGCACGAAGAATTGCCTCGTCCATTGCAGGTGTCCTTGTCGTTCTAAGTCTTCTCTTGTTGCAAGTCATAGGCTGGAATGTTCCGTCCTCCCTAAGACGCTGATCAATTGCTTTGAACGTCTTCCTGTTGGGACACCTTTGTTCTGGAAATCTGTCTCGATACAAATGTACCGCGCCACGGCTATTGCCCCGCGCTAATCCATACATCAAATGGGCATCTGCCAACTCCGCATTTGTAAAAATTGCTCTGACTGCAAAACCACGTTCGTGATGAACACTAACCTGTTGATGCTACGTACTGATGTGCTTGATGCTAGTACTGTAGAGCAATGAGTCGCATGTCAACACAAGCACTAAAGTCAACATTACCTTCCTTCAACTGGGTCAACTGGCGGTGAATCGAGGAAGTACAGTACATACTGACGAAACTAAAATGAGCTCTAACATGGAAATTAAGCGTTTCCGGACACATGTCCACATAACATCTTTTCTTTATTTGTGTGTGAGGAATGTTTCCTGAAAGTTTGGCCGTACCTTTTTGTAACACCCTGTAGATGTAATGTCTTTGAAGCAGAAACACTAGATAATGGGCTTGAAACCTGAAATGCAACACACATAAAATAAAATTTTGTGAAACATAGGCAACAAAGTGTGTTTTCTTGTGAAACTATTTACAAGGTTTCACCATGAATCCACAATCAAGCCACATAAAACTGGAGGTTATTCCTGTTACAGTTACTTCAACTGGTATCATCAATTGTGTGTGGTACATATTTAGGCATATAAATTACAATATATGCCACAAGACATCTTGTAACAAAATCATATTTATACACAAAAAGAAACATGAGTACCAAAATGTAAAACATTAAAGTAATGCTGGAAAAACATAGTACATTTTACTTTAGTTGTTATTTGTCAAACATTTTTGATGGAAAGACTATACAATAGGTTGACGACAGCGATTTGCATATATTAAAAATAAGTTTACAAGTTTCACTTAAAAATTGATCAATATCGGACAGATACGCTACAACATATGTCAAAACTCGTAAACTGTTTTTCAGTATACTAGCAAGTACTAAAAAATGGAAAAAAAGACTAAGATTGATTTACCGTGTATTATAATCAATTATTGGATTTTTTGGTTTCACTAGAGTTTCATAAACAGTTTTGTACTTTCGATCAATGACAGTGACTCTGGTTAATTCCAGTCCCATTGTTGTGTAACACATCTCACAGTCCAGTGCATACACTCCATAGTCACCATCTGCAACCTCTGTTTCCCTTGGTAGAGTCCTCACAAATCCTCGGAGGTTACTTGGATTGAAATTTGATGACACATGGCAATCACTATGATTACATCCTGCTGCACCAATGCCTTCACTGCAACAGAGGTACCTCTCTTGCCACGAGCCATTAACTAGAAAAATAAAAGACAACTGGAACAATTATTGCAATTCTGGCCTTTTCTTTAATTTACTTGCAACTTAAGCCAAAAAAAGCATGAATCAGATACTGTTGTAAAGGACTGAAAATAGATTTACAGTTAAATTACACCACCTGAGAAAAAAAGTGAATCACACAGGAAGGTTGCAGGAAACGAAATGGAACTTCATACGTTGAGAGTGTGTGTGTGTGTGTGTTGTTATTGCAGTGATCACAAAATCGAGCCAAATCTATAAAAACCTTGGCAGTACGAGGCAAGTTATTGGGATAATTTCGCACCCCTTCTGGCCTGGCTGTACGCACTGAACCAGTTGGGAAGGGTGTATAAAGCCATTGTATCCTCTCCCAAGGAAATCTGTCCCACAACTGTTGTAACTGGTTCCTGGTATCCTGGATACAAGCATTAGCATGAATTTGAAGTTCGAGCTGGTTCTACATTTTCAACTGGGGACAGATCTGGGGATTGTGCTAGCCACAGAAGTACCTCAACATCATGCAGATAGTTTATAAAGGCACATGCCATGGGTGGACATGCACTGACCTGTTGAAAAGTGGCAGTACCATATTGCCACATGACACGTATCACATAAGGATGCCAGTGGCATACCATTGTGCCATAAGAGATCACTACCAACCATTATTACCTGAAGTCATACCAACTGCCTCCCCTCATCAACATGCCAGGAATAACAAACACCACTGTGCCTCTTGAAAACATTGGAAGAATAGTACCTCTCACCAGGTCACAACCATAGTCACCGATGGTGAGAGTCAGAGGTAATGCAGAACTGCGATTGTTCACTGAACACTATGTGACGTCACATCAGCAGTCCAAGCTTCTCAGTCATGGTACCATCCCAAATGCAGTGGTTGTGCTGTGGTGTTAATGGCAGCCTACGCATGGGATCATAATTCCCTATTCCAGCTGTTGCTAGTCTCTGATCAACAATGCAGGATGACTCAGAATGTTGCATGGAGTCCATTGTCTATTATTGTTCTGGCATAGACATGAACGGGTTGTGATGTGGTCGGGGCACAATGCAGTGATCCTCCCTTGTGGCAGTCAGCCATGGTCAATGAGTATTCCTGCCCCAACATTCCCATGCCGTTCACCAGCAGGCCGCTGTCACATTTTTATGACCTGCAAATATGGATACTGCACGATTTGACCTGCAGGCCAAATGGAGACCTAAAATGAGTTCCCTTTCAAACCATGTCAGATGCTAATAACACAGCCTCACACAGCATATCCATGCCCTTCACAGTGATCACTGAACATCTGATGCTGTTGACACCCATTTTACATCCTGCCAGGCCTGGCAACAACACTAACCTCAAGCAGTACTAATGCACTCTAGTGGCTTGTCTACCTGTCACAGACAATTGCAAATCTGATCATTTACATACCCACTGATGGTGTGTACATGTACTAAGTTACATTTCCATCTGACCATGTTTTCTGGGTGCTTCACTTTTTTCATCACATAGTGGGCAAGAAAAATTATGGACAGGCAAAATAGCAAAACAGTTGGACAAAAATTTCATGAAATGTATGAATATAAAAAACAATGTGCAGTGAAAGAAAATTGTGAGTCTATGTGCTGCATTCCTTGTTTGTCTGAATTTTACAGCACAGAGTAGTACAAAAATTTAACAAATTTGACAAACAGTATCCTATTGCCTGTACACCAATCACCACTTAGAGAAGATGAGAGGTAGGAGAACTGGTTCTTAATAACGTGGCATTAATAGGTCAACATGAGACTTCCAATGGTTGCATTAGAAGAGCCTTGAGTTTTATTTTAGTACTCAACTTCATTAAATACATCATGACTAGATACACTGGCCAGTCATTTCAGTAACATTGTTGTCTTATTCACATTTGAAAGTCAAGGTAATCATTTTACAATGGAAATGGCAGGATAGAAGTATTAGCCAATTTATTTCATTGTCACTTTTTAGTATATGCACTTATGCACTATGTGGTATTTTTGCGTGAATTATATTTTCTTTTTGTCTAAAATGAGATAGAGCACCTACAGGATTTTTGTGTCACCAACAGCTGGTTGCTGTCCCTCACTTTCATAACTTATCTTGCCTATGACACATGCCCCTGTACTTCAACAACAACGTCACAATACATAAAGTAAGAACTATTTTGCTGTACTATGACCTATACAAGCCTCCATGACTGCTCTATCTTTGACACACTTTATCTGAGTTTCTGCATTCTCTGATACCTTGTAAATGACACCACATTCATTGCCTTTGAAGGTGTAAAAGGTAGTTTTATAAATAACGGACCTGTCTCACTTTAGGTTGTATAATTAATGGTGTATATGTTGCTCAGAGAATCAGCCAGAGGAATTTCAGTTCATGATCATATTTTGTCTGTTCCAGTGCTTAATTCTGAATCAAATAGAGCAAATATGTTCAGCAAAAGGATCTCTTAGATACAGAAAAAGAAAATTGTGGAGCAGCCAAGCCTGTTATCCTGCTTACCCCTTCCTGTCTATTGTTGAAAAATTACAGAGCTCATTAAAATAATAACAAAGATTAATTTTAAAAATACTGCTTTTTTGTTGCTAAATGTAATAGGAAACTGACAGTGAGGGGCGGTAGTGGACTCCAGGCATGATTAAAGACAGCCTCCTACTTTACACCAGGTGTCATTAAGTTACACTTTGCAAGGTTCACAGAAGGCCTCACAGCTTACTGACAATAAATAAATATCTATTTCAGTGATAAGTGAATAATTATATAACCTACCAGCAACTGTGGAACAGACAAGATCCTGTTTGCTTAAAACACTACAATGGCCAGAAAACTTTGTATGCTGCTACTCCTGTAGGCAGCTGTAACCATCTAAATCCTCTTCAAATATATGTATTTAAGTGGGTAGATCTCACTTATTGATATATTGCACACCAACAATCAAGATCATTTTGTAAAGAAAAGAGGCATGTTCTGCCTGGTTCTTGTGAAATGTGCCCTAAGACATTTAAAGGTGTCTAGTGTGTTAGCTGCTTGCTTCAGATATTTCAAGTGTAGTAACCAAAACATTTTATAAACAAATAATGGGTCCATTTACAGTACTGAATTTTTAAAACTCAGAAGAGTGTCATTTGTAAATTAATCATATCAACTAAAACATAGCAGTGTGTTTGATCTTCTTCGATGTATGAATTCGGTAAAGGTGAATAAGGAATAAAAAATGAAAAATTATACAAAAACAGGAACAGTAAACACAGGTTTATACTGTGAACATTATAATGTTAATAACTACAGTAATATAGCTTCACTTCAGAGTATTAACTGTCATTGTTCTCTTGCTAATAATGGGAAGATAAAATACAACCAACACAGTATCTGAAATATCAATGAGAAAGAATAAGCCATATAAAAATGAGAAAATATACACAATATCAGTATTCAGGGAGCAGTTTGAGGCTATTGCACCTCTAAAAAGCCAAGTACTCCAAGTCAAATGGCCTAATGAAGTAAAAATAATTTTAAAATACTGAGATGTGTGCATCATGTGGCCCATTAATGACACTTACTTGAAAAACTCTGCATTTGGCTGAAATTGATATTTGATGTTAATGAATTTGAAGACAGCAGAAGCAAATGTCACTGAAGAAACAATATCTTGTACAAGACAATTATGAACAGCAGATTCACAACAGTTGCAAATGAGGTATTATTTGGCCCAAAGTTAATATTTATTTGAAACAATGTACACTCCTGGAAATTGAAATAAGAACACCGTGAATTCATTGTCCCAGGAAGGGGAAACTTTATTGACACATTCCTGGGGTCAGATACATCACATGATCATACTGACAGAACCACAGGCACATAGGCACAGGCAACAGAGCATGCACAATGTCGGCACTAGTACAGTGTATATCCACCTTTCGCAGCAATGCAGGCTGCTATTCTCCCATGGAGACGATCGTAGAGATGCTGGATGTAGTCCTGTGGAACGGCTTGCCATGCCATTTCCACCTGGCGCCTCAGTTGGACCAGCATTCGTGCTGGACGTGCAGACTGCGTGAGACGACGCTTCATCCAGTCCCCAACATGCTCAATGGGGGACAGATCCGGAGATCTTGCTGGCCAGGGTAGTTGACTTACACCTTCTAGAGCACGTTGGTGGCACGGGATACATGCGGACGTGCATTGTCCTGTTGGAACAGCAAGTTCCCTTGCCGGTCTAGGAATGGTAGAACGATGGGTTCGATGACGGTTTGGATGTACCGTGCACTATTCAGTGTCCCCTCGATGATCACCAGTGGTGTACGGCCAGTGTAGGAGATCGCTCCCCACACCATGATGCCGGGTGTTGGCCCTGTGTGCCTCGGTCGTATGCAGTCCTGATTGTGGCGCTCACCTGCACGGTGCCAAACACGCATACGACCATCATTGGCACCAAGGCAGAAGCGACTCTCATCGCTGAAGATGACAAGTCTCCATTCGTCCCTCCATTCACGCCTGTCGCGACACCACTGGAGGCAGGCTGCACGATGTTGGGGCGTGAGCGGAAGACGGCCTAACGGTGTGCGGGACCGTAGCCCAGCTTCATGGAGACGGTTGTGAATGGTCCTCGCCGATACCCCAGGAGCAACAGTGTCCCTAATTTGCTGGGAAGTGGCGGTGCGGTCCCCTACGGCACTGCGTAGGATCCTACGGTCTTGGCGTGCATCCGTGCGTCGTTGCGGTCCGGTCCCAGGTCGACGGGCACGTGCACCTTCCGCTGACCACTGGCGACAACATCGATGTACTGTGGAGACCTCACGCCCCACGTGTTGAGCAATTCGGCGGTACGTCCACCCGGACTCCCGCATGCCCACTATACGCCCTCACTCAAAGTTCGTCAACTGCACGTACGGTTCACGTCCACGCTGTCACGGCATGCTACCAGTGTTAAAGACTGCGATGGAGCTCCGTATGCCACGGCAAACTGGCTGACACTGACGGCGGCGGTGCACAAATGCTGCGCAGCTAGCGCCATTCGACGGCCAACACCGTGGTTCCTGGTGTGTCCGCTGTGCCGTGCGTGTGATCATTGCTTGTACAGCCCTCTCGCAGTGTCCGGAGCAAGTATGGTGGGTCTGACACACCGGTGTCAATGTGTTCTTTTTTCCATTTCCAGGAGTGTATGTTCACACATGCAGTACTTACAGAGACATATCTCCCAAAATTGAAGTTGTGACAACATTGTAAGTTCTTCCCTTATTTGTCATCAAAGTGTAAATGTGAAGTTTTAATGAAGTGATTAAAACACAGTGGAATGGAACACTACGCACACTTGACAAGGGAAACATGTAGACACGTTAAATCTTTTTCGGTGAATCTGCAGTAGTCCAGTGCCAAAAGCAACAGTCATCACATTAGCAAATGCTGCAACAGTAATACCAACTTTTAACCAGATCTATGACACACATTTGTTAACAAATCTCTGTATCTTCATGAAGAAAGTTGGTTGTAGATAACAGAGTGAATGCGGATGATGAAATATGACTCACGTAATGTGACCTGTGGTTTGTCAGTTTGCAAGTATAATAATCAACAAGATGTATGGCACAGAGATTTTGTACTGACTGCACAAAGATAAAGCTTGTTCACTAATATACCATGTGTGGAAACAGCCATATTTATCGCGTAACAGTGTGTGGACCTATAAACAGACTGCACCACACCAGCTGTTTATTCATTTCTTATTTTCAATATTCTGGCTGCAGTCTAGGTAGAAAGTAAATGTAACAACACAGTTTGTAGCAACTGAAGATGACAACTGGGTTGGCTGTCAAAACATTGTACAGAAAAATGCAATCAACAATTCCTCTAGCCACCCAAAAGCACATCATTACTGTAGCTGCAATTATTCTCATAAAGGTTATTCAGTGTTCAGCCACCAGTACTCTGCAGCAGTATTATTTTTAGGAGTGAAGGTGTGCACTGACTTTGACTGACTTACAGTTCCTTCAGTTGCTGGATATGACAGTTCAGTGCTGTTGGAACTCTTAACATTCACATACTGTTTTGTCTCTGTCATCAGACACACAGTCAGAATTCCTCTCAATTGTGTTCACATGTGTTTCACCTATGTGCCCAGAAACTTTTTTCAATTATGATATCATATAACTTGCATGCAAACAGCATATCCTCCAATCCAATTAATATCAAAAATAAATTGTCTGTCCCTATCTTAGGGGAAGAATTTCATACGGCACACTCAGTGGACATGTCAGAATAGCTACGGGGTGATGCTTACTTTCCATTATCCAATATGTAAATTTCATGTGCCTTTTCACACAGCAACTTAATGTGGTTAACAGGATTAATTGGCTTCCACATACTCATGTTGTTCTATTCACTATCAAACACAGCAACAGCCTCACTTGTATGATGTGTACACCTACAATGCAGCAAGGCTAATACACTAACCTACAGATGGGTACTGCACAATGTGTAGTTTATAACTGTATGGCATCGACAGCTATTCATACTGGTACAATGTCAGGTCTTAACCTCATTGCCAGTCGGTTTTAGCCATTCAAGTTAGGGTACTTCTCATGTGGGTTGTACTGTATGCAGCCATGAGCATAATTTAATAAAACTGGTTTTGGTTATCCACAGCTCTATCGGGAATACTTTCAGCGGGTTTATTACTTCTATTTGAGTCTCAGAGCAGTTTACCATTTATATTACGCATTGTGGTGATGTTTCAGGCACAAATTACTTTGGTAGGTGGATGCAAATGGGCATTTTGCTTGTCTGCCTTAGTGAAAGGCTATGTTTTTTTAGTAGCTTGCTTCTGTGTTTTTAACAGATTTGGTAGGGCAAATCCTTCTCTAAAAGACAGGAGGGCTCATTTTTATCTACATTTTCCTATTCTTTCATTCGAATTTTAGTAATAGGCTGGAAAGAGTGTGCATGCTATGTGTGGTCACAGGAGGAGCTCATTGCAGTTCACAAATGGCTGAGGATGCTGTTGGCCAAGGTCTGCTACCTGCAGACTCATGCCTTAGACTGTAGCAGCATCAGAGAAACTGGCGTGTCACATAAGACACATCAAGGGGCACTTCTTTCACCCATGAGCTCTGCTGCCAATGCACATTCCAGTGTATCTGTTGTGGGAAAACATGCTCACTGCAGAGTTAGTGCCAGGTTGTAAAATATTCACTTCACTCTAGGCAGAGGGCAAATGTGGGGACCGCCCATCTGGCCCTCCCCATTTGACCTGAGAGTGAACAAATTGCCACTCCTGCAGCAGGATCCACGCAGTCACATGAGGGAGGGGTTTGCTAGGTATCAGGAGCTCCATTTTAGGCTTGTTATAGAGCTCCTAAGGGAAGTACTGTCCAGGGTTGGAAAGAAGTCCAACATGCACTCAGTATGTCTGCCAGATGGCCTCATTCTAGATTTGGAGGCAGTCCTACCTGCCACTATCGGGAGAGCAAGTACAGTCACGTCTTCAAGTCGAGGCTTACGTAGGTGCCAGTGACGCATGTTGTTTCAGTTCTGAGGTCCAGAACTTTCAATTTACAGTATTGCACCTGGAATTGATCAGAGTCCTTTTGTTTGAGCCAAGTCGAGGGTCTCAACCAGAGGCTACATTGATTCTGTGATGAACTTGGTTGCAGATTTCTGGACCTGCGTTATGGGGTGGAGAATTGTAGGATGGCTCTTGATACATCATGGGTGCACTAAAAATACAAAGCAGCTACTAAGGTGGCAGAGTGCTTGCGGAGTGCACATGGGAGTTTTTTAGCCTAAGTAATAGTTCTAGGTTCTCTGATTAGTGGTTGTGAATCAATACGCAGAGAGCAAAATCAGATCACATGCAAAGTACAGACGCTTCAAATGTCATAATGTTAACAATATAGTGCTGAAGCATTTCTAAGAAAGTCCCCAAATTTACTGCCCTTCAGGAAAGTTGGCACATTGAAATTATACTCAGAACTCAAGAGCTGCACGAAACACGAAGAAGAAAGCCCTGAAATATTTAATGAGGCATGGAACGTATACTGAAAAGGCAGGTTAGGTGCCATAGGGAGCGTGAGTCTTCAATGAAGTCGACAAAAATATTGTTGATCAAGGTTGAAATTGAATCTGACTGCTAAGTTATGTGGGTGCGACAACTCCAGTCTAGGTGAACTTAAGTTAATTTTCTGACGTTTCTACTGGCCACCCGATTCCTCCATAACAGTCGTATAGTCATTCAAAGAAATTCTACAGTCAGTAGTGCAGAAGCATCCCAATCGTGCAATATTAATTGAAGGTGGCTTTAACATAGCAAGTATAGACTGGGACATCTATGGATTCATTGCAGGTTGTTTTGTGAAGTAGTTCTGAACACATTTTTCGAAACTCAAACAGACTTGACCTTACTGACAGTGTCAGTACAGAGAAAGGGATCTGTGATCATCATGTAATCACAGCAATGATGGTCATTTAAATGAATGAAGTTATCCAGAAGTGTACGAAAGTTTTTGTGGTGGAAGAGAGGATTAGCAGTTGTTAGCATCCTACTTGCACAATGAATAGAAAATTGGGAATTTGTGGTAAGGTCTTATGGGACCAAACTGCAGAGGTCACTGGTCCCTAAGCTTACACACTATTTAATCTAACTTAAACTAACTTATGCCTGAGGACAAAAAACACACACACACACACACACACACACACACACACACACACACACGCCCAAGGGAGGACTCTAACCACTGACGGGGGCAATGAATAGACATCAATAACTTTCAATATTGTGGATGAAGATGACTTATGGGCAACATTTTAACTGTTCCTAAATCATGCTCTGGAGAAGTATTTGCGGAGTAAGTAGATTGAGGATGTATGTACCAACCATTGTTTAAAAACAAAATTATGTACCGGGTGATCAAAAAATCAGTATAAATTTGAAAACTGAATAAATCATGGAATAATGTAGATAGAGAGGTACAAATTGACACACATGCTTAGAATGACATGGGGTTTTACTAGAACCAAAAAAATACAAAAGTTCAAAAAATGTCCGACAGATGGTGTTTCATCTGATCAGAATAGCAATAATTAGCATAACAAAGTAAGACAAAGCAAAGATGATGTTCTTTACAGGAAATGCTCAATATGTCCACCATCATTCCTCAACAATAGCTGTAGTCGAGAAATAATGTTGTGAACAGCACTGTAAAGCATGTCCGGAGTTATGGTGAGGCATTGGTGTCGGATGTTGTCTTTCAGCATCCCTAGAGATGTAGGTCAATCGCGATACACTTGCGACTTCAGATAACCCAAAAGCCAATAATCACACGGACTGAGGTCTGGGGACCTGGGAGGCCAAGCATGACGAAAGTGGTGGCTGAGTACACGATCATCACCAAACGACGCACGCAAGAGATCTTTCATGCATCTAGCAATATGGGGTGGAGCGCCATCCTGCATAAACATCGTACGTTCCAGCAGGTGTTTATCAGCCAGGCTGGGGATGATGCGATTCTGTAACATATCGGCGTACCTCTCACCCGTCACGGTAGCAGTTACAAAACCAGAATCACGCATTTCCTCAAAGAAAAAAGGTCCGATAACGGTAGATGTGGTAAATCCAACCCATACCGTGACTTTCTCGTCGTGCAATGGAGTTTCCATGACAGTTCTAGGATTTTCGGTAGCCCAAATTCTGCAGCTGTGGGCATTGACAGACCCTCGGAGCGTGAAATGAGCTTCGTCGGTCTACAACATGTTACTCAACCAATCGTCATCTTCTGCCATCTTTATGAAATGCCCACACCGCAAATGCCCTCTGCTTCACTAAATCGCCAGGTAACAGTTCATGATGCCGATGGATTTTGTACGGATAGCAACCAAACAGTAGTGTATGGAATGCCGGTGCGATGTGCGACTGCACGAGCGCTGACTTCCCCGTGCATAGACGAACCCGGTACAGTCTCCATTTCTTCCTGAACTGCCTCAGCAGCGTTACACCTTGTGCTTGGTTGGCCACTAGGGGGTCTAATTGTCTAAACAACCCGTGGCTTCAAACTTCGAAATCATTCTCGCCACAGCTGAGGTGCATTTGTCGATGGACCTTTACCCGTTTGAATCCCCTTCCTATGGCGATAGGATCGTAATGCTGATCTAGCACATTCCCCATTCTGATAATACAGCTTCACTAAAAGCACCTTTTCAGGTAACATCAACATGATGCGACTGCTGGCACATCTGTTTCTCTCTCATTACAGCTCCTTTTATACACGATTGTCACGCACAGTCACTGACGTTTTGCTGTCCAGCGCCATCTGTCGGACATTTAATGAACTGTCCCCCACCCGTCCAATAAAACCCCATGTCATTGCAAGCATTCGTGTCAATTTTTACATCTCTATCTACATTATTCCGTAGTTTATTCAGTTTTCAAATTTATACTGACTTTTTGATCACCCGGTATATACTGAGGAAAGACTGTTGCACTCTCAGTTCAAAAAAGAACAGGCAAAAGTTATTAGAAATTCCTGCATCTCTAAATATATCGATGTACAAAGCATGCAAAAACCTTCACCATCATACATTACTGAAAGATCTTGCTGATCACTCAAGCAAATTCTCGTCTTATTTAAAATAATCAAGTGGGCTGAGAGCTTCTAGTCTGTCACTTGCCAACCTGTCTCAGGTGAATAGAAGACAACAAAAGGAAAGCTGAAGTTACAAATTTTGTGTTTCAGAAAATCATTCACACAAGAGGATAGTACAGACATACAATAATTTGACCATCACACAGACTCCCCTATGGAGAACTTAGAAATAGGCGACCCTGATGTTGATGAAAGAGTTGAAACCAAATGAAAGAGTTGGAACCAAATGAAAGAGTTGGAACCAAATGAAAGAGTTGGAACCAAATGAAAGAGTTGGAACCAAATGAAAGAGTTGAAACCAAATAAATCACCAGGTCCAGAGTACTCTTCAACATTTGTCCCTTACTTAGCTGGCATTTACGGCAAATCCCTCACTCAGCAAGAAGTCGCATGCAAATGGCAAAATGTGCAGGCGACTCCTGTTTATAAGAACAGTAAAAAATGGACCCACAAAATTACAGGTATCTGCAAAAGTCTTGAGCGTATGCTAAGTTTGAATATAATAAATTTCCAAAAGACAGAAAGGCTGCTGTCCACAAATTAGTGCTGAGTTAGAAAGCACCACTCATGAGAAATTCAGATTGCTCTTTTTTTTTGCATGATAACTTGTGAACCACAGATGGAGGGCAACAGGCAGATTCCATATTCCAAGATTTCTTAAAAGCATTTTACACAGTGCCTCACAACAAATTGTTGACAGAGGGATGATTATACAGAATAGGTTCACAGATACACGAGTGGCTCGCAGACTTCATAAGTAATAGAACCCAGTACGTTGTCCTGAATAGTGTAAGTTCACAAGAGAAAAGGGTATCACCAGGAGTGCTCAGGGGAAGTGTGATAGGACTGCTCTTGTTCTCTATACGCGTAAATGATCAAATGATCTGGCGGATAAAGTGAGCAGCAGTCTACGACGGTTTCTTGATGATACTGTAGTGTACGCAAAAGTGCTGTCATTGTATGACTGTAGGAGGATACAGGATGATTTAAACAGAATTTTTATTTGGTATGCTGAATGGCAGCTTTATCTAAACGTAGAAAAATGTAAATTAGTGCAGATGAGTAGGAAACACCCAGTAATGTTCAAAACAGTATTAGTGGTGTTTGACACAGTGACACTGATTAAATAGTGAGATGTAGTTTTGAAAAGTGATATGAAATGAAAGGAGCATGTTAGGTTGGTAGCAGGGAAGTCAAATGTTTGACTTTGAGGAAACTGTAGCTCACATATAACAGAGACCATACATAGAACACTTGTGTGACTCATTCTTGAGTACTGTTTGAGTGTTTGGGATCCCCATAAGGTTGGATTAAAGGAAGACATTGAAACAATTCAGAGCCATGCTGCTAGATTTGTTACTGGTAGGTTCAGTCAACATGCAAGTATCACGGAACTACCCCATGAAGACAAATGGGAATTAAAAATGAACATGAATGGTCACAACCGCAAGAAACTTCTTTTTTTATGAGCTTACCGGTTTTTGACTGTTTTAGACCATCTTCATACCTACCACCATGATGGTAGATGGTGACAGTGAATCGTGCAAGTGCTACAACTCTCCGAACACTAACTGCCAAACTGTAGTAGTTAGCGTTCAGGGAGTCGTAGTTCTTGTTCCATTCATAACCACTGTCTACCATCATGGTGGTAGATCTGAAGATGGTAATCTCATAAAAAAGAAGTTTCTTGTGGTTGTGACAGCTCATGTTCATTTTTAAGTAATAAAAAAAACATCTGTTCTCCAATTAAATATTCTCAAAAATTATCAAATGGAAGTACCTGCAGGGACTGTTGCGAACATATTTTGATTATGATCCACGAAAACAAGATAAAAGAAATCAGAGTCCATCCATATGGGCCATGATTTCTTTTGTAGATGTTTTCTTAGTTTTTGTTCACTGGGAAATACTGTAATAATGACCACTCAATGACTACATTTATGTATACACTCCACAGGCCACCTTACAGTGCATGACAGAAGGTACCTTGTACTACTATTAGTTATTCCCTTTCCTGTTCCTTTCGCAAATGGAGTGAAGGGAAAACCATTGTCTCTATTCCTCTGTATGAGCTCTAATTTCTCGTATCAGTCCTCATGTGAAATGTACATTGGCGGCAGTATAATCCTTCTGCAATCAGCCGCAAATACCAGTTCACGGAATTTTCTTAACACTGTTTCATGGAATGAATGTCATCTCCCCTCCGGGTTTCTCATCTGAAGGTTTAACAACCCACTGAGCACATAGTCATTAGAGATGGAGCATAAGCTCAGAGTGTGGAAGGATAGGGAATGAGACTGGCTTTCTCCTTTACAAAAGAACAACCAGAGTATTTGCATTAACTTATGTAGCGGAATCACTGAAAACATAAACCTGGAGGGCTGAACAAGAATTTGAACCACTGCCTTCCGGATGTGAGTAACTGCACCACCTCGTTTGGTAAGACTTGTAGCAGTGTTGACGTGCCCCTTATGGTTGGTATCAGGGTATAATGAGGTACTTGACAGATAATTTCTTACAAAACAGAAAGGGAGAGACTCACAGTGCAGTGAATGCATTAAATTACTCAAGTAGAACAAATGGATGAGAGAGCTATGTAACAAGGTGAGCAATACTCTCACTATTTAAAACTTCTTACAGTGGTAAATAATCGGGACATATTGTCCTCTTAAAACGGAAACACATACTGCAAGAGCTAGTGTTTTAATATCTCTTATAGACAGTATATGTATGACTTGTCATTTACAAATACAGGTTCTCTTACTTTACCGGTGCCTCCAGTGCAGTTCTGCTTGTACTCAAGGCTAGCACACCACAGAATAAAGTCATTATAATATTTAAAACAAGTTACACAGAAATGCATATACTAAATGTGTAATCATCATAACACTCCATTAGAGTATGGGAATCCATTTAACAGTGAGATTTTCTCATTTTTCATTTCTTTATGCTGCAGTAATCCGACCAGCTACAAAAGGTTTGTAATGACATTATAAATATGAATGCAAGTCCACTGTGTCAATTGAATTTCTTTATTGTAATAGGCTTATTTCAGCTACAATTACCACTGTCAAGCTATCTGCAAATAATACACAGAATTTTATCATTATTTGCCATATTATGGCTATATCAAGTGTGTGTGTGTGTGTGTGTGTGTGTGTGTGTGTGCGTGTGTGTGTGTGTGTGTACACACACACATAGGTACTTACGTCTGATTATTCTTAACTTCCATTTCACATTGGTGGGTACTGCCACTTATTAAACTGCGGTCTATGAGTATGTTTGTATTTTAGCAAATTTGTGACAGCTTGCTGGTCCTTTGTCCCATCACTGGATGCTGTCCAAAGTATTTTAGTTTATATTTATCTGGTAACGAATTTCTGACTAAACATTTGACAGCTGCACCAACAGTGCAAATAATGATAAAATTCTATGTATTATTTGCAAATAGCTTTACAACAGCAATTATAGCCAAAATACGCCTATTGCAATAAAGAAATTCAATTTAAGTAGCAGACTTGGACTCACATTTAAAATATCATTGCAAGACTCACATCATGCTGCTGGCTCAGAACAACATAAATCAGGCAGACCTGAACATAACCGGATTCTGCAAGAGATTTATCACTGAACTCATCACAGAAGACTGGAGAAGGGGATACAACTTTAAATTTGACATCGATTTGCTTCTCTACTAAGATGACTTTGTTGGCTAACATATTCTGAGAGTACATGTTGCAATTCTACAGGCATCATTAGTTTTGTAACTGTGAGCCTTTGCAAGCATATGCAAAATTTCTGGTCCTGACGACTGTACTATTTCCGCGTGTCTGTAATGTGGGCTTGATTCTGTGGCGGCTTTTTGACTACTGATGAGAGTAAGGCCAAGAGATATAGTAGCTACAATACTTTTAGGTATTTCTGGATCAATGAGAGGACCTAAACTTCAACACCTTAATTTAATTTTTTCTACACTAAAAAAGTGGGCACTCCCAACTTCAAACAGCAGTACTACCATAGTGGTTATTAAGAATGTGGAGACGAATGTTTTTCCTGTTTCTTTGACAACTTTGACACATTTTCTGCCCTATATGACCAAAATGCTTGAATTTGCATAAGATCTCTGGTGTCTAGGGTAACATTATGAAATAAATGAACCCTGCCATAATATATAAGGGAAGTAACAGAATTGTGAATGGCAGCACAAAAGTTGCAGTCTTCTGTAGCTCACCATTGTGCCCTTGATGTTTTATGACATCTGATTTGCCATTTCTTCCTTAGTTACACTCCTTCTACACCTATAGAGCATTCCTCCTAAGAGTTGTCAGGCACATTTTCTCTGGTATTTTGGCATGTACTTGCAATTTCACATATTGAATGTGTAGCGAGAGTCAGCCCAAATAAATCCCACTGCTCACCACGTCAGTGTTGACTGAAAGCATCGGTTTGTTTCCCATTACAAACAAACGGATTTTTATGGAATTTTGTGTGCCAACTGTTCCCATTAATACACAATGATTAAAAATTTTCTCATTAGACTAATCTGGGGCCACTAAGTTGTTGTTGTGGTCTTCAGTCCAATGACTGGTTTGGTGCAGCTCTCCAAAATTCAATCTTAAAAATAATTTTGTTTCTAATTGGAAACAAACCAATGCTTCCCATCCACAATGGGCATTGCATGAAAAACATGATGAGCAATATTTGTTTGGGCTGAATCCAGCTACACACTGCAAAAATGAAATTGCAAACTTCTGCTGAAACATCAGAGAAAATTCACCTAATGACTCTTATAAGGGACACCCATCATATACTTATGTCACGTTTTTACATTGTAGCACCTTTGGTCTAATTAAGCATATTGGCATTATTGTAACTGGATATCCTCACATATTTTTACACATCTACAAGAAAGCATTATCATAACAGGATACCGTCCCATATTTTTACACATCTACAAGAACAGTGGTATGACAGAAGTTAGTTATCAGTATTAGGAAAGTTCCATTTCATTACCTTTTTACTCACTAATGAGTACCACTAACTCGGTATAATGTTTCTGAATATAGCAACATAATACTTCTTTGACAGGTAATACTTTTTTTTTCAACATTGCCACCTTTATGCAATCAGACACACAATGGTAAACACATGCATTTCATTATGGGAAATCTGACTGATCTCAGAAAAATTATATCGAAGGAGGATGAAATCTTGAATTCTTTTGTTAGGTTAGATGTTAATGCTACTTAATGAATTATCTGGGGCACTGGGAGAATCACTGGTGGAATTTATACGTTCCATTTTCTTTCTTCAAGCAAAGCTTTGGATGCCTGAAGTGTTTACTGTGAAACTAAATTATCTAGTCTCTCTAACACACAATTTTCCATTTTTTGCCTACAACTTTTACTAATAAGTAGCTGACCTGTGCTTAACAGATATCGCTGGAGGAATCTCAACATTTGTCAAGCTAGAGCCTTGACAGATGCAACAGAGTTTCATGAGGTATCTACTGTATAGTGCCATGCAGTGGAAATGTTAGTGTGGTTTCAGGAATTGTAAAGATTCGATGAACTTCGCGCTCCACTCATCCTCAAAAACAAGTGAGAAATGCTGATACTTCAATGGTTACAATTTCTCATTTCATCTAGTCTTATTGATTATTATTATTACTCCTTTTACAGATAAAATGGATCTTATAATTTTTGCAAATTTAAATATAGTTAAGCCATCAGTGTCAGCTGAGCTGGTAATTGCATTCATTGAGGTGTTGCCGGTGTATGAAGTTAAGTAAACCGCAGCAGCAGAGGTGACACTGTCAAAAATAATTATAGCAGCAGCAGCAGCAGCAGCAGCACTGTCAGCAAATATTGATGATAAACACATACTCCTCATATTGTACAGCCTCCCAGAGTGATTTATACATTCCTCAGCCTTTACAGGAAATCCCTGAGAATTCACAGAATATTCTTTGCCACAACGATCACATATCCTTTTTAAAGGATTGCTTGCCACAACAAATTGTTTATAAGATGAATAAACAATGGCTACACCCTTTTCTTCAGGATGTGGTCTTGGGAATCCATTGTTCCTCAGATCCTCTTCTGTCATAAGATGCCTCAAAAAGCAGCTGTAAGTATCTAATGGTACTTCTGAAATAAAAAAGATAATAATATATTAATGCTAAAGACTTTTATTACATTACTTTCATGCTTATAAAAACTACTTCTCAACTTTAATATTTCTAGTATTATCATTCAAGAGCAACAGGATGTACTTAAAAATAGTGGACCCCAAAGTATTGCAACATTTATGTTGAATTTTAAACTGAATACACACTACAACTAAAGCTTTCTCAGATGTAAGTTATTACATTTGTTTTTAAAACAGAGAATTGCAGCTGAACATAAAAGCTGAAATTCACAATGCATCCATAATACGAGAACAAAGAGGAAAAAGTACAACTGAAACCCACTCAATAAGATTGAAATTTCCTTCGGGAGGAAGATCTTTCCTGAAAGAATCAGTGGTGATTAAAATATATTTATCACATGGCTTTCTCTTGTGACAAATATTTCTGCGAGCAGCAGATACAGCTCTGCAAGTATTCTTTATAGCTATTAGCTTCAAAAACAACTAACAGTAGAACTGGAACTTCAAAAATAGCTAACAGTAGAATTGGCTCCGAGGTGCGATGAAAACAAATGAAATATGCGGTCAATCTGAAAAACAAACCGAATATCTCCAAAAGTGAATTCAGAATTATTACATCATCAGTTAATGATCTAGGACTGCTGCATTAAACACAGTGACAAGCAATGAATACCCAAAGCAAATAAAGAGGTCGACTATTGCTGCCTGTAACAATTATACGAAAATGTAATAAAACAGAAAAAAGCAAACAAACCACAACACAATTCAATCAAACTCATGGACTTTGTCACTGTCTGGATGATGTCTCCCAATGTTATTTAGAGACACGTGCTTCAGAACAGCATTTCTTCACAATCTACCGTGTTTGTCACAAATCTCACAACCTACCATGTTTGTCACAAATCATCCTTATGACTTTCCATACCACTGCAGAGCTACATGAAAGATTTATTGAGCTCAGAAAAACTTGCTATAACACCTTCTGGTTCTTGCAACCCGAAAGTTTGTGAGATTCTCTCTGTACGGTTAGCAAAGAAAGAACTTAACTCCATACACCTCACCCAAATTGTAGACCAGCACTAGTAACTACACTACTCTATGCACAGCCTCTGAATTTTGACTCAGAAATTTCAGCTACAGCCATCAGTAGCAAGACAGATCATGCTCACAACAGATCCACTCCATGTAAGATGCTGTCAAAAATACTTATTTGAACATCCAACATGGTGGCTTTTTTTGGAAACTGTGGACCCAAGAGCTGGATTCGGACAAGGAAGAGATCACTTGAATGTAAGTCATCAACCATTTCCCACTGAGCACCATTTGAGAGGGCAGGAGAGCAGAAAGTGAGGTCAGTGGCAAACTGGTTTTTATGTCAATTAATAGAGTGCCCGAGTTTCTGGCACTTGAAACACCACACGGGATTTGAGATGTCATTTTCAGTCAGTTCCTACAATCCTATGCATAAAATAATAGGATCAGTCCACATACTTCTCAAACATTCTATTAAGTAAATAAACATGACTCATATTTCAACAATACTCAAATGTTTCACAACAGAGTATGCTATTACTCTACATATTATAAAATTAGGTTCAATCAGTTCTCAGTGCAGGGGGGAAAAGTGGAAGGAAAAGAGGAAACATTAAGAAAGCAACACAGCTAAAGCCACAAACATTTGTATCTGGAAAATTACACAAATCAACATTCAGGAGTGACAGTACAATAAACAATTAGTGTAGACAGATGTCTCTCACCTGGTTGCTTCTTTGGTTTTTCAATACTCCAGCTGACCTTGTTTCGATTTTTTCCAGCTAACACTGCATTGTGCGAGACCGTTCTGTTCCCAAATGGACGCATAGTGGGTTTTGCTGATGCAGCCTTACTGGTACCTGTCATTTAACCAGATAGTGAATAACGACAAAAACACAGAAAATCCTAAATACTAGGATAGTATGTATACAAAATTATAGAGATAAAGATTATATCAAAATACTCACAAAATAGTTGAGCAAAATGTTGTGGATTTTTACAGAATTAATGAAGACAGAGGTTTGAAACATTACATCACCACATAATTTCCTTCACTAAAAATTTCCTCAACTAAAAAGTAGCAAATATACCACAGAGCATGACATCTTGCATCGTAAAGATAGATCACCATTAACAATGATGCCCTCACTTCATAAGACACTATGGAGAAGCTTGGAATTTAATCAAACATACTGGCACACAATCTACTGAGTTACCGAATGTTACCCTCTGACCTTCATTTTTTTGGTCAAATTCTTGGGCAAATATTTCTTCAGCCATTGTCACAAGTGGCAGAATATCAATGTAAATTATCAGTCTCAGCCATGGAACTGGAATCTTTAAAACTATAGAAGTCATCAAATGCAAATGAGAATAACCATGAAAAAAAAATCATGAGAAAAATTCATTTGGAAGTAAAAGCTCTAGTCTTTGTGTATAAAGAAATTAAATTGAAATATTTTCGTAATGCCAATATATATATAACTGTCAAATAAAAAAATATGTATTGATGTTAATTCATTTTTGTGGAATAAATGATCTTTTCCCCTTTTTGTTCCTTTTTTTCTGGCAAATAATTCATCATCATGTAACTTCCAACTTGTTAACTTCAGGCCAGAATCTGATTTAACAGTTATATTCAGTCAAATTATAAGTAAGTTTTGACACCATTACAGTGCCATAAATTCACATTTCCTGGATTATTTAAATGTATTTTCTACACACTTTCACCATGCACTTGTAAATATGGTGAACGAGTTGATCATTTCTTTATTCTTTGGCTCTCAGGCTTGCTTTAATTAACTAATGTACAGCAACATCTGCAGAATGGTGCCAAAAAATGTACAATGACTGTCTCCACTATTAGTATCTGAATCAGTAGCAAAAATGGCTGGCATGCTGCAAGTCACCAGTTCAAACCCGGCCACCAGCAATTATCTGTTATTGGGTAATTATCATTTCTGGAAGATTCTTGAAATATCTTATGTCTGCAATGTTCATATTTTCTGGAACATTTGACATTTGCATAAATAACTCCAACTTCCACCCAGAAGTTCAGTTCTGTTCTGGCTTTCATAATAAACGTGCTTCTACATCTACATCTACATAAATACTCCACAAGCCACCATGGAGTTCGTGGTGGAGGGTGCCCTCTACCACTACTAGTCACTTCCTTTCCTGTTCCACTCGCAAATACAGCAAGGGAAAAATGACTGTGATATGCCTCCATATGAGCCCTAATCTCTCTAATCTTATCTTCATTATCCTTATGTGAAATGTACGTTGGTGGCAGTAGAATCGTTCTGCAGTCAACCTCAAATGGAAGTTCTCTAAATTATCTCAATAGTGCTCCTTGAAAAGAACATCACATTACCTCCAATGACTCCCATTTGCGTTCCCGAAGCATTTCCATAATACTTGTACATTGTTGGATCCTAGCGGTAACAATCCTAGCAGCCTAACTCTCAATTGCTTTGATGTCTTCCTTTAATCCTGATCTGGTGCAGAATCCCAACACTCTAACAGTACTCAACAAGGGGTTGAACCAGAATAATATATATGACCTCCTTTACAGATGAACCACACTTTCTTAATATTCTCTCAATAAATTGAAGTCAACCTTTCTCCTTCCCTATCACAATCCTCACATGGTCATTAAATTTCATACTGGTTTGCAACGTTACACCTAGATATTTAATTGACATGACTGTGCCAAACAGCACACTACTAATGCTGTACTCAAACATTATGGGTTTGTTTTTCCTACTCATCTGCATCAACTTACATTTTTCTACATTAAGAGCTAGCTGCCATTCATCACACCAACTAGAAATATTGTCCAAGTCATCTTGTATTCTCCTACAGTCACTTGAGAATGACACCTTCCTATACACCACATCATCAGCAAACAGCGGTAGACTGCTGCTTATCCTGTACACAAAATCATTTATGTATATAGAAAATAACTGCGGTCCTGTAACCCCTGGGAAACTCCTGATGATGCCCTTGTCTCTGATGAACACTCACTGTTGAGGACAACATACTGGGTACTGTTATGTTAGTAGTCTTTGAGCCACTCACTTATCTGGGAAACTATTCTGTATGCTTGTACCTTCATTAACAATCAGCAGTGTATCACCGTACCAAATGCTTTACAGAAAATTAAGAATATGGAACCCACTTGCTGCTCTTCATTCATCATTTATGGGATCTCAAGCAAAAAAAGGGAAAACCGAGTTTTGCAGGAGTGATGCTTTCTAAGACCATGTTGATTTCTGGACAGGAGCTTTTTCCCTCTCAAGGAAATTTATTATATTTGAACTGAGAATATGTTCAAAGATTCTGCAGCAAACCAATGTTACAGATATTTGTCTTTCATTTTGTGGGTTCGTTCTTTTACCCTTCTTATATACAAGAGTCACCCACACTTTTTTCCAGTTATCTGAGACTTGGCACAGGGTGAGAGATTCGCGATAAATGCAAGCTAAGTAAGATGAAATTGCTGTAAAGTACTCATTGAAAAACCAAATTTGGATTCCATTGAGGCCTGGTGACTTACTTGCCATCAACTCTTTCCGTTGTTTGTCTACACCAGAGATGCTTATTACTATGTCCTCCATAAGGCAGTCTGCGTGATGGTCAAATGATGGAATGTTTGTACAATTCTGCTAGATTAATGATCTCTCAAATGCAAAATTTAAAGTTTTGGCTTTACTTTTGCTATCTTCTACTGCACATCAGACTGGTCGGCAAGTGACTGGACAGAAGCTTTAGACCCACTTCACGATTTTAAGTAGGACCAGAATTTTCTTGAGTTCTCTGCAAGATCTATTGCTAAGGTATGATGGTGGTAGCTTTCCGTTCTAAGTGATGTATTGCACTCGTGACACTGCATCTGGATTTGGACTAGGGTGACATTATGATGAGACATTGTTTCGTTGAGACACTGGTTACTTCAAAACATCTATATCTCTGTCACTCCAATTAGACAATGTAATAGGCATCGTCTACATGGACACGAGCCAGAATACGAGCACTACAATTGCTCGCACAGTTCATATATTCAGGAGCCAATGGATTCCAGGCCAGCAGTGAGTCAGCTGCACATCAGGCACCCATCAATTTTCTCCGGAGATGCTGGTTAGTACCCAAAAAAATGACTGAAAGGATTCGACCAACTTCCAAATACAACATATGGCATGAAATGATGTGTTTTGCAAATGTGTAGAAGCTCAACATCTGGAATAAATTCTAGCTTGAACTGAAGGAAATGTTTGGCAAGAATCAGCATCAAGTCCACTAAGTGGAAGAATAACTGAAGAAGAGGGCCCAATGTCATGAGGACACGAACCAGTCCTAGATACAGCACGTTTTGGCCTATGCCCCATTGCTGATCCAAATATGAAAGCTGACAAAACTTCACATTTGGTGAAAGGAGTTGCAGGAGACATGTACCAAGCTCTTCTGATAAAAGATGTCACACAACCGAGGAATTCATCAAGTGGTGCCAGCACATCACGGAAATGTAACAGCAATGAATCAGGTGAAAGAAGTATGACGGACTCCCAAATGTGGTTGCAATGGCAATTTTGGAAGATCAGCATGACTTTCCCTCTCTCGAATGTTAAGTAGTGAAAAGAGATACAGCATTTTATGGCAACCAGAAATGTTCGACCAAGTAAGCAAGAGACAGCAGTTATGAATGTCAAAGCAATACATCAAGAAGTAACAGAGAATGCTGAAGAACAGGTCTGCCAATCCTTAGCACCTGTCTCTGCCACCAGCCAAACATGCCAGGAAGAATGGACTTGGCAAACTCAGACTTGGGCTGCAACCATCAAACGACAACCCAGCACTGACCAACACAGATATAACCTACTCCTACACCGACTATATCATCCCGTTGACGAACAGACACTGCTGGCCACTGTGGCCGAGTGGTTCAAGGCACTTCAATCTGGAACTGCACGACTGCTACGGTCGCAGGTTCAAATCCTGCCTGGATGTGTGTGATGTCCTTAGGTTAGTTAGGTTTAAGTAGTTCTAAGTTCTAGATGTTAAGTCCCATAGTGCTCAGAGCCATTTGAACAGACACTTGGAAGACAGACGACAGCCTACAAGTGTATTTCAACTGTGGACATCCCCTGTACATGTTGTATGCTACTGCAGAGAAGATGGCGGGTTTTCAACAATTACTATACTGCCAGATGTCAACCATCACAATAGTTCTATTCACGCCAGTCAACTGCAGACGACTGTAATCGGCCTACAGGACAAAGCCCACTGCCATAACCTGAATGAGGTTGCTTCTCAACATGCCATAGCCATTCCCCATCACCGTACAGAGGTGCCAGCTTCTCATCCAGCTGCTGACTTCCGTTGGATGCTTATCGCCGTCAGTTAAAGAAGACTATGTTCCGTGGTATGAAAGCAATAGTGCTGAAAGTTGAAAATGGGAAACATTCCAGCTGAAGGGAACACATATTGCAAGCATAACCACCAATGACAGAACACAGCCCCTCGAATTTGTCATTGTAACAGAATGTAGTCATAATGTTGTCAATCAAGATGCTAAGTTAAACTGTGGAGCTTTCCTTGACTGCAAAAAGCTACTCAGGCTCATGAAAGAAATCGACATGCCAGCGACAATAGTAAGCAATATGGGTGGTCAAGAAAGCTTGAGATCATTGTCACTAGCAGCCACAACTCATCCCTAAAGGCACATGTGTAAGGACAGCCAAACCTATCCAGGGAGAGCAGCTTACTGGCATCAACGAAGAAGCATGCTCCGCTACTACTACAGACAACACAGAGCAGAAAGCTACTACTGAAATGCCAATAGGATCTGGCCTGACTGAGGAACAATTTTAGTCTATGATAGACATTCTGCATAGATTTTCAAATGCGTTCAAATCTGGAGTGGAAGCAGGACATGGTTAAATACAGCATCAACACTGGGGTCATCCACCAATTAGCCAGCATTTATATAGTGTGTTGCCAGTTGAATGATGAATAAGTGGAGGAGTTACTGCAAGAATATCATTGAACCTTCAGACAGTCTTTGATCATCTCCTGTCATCCTTGTCAAGAAGAAGACTGGCACATGGTGTTTCTGCATTGGCTACTGACAACTAAACAAAAACATGAAAAAAGACATCTACCCAATGCCACAGAATAATGACACCCTAGGCCGCTTGAAAGAAAGAAACATAGTATTCCTCAACTATGGACATGCAAACAGGCTACTGACTACTGGCAAATCGAGGTTGATAAAGCTGATTGGGAAAAAAAGACTCTCTTCAGAACTTCTGATGGTCTCTATGAGTTCAAAGTTACGCCACTTGGACTGTGTAATGCTCCAGCCACTTTTGAACATGTGATGCACAACCTGCTTGTCATTATCTCAAAGACATTTGAAGAACATCGAAGCTGTATGAGAACCATGCTGAAGTGTGTTTGGACATCAGGCCTCCAGCTGAATCCAAAACATGCCTCTTCACCACTCATGAAATAAAAATCTTAGGGCATCTAGTGAATTACAGCGGAGTCCATCCTGATCCACAGAAAATAAGAGCAGTCACAGAATTTCCAACTCCTCAGCACATTCGTGATGTGAGAAATTTTCTCAGAATATGCTTGTACAACCAGCAATTTATAAAGGACTTGTCAATCAAAGCATGTCCTTTGCAAGAACTACTGCAGAGAGACCAAATTTTCTACCATCATCTCCAGTTCACGCATTGTGTGATGAGAATGCTGAGACAAAACTTCCCATTGACATTACCGGTTGTGGGGTAGGTACAGTTCTAGCGCAAATTCAGGAAGGTGCTGAATGGTGATAGCTTAAACTTCCAGAGTGCTCTCCAAACCTGAGAGGATCTACACAACCGAGAAAGAATACCTCACTTGGCAAAACATTTACCGCTGTGCTGGATCAGCATTCCCTACACTGGCTGCCTAGCTTGAAGGATCCACTGGATTGAATGTCAAGATAGGCACTGATGCATCAGGAATATGACATCACAGTGGTGTACAAAATCAGATGCAAACCCAAGGATGCTGCATACCTTTCAAGGAATCCTTCGGTGGAACACAGCCGCATGAATGAAATCTCAGTCATCGCTGCATTAAATGAGATTGTTGCTAAACAGAGGGAAGCTAGAGCACTTCTGAAAACCATAGGAGTCTTGAAGGAAGAGGAACAAACCAAATGAGAATTCCAACAAATTAACAGACCACTTGTATAATAGGAACTATGATCCAGTGGGCAGAAATAGTTGCTCGTCATTCCAGCTCAACTATGGCCAGCTATCCAGAAGTACTTCTACAGTGCTCCAACATCTGATCACCAGCAATTCGTATAGACTCTAGACTGAATCAGATGCAGTTATCACTGGACACATCTCTACCGATCTGTTAGATACTGTGTAGGCCACTGTAAGGAATGACAATGACAGAAACATGTGCTGCAATTACTTCCGGGGTATCTGATACCAATCTTGCCTGCAGCACCGCCACTCCACTGAACTGAAACTGTCCTCTTAGCGGTAGGTTCCTGAAGTCTACAAATGGGAATCAATGGATAATAATAGCCTGCACTGACTACATCACCCACTATGCTGTCACTAAAACCTGTGCTGACTGCTGAAGCTTCAGAAATTGGTAAGTTCCTTGCAGAAGACATCATTTTTAAGCAATGAGCACCCCATGTGAGATGACATGTGATCATGGAAAACTTTTCCAGTCAAGATTAATACCAGAGGTGTTTTAAATTGTGACATCACCCACAGGATCACAACTTCCTACAATCCACAGATGAATGGCATCAGAAAACACTTTAATAAAATGTTGGCAGATTACACTCTCAATGTACACTGATATCAAACAGAGAGATCAATATACAATCCTGCCGCCAAGACATTCACATATAACACACTGAAGCAAGACACTATAGGCATCACACCATTCTTTCTGTCCACAGTCGTGAGGCTGAAAAGACATTGAGTACGCTGATACTGTTTCAACCAGACGATACTCAGCATTACTATGTGAAACACCTCATCACCAGCACAAACGAGGTGAGGCAGATGGCTTGCATATGGATCTTTGACACCCAGGAGGAAGACTGAGAGCACTATAATGCCAAGCACAAGAAGTGAGATACAGCCTAGGACACTTGGTAAGGATTTGTAAGCACGTGCGGAAAGGAGGACTACTACTACTACTACTACTACTACTACTACTACTACTAATAATAATAATAATAATAATAATAATAATAATGGCGTGTGACGAGGGCCTCCCGTCGGGTAGACCGCTCGCCTGGTGCAAGTCTTTCGATTTGACGCCACTTCGGCGACTTGCGCGTCGATGGGGATGAAATGATGATGATTAGGACAATACAGCACCCAGTACCTGAGCAGAGAAAATCTCCGACCCAGCCGGGAATCGAACACGGGCCCTTAGGATTGACAGTCTCTCGCGCTGACCACTCAGCTACCGGGGGCGGACAGGAGGACTACTGAAAATGTCACTAAAATGCTACTTTGGCCTGTATCATATCCTTCATTGCTTGTCAGATGTCATATATGAAACTAAGGATGGTGATCCTTATAATGAAAACAAAAGTGGAGAGACAGTCCACATCCTCCACATGAAGACCTACTAGAATCCAGATATACAGATCAACAACAGGAGGTTCGAGGAAACTGAAGACTCACTCGATGATGACCAGAATTCGAGGATATGCCACGAGTGCTATATAGAGGGCCACTGACAAGATCTAAATCCAAGGTGCTGTAGTTGGCTCAAGTGAGGAGTTCTGCAACAGTAGGTCACTGTTCCTCCAGGAAAGGGTGCATGTTGTGGTGCATGCAGTGTGGCATAGTGGCTAGTGCCTGCTGCAGACTGCCAGTTCAAACCCAACCACCAGAAATCATTTGTGTTTATTAGTATTTATCATTTGTGGCATGTTCTTGAAATATCTTATGTTTATATATTTTGGAATACTGAATGTTTGTATAGGACCATAGGAACAGGGTGCAATAATTCATTTGTGAAGTATGAAACCAGATTATCAAATTAGTAAGACATGCAGTGATGATGTAATGGGTGTGACAGTTCAAAGGCGACTTAGTCTTGTGTGTAGACAAGCCAAACTAAAGCGTCCACAAACCAAGTGGACTGTGCAAGTGGGGCAAATTATTATGGAATTTGTTGGTGCAGATCATACTGCTTGAAGAAATGTAAATACTGAGTGCCGTCAAGGTGAGTACCTCAAATGCTAATTAACCAACACAAGCCTGCACAGGTGGCAGTTTACTGAGTGATGTTAACAAATGATTATGGTATGCATAAACTGTGTTTCTTTTCCACCATCTATCACAGTAGATGATACATGTTTGCAGTTTTTCAGTTCTCAAACAAAACTGCTCTTGGCAAAGGAAACACAGATCTTGCCCACCACAGATGAAATTTTAGGTTACTGTCAGTGTATAGCAAGTTATGGTGATTTTGTTTTGGGAAAGTGAAGATGTCCACCCAACTTAATTCTAAAGAGCACTCTCTTAATGGCTGCATCCTATGAACTTATTATGAGGATGAAGATTCTGCAAACATCAAACAAAAGCAATCAGAAAAGCTGCTCATCTATTTTTGTCATCAAGACAATGCTCCTGCTCGTCAGAGCTTCCTGACTCGGGAATTTCTTGTAACAATAATATTTACGTAGTGTCTCATGCTCCTTCATCGTCTCACGTAGCTCCCAGCAATGTTGTGCTTTCCAGTCAAACCAAAACTGCATAAGCAATTTGTCAGTGGTCAAAACAAACACCTATCAAAGCATTTGCAACTGCCATGGAGCCACAGTACCTACATTGTGAAAAAAATACATAAATGTGCAGTGAGTTTATATTGAAAAGGAGCAACATTTAAACTTTCTGATGTAAGCAGTTTGTCAGAAAAGATAAGGAGACTTTAGATCCTGAATCTCCTAAAATTGATAAACAGTAGATTCAAAGACTTACTCGGTGCATTTTGTGCTGCTTCACGGCGTATTTGTTGGATTCTATTCAACATTAGATTTGTGTATACCTGCCGTGATGAACTGCGATTGTATATATTTTTTTCTTCTTCCACTGCCTGAAATGATAAACTACATGAAATATTGAAGTAGTACAAAAATGGGATAATGGCATTATTATTATTATTATTATTATTATTATTATTATTATTTGACAAAAATAGGATACTATTATTATTATTATTATTATTATTATTATTATTATTATTACTAATTACCTCAGGACACAGGAACATATTAATTTAAAAGAATTCCTGCTATCAATACAGTGACAAATTGTACTGTGATGTTCTTAAAATGCTGAGTGTATGCATTATACTGAAGTCTACAGAAAAACACATTAACATTTCAAGTTTGCCAAAGAGTACAAGAAATGGACACTATAGATTAGCTACAACTGGCTATTATCCTCACTAGCACACAGAAGTGGGTAAAACTTTCAAAAAATGCTGAAGCCAATGGGTAGCAAGAGTTCCAAAAATGTCACAGCTTCTCCCGTGCATCCAAAGCAGACAATTCAGATGCTGTAGATTCTGATGATGTTCTCTCCAAATGTACATAAACTACCAGGGAACAATATGATTCATTCACCGTAATCACCATAGATGAAACATGTTTTGTTCTCTGTAGAAATGAACCTTATACTTAAGTTTCATTGGATGAACTGCATATAATATACAACATTCTCATTACTACATGCTGAAATTTATTGTATGTTTCACCTTCCTCCTGTTAGGATTATACATCCCATAACAGATAGCCCAACAGTGATAAAATAGTATAATTAAATAGAAAACATATTGAGAGTTGTTTGTAATGTTGTTTATGCACAATCTGAGCCTGACGTAATATATCTGAATGGCCATGGAAGTAAAGTGAGAGAAATTAGGGCTCACACAAAGGATTATAGACAGTCATTTTCCCCTCACTCTATTTGCGAGCAGAACAGGGAAGAAAATTTGACCATGATTTATTTCCTGTGTTGTTTCATCTTTAATACATCTGTATTATTACACAAACTGCTGCACAAAAACACTGGGCACATCAGCTGTCTGCTTCCAAATACTCTCTCTAACCTACAGTTATACCACATTACAAAACAAAATTGTTATTATAGGCTTTACATTTTTCTTATATATAAAATTAATGTTGTGCATTACTAATGAACCAAAAGAATGAAACTTCTTAGCAAGTGGATGAATGAGTGATTTGACAAAAATTGTGACAAATAAATTTTAGAAAGAACAAAAGCAGATAATGTAATAATGAAACATGAACTCTACTGAAAATGGATTTCTTTAAATCAAATTTTCTTAAAAGTATTCCTGTACTTTTTTCTTCAGGATATTAAGTAAACAGAACTATTGGGTTGGTGCATACATTTGCAGCATTTTTCCATAAGTTTAATATACACATAACAGAGACTTTAGTCATCAATAACATATTCTCCTTCACTGTTTACAACAGGCTGTCAACTTTTCGATTCCATCACTGTAGAAATCACATGGTTTTGAGATGAAGAACTCACTGAGCCATGTTCGGAGTGCCTTTTCATCTGGAAAGGAAGTTCCTTAAAGGTTGTTCAACAGAGTACCGAAAAGGTGAAAATCTGAGGGTGCAAGAACAGGTGAATAAGGTGGGTGCAGAATAACTTCCCAATCCAACTCCCATACAGTGTTTTTTGTCAGTCTACCAGAATGTGGACGAACATTATCGGGGAGTAGCATCACTTCACCCAGTCTTCCTGGTCATTGTTCTTGGACTGCACCTGCACGATGTCTCAGTTGATGACAACAAATGTCGACAGTGATGGTTACACCTCGTGGAAGCAATATGTAGTACACCACACTGTCACTGTTCCACCATGCACACAGGTCTTTGTATGAGGAGTTTCTGCTTTGTTTGGGCTCAACTCTTCCTTTCTTTCCCTTATGTTAGCATAAAGACATAATTTCTCACCACTAGTAATGATACAGAATAGGAATGGTCAGTGTTGCTCACGAGCTAATTGATTACAAGCAAGCAGAGATGCTCATATGGTCACCCGCTGATTTTTGTGAGTTTGGCTTAGAGCATGTGGTACCCATACACCCAAATTTTGAATCTTCCCCATTGTATGCAAATGTCAGATTATTCTGGAATGATCACAGTACATCACATCTGTCAGTTCTCAAATACAACGACGTGGATCATTGTGGATTAACACGTTTAAAGGATTTTCATCAAACCCCGAAGGTCTTCCTGAATGTGAAGTCATTAATGTCAAAACAATCCTATTTAACAGGAGAAAACAGTTTTCTTGCCATGCTCTGTCCAATGGTATTATCCCCATACATGACGAAAATATTTCTGAATGCCACCACTTTTGTCACCCCTCAATTGAACTCAAACAAAAGAATATGTTGGAAATGTTCCGATTTCTCCACTTGGCACTCCATTTTCTAGCATCCACTGCTCCACTCACTCTCTCAAAACAACAATATGTACACTCAAACAGCAACAGTGAAATACAAATAAAAAATGACAGTTGATAAATAAATCCATATAAAATGTAATACCAAAATGTATAACAAAAATCCTACTAACTTATGCACCAACCTAATACTTGCTCAAAATAGCGCATACAAAATAAGATTCCTCTAAAACAAAAGTTTAATAAAAAAATTACACATTTTCTAAATCCACTGAAAGTATAGGCAGATAAATGGCAGTTTGAAATTTCTTGACAGTATTTAACAAGAAGCAACAAATGTTTTAAACATTTCAACACAAACATCAGTTTCCAGACAAAAAAATTAACTGCCACTGTAACTTCTACATAAATCAAGTAACACTAACTACAGCAATTTGGGGTTTATAAAACCTTCTTCTAAAATTGTCATAATTTCTTTACTGAGTAAAGTGGCAGACATTTCAAACTTAGGTTAAATAAAAACCTTGCAGTTTTTCATCTGCAACAGCCAAACAAATGTACAGGAGCTGACCTTTTGCTTGATATTGAGTACACTAATGACAATACTAAAAATGACAAACATTCTGCATGTACAATATAAAATAAAAAAACTGGAAATTCAACAAAAAAAACACAAATTTTAAGACAAAAACTGCATGGCCTAATTACATTCTAAATCAAATGACAAAATTTTATGAAAATATTGTTTGAAGACATTTGTCTACTGTAATTCTGGTGTTTATCTCAATATCACCTTCCATTGTCTTCTGAAATAAGCTTGTCAACATTTCTGCAAAGTCATTAATTCAACAACTTACAGAAAACCTTAACTCTTTTGATTCATTTTCAAGATACATTACTAATGATTTATGAGAACAGTAAATTCTTTAACAGCATTTCTTTCTCGTAAGATGATCCTCTCTCTCTCACTCTGTGTGTGTGTGTGTGTGTGTGTGTGTGTGTGTGTGTGTGTGTGTCGAATAAAATTAATTTAAATAAACATGTTTTGATGCAAATAGCTTATGTGGCCAATGTTTGTGTGTGTCAGTTTGTTGGAAGTGATTGTGTATTAAGAGATGAAACATAGTGGGAATTCATCATAGGCAAGAAGTGAAGCAGACTTTTCGTAAAACACAGATAGTCAATAGCGTTGTGGTCCATTTTACATTAATATTCACATATTCTTCCCATATATTTATCATTCTAACCCCTCTCACTTGAAATATATTCATCAGGCCAAATCAATTACCAATGTAAATTTGTGAACTGTAAGATGAAGATTTTCAATCTGAAATGCGTATGGGTTCAGTAAAAAAACGAAACTACTATAGTTACTAATGCAATATGCATTTGAGGGTAATACTGAGATCCCAATTAATATAAAAACTACAAACGAAACACATTTTTCAACAGTTCTGTAAAATCCCTGCACTGTATTTCTTTGTATTAAAACATGATGATATTTTAACTGCATAAAAGTTTACATTTACACTGGTTCTGGGTTGATGCAAGAAAAGAAGAAAGTAAGTTAAATAAAATTACCTTCTCTTGTGCTTCACCTTCACTGTGATAAAAGTTAACATATTCACTAGACAGCAAGTTGAAATAATTCTGTCGAATATGTGCTGGGATTTTACCACCAACTTCAGCTGTTATGGTGGCCCTTATTTTTACGTCCTGGAATCAGGAAATAATATAACAGAAACTGACATCATTAATAAAACCAACTGAAAACACCAAAAGATACAAAAGATCACATACATAATCCTGTTTCATAAATTGTTTAATTATTTACCTCATTATGATATGGAATATTTCAAACTGGTTTGTAAATAAAACATATTTTCTCAGTGAAACTATGGATAGATTTTGACCACTTACGTGACAGACTTCTACGTTAATCTTAATCTACATTTAAATATAGTAACTGGGCCAACCAGAAATTTATCTATGTAGTAGGAGTAGCTGACAAGCAGAAATAACTTTAGTTTGTTTGCAAAGCTGTTTTCATTGTCTATCACTACCTTTAATTTACAATGTACATAGTAAAATATTTTTATGGTTGCATAATTGCCATTAATGAATACTATTTTTCAGATATTAATTGGTTCTTAGTAACACACTTTATAAGAAAGTAAATGTACAGGGTGTTTAAAAAAAAAAATTCCATATATTCCTACAGGGGGTAGTATGGATCAAAACTAAAGGAAAGTTTGTCTACTTATACGTCCAGGAACTTGTTGAGATAGGAGTTGTTTTACTTGTGATGAGTAATGCGTAGTATTTAGTGATGTAGGCCGCCTTATTATTCACGACAGATGGCACAGTAAACTACAACAACACATGTGTTAGCACACGTAAATCCTCATGCAATTGTGAATGTCAGGCATCGATATCACTTCAGTACCAATGTATGGGCAGGACTTTTTGGTAACAGATTAATAGGGCCATAAATTTCACCAAAAGATTAACAGGTGCTGTGTATCACCAGTTTCTGTGCAATGAATTGTCAGCTCTATTGAAGAAGGTCACCCTTGTAAAAAGGCAACTGTGGTTGAGGCATCACGCAGCACCACACTATGCTACAGTGAATCATATGACAGCAAGGGCGATGGATTGGTCAAGGTAATGGGGTAGGACCACTTTCCCATTCACTGGACCTGAATTTGTTGGATTTCTGCCTGTGAGGACATTTAAATGCATTGGTGTATGCCTAAACCACTGACAATGTGCAGACTTTACATGAGCATGTTTTCAGTGCATGTGACATAATCCAAATGGAGCCGGGTGTATTTGAAAGAGTGCAAAGATGGGTTGAAGGATGTGTTAGGATGTGTGGTAATTACATACAGCAATAGCCAAAGCATTTACTACTATGTAATAGACAGATGGCAACGAGAGGACAGATTGACCCATATCTCAACAGGTATTGGTTTCCAGACATATCATAATATGAGCTTTTCTTCTAGTTTTGACCAATTCTCCCTCCTTTAAGAATATGCGTTACTTGGTTTTAAACACCCTGTTTTGTAAGACAGTATTTAGTTTCCCCACATTCTTTTTAAAAGATGAGCAAACTTACACATTCAAGAAACAAAAAGTGTGTTCACATGCGAGGAAAAGTCATTTTAACAAAAAGGCCACCTGGAAATACAGGAACTGATTCAAAAGTTTAGGTCTCTTAATCTTTATATCTCTGTACATATGTAACACAACAATATTTATAACAAAATACCGTTCACAGCAGATAACAAATGCAAGTATTCACAACCACAATGTATGGAGGGAGAACCAGTTAAGAAGTGTATCCTACTAACTGGTTATCCTTGGGAAAGGAGCACTGTACTCGGTTATTATATCAAAGAGAAATTCGCCCCAAAACATAGATGGTAGAGTACATCACAATAACTTTTCAAAGAAACTCACATCTGCATATAATGATCCATGTGATCATTAATGTTAAAATGACTAACAACACTGTTGCTTTTTAAGAAGTATGTGATACTGAATGTTTAATATATTGGTGTGTCCTATATTACACACTCACTGTGTACAGTATAATCTTACATGACTACATGAAAATCAAATGCATATCATATCCCTCTAAAATTTCAGTTCAGCTCATTTGAAATGATACTTATCCTCCCGATTTATCTACTCTCTCTGTTCCAGTTATATTTCTGGAGAGCATTAAATTTTTTTATTATTCAGATAATGTGATTCCTTGTGTGTAATGCTAGATGATCATGCATATTACTACACTGATGTTATTCCATCCATACATTGTAAATATGAGACTCTGAAGATGACAGCTAGTTAGTGTCGAAACTGGTCATGAAATAAACTGTTTCACTTAAAGCGATCTTGGCTTCTAATATCACATATCTTGAAATTTCTTATTTATTCTTTTTGATGGGTGTTGCTCTCAGTTAAACTCATGGATAAATCATTCAACAAGATTTTCTCACAGAATATATTGTCAACTTAATGAGGTTACAGTATGAAACACAAATTTTCATTTAACTCTCTATTGCTTGCCACAAAGAAATTATAATCTAAATTACACTTTTCACTGAGCAGTTAGCCATTTTTCAGTTTACAGGAATAAACTTTAAAAAAGGTATTACAAAAGAAAACATATTTCTGATACTCCCTGTAATGAAAAACTGTCTTGCTGTGAAGATCCCCCACGATGAATGGTGATTGGATTCTATATTCAGAATCCTGTGCAGAAAGTGACTGCTGCTACCTTTCCCTACATGAATTGTGTCTACTATCAATTGAACTATAATGTTGTGTGATGTTCTGTTCTGAGAATAATCAGACATATTACACAGTATATGTCTGCCTCAAAAGTGAGACATGAGAACAGTATATGGAATTGACCCACATGCACTATGTACATCATTATTTAAATTCATGGAATTTCTTGACAACAGGTTGAATTTGCTAAGAAGAATTTTCAGTACACTCAGAGATATGAGACAAAGAATATGTATTTTACCTTTAAGACTATTTTTGGGAATCATCTGCATCGATAATTGGTCCCTTCCTTTTTATATGTTATGACTTTCCAAAGGTAGTAAAAATGATACCTTCATTACAATGAACGCAGATACACTTCAGGCTTTTGTTGGGAAAATTATATTCTTAATCTCGGCATAGAGGTAACAATATTTATAGATATTGTAAAGGAAAAGTTTGAAAATGACAATCTAAAAGTCAACTTACAAAAAACAAATATAATACCCTTCAAAGTTGGTGATTTGCAAACTTGTATTGATTCTCTAGATAGTAATATTTTTGGGAAAATCTGCTGTGAGTGTAAATTCCTAGGTAT
Organism: Schistocerca serialis cubense; assembly: GCF_023864345.2. NCBI lineage: Eukaryota > Metazoa > Arthropoda > Insecta > Orthoptera > Acrididae > Schistocerca > Schistocerca serialis. The sequence goes on along the minus strand of NC_064640.1, from coordinate 87,995,333 downwards.
ATGCATAGATAGCAAACTATTATGGACACAACAAATTGACAATGTATGTCAGGGCTATCATCTAGCCTATATGTTTTAAGAAGAATAGCTCTATACATCAATACCCAAACAATGAGGATGATGTATTTTGGTTTAATACATCCATTTCAAGCATATGGTCTTGCATTGTGGGGTGGGGCTTCCAAAACTCATGTAGACTGAGTATTTAAACTCCAGAAAAGATCATTGAGAATATTAGGCAAAAAAGATGCTAGAACATCATGTAAGGGATTGTTTATAGAATTTAAAATTCTGACTATCTATTCTATGTATATGTTTGAAACAATAGAATTATCTGTAGAAGATAAGAAATATACATGTCGTAATGCAGAAATTCATGATCACAATACAAGACAAGTACACAATTACCATATGATACACAGAACACTGAAAAAACAAAACAAAACAGCAAACAGTCCATATATTAATGGATCAAAATACTTCAATGCACTGCCAAATGAACTGAAGGTAATAACTGGAGAGACAATCAAAAAACATCTACAATCATGGCTCACTGAGCAGTGCTTCTATAGCCTACTGTAGAAACTAAAATCTAAAGTATTATTATGTCAAATAATTTGGACTGCATACATAAGTTCCTATTATAAAGTAAAATTAGATTGCATACTGTTGCTATGCATGTAATTAGATTTTCACACAAATAAATTACAAATTATTGTCTCCAAATTAGCTGACAACAGAAAAGTAAAATGTAATGACAATTTTATCACATACAGATTTACAATGAAAACATCATCTTCTTCAGGTGCAACTGGCTGTGTTATTACGCATACTTGCTGCTTCGACATCAACCAGACTGTGAACTATTGTTGGTGTTGTGCTGCTACTTATAGCACAGTTCAACTCCAGGCTCCCACTACATGCTTTAATGCTCATTTGGTTTTCAGGGCTAGCATTGTTATTCTGTGAAACAACTAAGCACTAAAGGATGTCATTCTCCTGTAGCTATGGGGAACTGAGTGAGGTACCAACTCGAGACATTTGAGCTGACAAGTTGAGGGCTCTAAGCAATTCTCACTCATTAAAAGGCTTCTTATGTTGTTACGAGTGGAAAATGGTAAAAGAAATGCAACCATCTTCCACCCATCATTGGAAGGTAGGAGGGTAAAGAAGCAAATGCCGACACCATTATAAAGTGGACTACAATTAATTCAGTAAGGACAGATGGTTCAGTAGAGATACTAACCATTAAGGAGGAAACCTGGAACAGTTGTTGGGCACTAATGGCCTAGATGACCATGCAGCATTGTCCACATCTCGGAGAAAGATTACTGCATTCCCAATGAGAAGTCACAGCACTGTCAGCGCTCTTTCTTTCTTTGAATTATTAAAAAGACAGCCTTGTATGCAGCCACTTAAAGGTTCTAAGGTCAACCATAGAGAGGTGTTGTTTATATTGTTGGATAAGTTCTTTGATGATCCTGGACTGTTGCTAAAATTTCATCACACCACCACACGACTGGCCATTGTTTGTGAGTGCCCTTGGAAAGGAGGACCAATGTTTCAGCAGTGTGGATTATAATACTACTGCTTCCCAAAATTTCAAGTCAGCATTACGATACCAGTCCAATATTATATACTGTCTGTATAGTTAAGTGGGTATTGTATAGTTCTATATGTCCTAAACTCTAATCAAATATAACATTCCAGATTCATCACAAAGTACAGTCCTCATTGTTAATTGACTGACACCATTAATCAGAACCTGTGCCTAAGCCAAATTAGTCATCATTTTGTAAAATTTTAGTGATCATTTTGTAGCAGTAAATAATTAGAGACTGCAGAAATGTTAGCATGAAAAATCAATACTTCTAATTAATAAAATGGTAATTTAACAATCTAATAACAGAAAACTTCATTACCTTGAGAAATAGCTCAGAAGGAATTGCAAAGCAAGGTATTTGTATTCTTAATTAATTTTTATGTCCACTTTTGATGCTAATATTCTTTGTAATTAAGTTTCTAATTAACTTACCATTGTTTACACCACCCAACATTCCAATTTCTAGAATTTGAGGCCATATTTGTGAATTTTAATTATGTAATCAGATAAAGCACGAGTTCTGTACTGTCATTAAATGTCAGTAACAAAATCCATACTGTAACTAGTTACAAAACTAAAATAATACAAAAGACATTATTGTAATTAAAGTTCAGATTGATTCCCATATTTAAAACTACAGATGATACTACAAAAATTATGTCATTCGATTTTGTATTTTATACCTTATTTGGCTATAATATCAGTTTATTTAAGTTTTGTAAATTTTAGTTGTAACATCGAAATTGTAACAAAATTAATAATGGATTATTTTGAAATTCATTGTTAAAATTCTATATAAAGGAATGCAGCAGGGCTGCTTTGCCTCAGCCTTTTGCCTCAGTTTCGGTGTTTATCTCAGTTTGTGTTTTGGACAGTCAGTCTTTTGGAACTGCAGTTTATATCATGTGGAGAGCAAATATACGACAATAAAACAGATAATACACCTGAATCTTTTATTTACTTAGTTTCCACATACAAATCAAGATCCAGGCAAAATTCAAAAGAAGAATTCGACAAGGTGAAAGCAGCAACAAAAACAACAGGTTATGTATTATTTTAGTGTAACTTCCACTCATCTATTGTACCAGTTTGTCTTTTGGATAATTATTCTTAAAGAGAGGGTGGTACAGTTACAGGGTATCAGATCAGGGACGTCTTTAAGGACATCAACACTGAATCCGAATGAGAATGATGCAAAGGTGCCGAGTACTGCTCATCAATCTTGGAGGCTTACCAGGTAATACTGATAGAAGAGAGAGAGAAGATCCAATAAACAGTGGTGCGTTTCATGATGGGATCATTTAGCTGGAAAGAGAATGTTACAGAGATGCTCGAATAACTCCAGGAGCAGATGCCACAAGACAGGTGTTGTGCATCACAAAGAGGTTTATCATTGAAATTCTGAGAGAGCACTTCCTGGGAAGAGTTGTAAAACATTACTTCCTCACACATACATTTTGCCAAAGACCACAATGAGAAAATTCGAGGAATTAAAGCTAATCCAGAGGCTTACCAACAATAATTCTTCCCATGCAACATTTGCGTGGGGAACAGGGAAAGGACGGAGGGGAGGGGGGGGGGGGGGGGGGGAAGAGAGATAATTTAGTGGTACCAGAAGTGCGCTCCACCACACACTGACAGTTGGCTTATGGAATATTGACGTAGATGTAAAGGAGAGACTGGAGGCATAGTTCCCATCACTTTGTTTTCTGAAGTGTGTAGTATGGTGATCTGTCTAATGAACCATGACATGGAAGTAACAGTCACACTAGAAAGTGGTCATCATCACAAAATTTTGGTCACAGACCATTCCAACAAGGTAATAATCAGAATAGTTACCAGCAGCTGCTGACCATACTAGTTGTACCCCAGCAATTGGCTCAGTATAAGAATGAACACACTGTGGATCATCCAGGTCCAGTACCATCTTACAATTTCTTTTCTTTAAGATCCCTGTTTATATAGCTACTGACGAGCACATAGTGGTGACTCAGCAAATTTCTTCATTTTTGTTTGTTTGTTTTTTTTTCTCTTTTCTTTCTTATCTTTGAACTAGCAAGAAAAATTTCTTCATTAATTTTAGTTCCAATTTCAACTCATAAAATGGCAGTTAACGGCAAATACCTATACAGTCTTATGGCAATCATTTCTTAACACCTAACATTGTTGCTCTGTTGTGCTTATTATCTTTTTATATCTGGTGTGCTGCTTCCAGTGCACTTTCATCTTATGCTATGAATGTCATAAGTACATATATGAGAGCAGCAGGCATTTAAAAACTATAATTATTACTTTACCACATGCCTAAATATAGTGTAATACTTCTACTTTTATTACATTAACTCAAATTATATTTAATTAAGTAGAATTCTTCTATCCCTGTCAATGTTTTTGTTGTACACAACTGTAAACTGTGAAATCATGTAGAAACACCTAGTGACCAAGCCAGCTACAGCAACAGTATGATGATGTGACCCTACACTACTGATTATTTGTTTGTTTACCATATAGCCTTAATATGCTTTACATTTGACAGTGCCTATTTGGGCTACAAGTTTTTTGTGCTTTTTATACTAGTTTATCAAGACAAGTATGTTGCTGCAAGACCAATTTTAGCTGCTTCTCACATCACTTATGTAAATGCTACTTCCAATACTGTCTTATATTAATGTAATACTCCCAATGATAATTATGCATCTATTTTGTCTTTTCTAGACATATCTAATGATGATCACATAGACCCAAACCAGTTATAAAACTAAACAAAAATATTTAAAATATTTAAAAAATAAACTCTTCTTCTTCTTTTTTTTCATTTAAAGGCATAAACAAACTGATTCACTTCTTCAATGCTACCTTGAGATCTGCCCTTTCATCATCTCTGGATTCTTTCCTCATAGTTAATTTATCACTAGTTTTGTTTTACTTCACAATTTTCATCTTTTCCCATTACAAGCATTCTCTGTTTTTTCCTTAATGTTTTCTCCACTTTTTTCATCACTTTGTTTTCTTGCCTTAACTTTGATAATAGGAATTTTTCCAAGAAAAACTTTTTCTTCTTTCTTCCATATTCCTAATCTGCAATGTGTCTTTACCTATTCTCATATTGTGCTTTCTCACAGACATACTTCACTAAACGCCTCAATAACTTTACATCATCATCTACGCATCTTCCGTATGTTTAGGCCATCCCTCAACTCATACATTTTCTAAAACTTTTTTCATACCTTACCATTAATCTTTACCTTTTGTTCCACAGTTCTCTCTCTCTCTCTCTCTCTCTCTCTCTTTTGCTTCCTTCCTGACATTTTCATATCTTTCGCCTATGTGAAGGACTTACTTGTAGCACACTACGAAAAGCCACTGAAAGTGCAGCCTTTATTATATTTGTTTCAAATTTTCATGAGAACTAATGATACATTCATACAAATTTGCATTTCAGCCTCATTAAAATTTATTTGGTTTACTATTATACCGTATGACACTGTGTAAATTCTCAGAAAGGGACTGAAAATAACTGCAGGTGCTTTTTTTTGTGTGTGTTCATAAAATTAGTCTATTTCCATCTCCTTGTGTTCATATTTTTATGTATTTGTTTTCACAAATGTGATAACACAAGTAAACAGGCTACCACAAACATAGATAATATTGAACGTTAAGACATACTTGTGCTGCTGTATGAGCAATACGCTGACCACCTTTAGGCAGTGTGTGCATTACAGTTAATGATGTCACAGGTCTTTTATTCGGCTCATGTGTCTTCAATGCTTCCATTCTCTTTTTGGCATTTAGAAGCAACTGGACATTCTGAACATGGGCAACACGTACGCGACCTGTAACACACGCCAAATTATAGCTGATTTAGTTATTTTTACTTTTGAAGCTTATGTGCATTTCATAATGTTGAGAAAACACATTGATATGCAAGTGCCTTTCTTGTTAACCACCACATTAAACAGAGAAATGAAACTGTTGCTATGCATCTTATAAAAATCTCTTCTATATTTTAGACAACTGCATGTAACAAAATATAGTACCACTTAATCCATAGTAAAAATATGGTGATTAATATTTCTTTTCCATTTAGTACTTCAGCAATAGAAAAATTTGTAGTCAAAAGTAGCAGGGTAAAGGTAGGGTCAAAGTAAATTGGAAGGATATAATAACAATTAGATCAATTTATTATAAAACTCTGAAATAAATATGCATCCGCAACATATCAGCATGTCACTTCATTACACTGATCTTGAATGATGGTGTGTGGAAGGTAAATTATACGTGTTGCAACTAAGCAGATAGGTGAAAGGAATCTTCAAAACACAGCAGAAAGTGTTGTTGCTAATATAATGTGGAGTCCACAAGACTTCCTACATAACTAGATAGAACTGAAAGAAATTGGAGAATGCTTCAGAAGAACCGACATATGTATCAAAATGAGAGTCACGGGGTGGTGGTGACAATGGATCGAAAAGAAATTCAAGGGAGAAACTTCATATACTCCAAATTCTTAGGCAGGATGCTACATAAGACCAAGGTGCTAATTTATTGGGTTGGCAGTAGAAGACTTTTTCTTATCTATAAAATTCACTAATTTTTTAACATACACTATATTTTAGGTCATTGTGCTTTGGCCAAAGTTTTCCAGTGAGCAGATTCCATTCCTGAACTCCAATCCTGGAAGGTCTGTACAACAGCCATCTATGGCTGTTTTAACTCCCTCTTATGATTCAATATGTTTTGCTGACAAAACGTTCTTTACAGATAGGGTGACTGTTCCAACAATATATACCTCATTAAAATTTATTTGACTTCAGTACAGTAGTCAAGCCATAGTCAAAGTAAATTACAGAAAGTTTACTTGACTAGTTTTGGTGAAGCTCAGTCACCATTATCAAATGTAACAAGTATGAAATAAGTCTGCTGTTAATTATGAGAACATCCAACCACAACACCTTTCTCACAGGAAACAATACTGTGAGTTCATCATGTTAAATTAAACCTCGTTCTGCAGTAATGGCAATGAAGTGGCATCTGCACACAGAAAATTTAAATTGGAATGTCATAAATGTTGGATTAGGATTGGTGTTGTCTAACTACTTGCATAATGAACCTGACAAGTGAAAAATTTTGTCTCACTAATCTTAGCAATTCTGCTGTTATTTTGAAACATACATTGTCTCCAAACCAATAGGTCAACTCTAGAGACAAAAATCTCCACATCTCAATGTCTTAAAGTTGAAAATACATAGCTTGTAATCTTGAACACAGTACTCAATAGCACTGTGTCCAAGAAACAATTCTTTGCTTGCGTGATACATTTAAAGCCAAGGTTAACACATAATTGATCAACATGGTGGACACAGCTCTAGCTTCCAAAGAACCTTTGTTGGCACATTTGCTGTTCTGTAGAAACATCATTTTCTTTTATTTTTATAATTCATTCCATTTCTTGGGAATTTCTTTTTCCCCTGTTGGTCCCAAATACTTGCACAGTTATTGTTTTACCCTCTGAAAATTAATCAATAAGAATAATTCACTTTACAGCTGAGAAAACATTTGCCATTAAATATTTCCAACAATGAAATCAACTTCACCTGGTCCAGAACCACCAGCTTCCAAGCACTATTTTGACAGTCATTCCATTTCTGGCATTAAGTGATGATTCACATCTCATCCCCAGAAACAAATTGGCGCAAAAAAAATTTTGATTCATTTATTCTTATTTCTCTTGTACCCATTACCTTCTGGCTAGTATTCAACAAATGCAGCACCACACTTGCAAAATACTCATATTTCTTAAAGTAAGTTGTACCATACACTTTCTTCTGATATGACTATGACATCAGTGATTTGAACTACCTTTGACTACTTATAGTCTCATGCAATATTCATATACTTGCTGTGGAAAATGGCCACACAAAAAAATTTGTAATATCAGTATTGTCAATGACACAGTGCTGGTTTTATACCACAGATGAAGAGGTTTTAGAGCTTCTTGCACCATTCAACTCTTTCCACAAAAATGTAAAATTCTTAGTACAGCATGAGGAAAATCAAGGCTTAAATTTTCTTGAACTTAAAATCATTAACATAAAAAATGCCTAAGTTCAACATACAATGAGGAACACACATATACTGACATAACAACAGACAGCTCATCATTTCATCCCACTATACAGAAGCATGCAGCATTTAGGACAGTGATACAGGAAGCACACTCACTAATTAGAACAACAGTCTTAGGCAAGAATTAGACACAATCGAATCATAGCTACAAACAATGACTACACTCTCAAAATAAATGATAACTTGACATATAAAATACACAAAAACAATAGAAAGGAGAAAATAATGCGTAACAAAGATAATGACAAGAAATATATGAGGTGTGTCTGGCAAGTACTGCAATTTTTCCCAACCAATAGATGTATTGCAGATATTGTTACAAGTGTTTAATATTCTCTGTAGTAGTTCTCTTGGACATCTACACACTTTTTCCAGCAGCTTTGCTACACATGGTACATGTCCTGGAAAGCTTCAACGGGACCCTAGCAAGAGCCCTCATCATGGCACCTTGGACAGCTTCAATCGACCCAAAACACATTCCTTTCAGTGTGGTCTTGATTCTCAGGAAGAGAAAGAAGTCAGCCAGAGCCATTACTGGTCTGTAGGGGGATTGCAGCAGCATTGCCAAGTTGTACTTCCCCAGTTACTTGTGGATGCCCAGCGCCATGTGGCTTGGAGATCTGTCATGGTGGAGCTCTCAGATAGTGGCACTCACCATTCTCACTGACATAATACTTTTTCACAGGTTTTCCAGCACATCAAAATAGTAGACAGGATTCACAGTTTAGCCTTGAGGAACAATCTCTCTGTGGATCACACCTTTGGCACCGACAAAGACAATCAAAAATGTTTTCACTCTCAACTTGCTCTTTTCAATTTTGGGGATTTCGGGGTGTTTTGTTTCTGCGACATACTCGAAACACAATGTTTCATCCCTGGTAATGCCATTTTCAAGGGAAGAAGGTTTAGTCTCCATGCCTTCGAGAAGCTCAATCGTGACCATCACCTGCTGATTCTTCTGATGGTCCATCAAAACCTTGTTTTGGCACACACCTTCCTCATGTGCAATTTATCAGTTACCAGTTTGTGTACAATTGTTTTGGGAATGTTGAGAGGTTCTGCAATCATCTAGACATTCAACTGAGGTCAGAATTTAACAGATTGCACTCATGGGCCAACTTGTCGTCAGTTGTGCTGGTTGATGGGTGTCCAGCATGCGGTTCGTCAACCACCCCTTTCCAGTCTTTCTTAAACACTTTCAATCACTGCAAAACTTGCAAATATGGTAGAGCACTGTCCCCAAAAGCTTGCACAATCAATTTTTGGGTCTCTGCATGAGATTTGTTGAGTTTCAAACAAAACTGTGACGCATAACGTTGCTCAAGTGATGATTCAAGTGTGTTTCCATAACACAGGCACTAAACAGGCAGACACAATGATCCTGACACCCCAACTGCTTGAGCAGACTGGTGAAGGCATTGCTTTGAAGCTGAGAGCCTCCCCCCCCCCCCCCCTCCACCTCAGCCCCACCTAACCCAACCAACTGGATTGGAACACTCTGTGGCCACTTAAGCACTAGCACAACGAAAAATGGTATACTTTCCAGACACACCTCATATGCTGGCATTCCATACGAAGGGCCCATTTTACAAAGAAAAAAAAATTGCTCAACTGATAACAAAAAAATGTAAAAATTGCATTCTTCACTCACTCATAAGAAGTTCGAGTACTTATCAGCCTGCAACATAAAAGCAAAAAACCAATTCATCAGCAACAGTGGAGTATATAAAATATCATGTCCTAGTTGTCCTTCTAACTATGACAGAAAGAGAGTCAAAGGCTTTATAACATCATTCCAAGAGAATATGAATGCCTTCAGATTAAATCTGTCACAACACAGCAGAAGCATGACACAAATACATTGTTTAAAGTTCACAAAAAATTTGACCATACTACAAATTCAACCCAATTTTAAGAACCTATATCTGCTGTACAAAATTGAAAGGCCTGAATCTATGCTAAAAAAGCAGGCAGGTTTTTGCTGCCGACAGATATTACCACTTTTAAAAACTTGTAATACCTGTAATTGCATGCAATGATAGGATCTAATGAATCTGTAACATATATGTCAATATATGGTCTGTTAACTCTTTCCACACCATAATTGTGAATCGTTTTTTGTATACACAAACATTTCTGTCTTGAGCCAAGTGAGGTGCTTTTCTGAAGTGCAGTAGTTCACATTAAACACTGATACAATGTCAAGTTATGTTCCTCCTAGCTTCTCTGGCAAGTTTCTCATTATCTCCCAACTCATTCTCCTTCAGTGTTTTTCATTTTCTTTAACACACAATTTTCAAAATTTAACACATTAACCTCTCGCCACTATTACTCTCTATACACACAAATAATTTGGAGCCAGGGTGGGCAGAAATCTGTGGTTCTTTGCTGATGATGCTATGGTGTATGGTAAGGTGTCAAAATTTAGTGACTGTAGGAAGACACAAGATGGCTTGGACAAAATTCCCAGTTGGTGTGACGAGTGCCAGCTAGCTTTAATGTAGAAAAGTGTAAGTTAATGAGGATGAGTAGGAAAAACAAACCCATAATTTTCAGATACAGCATTAGTAATGTACTGCTTGGCACAGTCACGGCGTTTAAATATCTGTGCATATGGTAGCAATATAAAATGGAATAAGCATGTCAGGATTGTGGTAGGGAAGGCCGATTGTTGACTTCGGTTTACTGGGAGAATTTTAGGAAAATGTGGTTCACCTGTAAAGCAGACCATGTATAGGGTGCTAGTGCTGCAAACTGCTCTCGAGTTCTGCTTGACTGTTTGCAATCCACACCAGGTTGGCTTAAAGGAAAACATCGAAGCAATTCAGAGGCAAGCTGCTAGATTTGTTACTGGTAGGTCTGAACAACACACGAGTGTTACATACATGCTTCAGGAACTCAAATGGGAATTCCTCGAGGGAAGGCAATTTTCTTTTCGAGGAACACTATTAAGAACATTTAGAGAATCGACATTTGAAGCTGACTGTAAAATGATTCTATTGCCTGCAACATACACTGCATGCATGGTCCACGAAGAAAAAAATATGAGGAATTAGGGCTCATACAGAGGTATATGAGCAATCATTTTTCCATCCTCCTATGTGTGAATGGAACAGAAAGGAAATGTCTAGCAGTGGTACACGCGCTGTACGGTGGCTTGCGGAGTATCTATGTAGACGTAGATGTAGATATAGATTTAGGAATACACGTTTATATTAATCTCACATCATCAAAAGTAAGGGTACTGAAGTAAGAAGCTTGGGAGGCTGACTAGTGGGATAAGGATATAGTGAAGTACAAAGTGGGAGTTATATCTAAATGTTAGAAGTAGTCACAATCTAGCTACAGTAGTCCATTACAAACAGTATTGTAGGGTGTTTAAAAATGTTATTAGGGAGGCAAAGAGGATGTGGTACACAAATAGAATAGCTAATTCACAGGATGAAATTAAAACTGTGTGGTCAGTCACAAAGGAAATGTCTGGTCAGCAGCACAAGGTCAACGATATAGTCAGTGCGTAGTAAAAATATTTCTGTTACTGATAAGTCAGATACATGTACAGTATTTAACAATCTCTTTCTGAGGATTACTGGTGAATTGAACAAAAACTTAGTTCCTACAAGGATTCATATAACTCTCTTGGAAAATGTCTTTCCGAGATTGATGTCTGAAATACTCCTCTGCGATACTGACAAGGGGGAAGATTGAGTCAATAATTAAATCACTGAAGACTTGAGGGCTCTCGTTGATGATGATGGAATGCCTAGCAGAATATTAAAGTACTGTGCTGCATATGTTAGCCCCGTACTTAACCATATTTGCAATTTCTCCTTTAAGAATGGTCAGTTTCCTGAACGATTAAAGTACTCACTCGTAAAACCACTTTATAAAAAGGGAGAAAGGGATAATGTGAGCAATTTTAGACCTATTTCTATGCCATCAGTGTTTGCTAGTTGTTGAAAGGGCTGTGTATGTAAAGATAATTGATCATTTTATTTCACATAATTTGCTATCATATGTACTGTTAGGTTTTAGAAGTGGTTTAACAACTGAAAATGCTATATTGTCTTTTCTCTGTGAGGTACTGGATGGATTAAACAAAAGGTTTCGGATGCTAGTCATCTTTTCTGATTTAACTAAGGAATTTGATTGTGTTGATCATCAAGTATTGCTCTATAAGTTGGACCATTATGCAATACGGGGAGCAGCTCACAGTTAGCTCACCTCTTACTTTAACAATAGACGGCAAAAGGTCATCCACAGTGTTGAGAATGGCTATGACGTGGGGTCTGAGTGGGGCACGATCAAATTGGTGGTGCCCCAAGGATCAGTGCTGGGGCCACTTCTTTTCCTTATTTACATAAATAATATGCCCTCTAGTATTACATGTGATTCTAAAATATTTCTGTTTGCTGATGACACTCGCTTGGTAGTAAAGCACATTGTGTGAAACACTGGCACTGTTTCAAATAGCACAATTCATAACATAAGTTCATGGCTTATAGAAAATAAACTAATGCTTAATCATGGTAAGACTCAGTTTTTGCAGTCTCCAACACAAAATTCAACAAAACATTTTAATTTCACAGGATGGGCATATGATTAGTGCAATGGAACAGTTCAAATTTCTAGGTGTTCAGATAGATATTAAACTGTCGTGGAAAGCCCACGTACAGGATCTTGTTCAAAGACTTAATGCTGCCATTTTTACTATTTGAATGGTATCAGAAGTTAGTGATAGTTCGACACAAAAAGTAGTCTACCTTGCTTATTTTCATTCGCTTATGACATATGGTGGTTCATTTTGGGGTAACTCTTCCCATTCTCAAAGGATCTTTTTGGCTCAGAAATGGGCAGTTCGGGCAATAAAGGGTGTAAGTTTACGAACCTCTTGACGACCTGTTGATCACCAATCTGGGTATTTTGATACTGGCCTCTCGATATGTATTACTGTCATTTCTTGCTAACTCTATCAGCCTATTCCCAAGAATTAGCAGCTTTCACTCAGTTAATACTAGACAGAAATCCAATCTGCATTTGGATCGCACTTCCTTGACTCTTGTGCAGAAAGGTGTGCAGTATACTGCTGCACCCATTTTCAATAAACTACCACAAGAATTGAAAGATTTTAGCAGTAATCCACATGCTTTTGAATTGAAACTGAAGAATGCCCTCATGTGTCACTCCTTCTATTCTGTTGAAGAGTTCATTGAAAAATTAGGCCGATTCCTGTGTTATATTGTTGATCGAGTTTACATGAACGTATGGTTTGTCTTTTTTTGGATTCATAAACATTTTATTTTATCTGTTATTACTTTACTGTTATAATTTCATGTATTGATACATTCCATGACCTTGGAGATTTGCTCATCAATTTGGTCCTACAGAACTAGACATGTAAAATAAAAATAAATAATCAAATGGCATCTGACAATGGACCAACAGGGACCAAACTGCGTTATGTGATATAACTGAGTATCAATACGAGGCACGTTTTTTTTTTTTTTTATTTTTTTTTTATTTTTTTTAAGTAAGCACTATTTTGAAATAAAAATAAAACAAGTAGCCTTTTCTTAGCTTCTCTCTCTCTCTCTCTCTCTCTCTCTCTCTCTCTCTCTCTCTCTCTCTCTCTCTCTTCCCCCCCTCCCTCCATTAGAAGTCTCTCGGGGATACAGCTGGACTGACTGACCTTTGTAGAACAAATTTTTGATGGTGCATCATCATCATCATCATCATCATCATCATCATCTTTCTCCTGCTGACTGACAGCCTGAACCAGTGGGTGCAATATATATACCTGTCGCCTCCCCCCTCCACTGATCCCCTGTAAGGACTGTGAGATGTGCCAGCTGTGGTGGTGAGGGTAGCTCACGCTTGGGAGTTGAAATACAGTCCTCAATCTGTGTTCTGCCTTCAATGGGCAGTGAATTCAATTTCTGCTGTGTATGGAGAATTTTCAGCACCAGAGCTCATGTGTCACTAAGTTGAAACACATTGTCCTTGTTTATGAGGTTCTCATGTACCCAGATTTCAATAGCCTCCTTGTATACATAAACCCATCAGTGGGGTGTGTTGTGCAAAATGTCCATATCTTCATATTTAATTCTGTGGTTGGTTACGACACAATGTTCACAAACTGCTGATTTTGTGTGTTGGTGGAGGTTGGTGTGCCATTTGTGTCCCGTGCAGCTTTCTTCAATTGTGCAAACATGTTGTTCCACATGCATTCCCACATCCACATGACATGTAATAGACTCCAGATTTCTGGAGTCCCAGGTCATCTCTTACTGTTCCTAAAAGGGACTTAGTCTTTGCCAATAGGCAGTACACACATCTGATTTTTTTGTTGTGAAATTTTACCTATTTTACCTGATATGTTCCCTTGTATGGAATGTAGGCTATCTTTTTCGGTTCGTCTCCATGAGATGTCAGCTGTGATGTGGTCTTTAGCTTGAAGGCATGTCAAATCTGTTGGTCACTATAACCGATTTACTGAAACACATCCCTGAGGTGGTCCAGTTATGGTTTTTTAGGCTGTTTTCATTGGATATCACACAAGCTCTGTGGACCTGTGTGCTTAGCACTCTTTTCCTTTGTGATTGTTGATGACAGCTAGAGGCATGAAGGTACTGGTCCATGCAGGTTTTCTTCTTACAGACACAGTATCCCAGTGTTCCGTCCAGTTTTCTCCATACCAGAACATCCAAAAATGACTGCTGACTGTTTTGCTCCGCCTCCATGATGAAATGAAATTGGTTGTGGATGGAGTTCAGTTGCTGCAAGAAAACTTTAAGCTCATTTTCCCCATGAAGACCAAAGATGAATTAATCTGTAAAAGACTGTCAGTTTTAATGGTGATGAGTCTACAGCCTTGTCCTCTGTGACTTCCGTGGACATACAGTGTTGGCCATCACAGGTTACAGAAGACAATCCATACACATACCACTGGACTGTTCCTAGAAATGTCCGTCAAAAAGAAAATATGTCGATGTAAGCACAAAATTGAAAATTTTGGTGAATGAGGGCCCAAATTTCCTTTCAATAAGTTCCAGCGACTTGAGTGGGACTCTGTTGAAATGTGAAACAATGTCAAAACTAACCGTGAGGTCAGACTGGTGTCATGTGTTTCACAAGTTGATACATTGGCGTTCCTACTGTACTCACTACTGGTCTCAGAGGTGTGCCCTCTTTGTACAGTTTTGGAACACCATAGAGCCTACATAGTTTGGCAAATGCGGCCAAAGTTTCTTCACTGTCTCTTCTGTAAAAGTACTCCAGAGAAGTTCAGTCATCTTGGGCTGCATATGGCTGGTTGGATCAATCGTAATAATCTTGCAAGCTGTGTGGTCTTGGAGTTTATACATTTACTCTTTGTATTCTGCAACTGTTAGTACGACGGTTATGTTCCCATTATTTGCTGGGAGGATGCAATGTCAGGTTTGTCACACGGAGAATGTAGCACGGCTCTTTCCTCCTAGCAGATGTTAGCCTCAGTGGTGCAGACCAGGCAACAGTACAGAATTTTCCCGCTGTATCTCCTGTGCCATATCGGATGGTAGAGTGGAGCCAACTTGTTCCACTTTTTTTATGATTTCTGGGACAGATAGTGCTGCTGGTGTTGGGGTAATGTTTAAGCATTTCTCAAGGACAGACAATGAAGTGTCATCGACGGTTTTCTCTCTAAGATTCATGATGGTTCATCTAGTCTCTTGTGTTGACTGTTTTAACGCTAGGTGCCTGAATTTTGAAGACTGCTTCATTAACGTATTTCGTTGTGGCCGCTCTGCTTATGCTCAGCATAAAATTCAACCCACTCCCAGGTATTGGGGGGTGGGCAAGGATGCCAGTTCCAGATGTAGGACAAAGAGTTAGTGTCCTATGGAGTTAAGCTGGTGGCGTATGTCTCTGATCTGTTCTTACACTAGAACCAGGCTGGCTGTTCTGGTAAATCAGTTTGCTGCTGGTGTCTGGATATGATGTACGATCTTGGCAAATGTTGGCACAATGCCGAAGTCTCGACACCTTTTCAAAAAGGCAAGTGCACTCAGAAGGTGATGTTTCTTGTTTTGGAGCTCATCGAGCTTCTTGACTTGCTGTAGCATTCCCTCTCCATAGAAGAAACTAATTTGTATTCGTAGATCTTTTCAGGCACTCATTTTACCTTTACGTGAAACGCTGTACTTTAATCTACTTTTCTGCATAATTCCCACCAATATTTAGCATGTTTACATTTGTTTGTTAGTATTTGAAATCTCTGCTCCTATGGAGAATCCAGCTGGCTGTGAAATACACACTGTGATTAACTTCTTAGTGCTAAAGTTGTGAAAGTGGCTGAAATTTATCATCAGATCAGTGAAGTGTGTCAAGAAAACATTATGAGTGATTGGATAGTATGGAAATGGGTGACAGCTTTTGAAGATGGCCGTACAAACATGCATGATAATGAATGAAATGGGCGACCTTCAGACATAACTGATTATTTGTGCAAAAAGTTGATGAAAAAGTGAGAGAGGACAGATGTTTCGTGATTTCGACATTATGTGACGAGTTTCCTCAAGTGCACAAAGTGTGCTCTATGCAATTGTTGCCTAGTCAGGAAGCATATTTCTACGAGGATGGTATTCAAAAGTTGGTTGTATGATACAATAAGTGCAGCAGTATTCTGAATCGGAGGAGGCATTTAAAATATTCACAAACAAATGTAAACACGCCAAATATTGGTGGACATGATGTAGGAAAGTAGATTAAAGAACATGCTTCCACATAAAAATAAAATTCCTATGCAAAGTCTAGTTGTTTTATTTTCATTTCAAACCAGTACTTACTTATAAAACATGCCTTGTATTTGTTACTGAAGGGATTGGTTATTACACTTCGCATGCATTGTGCATAGTCATATCCACAACTACAACTTATGGATGGAAAGCATTTATCTCCTGCTTCTAGTAGCCCTCTTCAGTGTCCCCTTTTGTAAACAGTGCACTTTAAAATATACTACCGTCATAAGCTGGTTCAGGAACCAAAATAAGTTATAAATGCTGCAAAATGAATGCTCGAAGTTTGCTGTGTAATTTTATTTAATATTAAATTCAACAAGGAGCTGATAGAAGCAATACCCATAAGTTTTAATAAAATAAAAAAGTAAAGTAGTGTAATTAATTTTTTTGTTTGCACATATATGTCTGCATTCCTGATACAGAAATTCTTGCGCAAACTATGAAAGAATGCTGCCCAAGAGGAGGGGGAGGGGAGAAGGGGGGGGGTGCACTGTGGGGGTGGAGGGACATAGCATACACATAAAGCCGAGTATTGGGCAGTAACTGCTGTGTTTAAAGGGAAACGACATTGTAGCAATCTATGCTGGGTTTGTGGAAGAGTACATCAACAACAGTTCTTCCTGTGACAGTTAGTAAGTGACACAGATCCCCCAGTGTGGTCAAACAAGTCCGAATGAGGAAGACCAAAGTAGCAGGCCATCTCTCTGTGAAGGATCAAGGATCACAAGAGAAGTGGAGACCCTCTTGCTCGAAGTGGTGAGTGCAGAAAAAGTGAAAATCTGTCATGTCAGTTTTCATCATCTTCTACATTTTGAACTTGAGAAAGGTTGCCACCAGCTAAATTCCACAACAGCTTACACCCATTTATGAAAAACCATCAAACAGATGCAGCACTGGAAATGTTCCAGCTGTGTCAGCCCATTCGGACAACTTCTTTAACCATCTAATCCATCTGACTTTCATAGGTGCCTAATAAACATTGACAAATACTATAAGCCCGAGACAAAGGAGAAAAGGAAACTGTGGAAACGTGTGGATTTAGCACTGTCGAAAAAGGCGAGGAGCTGATCATCATCAACAGAGGTGAAAATGCGTGTGTGTTGGGACTGACATAGTGTCATGTTAGCAGATTATGCTTCTAAGGGACAAATCCATCACAGAAGCTTATTATCAAAAATCACCTGATGTGGTTCTTGCAAGGCTGTCGAGACAAAGAGATGTCGAAAGCTATTTGAGGGGGCGTTTTTGCTCCACAATTATTCCCTGGCTTATTCTGCACAAGCTACAGTCATAAAAATGAAAATCAGTCATGGGTCAGTTTTCAACATCTTGCATGACATTTTTAAAATGACAAAGGACGCCACACTCATTTAAAAAGTCTGCCAAACTGAGTCAGCAACTGCTTCTTTAGGCCATAAAATTCTGCCTCATCCCATATTCCCCCAACATGGCATCCAGTGCCTACTTCCTCTTTCCTTGGATGAAGAACTCATTGCATATTTCCAGACTGACAAGGTGATTTTTGAGGTGGAATATTCCCCAAGCAGACAAAATGTAGACTTATAAATCTAGGTCAGCACAAAGTCATCTATCATTGAGAAAATGTTTCGTACTGCATTATCAGTTTTTAAAGGACTAACACCATCACCAAGTTTGATAGCTGCAGCCGGATTTTTAAGGTGTTAATTAAAACTTTAAGAGTGCCCCTCATATTTATTTGTTCCTTATAGACTGGATCATTCCAATGAGAAATACTGTAAGAAAATTAATATTTTATGTTGTGTAACACAATATCACACACACACACACACACACACACACACACACACACACACACACACACACCACACACACCACACACACACAAACTCCCTCAATGATCAACATTCCCACACACTTACTGTAAAAGCTCTCATATTTATCGATTAGTAAAAAAAATGGTTCAAATGGCTCTGAGCACTATGCGACTTAACTTCTGAGGTCATCAGTCGCCTACAACTTAGAACTAATTAAACCTAACTAACCTAAGGACAGCACACACATCCATGCCCGAGGCAGGATTCAAACCTGCAACCGTAGCGGGCGCTCGGCTCCAGACAGCAGCGCCCAGAACCGCACGGCCACTCCAGCCGGCTATCGATTAGTACCTTATAACCAATTTTGATTTAAGCTCGAAACACATTAAAATCTCTATCTTATGTCTATGACTGAAGTTTTTGAATATAAAGAAACCTGTGGTATTTGAAATAAATGTAGCATGTCAAAAGCTATCAATGAAAGAAGTTTGTTTCTTACTGAATTTGGCTATGTATATGACGTCATACAGTTCCTGAGCATCCCACTGGGCACCAGTATCCAGGACTTAGTCCACACTTCTCTTCAGTATCTTGAGTGAGAGCTTAAGACATTGTTAATGGTAATTATTCATTGTACAGGGACATTATGTTCTTGGTGCATGCTCACTCCCTCCACCCCTCTCCCTTCCTCCCTCCCTCCCCCAAGGTAGAACCTGAACGAATTTTTAATGCCCACCGGGAATACTATCCTGGGACATAAAATCTTCCTTTTCCTTTTCAGAAAATTAGTCTTGAAATTTTCAATTTGGAGTATCCATAATAACATCATCCTATATATTTTGCACCAGTAGTTACACATTATACAACTTCAGTTATTCTTTCGTTACCATACAGCTAATTTACAAGATTTTCAATGGTTGATATATCGAAGTGATAATGTAAGTCTTTGCAGCTGTCATTTCTCACATCCTAACACAATTATTCATATACTTATAGGTTTATTTATAAGTTTACACATGATTCCCTTACTATGTCTGAGCTTTATTTACAAACCAGTCAATGGGTATTTGAAGCACAGGCAAATCTGAGTGGTGTGCTGATTTTTGGTTAAAAGCAAAGTAGATTACACAAATCATAATCAGAACCATTACAGTGCTGGTAGATGTCACGTTTATAGTTGTGACACTGGTGGTGGTGGTTGTTGGGATGTTTAAGGGGGACTAAACAGCGAAGGTCATCAGTCCCCCATTCCAAACACAGGCGAGCCGAAAATCGGCGAAGCAGGTAAAAACCAAAGGGGGGAGGAGACGCCCCCCAGGCACTAAAAGAACACAAATGCAGCAATAAACACTACAGACAAGAAGAGTACAGAGGAACACCAGACAGAAAGGAACAGAAGAAAATAAGATGGCCGGAGACTGGTTGACTGACCACAAGAACAAAAAAAAGGGAAGGAGTCAACCATCCGACAACACACCAAAACAGCAACAAATATTGAGAGACGTGAGCACAAAAGACACAGAAAGGGAAAGGTGCAGGACCACCCTAAATGGAACCATAAAAAGGACTGCCACGGAAAAAATTTAAAACGTTGTCAGCCATGGAGGCATCGACACATAAAACCAAAGGCAAAGTGCCCGGGAGATTAAAAGACTGCCGGAGGGTGCGCAGTTGGGGACACGCCAGCAAAATGTGGGCGACCGTCAGCCGGAACCCACACCGACACAGGGGGGGGATCCTCCTGACGCAAAAGATGACCGTGCGTCATGTAGGTATGGCCTATGCGCAGCCGACACAGGATGACAGAGTCTCTGCGAGAAGCCCGCAGGGAGGAGCACCACACATCGGTCGTCACCTTGACAGCCCGCAGTTTATTCGGGGATGTCATGCCACGCCACTCAGAAGTCCACATCCCAAGCACCTTACGGCGCAACACCAGCTGCTGATCGCAAGCCGTGAGGTCGATTCCCAAAGCTGGGGCGTCGATCACCCCTTTGGCCAGCCTGTCGACACGTTCGTTCCCCGAGATGCCAACGTGACCTGGCGTCCAAATAAAGACCACCGAACGACCAGAGCGGGTAATGGCGAAAACACTCCTGAATAGAGGACACCAGAGGAGAAGAGGTATATCAGCGGTCGATGGCCTGGAGGCTGCTCAGGGAGTCACTGCAGATGACGATGGACGTACCTGAGCAGGAATGCATATGCTCAAGAGCGCGCAATATGGCCACCAGCTCTGCAATAAAAATACTGCAGCCAGCCGGCAAGGAGCGCTGTTCAACATGGGCAGCGTGAGCAAAAGCGTAGGCAGTGCGACAATCAACCAGGAAACCATCAGTGTAGATAGTCTCACAGCCTGAAAAGGAGGCGAGGAGCGCAAGAAAATGGCGACGGAGGGCCACAGGCGGAACCGAGTCCTTGGGTCCCTGTGCCAAGTCCAGACGGACGGACGGACGGGGCAAACACCAGCGAGGCGTAGGTGCACGGACCCAGAAGGGAGGCAGAAGAGGGAATGATCCCAGTTCCGACAGCAGGGACTGGACGCGGACAGCTACGGAAAGCCCAGACCTAGGTCACCGTTCGGGCAGATTGAGGACCATGGCAGGGAAAAAGCAGGCGACGATTGGGATGGCCCGGCGAGCAATGCACGTGGACAGCATAGTCGGCGAGCAGTCGATGGCGGCGAATCCACAGCGGGGGAACCCCAGCCTCCACCAGTAGACTATCCACGGGGCTCGTACAAAAAGCGCCAGTTGCAAGCCGAACCCCACAGTGGTGTATGGGGTCTAACAACTTCAACACTGAGGGTGATGCAGACCCATAGGCCAGGCTCCCATAATCAAGCCTGGACTGCACAAGGGCTCTGTATAATCGCAACAGCGTGCAGCGATCCGCACCCCCAAGAGATGTGGCTCAGGCAGCGGAGTGCGTTGAGGTGCCGCCAGCACTTTTGCTTCAGCTGAGTAATATGAGGAACCCATGTGAGCCGGGCATCAAAGACGAGTCCTAAGAAGCGGCAAGTGTCCACCACGTCAAGCAGGTGGCCGTCGAGGTAAAGGTCAGGATGAGGGTGGACCGTCCGATGCCTGCAGAAGTGCATAACTCGAGTCTTGGCTGCAGAGAACTGAAGCCCATGAGTCAGAGCCCATGATGCTGCCTTGCGAACGGCTACTTGCAGCCTGCGTTCGGCGACTCCCGTAGTCGTGGAGCTAAATGAGATGCAGAAGTCATCGGCATACAAAGAAGGAGACACCGACGACCCCACGGCTGCAGCCAGACCATTAATGGCCAGTAGAAATAAGGAGACACTCAACACCGAGCCCTGCGGGACCCCATTTTCCTGTATATAAGATGAACTAGAGGCGGCACCCACTTGCACCCGGAAAGAGCGGCGCAATAAAAAGGTTTGAAGAAAAGCCGGGAGCTGACCACGAAGACCCCACTCATGCAACGTAGCAAGGATGTGATGCCTCCATGTGGTGTCATACGCCTTCCGCAGATAAAAAAAGACAGCAACGAGATGCTGACGTCGGGCAAAGGCCGTACGGATAGCAGATTCCAGCCGCACCAAATTGTCCGCTGCAGACCGGCCCCGACGGAAGCCACCCTGGGATGGAGAGAGGAGACCGTGCGACTCAAGGACCCAACACAAACGCCGCCACACCATACGTTCGAGCAATTTGCAGAAAACGTTGGTTAGGGTAATGGGACGATAGCTGTCCACCGCCAGTGGGTCCACACCGGGCTTCAAGATGGGGACAATAACACCCTCTCGCCATTGCGACAGGAACACGCCCTCGCTCCAAATGCGGTTAAAGATGGTGTGGATGTGTCTCTGGCAGTCCCTGGAGAGATGCTTCAGCATCTGTGCGTGGATGCAGTCTGGTCCTGGTGCCGTATCAGGGCAGTCGGCGAGGGCAGCGAAGAATTCCCTCTCGCTGAAAGGAGCATTGTATTTTTCAGAATGACGCGTGTGGAATGATAACGGCGTCTGCTCGGCTCGCTCCTTTAGAGAGCGAAGGGCGGGAGGATAAGTTGCAGTCGCAGAGCTCTGAGCAAAGTGCGCAGCAAGGTGTTCAGCAATGGCGCCAGCGTCCGTGCAGACAGCGCCGTCCAAGGAGATCCCAGGGATACCCATAGGGGTCTGGTATCCATAAATCCGCCGGATCCTGGACCACACGAGCGAGGGGGAGACACGGGAGTCCAAGGATGAGACATACCTCTCCCAGCACTCCTGCTTACGCCGTGCGATAAGGCGACGGGCCAAGGCACGGAGCCTCTTAAAGGCGATGAGGGTCTCTAGAGACGGGTGCCGCCTATGACGCTGGAGAGCCCACCTACGGTCGCAAATAGCCTCAGCAATCTCCGGCGACCACCAGGGGACAGCCTTCCTCCGAGGGAGTCCAGAAGAGCGGGGGATGGCAGCCTCGGCTGCCGAAATGATTGACGTGGTTAAGACACGGACCACCTCGTACCACACAGGTCAGGATGCACTCTCCAGTGGAGGGATAGGACAAGTCCGGGGCTGCAAAGAGAGAGATCGATGGCCGAGAACGAGCCGTGGGCCACACTGAAATGCGTGGGAGCACCGGTGTTCAAGAGGCTAAGGTCGAGCTGAGCCAACAAATGCTCCACGGTACGACCGCGGTCATCAGAGACAGTCCCACCCCATAGAGGATTGTGGGCATTGAAATCGCCCAGCAACAAGAAAGGTGGCGGCAATTGGGTTATCAGTGCAGCCAGGACAGGCAGCGCGACATCACCATCCGGTGGAAGGTAAAGACTGCAGACGGTAATAGCCCGCGGCGTCCACACCCTAACAGCGACAGCCTCTAAAGCTGTTTGTAGAGGGACAGACTCGCTGTGAAGAGAGTTAAGAACATAGATGCAGACGCCACCAGACACCCTTTCACAAGCTGCTCGGTTCCTATAATAACCCCGATAGCCACGGAGGGCGGGGGTTCGCATTGCTGGAAACCAAGTTTCCTGCGGAGCAATGCAAAGGAAAGGATGAAGGCTGATAAGTTGGCGGAGCTCAGCTAGATGGTGGAAGAAACCGCTGCAGTTCCACTGGAGGAAGGTATTGGCCATGGATGGGAAAGGCGTGAAGGGACTGGGGAGGCAGATTACGCCTCCAGGGCCCCTGCTGCTACTGAGTCACCACCTGTACAACAGCCATCCATTGCGTCCGAGGGACTGGCTAAATCCAGGTCCTCAGCGGACGCCAGAATCTCCACCTCATCTTCGGACGCAGAGTGAGAAGGTTGCGGTGGGACAGGTGCCACCGCAATGTCAGTATGCTTGGGAGCCTTTTTCTTGGTCTGCTTTGCGCGCTGTGCCTTAGGTGGTTCTGGCTGGGAGGGCCGCACCGGGTCAGTCTCAGGGACTGAAGACGACCGCGGCGCCCTACGACCAGCGACTGGTGGTTGTTTCAGATACTTGCGGGTGTCTGCTGTGTCGCTGGTCGGAACTTGCGATTGGAGGTCCCCAAGGGACCCCTTCCTTGTGAGAGTAGCCGAAGAAGTCTTACGCTTCTCCGGCTGGGAAGGGAGAACTGATGTCCCCGATTGTTGGGGGGGTGTTGCTCCTGAAGTAGGTTGTGAAGTGCCCCCCACAAGCAAGGGGGCTGGTGGATGCTGACCGATCTTAGAGCCGAGTCGGGATGATGGAAGAACCGTCGTTGCTGCAGCGGCGTAGGTTGACGTCATTGCCAGAGGATGGAGCCGCTCGTATTTCCGTCTAGCCTCGGGGTAGGTCAGGTGGTCCAGGGTCTTATATTCCATTATCTTCCTTTCTTTCTGGAATATCCTACAGTCCAGCGAGCAGGGGGAATGGTGTTCTCCGCAGTTAACACAGATAGGAGGCGGGGCACATGGAGTATCAGGATGCGAAGGACGTCCACAATCCCGACACGTGATGCTGGAAGTACAGCGAGATGACATGTGCCCAAACTCCCAGCATTTAAAACACTGCATCGGAGGAGGGATATATGGCTTCACATCACAACGATAAACCATCACCTTAACCTTTTCGGGTAAGACATCACCCTCAAAGGCCAAGATGAAGGCACTGGTGGCTACCTGATTATCCCTCGGACCCCGATGGACGCGCCGGACAAAGTGAACACCTCGTCGTTCGAGGTTGGTGCGTAATTCATCGTCGGACTGCAGAAGAAGATCCCTGTGGAATATAATACCCTGGACCATGTTGAGACTCTTATGCGGCGTGATGCTAACTGAAACATCCCCCAACTTGTCACAATTGAGCAACATCCGGGACTGGGCAGAGGATGCCGTTTTGATGAGCACAGAACCAGAGCGCATCTTGGACAAGCCCTCCACCTCCCCAAACTTGTCCTCTAAATGCTCCACAAAAAACTGGGGCTTGGTTGACATAAACGATTCCCCATCAACTAGCGTACACACAAGGAACCGGGGTGAATATTCTCCACTGCCTTCTTTTGCCATACGTTCCTCCCATGGAGTGGCCAGGGAGGGAAATGATCGTGGTTCATATTTCCTGCCGTTGAGGTTAGACCTCGATCACTTAGAGACTGCTGGTGGAGGCCCACCAGCGAGAGATGATGTACCACACTTCATTGCGGGTCATCCGCCCTGATGCCACCTACTCCGACCAAGGGCCCTCCCCACGAGTGCCACCCAGCCGCAGCAATAGCCACCTGGCAGGATGGGCATTGCCGGGAGTCCTGATGCCCCAGAGAGATGGGCATCTACTCCTTGGCATTCGTGGGGAGTTAACGGCGCAGGCATCAGAAGAGCGATCCCTGTGTTGTCAGGGGGCTACAACCAACAGGGTACATGGCAGCCCCACCACAACGGACTGGCTACCGTGCTAGATCTTAGGTGCAATGAAGTCCAAGGTCGTCGTCGCAGTTAAATGCAACACTGCAGAGTGCAGCGTGGTAATCGTACCCAAGAGATGGAAAACGAGCGGGACACCAATGCAACGACGAAAAAGCCGGCTAAAGGTCTCAATGCACGACGGATACAGTGCACCATGTAAGGCGCCCTTCCCCAATTGACTCGCTCTTCGGAATAATTTAGAAAGATGGAGGTCAAACCCGAGAGGGGACCATCACATAAGGCCGAAACATTTGAGACTCCTTTTAGTCGCCTCTTACGACAGGCAGGAATACCGCGGGCCTATTCTTACCCCCGAACCCGCAGGGGGCAGTTGTGACACAATGATGTTATCTGTTGTGGTATTTATGTAGGTGCTGAACATCTGTTTGGCTGTAATTCTCCCTTTTGGCATTGCTCATTGCTACTAGTTCGGTTAGTGAGCATATAATTTCTGGATTTAGGGTATTATTTAGGAAGGTTAAGTTTTGGGTAGACAGCACTTAAGTGTCATCATATTGGTGTTTGTAGCTGGTGGACAAAACATTGCACCTGCTAAGTCACTAGTCAAACCGTCTATTACTATTCCGCTATCCCATAAATCTACTCTACTCATACCTGTTGGTTTCCCATGTTTCCCCAGTTTACTATGACTACTTCTGGCGTAAAAGCTGAGTAGACCCAGGGGGTGTCCACTCTCTGGAAATGGGGATACAGCATTAACACTTCCCTTTGATATTCGCTTGATCCAGTTTTTCCCGGGAATTTATTTGAACTCATATAGCTGTAAGCCAGACTGTATCATCCTACTTGAACTGATTGTAACACATCAACATTATAGCATAGCCATCTCTTTGTTCTGAAATTATTAATACATATTTGGTCCACACCTGTATCCATTTTGGTATGCAATATGAGAGAAAGAAAATTTTATCATTGTCTCTCCCTCCCTTCAGATGCAAGATTACTTTGACAAAACTATACCCCCATAATACAAGGATAGCATTGTATCAATCCCTTGACTAAAAATAAAACTCGAAGTAGAACAAAATAAAACTGGATGACTTCCTAATAATCTACACAAGAACACAAAGTGCAACATAAGCAAACAACAATCTTAAATCTCATCTATCAACATGGTCTAAGGACAAAGGCATTTTAGATGTACTCTGGTCGTCAGTCATCTGTTTCTTCTTTGTTCCATAAGACTCCACATTTTGTACTACAGATGCTGCTGGTATCCATGGCAATGCATAGACAGCTCCCTTAAGAGGCTTAATATGTTCCACGTGAATAATCATAGTCTTCATTGGCATCTGTATTTTTAACATTGACAGGTGCCGTCATTTCCACTACCTGGTATGGCCCATAGTATCAGGTCAGGAATTTGTCTGCTTTGCCTTTTGGTGTCTGAGTTCATTACTATCACCCATTGGCCAATCCGGTATTGCAGTAACTTCCCGTTGTGTTGTACTATCTGCTCTTGTCATTTTAAATCTTTCGTATTTGTGCATTTTACTTGTCGTCAAATGTCACCCAACTTCTTACCAACCCTTTTACTGATTGAATGTCGGATCCAATCTTCGGCTTGTGGGCATGGGTACATATATCACTACTGACACCAGATACACGAGTTCACTCCCTGACTCCTACAGTGGTCTGGAGAGAACCGGATTGGGTGTGGTAGTGAGGACCTAGTTATGCTCGAGAGCACCAAGAAAACTTCACTGACAATAACACAGTTATTGGGTAGTAATACAGGTTTGTCTTCCAAAGCACTGCACAACAGCCGGGCTGGCACAGCAGTGCCTCATCAGCAGGGAGAGGCCACCATGTACTCAATTTGCAGTACCACCGTGTCAGCAAAGTGTCATGTGGCGGCTGTTGCATCACAGGATGGCTATCAACCGGGGGACTTGGGCAGCCTATATCTCTATGTATCGCACTCCAAAGTGGACTCACTAATGTCGAATATTTGCAATCAGGAGGCAGGCCCCAGGTCCGCATGAAGTACTCGCTGGCTCGTAGGGGTCAACTTTCAGCCTCCATTTAGGAGACAGAAGTCAGCGGCATCAGTATCTGCCACAAGAACCAGATCAGCAGCAGCAGTGCATCCCCCCCCCCCCCCCTCCCTCCGCCCTCTTCCAACCTCTCACAGACGGACAGCATCCAGGTGTCACAGGTCAAGCCTCCAGCAGGCCTGCAGCATGACGGTGACCTCCAAGCCCCGTAAGTGTTGCAGCTTACACAAGGGCTGTGACTACACACTGAGCAGTCAGCACTCTGTGGTCAGAAATTTGTTAAGAAGGGTGAGTATTTACGTTGGCACTTCCCATGTGCTCTGTGGCAGATGGGATGGCTATGACATCATGTGTCCTGGTTTTCCCTCACTATCAGCTCTCCTACTCACTTCAGACTTTCGCTACTGAGGCTCTTTTCTGCTGGCTCAACACCTAAATACTTATTGTTGCATTTTACTTAGCCTTCTTTATGAAACCTTTTGCTACTACCAATTTAGAAATATTGGTAGTAGCTAGTAGCTCTGTTACTAGCAGTTTCAAATTATAGGTAACCTCATCACCAAGGCACCATGCCCAATTGCAACCTTAGTGCAGAAATAGGACCTCTCCATATTCCTTTAATGTGTCGATAATCGCAAAGGCAGCAGCACTATTGCCGTTGTTTCGATGAAACAGCTTCACAAGTAAAGCTCTGCTCACCTTGTCCAGACCCATGTTGATTGTCTGCAACTGTAATGCACACTTATGCTTGTGTTTCAACCTTATGTCACTGTATCAGTACTGGCATTTGACAGCAAGTCATGAAACTAACACCACCTACAATACAAATTCTGCAGTTCATAGTCTGAACATCATTACTATAAAGTTGGGTACTCATATGGTAAATAGTTATCCATCTACACTGGCTCAAGTAGTGAAAGTTTAGTCATAACCACCCCGTACATTTTGCACTTTTCTAGGAGTAGAGGAATCAGTGGAAGTCAGATAACCAATGGGCTCGTACAGATTGTTTCCACCTGTTGCCTTAACTATGAAACAAGGCAGCATGCAGCATGCACCAGTCAGCGTAGGTCTGGACAAGGTCAGCAACGCTTTACTCGTAAAGCTGTTTTATCGAAACAACAGCAACAGTGCTGCTGACCTTTGTGAGTATCGACACATGTCAGGTGGAATCAAATTTGTGACTAAAACTGGCTTTCACAAATGCCTTTTTAGTGGAACAGACCCAGATTTTTTATACAGTTGGTGCTCCGGTATTGGAAGGATTAGCTTACACTGTCTTTTCCGCGGGATGTTCCTGAAGAATCTGAAATAAAGTCTGCAAGGAGGCTCCTCCCTAATCCCCCCGATTCATACTAGCAGCACGCTTCTGTATTGCTATGATGCCTTCCTTCAATCTGACCTGTTATGGATCCCAAACACTCGAGCAGTACTCAAGAATAGGTCACACCAGCACCCTATATGCGGTCTCCTTTATGGATGACCCACAGTTTCCAAAAATTCTCCCAATAAACTGAAGTTCACCATCTGGCTTGCTCCCAAGAGCAATTTCCAAATTGCCAATTAATTCAAGCTTTCAAATCATGTTTTTCAATCCCAGCACAGAAAGAGGACCTCTCCATATTCCTTTTATGTGTCGATACCCACAAAGAAAGAAGGTGTACGACATAAATATTAGGCTAGTGTCTGGCTTGTGTTGCATAGAAAAGGGCAGTGCTGCAGGAACAATGTTATGTGGAATTATGAACTTGCCAGAAATGCCAACCAAGTTTGGATTTTATAATGAATTGGTGGGATCTTCTGCTGAAGATTTTGCACAAGCAACAATGAAGAAAGCAGTTGAAGAGGGCTGTGACTGATAATGGAAATCGTAGAGATTTAACTGTTGCTTTAAATGGATCATGGCAACGTAGAGGTCATAAATCTCTAAATGGAGTCGTGACAGCTACCAGTGGAGACAGTTGCAAAGTTACTGATGATGCTATTCTCTCCAAACATTGTGGATGTAAGGGCAATACCAAGGAGGAACATAATGAAGGTTGTGAAGCAAATTTTCATGGCACAAGTGGAGCAATGGAAGTAGAGAGAGCGAAAAGAATTTTTCCAGATCAGAAGAGTGGTATAATGTACGATATACGAACTATCTAGGGATGGTGATCCTAAGGGATATAAAATTGTAGAGCAACACAAATCTTATGGCAATGAAATTCACATAAAAAAAAACAGGAATGCATTGGACATATGCAGAAGCGCATGTGGGCTCGCTTGCACAAACTGAAACAGACATTAGGATCCCAGGAATTTGATGATAACACTCTTGGAATAAGAGGGAGACTGACAGATTAATAATTGACAGGTTGCAGAGGTGTTATGGTTGTGAAATTAGGCAAAATACAGGAAGCACTGAGCATATGAGGAAAGAAGTATGGACATTATTTTTTCATACTGCATCAACAAATGAGCACCCACAACATGCACTATGTCCCACAGATGAAGACTCATGATGTAAGTACCAATTAGGAAAGGAATATGACCATAAAAACAGTTTGCCAAATGCTGCATTTGATGTAATTAAGCCCATATTCAGAGACTTGTCACAACCAAATTTATTGGGAAAGTGTCTACATGGGAAAACATAAAATCCCAATGAAAGCGTGAACAATTTAATTTGGATCAGAATTCCAAAAAAAGTTTTTGTACAGATAAAAACAGCGCACTTTGGAGTGTATGATGCAGTTGCAACATACAATACTGGAAACATTATAAAATGTGATGTGCTGAAAGGTTTAGGTTTCCAACCAGGGCACAACACCATTTCCACAATGCCCCTAATTGATGAAGAAAGACTAAGAAGTGCAGCAAGAACAGACAAAGTCTACAACATGCAGCAAAAGGGAAGAAGAAACCTGTGAAAAGGAAACGAACACTAAAAAAAAAGCAGAGGATACTGATTCTCCATCATATGGAGCGGGAATGTATTAAAAAACATTGGAAGCCACTTCCCGCAAGTTTCAAATTTTCGTATTTAAGGAACATTTTCTCAAAAACCACTGATGAATCAAAATTATACACAATATTATTTATTTAATTTCCTTCATTGTTATAACAAATTGTAAAAAAATATTGTATAATTAAGGAGTTATAGAAGAAACGATGAAAAATTTTAGAGGAAAAATTGACAACACTAAAAAAAATTGCAAAACAAAAAACAATAAATATTTCTGAACATGGCATTGTAACTTCGTGGAGAAATACTCATTGAAAATATTCTCCAAATTTCAGAGCCATATGTTTAATAGTCTAAGAAAAAATGTTCCTTATATTTGCCAAAATTAACATGGAGCAGATAGAATGTTCCAACTCCCCTTAAGAGAGAAGTATGATGTGCAAGGATTAATATCACCTGAAAACTCATTAGCATGAAATGGGGAGCTCAACCTCAGATTCTGAGAACACTGACTCTCGCACTACATTTCTCTGCACCACAATATGCAGCACCTGCCTGGTACAACTCTGCACATGCCAAATATGTTGATGCAAGAATTAATGAGACAGAGTGCATAACATTTGGCTGCCTAAAACCAACAGCAGCACAACAAATTTACCCCACTGTTGTCATAATTCCACCCACAATCAGAAGACAAGTTGCAACTGAGTCCGAAAGGAGAAGCAGTCTGATGCTCACAGGCACCTGTTACATGATGACCAAATACGGCACAGCTGACTAAATTCCCAGCAAAGTTTTTATGTAAATGAGCAACACTTAACACGAGCTGCTTGAAATATGGAAAGAAAATTTATGGCAAAAGTGTATTAATCAAATGCTGATAAAGCTTAAAGAAGAACAGGCTGATGAGAATAATTTACCATTTCCACCATGGAGAACACTCAACCATTTAAGAACTTGCATTACACACCGAATTATCAACACAAAAATATGGGGATATAAAGAGAGCAACTCCTGTGACTGAGGAGCAACACAAGACCATCAGCATCTAATGATATGTCCAAAAATAGGCGAAACTTGCACAATGGCAGTCCTCATCACAGTAAATGACAAAGCCATCCATGTAGCTAATTATTAGAAATGTGCAACATACTTGGTGACCCAGATATGTAAAAGCAAGTAAGTATGTGCTAGGTGGCAATTGCACACTTTGCTCCCAGCACCACCCACAAAAAGTGAAAAGTAGTTGTAACTGCAATGCCTGCTGAATATGAAGAACATAAGCTACAATTATCAATTTCTTGTTAACACACTAAGTGCCAAACCTGTAGGATTCACCGGCCTGGAGTTGTGAAAAAATCAGGGCCCCTACATTTAAGTTTGCGCAAAACACTACAACATTACTTTACCATGTTTGGTCAGCATTAACCATTTTACACATGTTTAGTAACAATTGTCCATAGACGGCACAGCAGTATTGTTTGTAGTGTCATGATTTGTGTTAAAACTTATCTTTACGTTCTCAGTATTCCTTACAGATTAGATCATATTAGATTAGATTAGATTAATACTAGTTCCATGGATCCTGAATACGATATTTCGTAATGATGTGGAACGAGTCAAATTTTCCAATACATGACATAATTAAGTTAATTTAACAACACACTTAAGTTAATATAACAACTTTTTTATTTTTTGTGTTTTTCTTTATTTTTTTATATAATTTTTTTGTTCGTTTTTTTTTTTTATTTTCTTTTCTTCTTAATTTATATTTAAAAGTTCCTCTATGGAGTAGAAGGAGTTGTCATTCAGAAATTCATTTAATTTCTTCTTAAATACTTGTTGGTTATCTGTCAGACTTTTGATACTATTTGGTAAGTGATCAAAGACTTTAGTGGCAGTATAATTCACCCCTTTCTGTGCCAAAGTTAGATTTAATCTTGAATAGTGAAGATCATCCTTTCTCCTAGTATTGTAGTTATGCACACTGCTATTACTTTTGAATGGGGTTTGGTTGTTAATAACAAATTTCATAAGAGAGTATATATACTGAGAAGCTACTGTGAATATCCCTAGATCCTTCAATAAATGTTGCAGGATGATCTTGGGTGGACTCCAGCTATTATTCTGATTACACGCTTTTGTGTAATAAATACTTTATCCCTCAGTGATGAATTACCCCAAAATATGATGCCATATGAAAGCAATGAGTGAAAATAGGCGTAGTAAGCTAATTTACTAAGATGTTTATCACCAAAATTTGCAATGACCCTTATTGCATAAGTAGCTGAACTCAAACGTTTCAGCAGATCATCAATGTGTTTCTTCCAATATAATCTCTCATCAATGGACACACCTAAAAATTTGGAATATTCTACCTTAGCTATATGCTCTGATTAAGGTCTATATTTATTAATGGCATCATACCATTCACTGTACGGAACTGTATGTACTGTGTCTTATCAAAATTCAGTGAGAGTCCGCATACAAGGAACCACTTAGCAATTTTCTGAAAGACAGTATTGACAATTTCATCAGTTAATTCTTGTTTGTCAGGTGTGATTACTATACTTGTATCATCAGCAAAGAGAACTAACTTTGCCTCTTCAAGAATATAGAATGGCAAGTCATTAACATACGAGGGCTATCCACAAACTACATTACGTTTTGGAATTAAAAATAAATAAAGTATTGGAAAATTTTTTTATTATATAGAGATGAAAGCCACACTTAAATGCTACTTTTCTACATAGTTGCCATTTAAATTAAGGCACTTATCGTAGCGATGGACGAGCTTGGAAATTCCTTCGTCATAAAATTTGGCCGCCTGCGCCTTCAACCACGTGGTTACCTCTTCTTGAAGCTGTGCGTCGTCATCAAAACGCTGCATAGCCAACCACTTCTTCATTGCTGAGAATAAGTGTAAGTCGCTCGGTGCCAGGTCGGGACTGTACGGTGGATGAGGAAACAACTCCCACTTAAAAGATTCGAGAACTTCACGAGTGGCATTTGCCGTGTGGGCCCGGGCGTTGTCGTGAATCAGCAAGATCTTTGAGCCCAACTTTCCCCTGCGCTTGTTTCGTATTGCTCTTCTGAGGTTGTGCAGAGTTTGGCAATACCTTTGAGAGTTTATTGTAGTCCCTCTTTCCAGGAAATCCACAAAAATCACACCTTTTCTGTCCCAAAAGGAGAGGTAACCACGTGGTTGAAGGCGCAGGCGGCCGAATTTTACGACAAAGGAATTTCCAAGCTCGTCCATCGCTACGATAAGTGCCTTAATTTAAATGGCAACTATGTAGAAAAGTAGTATTTAAGTGTAGCTTTCATCTGTATATAATAAAAAAAAATTCCAATACTTTATTTATTTTTAATTCCAAAATGTAATGTACTTTGTGGATAGCCCTCGTATATTAAGAACAACAAAGGACCCAAGACTGACCCTTGTGGAACCCCATTCTTGATAGTTCCCCAGTTTAAGGAATGTGCTGATCTTTGAATATTATGAGAGCTCCTTATTTCAACTTTCTGCACTCTTCCAGTTAGGTACGAATTAAACCATTTGTGCACTGTCCCACTCATGCCACAATACTTGAGCTTGTCTAGCAGAATTTCATGATTTACACAATCAAAAGCCTTTCAGAGATCACAAAAAATCCCAATGGGTGATGTTCGGTTATTCAGATCATTCAAAATTTGATTGGTGAAAGCATATATGGCATTTTCTGTTGAAAAACCTTTCTGGAAACCAAACTGACATTTTGTTAGTACTTCATTTTTACAGATATTTGAAGCTACTCTTGAATACATTACTTTCTCAAAAATTTTGTTGTTTCATTTGCAACCATGTTTCAGCAAGATTTGTCAGATGCAGAAATCGTGGATTTGATTAAAATAGCAACACTCCACACAACATACAGAGGGATTCAGGGGATTCTGAATACAGTGATGTGTTTGAAGATAAGTACTCACTAATTTGCAACAATATATCACTCCATTACATACATTTCTGCTGAACATGTTTGTTCTGTAAGTGATGTACGTAGTATCATATAATGTGGTACTCTTTTTAGTTAATGAGATCGATGACAGTTTGTCTTCAGGTGCAGTTGAGAATGATGTCGAAGGCGTTGGGTCAAATCCAATGGCTGTGTCTTACCCAAAAGTCAGAGAGTGGACTGAATTTGACACTTACTGACCTCTGCCAGTGAATCCAACACCCAGGCAGATACTGATGACTTTTCTAAATTCTTAAAACACCTAAGTGATTTCTATAACTGTAACTCAAAGCTGTGCATTTCAAGAATGTTTCTTTCACACCATATTGAGACAGAAAAGTGCAGATCCAAAATCGTACTAAATTTGTCACAATCCAATCAGCAGATTTGATGGAGTTATTTTTTAAATACTGGAAAAATTGCCTGGTTTCTATGGATGGGTACATAAAATAGACCTGGTACTGGCAGTGTTAACACGCCTATACACTGCCTAGCACCATTGCTACATACTGAGAAGCTACCTTAAGCCAATTCATTCTTTTCATTGCTATTTTTTAGTTTAGCACAGTAAAATTGGTCAAAGTCTATCTATTCCTCTCATTTAAAGCTACCTATTTTATGCAATTATTTTAGGGAAATAGTTCACAACCTCATATGAACTATATACAGAGTGATTCACGAAGATATGCAAATATTTTAATATGTTATTCTACAAGTAAAACTAAAGAAAAAATTTCATATAAACATAGGTCCACAAATGTTTAGTTACAGAGTTATGGCTAATAAAAGATTTTGCCTGAAATTTAGCAACTTCACAACTATGAAACCACCACAAAACTGTATGAGGTTAAAGTAAAGCACAATTTCCATTTATTTTATTGTTACTGATCTGGTGAATCAAATAAAACGTGTCCCAGACGTGCATCTGCAGTAGTTTTCCAGAACATCCAGAGAAGCAAAGAAGTAATTTCATAAAATTTTTAATTCATAAATTACTTGGCCCAATTTGTTTTTTAAATTCCAGACAATTGCATAAAGTTTTCAACAGAAGTTGTTGAGAGTTTAATTTTGGAAAAATGATGGTAATAACGTTAACTGAAACTGTATGAATGTGCCAGATAATCTACTTTTATTAATGCCATAGCACACGTGAATTCATGTTAAACCAGAAAAAAACCAAGCACAGTATTAAGGAAGTTGTACAGTGTACATACAATTTCACAATACATTCACAATAAATGTTCAAAAATGTCTCCACTGAGTTCAATGCATTTAGCTGCACGTGTATTGACAGATTTTGTTGCTCGTTTCAGTTTCACAGGGTTGTTCTTAATTTTGTCTATTGCATTAATAATGTGAGCAAGTAATGCCTCATGTGTATTACTTTGTCCTCATAAACTATGCCTTTCATCCATCCATCCCATACACAAAAATCCATTAACATTAAATCGGGTGATCTGGGTGGCCACAGACGGGTAGCATCACGACCAATCCATTTCTGGGGAAAATGTTCATTTAAATGTGTGGTAATGGCATTGGTGAAATGTGGAGGCATGCTGTCATGTTGAAACATCTTTGAACAAGCAGGGCATTTCTTCTTGAAGGAATTATGTCTCACCAGTTAGACATCCTGGGTAAATGAATGGTCCAATAAAGTGTGTGTTGATTATGCCACACCACACATTTATGCTAAATTGCTGCTGGAAATTGCACTGCACTGTTGCATGTGGGTTTGCTTCAGACCATATGTGCTCATTATGTAAATTGTTTATATCAGCTCGAGTAAATGTGCCTCATCGGTAAATAAAATGTATTTGTGTAACTGCTGATTAGTATTTAACCAGTTGCACAACTCCAAGCAAAAGACAGGACCTCCCGGATGTAAATGATACATTTTTTGTTCATGGTAACGATACAGATTATTGTACTTCAGTGTACGCCATACCCTGGATCGTGAAACGCCTAATCGTCGAGAGATACATCGTGTACTGGTACCCAGGCTACGTTGAACAGCATCCATAATATCCTCATCATTGTCTTCACATATTGAGCGCTTGTACTGATTATGAACACTAGGTAGAGAAACTGTCTCCCATAAAATTCGAAATACTCCACTAATGGTTTCTACATTTGGAATCCTCCAAGTTGGATAACATACATGATATTCATTAACTGCAGCCACAGCATTACTATCACATTTTCCATAAATAAACACCATATCGGCATCTTCCTCTATCATAAATTTGAAAGGCATCCCTATTTCACAAATAATCTACAAACAACAACAGTTACTATGTAGTTTCACTTAAATACATTGTTGTTGTTATATTCTTTCACTAAACAACACAGAAAACTAACTTGTTTGAAGGTTAGGAAATGACAAACAACTCACTCATGGTTGCCAACAATGACATAAGCGTTTCTTCATTCTTAATGGAAAGTAAACAAATTTACTTGTATAATAATCTTTGCTTCTCTGGATGTTCTGGAAAACTATTGTAAATACATGTCTGAGACATATTTTATTAGATTCACCAGACCAATAACAACAAAATACACTCCTGGAAATTGAAATAAGAACACCGTGAATTCATTGTCCCAGGAAGGGGAAACTTTATTGACACATTCCTGGGGTCAAATACATCACATGATCACACTGACAGAACCACAGGCACATAGACACAGGCAACAGAGCATGCACAATGTCAGCACTAGTACAGTGTATATCCACCTTTCGCAGCAATGCAGGCTGCTATTCTCCCATGGAGACGATCGTAGAGATGCTGGATGTAGTCCTGTGGAACGGCTTGCCATGCCATTTCCACCTGGCGCCTCAGTTGGACCAGCATTCGTGCTGGACGTGCAGACTGCATGAGACGACGCTTCATCCAGTCCCCAACATGCTCAATGGGGACAGATCCGGAGATCTTGCTGGCCAGGGTAGTTGACTTACACCTTCTAGAGCACATAGGGTGGCACGGGATACATGCGGACGTGCATTGTCCTGTTGGAACAGCAAGTTCCCTTGCCGGTCTAGGAATGGTAGAACGATGGGTTCGATGACAGTTTGGATGCACCGTGCACTATTCAGTGTCCCCTCGACGATCACCAGTGGTGTACGGCCAGTGTAGGAGATCGCTCCCCACACCATGATGCCGGGTGTTGGCCCTGTGTGCCTCGGTCGTATGCAGTCCTGATTGTGGCGCTCACCTGCACGGCGCCAAACACGCATACGACCATCATTGGCACCAAGGCAGAAGCGACTCTCATCGCTGAAGACGACACGTCTCCATTCGTCCCTCCATTCACGCCTGTCGCGACACCACTGGAGGCGGGCTGCACGATGTTGGGGCGTGAGCGGAAGACGGCCTAACGGTGTGCGGGACCGTAGCCCAGCTTCATGGAGACGGTTCCGAATGGTCCTCGCCGATACCCCAGGAGCAACAGTGTCCCTAATTTGCTGGGAAGTGGCGGTGCGGTCCCCTACGGCACTGCGTAGGACCCTACGGTCTTGGCGTGCATCCGTGCGTCGCTGAGGTCCGGTCCCAGGTCGACGGGCACGTGCACCTTCCGCCGACCACTGGCGACAACATCGATGTACTGTGGAGACCTCACGCCCCACGTGTTGAGCAATTCGGCGGTACGTCCACCCGGCCTCCCGCATGCCCACTATACGCCCTCGCTCAGAATCCGTCAACTGCACATACGGTTCACGTCCACGCTGTCGCGGCATGCTACCAGTGTTAAAGACTGCGATGGAGCTCCGTATGCCACGGCAAACTGGCTGACACTGACGGCGGCGGTGCACAAATGTTGCGCAGCTAGTGCCATTCGACGGCCAACACCGCGGTTCCTGGTGTGTCCGCTGTGCCGTGCGTGTGATCATTGCTTGTACAGCCCTCTCGCAGTGTCCGGAGCAAGTATGGTGGGTCTGACACACCGGTGTCAATGTGTTCTTTTTTCCATTTCCAGGAGTGTATATGGAAATAGTGCTTTGCATTATGCTCATACAGTTTTGCAATGGCTTTATATTAGTGATGTTGCTAAATTTCAAGCAAAATCTTTTTATTAACCGTAACTCCATAACTAAACATTTGTGGACTTATGTTTACATGAACTTTTTTCTTTAGTTTTACTAGTAGAATAACATATTAAAATATTTGCATATCTTCGTGAATCACCCAGTATAATAGTATCAAACTGAATGTACAAAATCAGGCCCGGAATTTACTGTTTGTTTAGACTGAGCACCCAGTACTAACACACAACACTCATATCATATCAACATTGTAACCGATATTTTTGTCGCAAGAACTGGAATACCATTTTATCTGATGACCTGCTACTACTGGTTAAATTGTTCCTGTCTCGTAGTATTTTTGGTACCATTGTCGAACCACAAAATAATTTGTTGCTGCACACAATGTGGTAAGTGTAATCATTATGTGCAACACACCAAATGTTCTTGTAATGAGCAAAACACACACAAAAGCATCTGAATAAATGAAGGAAACAAAGTTAACATTTGTGAGTGGATGGACAAAAGGATAATCAACATAAGGGATTGACGGACAGTGAGTGCCATTATATGTTGAGAAGATATGGTCAAACTCTTGAAAAACTTCCACCTGGTGGTGTGAGTGGAACAACATTGTAATTGCTATTTGAAATTAGAAAAGTCATCCATAACTTGCATAGGCAAAAAGTAGTGTGTGTTGAATATTTGCAGGGTTCTAATACAGCAGTGCAAATGTCAAAACTGGAATATTTTGAACATTATTTCGATTTTTTGTGCGATTTTTCATTCAGGTGTAAGCCTAAATGTCACATATTTTGTTAAACATTAGGAATATAACTTTGTTCTTTTCAAGGAAAGTTTTTCCACTGTCAGTTCTCACATGAAAATTTAACAGCAAACGATAAGGTGCAACTCTTTCAGAGATTTTGGGTACTTCATTATGACATATAGATACAACTGTTGGCTTTATAGTGCACTGAGATGGGTGATGTGAAGAGACAAAGAAGGAAGTGCATCCCGTTGCCATCGTTCACTTGAATATCGATTGTCTTTAGAGATTGTTAAGGTATGCGTTTGTTGAAAGAGTGTAATGTTTAGCATATTACACATCAGCCATGCAAAATTTGGATCAACAGATTAATGAGTAATTCATCCCACAAACGTAAAAGAGGAAAGCACTCCAAAAGAACCTGCAGACTGCCAGATCATGACAGACTTAATGCTATTAAAATTCAGATATGAATGTGCACAAAATGTCTGCTCTTCTCCAGGAGAGGTACCTCGAACTACATATCAGTGAAAATATATAGAGTGATATTTTCAGAACTTATTTTAATATAAAATTTGGTGTTCCACAGTTAGATGCGTTGGTAGCCTTGGGAGACAGAAATTGGATCTTGATGAATTGAAATTCTTCAGGGTGGTGGTCTTTCAGGCCTGGAGAATGAGCAGTAGTGCTGTCCATAACAAGCATTACATGGATTGGCAGATTCATCTCAAGCCAATATTTTTTCACCGAAGGACCAAACAGTTCACTGAACCAATCACAAAAAAGATCATGTGTCACGGGCCTCCACATCACATTTAACCCACTCTTCTGGACTTTACACTTCTTGAAGGCTTGTGGAGTTCCTGAATGGTAAACAAGCAGCCGTTTAATTTACAAATCACCACTTGCAATGGCACAGAACAGCAATGCGAGACAGTCTTTCATTGGCTTCTGACCAGGCAATGCACTCTCCTCTCCTATTATTAAGGTACGCTTTGGCATATTTTTCCATAGACCCATCTCATCACAATTAAAAACCTGCTGTGGTACAAAACCCTCAGAATCAATGAGCAACTTGAAGTTGCTGGTAAAGTTCTCTACTGCCTTCATGTCGGAGCTGGCTGCTTCGCCATGCCTCACAATGCTGTGGCTGCCGGGTCTTCTCTTAAACTTCTCAAACCAACCAGAACCTCCCTTAAACTCTTCTTCATCTGCTGATTATCCTAGTGTCTTCTTAACAAAGCCAACAAAAATTACTCTCACTTTCTCACAAATGAAGTTCTTGTTAATACTGTTGCCTTTCAATCACTTCTCATTTATCCTTGTAAGCAGCAACCTCTCAACATCATACAGAATACGAAGGCATTCTTTAGTGTGCAAGCATGTCATTTCCATTTAGTTAAGGACACCTGTGGCGAGAGGTTTGCTTCCTGCTACCTTTGTGTTGGACACCTATCTTTCGTGAACAAACAGCAATGATGTGGAATTTTTATAAGTAGAAGTACTTGCCATGTCATGTATTATTTGCATAACAAAAGCACACCTGGAATTTTTATAAGTAGAAGTACTTGCCATGTCATGTATTATTTGCATAACAAAAGCACACCATGAATAATTTACAAATTAAAAGAATATGATGATGCACATACCACCCGTATTTGCAGATGACTGAAGTGCAGATGGTGTGCAAGTTGTAGACGAGTTATCTGAGATAGGTGTTGCACGAACCTTCATATACCGTTCAGCCAGTACCTAAGAAAGAAGAGAACTACAATATACATATTCTGAATGACAATTTGTTTTTTAATACAATTACCATTAAAGAACATTGATAAATATTAGGCTCCATAAATATTAATCACAATGGAAAATGGTTCTACAGCTATGTCAGTACAAACACCAAACTGGCAGCGACCAAGAGTTTTCTTTATTTCTGGCCATCAGTTTTGTTGGTGGCAAGAGTGCCGAGAAGTCAGTTTCAGTGGAGATAGCTACCCAAATAATTTTTCTAGCCTGATTATCACACAATAACACAAGCACTGTCAGTGGCAACTACACAGTATACAGTGTGCCAAGGCTGCTGCAAATCAGGAAGTGTTATCATTATGAACCAACCCAAATTGATAGGTACTATCTGATTTGTCTTCCTTGAAATATCTGCACTAGACAAGGTCACAATTGCATGTCGTCAATCGAATGTGCAGCAGAGTCCCAACAGTAACGGAGGTGAATTTTGTTGGTCAAGAAACTCTAATCTCTATTTTTACTACCGCAACCCCTCTGTCTCCATTTCCTTCGTCATCAGCTTTTTTCATTCATATCTGTCACATTTCCTTTACCATAACTTCTATTTGTCATTTACACTTCTTAATCCCTGTCTTCATTTTCTAATTTATTACATTTTCTGTTTAACACATCATCAAAATCTGAATTTATCTGTCACATTGTTATACCTACTACACTCATTACTTTGCACATCATCTCTTACGAGCTTCATATTACATTTGCCTCATCCTTTCTACAAAAATAATACAACTTTTTGTAAGATGTACATTTGACTGGTTTCAAAAAATATTTCAATAGATTTCAGATTTGGTGTACCTGCAGGCACCATTCCATGAGGTTCTGCCGAATACCCAGGCACTATTCATTACTGCACTAAACTTCATTGCAGTTCGAAGAACAACAGTCACTTGCCATTATCTGATCAAACATATTGCAGCATACTTTCAGAGAGAGAAAGAGAGAGAGAGAGGAAATAATTGCTTATAAATTGTTGCCTGTAAAAAAGAAGTATTTTATGGTAACCATATAAATAGTCGGCATGATGCCATATTTTTTGCTGAGAAACTGTACTGAAATACAAAACTGACTTGTTCCACATCAGAGTGAGACATCACAATTATGATCCAGTGAATGTTACGATAAGTAACTAACTAACTTGTTATTTACAGCATGCTAATCAGACATCTCTGCTTGTTTTACACTGTGAAAAGTCATATCTATTTACACTATTACATAGTTCCTCGTGGATTGTAAGCTCACTATTTTACATTTTGAAAAATAAATAAACTATCTCAAAAATAATGTATAGCTCCTGATATATGAAAATTATGAAAATAGTTCGCTTAGCTTTTTGCATGTACCATGGGTCACATTTGTGATGACTTGCCATATGTTAGAATGTCTCGGTAGTTTCACAAATAAGATACAACTTCTCTGTGAAAACAGGATTATATGCTCCCTGTTTACATTGTTGATTATTTTTGTTTTCCACAACAAAATTTGATAAATGTAGTAACAACCACATACATACTACCTACTCAGAAATTCACCACTGGAGTAGAATGAGTTGTCAAGAGGCAATGTTTTCAATGTATTTATAAAACTTTCATTATATGCCAGCAACTTTTAATTTGCAAGAGTTGCTGTCAAATATTTTTATGGCTACATACTTTCCCCTTTTTGTGCAACAGTAAGGTTAAGAGAGAGAGTGTGTGTGTGTGTGTGTGTGTGTGTGTGTGTGTGTGTGTGTGTTAAAGCAAGCACAGTCTGCCAAAATGTGGCACACAGTGATATGTACACCACAAGCACCACACACTGGAGATGTCTCTTGTCAGAGCAAGAAGCCGTGCATCATAGGGTTGTGGCCTATTTGAAGAGGAGTATGGAGAGCCTCATCCCACCTGTGTGGTTGGAAGGAGATATGTAACAGCAGTATTGTGGACTTTACTAGACGCAGTTTGACCCGTGGTAAAAATTGCTGTTTTGAAGAGCGTGCCACAGCGCGTAGTGTGAAGCAGTCGCCCTCCGTTTCTGGCAGTGGTGCCGCTGTGACAATTGCAGCTTTGGTGTCTCCCTCTGGTGGG
This sequence comes from Schistocerca serialis cubense, assembly GCF_023864345.2. NCBI lineage: Eukaryota > Metazoa > Arthropoda > Insecta > Orthoptera > Acrididae > Schistocerca > Schistocerca serialis. Next base: position 87,952,552 of record NC_064640.1, on the reverse strand, counting down.
AAAGGGGAAAGGTTGCCCGTTCACGTGCATTTAAGGGGCGCTATGAGCTCGCCAGTCAGTCAGTCGCGAACGCAGCAGCGGGCACTCGGTCGGTTGGTGCGGACCCGGAAAGACGGGAGATCCGCGCGCCTTCCTACATCCATTGAAGCGGCTGACAGCGGACGGTTTGGGAGATTGATTTGGAGGTGCTGCGCCAGGTCTTTTCGAGAAATCACAGTTTATTAGAAGTTAAGTGATTGGTGATATGTTGTGTGATTTACTCCTGTTAAATTCTACTTGTTTTCTTGGTCAGTCTCTCGTCCGCAGCTTGCTCATCTGTCTCTCATCCGCATTTGTTAGGCTGTTATTGTCTGTCTGTCGTTCAGAGCTGCCTCTGTCATGTTTGTCGGATTCGGCATGTTAACAAATTTATTGCTTTGAGTGTAATGGCCCAATACCTGAAATATGTTTTGATTTTGCCTATGATCTTGAGAGGCGGTTTCTGTGTACTGTAGAGCATCTAAACTTGTTTGGCCAGCCTTGTAGGATTTTATATACGACTGCATTTCATTGGCTTTTATTTAAATGGTCATTTTAGTATATAAAGTTGCTACCCTTTCACCGTAAGACTTTTCTTAGAAGTTAAAATCAAGTTGCACCTTCGGTGGCAAGGTCAATATTTTAGTTCTTAGTGTTTTTGTACCATTTCCATCCCTCCTACGGGGTTGCGTAGTTGGTGTGCTTGTGTAAATTGTTAAAACTTTTAGTTTAAAGTAATCTGGTGTGTTGCAGATTTGCACCAGTGTAGTCTTTCAGAGCTGTTGCGAGCAGTCGTAACTACGGCCGTTTCAAAAGGGAGCGGCAGGGTTCTCTGCCAGAAAGCTCATACAGTTAAAACTTATTTCCTTCTGCTGGTTGCTGGTTGTTCGGGGGAGGAGACCAGACAGCGAGGTCATCGGTCTCATCGGATTAGGGAAGGACGGGGAAGGAAGTCGGCCATGCCCTTTCAAAGGAACCATCCCGGCATTTGCCTGGAGTGATTTAGGGAAATCACGGAAAACCTAAATCAGGACGGCCGGACGCGGGATTGAACCGTCGTGCTCCCGAATGCGAGTCCAGTGTGCTATATTTCCTTCTGCCTCTGAATAAATTGTAACTTGATAACTAGAGGGTGCTTTTGCTTATAATTTTAAATCTGTTTCTTTATATTTAAAAAAAAAAAAAAAGCTTTTAGGAATAAAATTCCCATTTCTTAAACGCAATTGGGTTATGATTTCATCAATTACTACCTGGCAACTACTTCCACGCCCATATAGTGTGATTAAATGTGTTAATGTTCTTGATGAATCACTAGTAAATAAAATAAATGTTTGAGAATATTCTTTGAATTTAAATCCATGGTTCACAGTTTATTATCCGCTACGCCCAGCCACTCTTCTCCCCATCAACACATGACTCTGTACCTCAACAGTGAGGTGATAGCATGCAGGAGGATGGCACATTGAACTAACTGAGGATCACTACACGCCTCTTTGGCTGCTACATCTTGCCTTTCATTTCTCGCAATACCCAGCCTTTGTAAGTGGAGAAGGGAGTCCTCGATATCCTCGACTACTGTATCACCTGGGTACATGCATTGCAGAGACTGAAGGCTCTCAGGGAGTTGAACAGACAAGGGATTTAACAGGTACAGCATATCTCATCTGCTCCAGCACCCTCAAGATTGCAGATATTAAGTATCAATGACTGTGACGTCTGTAGGCAATTGACTCTTTAAGATACAATTAATGTTAAAACACTGGAAAACATAGTATTAAAAGTATAAGCAGGAGTGCAATCTCTCCTGCACTGTGCTAAATCTAATGTCACTGTGGGTCTCTGCAGTAACCAGCGAGGCAGTTGGTGAAAACCCCGGATTTGAACCTGTACAAGCCACACACCAAAGGACTCCAGCATGCACTTTGCACAGATCCCAAACACCCTCATTGCTCGTGGATAATTAGTAAAGAGGCATTCCATAGCTGAACAAGAAGTCTACAGCTACTTACATCGATACTTCGCAATACACCTTACGGTGTGTGGCGGAGGGTACCCCATACCACTACTAGTCATTTCCTTTCCTGTTCCTCTCACAAATACAGCAACGGAAAAACGACTGTCTATATGCCTCCATAAGAGCCGTAATTCCTCATATCGTATCTTCATGGTCCTTATGCGCAATTTATGTTGGAGGAAACAGAATCATTCTACACTCGGCTTCAAATACTGGTTCGCTAAATATTCTTAATGGTGTTCCTCAAAAAGAATGTTGCCTTCCCTCCAGAGATTCACATATGAGTTCTTGAAGCATCCCAGTAACACTTGCATGTTGTTCAGACCTACCAGTAACAAATCTAGCAGCCCGCCTCTTAATTGCTTCGATATCTTTCTTTAATCCGACCTGGTACGGATCCCAAACACTCAAGCAGTACTCAAGAACAGGTCACACTAGCATCCCACATGTGGTCTCCTTTCCAGATAAACCACATTTTCCTCAAATTCTCCCAATAAACCGAAGTCCACCATTGCCCTTCCCTACCACAGACTTCACAAGCTCGTTCTATTTTATACCGCTTTGTACTACTATGCCCAGATATTTAAACGACATCACTGTGCCAAGTAGTAAACTACTAATTCTGAATCTGAACATTACCGGTTTGTTTTTCCTACTCATCCTCATTAACTTACATTTTTCTACATTTCGACATGGCTGCCACTCATCACACCAACTACAAAGTTTGTCGAAGTCACCTGACTTCGACACCTTACCATACACCACAGCATCATGAGCAAACAACCACAGATTGCTGCTCACCCTGTCCACCACATCATTTATGTAAACAGAGAATAACAGCAGTCCTGTCACACTTCCCTGGGGCACTCCAGACAATACCCTTGTCTCTGATGAACACACACGGCCAATTGATAACTTACTGGGGTCTATAACTTAAGAAGTCTTCGAGCCACTCACATATCTATTAACCTATTCCACATGCTTGTACCTTCCGTAACAGCCTGCAGTGGGGGCACCACTGCAAATGCTTTCTGGAAATATGAAATCTGCCTGATGTCCTTCATCAATAGTTCGCAGTATATCATGCGAGAAAAGGCAAGCCGAGTTTCACACAAGCAATGCTTTCTAAAACCGTGCCGATTCACGGACATAAGCTTCTCAGTCTCAAGAAAATCTTTTATATTTGAACAGAGGATACGTACAAGGATTCTGCAGCAAACCAATGTTAGGGATATTGGCCTATTATTTTGCAGAGTCTGTTCTTTTGTCCTTATTTCACATAGAAGTCATCACAAACTTTTTCCAATCACTTGGGACTTGGCACTGGGCAAGAGATTAGTGATAAAAGCAAGCTAAGTAAGGGGGCCTAGGCCATAGACCACTCTTTGAAAAAATGAATTGGGATTCCATCCAGACCTAATAACTTATTTGTTTTCAACCCCCTTTAACTGTTTCTCTACACCAGGGATGCTTATTACTATGTCATCCATACAGGCGTCTGTTCAATGGTCAAATGATGATATGTTTGTACAATTCTCCTGCATGAATGATTTCTTGAACGTGACATTTAAAACTTCGGCTTCCGTTTTGCTACCTTCAGCTGCCATACCAGACTGGTCAACAAGTGACTGGATGGAAGTCTTAGACCCACTTATCGATTTTACATAGGACCAGAATTTTCTCGGGTTCCCTTCCAGATCTTTGCTAAGGTATGATGGTGGTATTAGTTGTATGCTTCACACATAGATCTTTTCACAAATGCAGGAATCTCTACTAACCTTTGCTTGTCATAATTTGCACGTTCTTTGAAGCAAAAGCACAACAGCCTCCATTTCCTCAGCACTGTCCAAATCTCATTACTAAACCATAGTGAGTCTTTTCTGTATCCACTTACTAGACACACAATTCTCCAGACCACGACTTACAATCTGCTTAAACTTTGCCCATAATTCTTCTATGTCCATGTTTTCACATGACTGTCTGTCGGTAACCTAAAATATATCCATAGACATTCCAGTCTATACTACAGCGTAAACTCGTCTCCAATTAGTAATGCATGATCTGGGTATTTTTGAACTACTGACCAAAGACATTCTTTGAATGACTCTAGAATTGCCACAGCAGAATCAGGAGGCCAGTAAAAACATCCAACAATTAACTTGGTTTCACCCTGACCAGGTAACTAACTTCAATGTCTCACTCAACTTCGACCTCAACAGAGAGAATATTTTTGTCAACTAAAATGAGCACTGCCCCTCCTATGGCCTCTAATCTGTCTTTCTGATATATATTCCATGACTCGCTAAATACCTCAGAGCTCTCTACTTTGGGTTTCAGCCTGCTCTCCTGAGAATAATTTGAGTGCGCAAACTTTCCTGGATGGCACTAAATTCAGGAAATTTGTCACAAATACTTCAACAATTCACTGATAAAACTTTGACAGTCAAAGTGTCTTTACTCTGAATGTGGACTGACTTCCCATGCTGTGTACTGACTGGCAAGTGTTCAACAGAATACCTCAAACTACTGCCTAACCTGAAAACCCTTGATGTGTCCTCCACAAGTACTCTGCTACCCAAGGAGCTGCTTCCCTTCTGTAGTGCACCCTGATCTAAGTTAAGTCCTACAAATCCCCAACCGATAACACAGGTCTAGAAATCTCCAGCCAAGACCATCACAGAGTCGACAAATCTTTTGGTTGAGAACCTCCACTCGGCTCCAAGCCAAAGGACCCCAATCAGCTCTGCAAACAATGCTGCAAATTAAGAGTTCCGCTTGCATCCTACACGTGAGGCCAACAGCCTTCACCACTTCCGGCAACTGCCTGTATAAACTAAAGATGGCCTCAGAACCCATGTGATAGGCAGCAGCGGTGCCATCGTCAGTTGCAACTCCACCCTGCACACTTGATATGAGCAGGCAAGACTGCCTCCATAAAACCCTCCCTCCCATATGCCTGCTCAGACCCTGCTGAAGGAGTGACCTCCTGGGCACCCACAGAGTGAATGGGCGAAGCCAGACAACCAGTCTGTGCCTTGAGAGGTGCAAATGTGTTACCATCTGCCACGCACTCCACTGTGAGAGCGACTTCTCTGTGTCGATTACACTAGGAGATGCCTCAGTACCAGAGCCCTTGGGTGAAACAAGGAACATCTAAATGTCACTTGCAACATGCTAGATTCTCCACCACCACTACACCTAAAAGCAGCAGCCTGAATGTGACCAACTGTAGCCAAAAGCACAGTCAGCTGTTCGAGAACTGTGGGCATTGACAAACACTGCTACCAGTGCTAACACTAGCAACCTCTGTTTTTGTAGGAGCATCAGCTTTTTGAACTGGCTGTTTAAGAACTTCAGAAAAGGAGGTAGCAAATGTATGTGTGTGTGGGAGGGGGGGCTGCATGGTCTTATAGATCTTTTTGGCCTCACTATATGGCATCCACTTCATTGTTTTAACTCCCCTGTATCTTCCTTTCTTCAAGGAAGACACTGCAGTCCCTGCTCCAGTCAGGGTGATCTCCAGAGCAATTTACACACTTTGAAGAAGATGAACTACTGACTCCTTTGTGGGCAGCCTTACCAAATTCGCCCCAAGTGGTTTCCGCCTTGCACCTTAGATTGGTGTGCCCAAAGCGCCAACTCTTAAAACATCACACTGTGTTAAGAACATATGGCTGCATGCTTAGGTGAAAGAACATGCCCGTATGTGCTCTGGAAGTTTCGTGCTGTTGAAAATAAGTATACACGAGTCTGATTTAATCAGATTGTCATCAACCCTTTTCATTATAGTTTGTACGTTAGCAATGCCTTCTTGGGGCCCGTCAGCTTTCAGTTCCTCTTTGGGAGCATTTACCAGATCTCTGCATGGCCCAACAACTTTGCTGTAGTTCAAGGTGATGTGTAGCTAAGTTTCAATTGCATATTCCCTGAGGCATTTAGCTTTCTGGAGGTTCTTTATAGTTGTTGGGAACTAGAGCTTTCTACCAACAGTGTAACATTGCAGAATCGCTTGACAGATTTGAAAGTGCCATCAGTGTCTCTAAACCCTTTTGAATACAGAACCGGGAAGCTTTCTCAAAGCTGCCCTCTTTCTTTTTAACTATTAAAAACACATTCTGGCTGGCACTACGCATTCTGTTGCTATTAACGCAAGAACTCTGAAAAATCCCCAAGTCAGAAGGACTGGCTAAATGAGCCCTCTTGTGAGGCTGGGTGTTAGTATCTTTCAGTGCCCCATCCATTCCGCTGGGAGGAAGAGGAGAAAACTTGGAGCATTCCATCCACATCCCACAAGCAGCTAGGAAAATAATGGTCCACTCAGACAGAGCCCTGCCTGCTCGTGTAAGCCTTATACAACTGAGATGCAGCAGCTTCCCCAGAAGTTGCCTGCTAATGACTGTTCCACCTCAATAGCCATGCATCTCATCAGTGCGCATCACACCCAAAGACTGAGTGGTTTTTTTATAGATTTTTTACCCTCCTCACAATCCAGGCTGTCCCCATTCCCTGTGCCACACAATATTCCACCGCTGTACCACACAGCAGTTGTTGAAGCATGCCCAGCGTTTACGGTGACAGAGGACTGGTGGCACTTACAGTCCTTAGCTCCGGAAGCCCCGGGTCCCCAAGCAAATACCCAGCAAACAAATGCTGACCTGCTTAGGGCATTATATTGTAGATAGTAAAGGCTTTTGTACCTAGTGTTATTTTTATGAATGCAATTACTGTTTTCAAATAATGACTGATTCTTCGCAAAAAAATTTATCAGAGAGTAAAATGTATTGTGAGGTTGCTGTTAGTATGCCTGATTTATTAAACAGGTGCCAACATGAAGTTCAAGGCTGGACACCAGATTTTAACCCTACAGTATGTTTATGTGCAATAAATAACTCTGTGTATGGGTGGAATTGTCCCAGGATATTATTCTATATGAAATTAAAAAAAAGTAGAAGTCTGATGTTTCCATCACCAAAATCAGCAATTACATGCAGAGCAAATGTTGCTGAACTCAGGTGTTTGAGAAGAGCTGTAATTAAAAGAAAGTGTTGTCCATTAAGGTGCTGCTGCCCTGCACAATTATGACGAGTAAAATTTACAACTGAAGATACACTGTAAATGTTAAGTAAAATTTTTCCATCCTTTCTTTGCTCAGACTCCAAAAAATATTGAAATCGCCATAAATTATTATTTGTCTCCATTTTTCAAACAAATGACATAATAAGGTTTCAAATTTTTGTAAAAACCTCTGAAAACTTCCAAGAGGGGATTCGTAAAGTGTACTAATTATAATTGTGGTGTTTGTCACTACAACTTCACATGCACAGGCTTCCTAGTCTTATTCTGGTGGAAACTACTTGTATCTACAGTTTTGATTTTGTAAATACATGGCAGCTAATTCTTTAGCCTTACTGCTTCTGCAATAGGTACACTATGTGATCAAAAGTATCTGGACACCTGGCAGAATATGACATACAAGTTCATGGCGCCCTCCATTGGTAATGCTGGAATTCAATATGGTGTTGGCCCACCCTTAACCTTGATGACAGCTTCCACTTTTGCAGGCAAACTTTCAATCAGGTGCTAGAAGGTCTCTTTGGGAAAGCCCATTCTTCACGGTGTGCTGCATTGAGGAGAGGTATCAATGTCATTCAGTAAGGCCTGGCACGAAGTCGGCGTTCCCAAAGGTGTCCTATAGGATTCAGGTTAGGACTGGACTCTGTGCAGGACTGCCCATTACACAATGTTATTGTCATGCTACAGGCCGTGCATTATGACATTATGATAAGGTGCTTGATCATGTTGAAACATGCAATTGCCATACCCGAATTGCTCTTCAACAGTGGGAAGCAAGAAGGTGCTTAAAACATCAATGTAGGCTGTGCTGTATTAGCGCCACGCAAAACAACAAGGGGTGCAAGCCGCCTCCATGAAACAGAAAACCACACCATAACACCACCGCCTTCAAATTTTACTGTTGGCACCACACACACTGTAGATGATGTTCACCGGACATTCGCCATATCAACACCCCACCATCGGAACGCCACATTGTGTACCATGATTCGTCACTCCACACAACTTTTTCCACTGTTCAATCGTCCAATGTTTATGCTCCTTACACCAAGCAAGATGATGTGTGGCTTATGAGCAGCCGCTTGACCATGAAATCCAGTTTCTCACCTCCCGCCTGTCACAGTACTTGCAATGGACCCTGATGCAGTTTGGAATTCCTGTGTGTTGGTCTGGATAGATGTCTGCATATTAAACATTATGACCCTCTTCAACTGTTGGTGGTCTCTGTCAGTCAACAGATGAGGTTGGCCTGTATGCTTTTGTGCTGTACGTGTCCCTTCACTTTTCCACTTCACTATCACATCAGAATCAGTGGTCCTAGGGGTGCCTTAGGAGTGTGGAAATTTCGCATACTGACATATGACACAAGTGACACCCAATCAACTGATCACATTCAAAGTCCGTGAGTTCCGCGGGGCGCCCCATTCTGCTCTCTCACAATGTCTAATGACTACTGGGGTTGCTGATATGGAGTACCTGGCAGTAGGTGGCAGTACAATGCACCTAATATGAAAAATGCATGTTTTTGTGGGTGTCCAGATACTTACTTCTGATCACATAGTGTAGGTGCTAATTTATAATCTTCAATATCCAACATTTTTATTCTTATATTTACATGGTGCCCAGACAGGCAAAGACCGTCATCTAAATTTCCAGTTCTTTTTTCATCCAAGGAACCACAGATTCTGCTGAGGTGGGATGGTTTGCATGCCTCAGTGATACAGATAGCAACCACAATTGAAGAAACCTGACAAACATGTCGCTCCTGAAAAGGGGCAACAGATTTTTAGTAGTTGCATGAGCAGCAGTCTGGGGGACTGTTTGATCTGGCCTTGTAACACCCAAAATGGCCTTGCTGTGCTTGTATTGTTATTGGCTGATAGCAAGGGGAGGCTACAATTGCTACTTTTCCCAATGATATGCAAGCTTTACTGTGTGGTTAAATGATGATGGCTTCCTATTGGGTAAAATATTCTGGAGGTGAAATAGTGCCCATTCTGATCTCCAGCTAGGGACTCCTCAATAGGATGCCATAATCAGAAAAAAACTGAAGTGGAATTCTACAGATCAGAGCATTAAAGTTTAAATTATTTAATTGGGTAGGCAGGTTGGAAAAATTGAAAAGGGAAATGGATAGGTTGAAGTTACATAAAGTTGGGATTAGCGAAGTTCAGTGTCCCCCCACCCCGACTGCCATGCGACGGGCAAGTGTCAGATTCCCAACTGCTTGGAGATTTTTTCCACTTAGAGACTGGGTCATTTTGACTATTTTTCAACCTTGACTGTCTCAATAAATATGTAAAGGTTTTTTTTACTGCCACTACCTGTCACAAACCATTACAAAAACAACTTTACAATAAGGTCATACTGATGTTACATAATCTTTTCATAAATGCTGTGGTCGTCATCCTGAGGAAGATGTCACTTTGGAAGCTGGACTGATGTTTGCACAAAAATGTTTTGTAACGGTCACTCACTTTGTTGTTCTGGCGTGGCAGTCTCGTTGTGATGTGCTGAGGTGTTTCCATTTCTGTGGCTCTCTTGGTCACCTTATTGTAAAGTTGTTTTTGTAATGCCATTTAGCCTGAAGATGAGGTATTACCTCAAAAAATGTCGCTAAATAAATAGGTAATACAATAGTTGACAAAGTTTGTGACTGGTAGTGGTAATTCAAAAAAAAAAAAAAACAACCTTTACAGAGACTGGATGTTGTGTTATCCTCATTATCATTTCATCATCATCATCATCATCATTGACAAATAAGTCACCCAACCCCCAAAAACATGCATTTTTCATATTAGGTGCATTGTGTTGCCACCTACCGCCAGGTACTCCATATCAGCAACCTCAGTAGTCATTAGACATCATGAGAGAGCAGAATGGGGTGCTCTGCGGAACTCACGGACTTCGAAGGTGATCAGGTGATTGGGTGTCACTTGTTTCATATGTCAGTATGCGAGATTTCCACACTCCTAAACATCCTTAGGTCCACTGATTCTGATGTGATAGTGAAATGGAAATGTGAAGGGACACATACAGCACAAAATCATACACACCAACCTCGTCTGTTGACAGGCAGAGACCGCCGACAGTTGAAGAGGGTCATAATGTTTAATAGGCAGACATCAATCCAGACTGTCATACAGGAATTCCAAACTGCATCAGGAGCCATTGCAAGTACTGTGACAGTTAGGGAGGAGGTGAGAAACTTGCCATATGATAATTTCATTTTCAGTGGAATTCAGTGGCAGGATGAACAGGGCTTCTGGTATGGTGAGTTCAGAGTTATAAATACAAAATCAAATAGAAATAAAGCAGTATTAGATCTAATAATGAGTAAGGAGACAGAAATGTGGATAAGATACTATGAGCACCACAATGAAAACACTTTCATAGCCAAGATAGGCCCAAAGCCAATACCCACCACTGTAGAACAACTTTTGTATGCCGCATAGCTCCGCATATGATGAGATTATATATATATATATCTATATATGATGAGATAAAAGAAATTATTTAGATAGTTTAGTGGGAAGGAAACTTAACTGTGATGGGTTACTGGAACTCGAGAAGAGGAAGAGAATGAAAAATAGCAAGAAATAGGCTGGGGGAAAGGGATGAAAGAGGAAACCACCCAGTAGAATTCTGCACAGAGTACAATTTACTCATCACTAACACTTCACCGAGCGAGGTGGCGCAATAGTTAGCACACTGGACTCGCATCCAGGAGAACAATGATTCAAACCTGTGTCTGCCCATCCTGATTTAGGCTTTTCATGATTTCCCTAAATTGATTCAGGCAAATGCTGGGATGGTTCCTTTGAAACGGCATGGCACGGCCAACTTTCTTCCCCATCCTTCCCTAATCCAATGGGACTGATGACCTCACTGTTTGGTCCCCTCCACCAAAACAACCAACCAACCAAGCTAACACTCTAAGTGCCATGAAAGAAAGTTGTATATGTGGCAGGGACATGGAGACACTGGAAGATTTCAGAATGATTATACAATGGTGAGAGAAAGGTTTTGGAGCCAGATTTTAAACTGGAATACATTTCCAGGGACAGATATGGAGCCTGGCCACAATTTATTGGTTATCAATTGTAGGTTATAGCTGAAGAATTTGCAAAAAGGTGGGAAATTAAGGAGATGTGTCCTGGATAAATTAAAGTTACCAGAGGTTACAGAGTGTTTCGAAGGGAATATTAGGCAGTGATTGACTGAAACAGGAGAAAGGAATATGGTAGAAGACAAATAGGCAGCTTTGAGAGATGAAATAGTGAAGGTAGTAGAGGATCAAATACGCAAAAAGACAAGGCCTTGTAGAAATCCTTGGGTAACACATGAGAGATTGAATTTAATCGGTAAAACAAGAATATATAAAAATGCAGCAAATGAAGCACACAAAAGGGAATGCAAAATTCTAAAAAAATGAGATTGACAGGAAAAGCAAAATGGCTAAGCAGTAGTGGCTAAAGGACAAATGTTAGTTTATAGAAGCATGTACAACTAGGGGGAAGATAGATTCCACCTACAGAAAAATTAAAGAGGCCTTGGGAGAAATGTGAAGCAGTTGTATTAATATCAAGAGCTCAGATGGAAAACCAGAACTAAGTGAAAAAGGGTAACCTGAAACACTGAAGAATTATATAAAGGTGCTATACAAGGGTAATGATCTTGATGGCAATATTATAGAAAGGGAAGAGGAAGAAGATGAATATGATATGTGAGATATTACCTTATAAATAAATAAAAAACGTTTTTTATTTTAAATTCAGTGCATTAGTATTTGTAAAATGACTCTTAGTGTTCATTAAAAATGACGATCATTCCACTTGGGACCTGTGGAATGGTACATTAGCTTATTTGTTTTAGTTGTAAATATTTGTCATGTATTGTTGTTTTTCTGACATGTTCCACATCCAGGAGGACCTCCTCACTACGGATCAATTGGAATGAAAGTAAATCTAATCTAATCTAATATTACACTGTAAGAAGAATTTGACAGAGCATTGAAATACCCAAGTCAAAACAAGGTTGCTGGAGTAGACGACATTCCTTCAGAACTGCTGATATCCTTGGCAGAGCCACACAATACAAACCAACTCCAATTGGTGTGAAATACATACGAGACAGAGGAAATATCCTCAGATTTCAAGAAGAATGTAACAATTTCCATTCCAAACAAAGCAAGTGGTGAAAGGTGTGAATATTACCTAACAAGTTACAGTGGCAAAATACTGACACAAATTATTTACAGAAGAATGGAAAAATTGGTAGAAGCTGACCCCAGGGAAGATCAGTTTGAGTTCCAGAGAGATGCTGAAACCACGAGGCAGTACTGACCCTATGGCTTATCTTAGAAGATAGGTTTAAGAAAGGCAAACCTACATTGATAGCATTTGTAGATTTAAAGAAAGTTTTTGACAATGTTGACTGGAATACACTCCTTAAATTTCTGAAAATAGCGGGTATAAAACACTGAGAGTGAAAGGTTATTTATAGCTCGTATAGAAATAAATGGCAGTTAAAAGAGTTGAAGGGCATGAAAAGTAATCAGCAGTTGAGAAGGAAGTGAGGCAGTGTGGTAACTTCTCAGTGTTATTCAGTCTGTACATTAAGCAAGTTGTGAACAAAAACAATCGGAAATTTGGAGATGCAATTTAAGCTCAGGCAGAAGAAACAATGACTTTGAGGTTTGCTGATGACACTGTAATTCTGACAGAGATGGTCACTTGGAAGTGCAGTTGAATGGAATCAACAGTATTTTGAAACGAGGATATAGAATGAACATTAACAAAAGCAAAATGAAGGTAATGGAATGTCAAATTAAGTGAGGTGATGCTAGGCAATTTGTATTAAGAAATGAAACACAAAGTTGCATTTTGCTATTTGGACAGTGGAATAACTTATAATGGGCAAAGTAGAGAGGATGTAAAATGCAGAATGGCAATGTCAAGAAAAAAAATTTCTGAAGAAGCCACTGAACATAAATTTAAGCGTTTCTCTATTTCTCTCCAATTTCTCTATTTTGTGATATCTGGAACTTCAGTTATTTTGATCTTTCAGCACTACCTGTCTGGATGAAGCCATTAATAAAAAAATTTTTTTTAATTAGCTCCTCTCACATCACTAATTACAGGAATTTCATGTGTGATTATAACCTCCCATTCCTGCTACTCTCACAGCTAAAAAATTGGCTAACCTGTATGTCCCCTACCTATCACACTGTAGATCATATTTTGTGTATTACCACTTCCCACTAGCATCAACTGGTGCAGCTATAATGAAAGTTCCCTCTAAAGTGTGCAACAAGCCTCTCTGTTCGCAGTTAGCTCACTGTACAACTTTGTCAAGCCATGACTGATAATGCCACCGAAGAACATCAATAAGACCCACATTAGTGTGCATAGTTGCTCCTCCTAAAATGTCCAGGTCTCTCCTGATGTGACACATTTCATTCCTAGCAAGGCTGTTACCTGCTTCTACCCTGCCAACCCCCTTCCTCCACCACTACACCCACTGCCTCCACCTCCCCCCCCCCCCCCAAACAACTGTTAGTACCTGCTCCTCCTCATTTAAATATCCACATATTACTTTAATATCCTCTATGACCTGGTCAAGTCTCATACTTGGCATCACAAAATTTGGGACCAGGAGTCCTGATCCTAATTTGTCCTCAAACTGTTGACCGACACCCTTCTCATGACTGCCACCTAGCAGGAAGTTAGCTTGTTTGTTTGTTTACTTATTCTCCCCCCCCCCCCCCCCCCCATCTGGTTTCATTTCTGATCTCGCTGAAATCTTCTTCCTATCAGTCTGCTATTCCCCGTTTCCATCTATTGCTGCAATCTATGAAAACAGTATATTAAGCCTATATTGGAACATATCATACCACATACCACATTTACTGCAATAATAGTCGACTCAAGGCCACAACAAAAAGCAACTGAAACAAAGTCTACTAAACTGTTCAAGTGAAATCAGGAGAACTCAGTAAAATGAATTTGCACATTATGAAATTCTTAATAAAACCAAGTGTCACGTTTGTGTATCACACATACCTTTCCAGGATTTGGTACAACCTTTTTAGGAATAATGAACTTTTTGGTAACACACTGGGCAGCTTCATGAGCAACCCGTTTCTTTCCAATTACTGGTTTATCATCCTCTTTTTCCTCCTGTAACATAACAAGCACAACATCAGATAACATGTACAACAGTTCTGTTATTTAAAAGCGAGAATGATAAATTACATTTTACACAAAGCACATATTGAATGAGCTATAAAAAAATGAGGAAATGCAGCAGCACAGCATTAACATAAGTGTCTTTCATAAACTTTTTACAATAAACCATAAGTCCACATGAACTGGGGAGTACTAAATCCACCTTTTTTTTTAATTTTCAGATTCTGAAAGTCAAGTTAACATCAATAATAACAAAAGTAAAGCATTCCAAGCAACAGATTAATTAATTTTTTCAACAAACAGTGTGAATAAGATACAACATAAACCATCGATACATTAGCGCAGAGGGAACCTTAAAGGATAAATCACCTCAGTTGTTAAATCAAATTAGCAGTCTCAAGCATTCAATTATTTCCATACACATATTTTATGCGGAGAGCGGATAGCTTCTGAAATGTTGCAAATGTGAACTTGGTAATTTTAACACTTACGGAAACTAGTCACTGGAAAACAATACTACACTTACCATCAGCACTACAAACACGACCCCCCCCCCCCCCCCCGGTCCCGCCACCCCCAACGCATCACCGTTTATGCATTTAATGCCACTCTTTACTGATCAAACTTGCTCCATCATCTCCTACACCCATTTTCACACTGTGCCCAGTACACAACTTCATTTTCTGTTTACAATGTCATCACTAAAATCCATCTTCCCTGCTTCTTTTACTATGGAACCCAATATGAAGTGGTGTGGACCATGATCTTCATTTCTTGGAGCCCAATTTTCTGACTTTTCAAAGTTTCTTCGTATCCACACAGCATTCAACCTTTGCTCAAATTGTCTGGTCAATATAGTTAATAGCACCTTCACAGGGGATTTTACAATTATCCATGTGTCCCAAAAATGAGGCTGTCTTTCACAGGTTGTAGCATATGTTTGATGTTCATCAGCTGTTCCATGTTCGGAAGGGACTGCAGGTGGTTTCTCAGCTGGCTCTCTCTCCCATCCCATCCCCAACCCCCAAATTGTCTGTTCCTTAAATTTTGGTAAGTACATGCTGATTTTTTTTATTACAGCTATTTTTCTCGAACACTTTTTTAAGATGTTTTATTTCAGACTCTAATGCCTACAATTGGTATATATTGTGAATTCAAAACAAAGTTTAAGTATTAATTTGACACGGAAACAAGATCATTGTCTATCTCCTTCGCTGAAAGATTAATAACAAACTGGGAAACAACAATGGTGTATTCAGAATGAGATTTTCACTCTGCAGTGGAGTGTGTGCTGATATGAAACTTTCTGGCAGGTTAAAACTGTGTGCCGGACTGACTGAGACTCAAACTCGGGACCTTTGCCTTTTGCAGGCAAGTGCTCTACCAACTGAGCTCTGTTGGTAGAGCACTTGCCCGCGAAAGGCAAAGGTCCCAAGTTCGAGTCTCGGTCCGGCACACAGTTTTAATCTGCCAGGAAGTATCATATCAGCGCACACTCCACTGCAGAGTGAAAATCTCATTCTGGAAACATCCCCCAGGCTGTGGCTAAGCCATGTCTCCACAATTTCTTTCAGGAGTGCTAGTTCTGCAAGGTCTGCAGGAGAGCTTCTGTTAAGTTTGAAAGGTAGGAGACGAGATACTGGCAGAAGTAAAGCTGTGAGGACGGGGTGTGAGTCGTGCTTGGGTAGCTCAGTTGATAGAGCACATGCCTGCGAAAGACAAAGGTCCCGAGTTCGAGTCTCGGTCCAGCACACAGTTTTAATCTGCCAAGAAGTTTCACAATGGTGTAGTTGTGCTGCTAGTTTGACAACCAATCATTCAAATTTACATGTTTGCTTTGCTACAAATTTTTATCTGTGCGTTCCCTGATAGGCTGTAGCTATACATCTGGCTGTTACTTAGGAAACAAGGAACAATCTTAAGAGAAAAATAGGCAAGAATCAATGGATTTAATACTTTTTTTACTGCGTTTCTTTCTGTCTTATGGTGGCGAGGTTTGTCCTCCACAGTCTGTGAATCGATAAAAGCATGCAATAATCTCTTTGTCCAGGCAGTATTTTATGAATTTTCTATGAACTTAGCAAATGCATTCTTCCAAGCCACTGTTTCTGTTACTGACAAAACCTGCATATTATATCCTTCTACAGAGGATCGTTAAGTGAGCTCAGAGTTGCAGCAGACTTGGTGGATACAAGTATCCAAGTCACACTTACATGACTTCAATCATCATTGTCAAATGGGGCGTAAGCTTACTCCTAGGATTCCTATGCACAGTGAGGCAATCCCAAATATACCTAGAAGCAGTAAACATGCCAAGGTGCAGTTTTCACTATGCTATAGTAATGTGGTGAATTTTCAGAGATATGCATCTAATTTTTAACGTATATAGCAGCCGAATTATTTTAAATGTACCTATATGTATCTTTTGCAACATTGGAAACAGTCTCTGAAGAGGACTTCAATGATGTAACGTGTGGAATTTGATCAAATAATAACAAGGTAACAGCGCTGCAAACCACTGTCCTGCTGTTAGGCGAATATATCCCCAAAATGTCTATCCCACTGTATCAAACCTTGCAAACAAGTAACCCTAGTGGAGTTTGTGTATTTCCTTGTGCACTCGAAGCCCATGAGTCTGTGCTCTGCTGTTGTACTGACCAGACTACTACTCATGAAGCTATTCAGCCTTTCACAATGTATATGACAGTCAAGAAGAGGATACGATTTTCATTTATGGCAAATATTGTGAAACTATTACAGCAGTGGCTGCTGCATGCTGAAAGATATCCTTATCATATCAAGCCCTCAAACTCTGTCTTTGTAACATTAAAAAAAAAAAAAAATCAAGAAATAGGAAGTTCAATGAATAAAATATGCTAGTGAAAACGAACTACAATTGATGAGAAAAATGCAAGTAACATACCAGCAGCGGTAAAACAACCCATATGTTATTGCAACACACCTTTAATGTGCCAGTGGGATAAGCCAAATGGGTGTTCTGCAAATATTACATTCCAATGCACTTAATCCTTTCCACGTTTTGCTCCATCAACAGTGTCATGGCGGTGACTTTCAGACTTGGTTACATCTCTCTGAATGGTATCTACAAAAAATTTAAAGTGATGTGGAGCTCCTATACAAGATATTGATTCTGGATGAAGCATCATTTACAGACCATCAGCAACTCAATCGTAGCAATATGCACTACTCGTCAGTTGAATATCTGCTTTGGCTAAAGGAAGTGGGTAAACACCAACCTCTGTCTATCAGTATGTGCAGCAAACATCTACTGCCCATACAGATATGCTGCCACAGTTACTGGAAGACTTTCCACTCACTATAAGGCAATCCATGTGGTAACACCATTACGGATGTCCCATACATTCAGTGTGCTATCTGATGCTGGGGGAGAAACTGAGCCAGATCAGACTGCACCTTCTGCCAGGATAGTGCCTGCTCCTTCAGCAAGGTCTGGACAGGCGCGTGGGGGTAGGGGTTTGTTAGTTATTGGGAGCTCCAATGTTAACATAGCGGCTAGAGCGGGGAAGAAGTCCAACGTTCACTCGGTGTGCTTGCTGGGGGGGCTTGTCCAGGATGTGGAAGAGGCTCTTCCAGCAGCTATCGAGTGTGCAGGGTGCAGCCAGCTGCAGTGTCATTAATGAATATCTTCATAGTCAGCTCCAAGCATTCACCGCGGGACACAAAGATATTGAGCATCTTTGGTTGCTAGAGAAGTATGTGCCTAGCAAAAGTATAGGGGATAGGGGAGGGAAAGGATCCACCTTGGTACAACAAACATATTAGGAAGTTGCTGAGAAGCAGAGAATTTTGCACAGGCGTTTTAAACGTAGTCACTGCACCGCTGACAAACAGAAATTATGCGAAATGAAAGCAGCTGTCAGAAGGACAATGAGAGACTCTTAACGAATTTGAAAGCAATACTTTACCAGCAGATTCTAAAAATAACCCCAAAAAATTTCGGTCGTACGTAAAATCTATGAATGTTACAAATAATTCCATACCTTCTCTTGCTGACAGTATGGGTAATGTAACTGATGATGATAAACAGAAGGCCGAAATTCTAAACCTAGCTTTCAAAAACTCGTTTACAATAGAGGACTGCAGCACCATTCCCCCTTTCAATTATCGAACAAATGAAAGGATGGCTGACATAGTGTTTAGTGTATCTGGATTGTAAAACAGCTAAGATCCTTAGACGCCAGAAAGGCATCTGGCCCAGACGGTATCCTCGTAAGATTTTATGTTGACTATGCTACAAATATAGCTCCATTCTTATCCATTACCTATCAGAGATCACTGGAACAGCGGAAAGTTCCACAGGACTGGAAGAAGGCCCAGGTCATAGGAATCTATAAAAAGGGTAGAAAATCGGATGCATATAATTACCAGCCAATTTCACTGACATCGATTTGTTGTAGAATCATGGAACATATTTTGTGTTCAGACATAATGACCTTTCTAGATTCTGAGAAGCTCATCTGCAGAAACCAGCACGGTTTTAGGAAACAGCGGTCATGCGAGACACAACTTGCCCTCTTTGTGCATGATATACAACAGGCTCTAGATACCGGCTCCCAGGTTGATGCCATATTTCTCGACTTTCGAAAGGCGTTCGGCTCAGTTCCGCACTGTCGCCTACTACAAAAAGTGCGCGCTTATGGTCTATCCAATGACATATGCAGTTGGATAGTAAGTTTTCTAACAGACAGGGATTAGTATGTTGTCCAGAATGGGGTAACTTCAACAGAAACAAGAGTAACTTCAGGTGTGCCCCAGAGCAGAGTAATAGGTCCTCTGCTTTTCACGATTTACATAAACGATCTGATTGATGATATTGACAGTGGCCTTAGACTGTTTGTCGGTGATGCTGTAGTCTACAGGAAAGTAGTATCACACGAAAGTTGATGAGGATTTGCAGAAAATAAATGTGTGGTGTAACGACTCGCAGTTATCTCTCAATATTAGTAAGTGTAACCTACTGCGTATAACAAGGCAAAAATCCCCATTAATGTATGAGTAAAAAATAAATGATCAGTCTTTGGAAGCAGTAACATCCATCAAGTATCTGGGTGTGACTATTCAAAATGATCTCAAATGGAATGATCAGATTACACAAGTAACGCGTAAGGCGAACTCTAGATTGCGGTTTATTGGTAGAATCCAGAAGTGATGCAGTCCTTCAACAAAGGAAATAGCTTACAATACGTTAGTTCGTCCACCCTTACCATTTGGGTCTGATTCAAGAGATTGAGAAGGTCCAAAGAAGAGCAGCAAGATTCGTGACTGGTACATTTAGCCATAGCGAGAGCATTACAACTCTCATAGAAAGTTTGAAGTGGAACACACTTGCAGATAGACGACGCGCTAAACAGAAGGGGCTGCCCACTAAATTCCGAAATCCAATCTTCACCGAGGATGTAGTGCATATATTACTACCACCAACTTTCAAATTGCGTAATGATCATCATTCAAAGATAAGGGAAATAAGAGCTTGTACTGAGGCGTTCAGACAGTCGTTTCTCCCTTGCGCGATCCGAGAGTGGAACAGAGGGGGAGGGGGGGGGGGGGATATGACTCAGGCGCAAATTGTGCCCTCCATCACACACCGCTTGGTGGCTAGCAGAGTATATATGTAGATACATTCCGCACAGATAATTATACACCATCTTAACAAAACATCTGGATTGGCCATTCAGGAAACACAACAATATGGCCTGCACACTCACCAGACTTAACACTTCTAGACTTTTATCGGTGGGTTTAGATAAAATTCAACATGCAGTATTGTCTGTCCAGAAATCCTTTACAGCACGTATCAATACTCAGTACCAACATCTTGAGCACTTGATATCACAGTCAAAATAAGAAACACACAATTCATACCTGTGTTAACATGTTTGCTTACATTTGGTACAGTGGGGCAGATGTTTGTGAGACCTCTTCTTCTGATGAAGGGAGAGTGATTTGTCGCACTGTTTGTTTTCTTGTTACTATTTGATCAAGTTCCATACGTGTTTTATCACTGAAGTCCTGTTCGAAGGTTCTTCTCATACCATAGAAAAAATATACACTTCCATAAAAAAACTAAAAAAGAATGTTTCACAATTCAGCAGCTATAAACGTTAAAAATTATTTGTGTATGTCACAAAATTCACCATAAGTCTGCTATAAATTCTCAAAAACTGCACCTCAACATATTTACTCATTCTGGATATATATTAGGTGGCCTGTATTAGCTGTCTCACTCTGTAAAGAGGCAGAGGCTGAGAAGCTTCTCAAATGTTTAACATACATAGGCTTGGTAGTTTTAATATCTATGGAAACTAGCAGCCATAAAAGAGAGCCGCACCTACAGCTGGACCAATGAAATAAAAGCAAAGGTAACATGGCCAGTGAGCTTCACACAATCATTTCTGCAGCTACTTTCACTTTTTATGGCCAGTCTTACTTGCTTTTCTATGTCCAGTGCCCAATTCCACATTGTGACTTAAATAATCTTAATCTTCAGTAAAGTGGTTGTCATGGAGGTGCATTATAGAATCCAAATATGGGGTGGCTAAGGACGGGATCCTCATTTCATGAAACTAGATTTTATGGCCACTTTCAAAACTGTGCTCAATCATTGATGATTATTTCAATCACAGATTTAAGTAAAATTCACATTCTGCACACCATTCAGCCAACTTTTGAATGGATGATATACTGAACACCATTTCATACATGATTTGTAAGGTGCAGGATTCCTCAGACAAACTGTCTGAACTTATGACAAAGTAATACAAGTACACGCTGAAAAGGAATGCCTTCGAATTTTTTATATGAAAATTCTTAATGCTTTTTAAATAAGATAAATGTTATTAACATTCTCCAGCTTTATTCTCCATGTCTGCATATTTATTCCTCAACATAGGCACCCAGGCGACGAACACATTTCCCCCAACTAGAGACCTCTCCCAACTAGCGACCAGTTTGGTGATGCCATCACTGTAGAATATTTTACTTTATTGGCGGAGCCACAACCTCACCTCTGCTTTCACCACTTCATCACTAACAAAATGAAGTTTTTGAAGGTGGTCTTTCAAGTTCTGGAAATGGATGAATACTGGATTGTACCAAATAGGAAGAGTATGAAAGATGATCCATGACAGTGAACCAAAGGCATCAGATCATTGTATATGTCGCAGTGCTCATGTGTGGACGAACGCTCTGAATTCAAAACTTGATTACAGCATGCTGTTTCTCATGCACCAACCTAGTTAAGTAACAAAAAATGGTTCAAATGGCTCTGAGCACTATGGGACTTAACATCTGAGGTAATCAGTCCCCTAGAACTTAGAACTACTTAAACCTAACTAACCTAAGGACATCACACACATCCATGCCCGAGGCAGGATTCGAACCTGCGACCGTAGTGGTCGCGCGGTTCCAGACTGAAGCGCCTAGAACCACTCGGCCACACCGCCGGCAGTTAAGTAAAACACTACCATGTTACACACTACAATTCAGAGTCCTCTAATGGCAGAGGTCAGCAAATATGTATACATGAAGGATCAAGATGTAGAACATTTATAACATTTATTTTATTCAAAAAACTTTACAAGTTTTCACATACAAAATTCGGAGGCCTTACATTTCAGCATGCCTTCATATACCTGTATGGCAGGGAATGTTATGAGATGACAATTGGTACAGAAATGTGTTCCCACTGTTGTCTATGGTGCAATCCAGTTCCTTTTATACAATTTTTCTGGTAGAACGGTGGCACTTTCTTAATATAACCCCATGACGAAATAGCACTGCAGTGGTTTCTGGGTTGAAACTGGAGTTCTTGCTACCAATTAAAATCAAGCTTATTGATCTGACACTAGGTATAGCTGTTTCTCGCCACTAGTTTCCATACATGTTCACAATGCTGCTCTAAGTCTCCCTGTAAATCTCTTCTATAAAAAAATGAAAAAGAAATTATCTACTTGATTTACATATTTCACTATTATGTTCTTGTGGGACTGCAAGGGATTTTAAGTATAGAGAAACATTCATCCTGCTACTTTGCATTAATCACATTATGTGCAGTCTTCTGTTATCCATTACATAAAACTATGCTGTGTATATAAAAAAAGTATCCTTCTGCATATGATTTCCTGCCTAATAGGTTGGCATGAATAGCTCTTAAAATTTATAAGTACATATTATATTTCATCTATCATTTTCAACACTAACTTTTATTACGGACAAGTATGTAACTAATGACAATGATGAAATGATGATGTAAAGTAGTGCTACTACAGTTACACCATCTATTGATAGACTGTTTACCTAACAGACACAAAAGGCGATTCCTATCATTACACTGTAAGTTTTCTCCATGTTAGGTCATTGTATCTAGTTGGTTGCTTGGTTGGTTTGGGGTATTGGGAGAGGAGGGGAGGGGGGAAGGGGGGGGGGGGGAACAAACACTAAAACCGTTATCAGACCCATCGGATTAGAGAAGGATGGGGGAAGGAAGTGGGCTGTTCCCTTTCAAAGGAACCATCTCGGCAATTGCCGGAACTGATGTAAGGAAATCATGGAAAACCTAAATCAGGATGGCTGGATGCGGGTTTGAACCATCATTCTCCCGAATTTGAATCCAGCATGCTAACTACTGTGCCACCTCACTCGGTCGTATCTTGTTGCTGTTGCTATTTTGTTTAACTTCATGGTTTTCCTGACTATTTTTGACATACATGTCAATGTTATATTTAACACTTACGTAAAATGGTACGTATTCTTCTATTAAAAATAACTGTTGTGCAAATATGTTGCAACTACACTGTTTATTTACGACACGTATTTTTTGTGTACACTATTTACTGTATGTTCATCAGGTCATTTGAAGAAGTGCAGAGCCCGAAACACGTAATGAGGAATAAAACAAACAGATCTAAAAAACATGTTGTACCTGCTTTTTCTGCGATCATCCAGTGTTTTCAAATTCCCTACAGTTTTTGTAATTTTAATAGACACATACATCCACCAAGACTTCCAGTCAAATTTATGATCTCTGAATTAGTCCAGATGTGGATCGTCCATCTCTAGTACGTACAGTCATGAGGATGAGTCACTAGTCATTGCTTGGGCAGCTCAGTCAGTAGAGCACTTGTCCGCTAAAGGCAAAAGTCCCGTGTTGGGATCTCAGTCCAGCACACGCAGCTTTCATCTGCCAGCAAATACCATTTGCAAAAAGAAGAAAGGGAAAACTTTTTTTATAGAAATCATTTTTTCTCATAATATTCACCTTTAATGTATACATACTTACTCACAAATTTGAACCAATAATTATGGAAACTTTTTTTCCACTCTGGTATTGGTGCCCAAAATCTACCATTTTGCAACAGTTCAAAAGCTTCTTGAGTTGATGAAAATCACTGTCCTTGCATTTTTGTTAGACATAATGAAATGAAAAAAAGTCACCAGGCACTCAATCAGGTGAATACAAGCAATCAGACATTACTTCAGTTTTTTTCCTCCATCTTATAATCAACTGTTTAACGTGCTGTGTGGCAACTGGCATTGTCATGATGATGAACAATCCAATATTTACAGTCCATCTTCTCAATTTTGTTGATGACTTGTGTCAAACAAATTGTCATACGCCATTCATCACTGACAGTTTGCTCATCTCCTAACGTGACGATCACAACTCGTCACGCATTAACCACAGAAATAAGCAATCATTTTCTAGTAAGTGCTTTGCAAATAAACCACATTTGTCAGTTTCGCTTCATCTCAGAATAGCGAGAACCCGATTGTTGCTCATTTTCCGGCACATATAAATATATCCAAATTATATCCTGTTACAATATCGCATCCCAATTTTGCATTTATATGGTCAAATTTTATAAGCATTTCCTCACACTGTTTTTGAGCTCCAGTCAAATTGTGCAGAATCCTTTAGGAACTAATCTTTTTCACTGATAAATGTTTGTGTGAAATCAAATTTATAGCAGTCTTTGACATGCTTACAGATACCTCTATCCTGAACTTGCCAATCTTCTTCCGTTGTGTCGTGCACAGCGTCTATGTTATTTTGTAATGGGAATCAAATTTGATTAACCTTCACGGAAGTGCGGCTGTAACAAAATTCTGCAAATTGCTTGTAAACAGTGTTTTCTGAAAATTATTGATTGCCTAAAGATGAAGGAAGCAGTTTGAGGCATTGTTATTGAGTTAGGCATTCATAAAAATCATCTAACGTAAACCTTTGTGATAAATTTCCATTTTTTCACAACAGTTTCTTTAAACTCTCATAGTAAACAATCTACACGGCCAATTTCTCAGCTGCTATTGTTTTAACAACAAATGACAATTTGTAAACTAGTAGTAGTGTCGCATCTCAATTGTGCTACGTAGTGGACATTGGTAAAAACTTACA
Organism: Schistocerca serialis cubense; assembly: GCF_023864345.2. NCBI lineage: Eukaryota > Metazoa > Arthropoda > Insecta > Orthoptera > Acrididae > Schistocerca > Schistocerca serialis. Next base: position 87,927,822 of record NC_064640.1, on the reverse strand, counting down.
AGGCAACCCTGATACAATCATACATAGATCTTCACAGAAACTTTATTGTCTCACAAAATCATTTACTAATAGGACCCGGTATGGCATACTGGGTAGTGAATATTACAGAAACAAAAGTAACAACAAGTGTTCCCCAAAGATGACGATGGGACCACAATATACACAAATAATTTATCAGATAGGGTCAGTGGCACTATTAGATTGTTCGTTGACAGTGCTGTTAGCTACATGAAAGTGCTGTCACTGGATAATCATATAGAAGTTCAAAAATCTTGGACAAAATATGCACTTGATACAATGAATGACAACGCTCTTGAAATATACATCAATCGAAAATAATGTCCATAATGAAAAGAGAGAACCCAATAGTATCTAATTGCAAGTTCAGTGGTGAACGTATGGGGGGAAAACCCACTCACAATGGAAATATTTCAGATCTTGTAGCTACAGGCTGGCCTGACCTTAGAGAAACCTAGGTATAGAAACAGAGATTAGTGATCAAGAGGTCATCACAGTCATAATAGTTACTCAAGTTAGTAAATCCACGATAAAGGCTAAAGAGCTTTTCCCCACAGTAAAGAAAAGATTGGCAGTTGTTTGCATTCTTTTTAGACAATGAATGATCATAATTTAGTTCCAATACGATTGGCATAAAGGAATTATGGGTAATGTTTAATCCAATTGTAAAATGCACTCTGGAGTACTATGTACCAAATAATCAGATGGAAAAGACCATTGTGGTGCATTACCAAAATTTGGAAAATGCCGAGGAAACAGAGACTCTGGCTCTCTTCTTTCAAAAAGAACATGGAAATGTTTACAGACAAACACTGATAGGCATTTGTGTGTTTGTAAAAAGACTGGTACCTGAAGCACACAATAATATCACCATCATACATTAATGACAGATCTTGGTGAAAATCCTAGAAAATCCTTGTCCTACATAAAACTGCTTAGTTAGTTGAAGGCTTCTATTCAAGTACTCACTGGCTGTGCTGCTGTGGCAACAGAAACTAGCAAAAGGAAAGATGCAGACCTAAGTTTCATATTTAAAAAAAATCGTTCATGCAGGAGGGTTGTACAAACATATCACCTTTCAGCCACCACACAGAATCCCGTACAAATCACACAGATAGGCATCACTGACACTGAAAAGCAACTGACAGAGATCAAAACAAATAATTCGCCATATACGGATAGAATTCCGATTCGGCACTAGCCCAGGTTATAGTCCTAAACGACAGGAAAAATGAATAGGTGCCTCACATATATTAGAAGGGCAAAAGAAGAGAGCCGCAAAATTACTGACGAATTTCATAAACAGCAGTTCATTGCAGAATTCTTTACCACATTTTAAATTCAAATATAATCAGTTTCTTTGAAGCAGAAAATCTTCTGCCCACAAATTAGCATAGATTTAGACAGCAGCACCTGAACAAAACTCAGCTTGCCCCTTTCTCACGTTATCCTGTGAAACGGTGATGAAGGACAACAGGCAGATTCCATATTCCTAGACTTCTGGAAAACATTCAACACAGTGCCACTTGAACACTGTTAACATTAACAAAGGTATGAGCAGAAGAATAGGTTCTCAGATATGTGAGTGGCTCAAAGACTTCATACGTAATAGAACCCAGTACACTGTCCTGGACAGTGAGTATTCATCACAGACAAGGGTATTGTCAGAAGTGCCCCAGGGGAGTGTGATAGTATCATTCTTGTTCACTATGTACATAAAAAAATCTGACACACAGGGTGAGCAGCAATCTGCAACTGCTGATGACTATATAGCATATGGGAGTGTTATCATCGAGTGACCGCAGGATACAGGATGACTTAGATAAAATTTCTGTTTGGTGTGATGAATGGCAGCTTGCTCTTAATGTGGAAAACTGTAAGTGAATGCAGATGAGTAGGAAAAATAATCCTGCAACTTTCGAATACTGTATTAGTGATATTCTACTTGGCACAGTCACATCAATTAAATATCTGAGCATAATGTTGCAAAGTGACATGTAAAGAAAAGAGCATGTAATGTTGGTTGTAGGGAAGGTGAATGATAGACTTCAGTTTATTGGTAGAATTCTGGGGAAGTGTGGCTCATCTATGAATGAGAGTTCATACAGAACACTTGCATCAGCCATTCTTGAGTATTATTCAAGAGTTTGGAATTCTCACCAGGTCGGGTCATATGCAGCCAGATTTGTTACTGGTAGGTTTGATCAGCACATATTATGGAGATGCTTTGTGAACTCAAATTGGAATCCCTGAAGGGAAGAAGGTGTTATTTTTGCAAAACGCTAATCAGAAAGTTTAGTATTTGCAACATACTGCACATCAATTCTATAAGCACCAATGTAGATATTGTGCAAGAACCACGAAAACAAGATACGAGAAACCGGAACTCATACAGTAGCTATACCGTGAGTGGAATAGGAAAAGGGGTGGCTGGCTGTGATACAAGATAACCTCCACTACACACTGTATGGCGGCTTACAGTGTATGTAAGTAGTTGGGGACATAGGTATAGAATGTCACATTATTTGAAAAATTTAGGGCAATAGCAACAAATATATAAAATGGTAATCAAAAGGCAATGGGAAACTTAGACTTGTTGTAAGCATTCTGGAAAACTAAAGGATATCTGTAGAGAAAATAGCACATGTGATGCTGGAGCAATCAATTCTAGGGTACTACTACATTGTTTGGAGACCTTACCAAGTTGGCATGACCACAGATGCACTGCTGAATTGTAACAGGTCTGACAGATCCAGTCCAGTAAATGCACATGGTGATAAAGTATTTGAGATTACCGCTCAGCTGCAGATCATAGAAACCATTTGACCCAACTAGCTGGACGACTAATGATGTCAATACAGTCATGTCAGTTATGCCAATCTTTATGACAATACTTTCCAATTTTTGGCAAGCTCATTCACTATGAATTATTTTTGACCTACAATTACTCTACACAGATGTCTTCGCATGATGTATCTAGGCCTTCATAACCCTAGATACACCCTCTCTCAATACATCTAATATGACAGCAGTATTTGACCCAGATGCTCCAACATCCATAATTCATTAAAAGTAAGGGAAGTCCCCTCGTTTTGTCTAACCCATGTTGCATCAGAACGAAAAGGAAAATACTTAACACTTTGGAGACCGAGCCTGAGCATAGCTTGGCCACAACTTTGTGTTAAAAAGACTGCACATGAGTATCTGTTGGGCCACAATTTTCTCAACATGCAAGCCACCTATTGATCAAAAACTGGACTTGTTTCACATGAGAACAAGTACGGAAGTCTCATGACCTGTCCCTTGACTGGTTCTGCCTTCTGTTATCAATTTCTAGAATTATTTTGAAAGAAACATTAGAGAAAGTAACAGCTGTTGTCATGAATGGCTGAGCTAAGATGATTGAATTGAATAATGTGATGTATCTATGCATTAGATTTTGCAGTTTTCTGTAATCCTGCTACAAATATGTCACATTTGTTGAGAGAGAGCAAAAAATTTGGACCTCAATACAGATAAATTTCTCAATAACACATCGTCCACTTTTTTGTCCAGGGGATAATTATATTTTCTGTCAATGTTGTTTTTAATTTGTAATCCATCAAAGAGCTACAGTAAACATGAAAAATAGATCTTGAAGTTTGGCCCTTTTTTGGTATGTGTTACTCTTGAAAATCCATCAAACGCATACATGCCAGTAATGCTTTAAATAACAACGTAAATAGCCAGTTTCCTTGGTCTAATATTCATCTACATGGCCAGTCTCAAAAGTGTTAACATATGCCTGTAGTACAACAGACTAGACTGTTTCACCTCAGTCACAAATGCCTCAAAGGGTATGTATGATAAAAGCGTAAACTGGCGAAAATGTGTTCAGAATATGACTGCTGTTGTCATTTAATAAATGTCTGTCTAGGAGATATTTAGGGTGGAAAGCAAGGGATGAAGTAGTACTTGGTATGAATCATAGTAAAGACAGCTTATGAGAAAGACTTTACAATTAAATTGCAGTATTTTCAAAATGGCCAAACTGACAAAACAGACCTGCGCATTACGAGTGGTTAGTAATGCTTATACAAACACTCCCCTCTGTCTTTCAGAGTTTAAAAGTTCCTCATCAACCTTCCTTAAAAATGTCAAGTTTGTTTCCAATCAGCTTCTTCATTGAGCAAATTTTGTAGCCACAGAGCACAACTAGATGATGATGGTGCTGTAAATGTTTATCTCTGTTCTATATGACTGTGCTCTGGAATAGATAAATCACTAATGCTGTCAAATGTACTCTGAAGTGCTTTCTATCAAATGAAATTATAAATTATCAATACAGTAATCGTTCCAGATTTTAAGTCACAGTTTAAACATTTCTCAATTCATCAGCAGAAAAATCACCAAAGCCAGTATTCCATATGTTTCCAAAGTGACTGGCAATTTGATGCACACCTGCCTTCCTTTCCTGCCAAGATAACATCCAGACGCATTTAAATGTGGCAATTACACATTAATAGTGGGATTAGCTGAGGTTTCTGATTATTTACACAACATAAATATTGATAACAGCAGCACCTAGTAATTGGATGATGATACTTCTCATCTTCTCCCATTTCCCTCGTGGTAGTATTGTTGTACTGTATTTATTTTCCCGATTATTGATTTTTTCCCCCACTACCACATCCTGATTTCTAGATTATATATAATTTTATATTATCACTTTTTATTATATAAATTTAACTGAGAATCTTCTCTGCCACACTTACTTGAATGTTTACAAACATAATTTAGTTCCTCAACCAAGTTATTTTTCCACATTTCCATTCACACATCTCCAATCATCCTCATTCATAGAGTTCTAAATGGCACATAGGATAACTGCTGTGGCAGATGCATTTGCCATGACATCGAATAATATGGCCGTAGCCTATGATTACACAATTAAATGCACAATTTTTTTCAGGTGTTTTTGGTCTGTAATCTAAGTCAGGCCATTTTGGTGGGCTCCATTTATCCATACATATGCAAATGGCTTCACAGCTGCGACTATACAGTAAAGGAAACAAAATAAAGAGAAGTTTTATTTCATCATATAACAGCAAAGTTGGTAAAGTGTTATCATGCCGACAGAAATACTATATTTTCCTTCCAATATTACATGCCTGCTTTCACGCAAATATGAGTTTCATTTCTGCATAATTCCCTGGTCTACTTAATGACTATTTTCACTGACATGGGAGCAGCTAGTGGAAACAACAGTAGTAACTGTTCTGCATACAGAGTTTGCTTTAATATTTTTCTTACATACTTCTGTGGTGAAGTGAATAGTATCTGTGTTGAGTAGCATTTTTTAAACTTTTTTATATGTTTGTACAGTTTGAGACAGCTGTATTCAGTAAGTACATATATAACAGCTTCTGGTCTCTCACTGTTTGTGACTTTCTTTTTTGTAGTATCACCTTTCTAATGTTACGCTTACATAGGAGAGTTATTCGGTCGCCTAGAATTGGAATAAGGTAAGGTGACTACGTTTGTGTGAGTGAGCACTGGACAGCCAGCCTAGAGTCCAGGGCCTAGGGCACAGCGCGGCCAGCCCCAGCTGAAGCAACCAGTACTGGTCACCCCAGGTACAACGGAGGTCAGCACGGCCAGATGTTGGTAAATCCAAGAGCAGGGAGCCCGTGTAGGGCCATTGCTCACATGCACCAGAAATGGTGCAGAATAGGGCAAATCGCAGAATATAGGGCAGTCTTAAATGTGGCTATTTACAACTCTTAGAAATTCAGTAATAAATCACAGTTTCATAACAACTAAAATCTGGCTATATCTGCCACATAAGAAAAATGATGGCACAGCCCATGACACAATGGTTTCAATACGTAAAAAACTATGAAGGTTAACATTTTACTGTGACTAAATATTTCCACAATGAACCTTAAAATTAACAACTTTTAAACATTTCATCCAATTAAAACAAATAATGCCTCGAATGAAGCATGGCACTATAGCTTACATCTCTGGAAGTTACACATCTGTATCTATCTTATTAATTGACTTACTACTTCTTTATATCTTTTTCATTATGCAAATGTTCGTCCACAATAATATAACAACTGAATGCAGCATGAATATCCCATATCTTGTCATTCTTGTGTAACCACTTAAAGAGTATTTTACTATTTCTGCCAGTAACTTTACTTAAAAGTTGGCAATCACATGTGTTACTTGACATCACCATTGAAAAAAGTGTCAAAAGATGCTTCTAACAAACCCAAGTAATTGTTTGAACACTATTTTACTGTCATTTATTGTTATCACATATGCATGAGAATGCTGACTTATTTATTAATGAACAAACTATGATTTATTGTAAATGGTCTGAGTGTGGCAGAATGTTTAACATTTCTTTATTAAACATTGTACAGTATGTTGGTTTATTGATGAAAGTGGTCAAGTTGAGCCAATTCATGTCTGAAGAACATAAGAATGATGTATTTTTGGTGGGGATTGGAGTGAAACAGTGGTGGAACACTACTGGAGTCATATGGAGATAGACTTTTTTTGAGTGGAGAGCTCAAGGAAGTGATTCTGGACACTTTTATGACAGGGCTACAAGGAGGCAGATCTGCCAGAAGTAACAAGGTTGACTGGTTGGAAGAAAGGTGGGAGGGAAGACGGTAAGGGAGCAAACAACAATGTCAGCAGTCCCTCGATTCAAAAGTGGTGTATCCAGAAGTAGAGACACCAACTGAAAATGATTTCTGATCTAGTGTGTGTGGGCGTGTGTGTGTGTGTGTGTGTGTGTGTGTGTGTGTGTGTGTGTGTGTGTGTGTGTGTGTGGGCGTGCGCGCACACGCACTGTCTAATCCCGATGAAGGCCGACAAAAAGCTTACTTGTTGGACAGTCTCTCTGTTGTGCCTATCTACGCCTCAGCATCTCTGCTATACGAGTAGTAATCTAATTCTTTTCATAATACTGCCATTATTCCATCCTGGATTTTCTATTATTTCAACTGGGTAAGTTGATGCATACAAATCGATCACTGGGAGTTTTAACGAAAATCACCATGCTCAAGAGATGCTTACCAGAACTTTTACAATGGGATCTTATAAATAGTCCAACAAATTCCATTGATGAATTATTAGATTTTATTGAAAACTAGTTAGGCATTCAAGGTGGGATTCCATTGCTTCTGTTGAGTGGGCAGCCCATAGAGTTACTGTCCTTACAGGACTAGCTAGTATCTGTAAAACTATGACAGGAAAGCATTTTTTAATGTATTTTGTTAGGTTTGTGCATTTCTGTCTTTGCATTAAAGCTTGTGTCCCTACACACACTGTGTTTTAAATGATTGGATACCTAGCAACTTAAAAAAAACCGGAAGCTTTTAGGTCGTTGTCAACATTCTTTTTCTTCGTTTGGGGTCACTTGGAAATCTAAACATGCAAAAACCATTTTTGCAATGGTTAGTGCAGTTTACAGCTGAGCAACCAGCCATATTTATGATGAATTCTTCAATACAGTTACTTAGAGATCTCTACTTGCATCATGACTCACATGTAAATTAGTACAAATATTCTATACACTTTGGGAAACACGGCGGACAGTTCAGCTCATGTTGTAGGAGTCTTACACTTCTCCTTGATGTCACTATGTCATGTTCCCAGGCTCCAGGAGAAATACAGGGATAGCCTACAGCACACTTCATGCAAATGTTACATCATTTACACATCACATGCTTTACTGAAAACTGAAAGAGAGGTCTATCGGCTTTCGCGATTGTTTGGTTCATAACACGCTATGCGAAAATAACGTTAAAAACAGTAAAATTGACCTCAAGTAGAGAGAAGTGGAGGTTATACCTTTCTTTACTTCAGGATACGTTGACCCCGAAGTTACATCGCTTATAAATTTGTAAAGCTCTGTTTTTATGTGGGCTGGGCTGTGAATAGGGGAGAGATTAAAGTGTTGGCAATATTTAATTCCGAAACTTACACAAAAAGTTATACTCCCTATTCTTCCTAACACGCCTTAATCAACCCTGTAAGTGAAATGACTTAGTGATTAACAAAAGCTGAAGCCATCCAGCACTCAATTATTCAATGACATATGTATTCAACAGTATTCGTTAAGGTATCTTAGCAAAATAAGCTTATTTTTAGAACCTCTGAAAACTAGTTTCAGGAGTTGTTCTGTAATTAAAAAGGGTGGGGCATCCTATGCCCAACGAATAAATGCTGTGCCAAAACACCAACACATTGAGGGTCACTAGAAAAAGCGTCGCTGTTGGCAAAATGTGTTGTAATAAAATGACGAAAAGCGTAATATTGGTGGTTAAAGATGTACTTGAATTGAAGACGTTTGTTAGGAAAAGAAGTGTCCTAAAAGAATGCGTTCGTTTATTGCATTTTAAACACTTTACAGATGGCTGAGACTAAGCTATCTTTTCATACTGTTGCAAATGTGTTAGTCTTTTCTATGCTTATTATACTGAATGAAAGTTTGCCTTACTGGGTGATCGACGTAAGAAGAAGATATATAGTGTTCATCAAGCACCCAGCATCGAATGTTGAAGAAAGGAGTTCCTGCGGTCAACGATAAGTGCGTGTAACGTCAAAATGACGTCAGGTTTGCACAAAGTCTAGTGAACTGTAGGTTACTCGAAATACAGCCGCCCCCCCCCCCCCCCCCAAAAAAAGTAACTTATGACGTCACACTAGTCCACTTATCGCGGAACGCTCGACTCCTTGGGTCAACGGAAATCATATGTACTAGAAAAGGTACCCACCAAAGGTCTTAACTTTGTCGTGTGCTATCGAGAGCTTGCATGCATTTAAACAGGCAGTCAAGAATTATTAAACTCGTCTCAAACAGATACTCGCGTTTATCGTTAGCGGCAGCTCGGTCCGAAACGATAATAACCAATGGCAATGGCATTTCACGGCAATCGGGATGGGTCACGTGCTGTTGCTTGCTCGCCATTTTAGATATTCTGCACTGGACTTACCATATTCTGTTGTTCCCTTATATGACAGTATACCGTTTCAAGCCAATGGCGCATTGAAAATTTATCACAAACGTTATTCTCGGTAGATTTATTATAATTAAATGTCGGTTAACGACACATCAGCGATAAAAACCCTTTAGGAGATCCAAAGATGAACAATGTTGAGGACAGGATTTGCATGTGACAGGCGTTCGTCCGCATGATGCCTCTTTCCTCGTGTGCACTCGCTGACGCACGAGATAAATTACTACACAAAATATTTGGAAAGAAGGGATGAACGCACAGCGGTTCTCGTGTCACAAGTTCTGTCACTGCGAAAGCAGTCTGTCATGAACCCCCTTGGAAGCTTGCATTGCGTTTAGTGCATTGAAAAGCCGACATAAAAACAAAACGCAAAAGCGATTGTAGGTAAAGAAACATATAAACAACAGACGTACATGAAATACAAAGTGATGATAACGTTTTGTCTGCAACTTTCAGGCGAAGGTTACGAGATTTTAGATTTTCTACTTGGGAAACTGCAACGATAAGGCTGGCAGTAAAATTTTGTTCGCTAGTAATTGGCGACTTAGAAACGCATTTGAATTATTTATTCCTCATTTCAAAACAAAGCATTTCAGTTCTATAGAATTCGTAACTCTTAATGTGGAATAACTGTAATCTATTATTTGAGTGTCTTATACCTCTGTTCACTGTAGGAAATGGGTAAGCTCGTAATTATTAGCATATTTTATTCCTATGATCATATTACAATTTGTATCTAGTAGCATCTATAAGTACTGCTCTCTCTTTCCATACCCATTGTGTTTTTCAGTTTCATATTTTTTGCGTCATCAGTGTGCTTCATTTCTATTTTTAGTAGTTTGTTGAGGACTAACGTACCTCATCAGTTCTTTCGTTCAGATGTCAGGCTCCACAGATGATGTACTTTACGTCGCCATTGCATGAATATTCGTCCACCGTTTCCGTATACACTTCCTTAAATTTTTGGCTTATTCTTCTCGGTTTTACTACTAGGAAAACTACGGAACCTTATTCTTTAAAGAAATATGATCAGCGTCTTTTTATCTAATACTGGACGCTCAGTGCAACACATCTCTAATTTTTATTCAAATAATCTTCGGAAGAGGTATCATCTATAAACTTATGCGTGCTTCTTTGAAGTCAACAAACATTAATGCACATAATTCGCTCCACAGCATAACCTCAACACACTACGTAATCAAACACATATGGGCCCAAGCTGCCTGTCGTCTGCTAAAAAGCAGAAAGAATGCGCATTAGGCGTATAAACGGCCTCCATTTCCAGGTTATTACGCATCCCTTGGAAATTTCTGCCCAAAGCTGAACTCAAACAAGGCATCGTGTAGACGCACCTTCAGAGATGTGTGGTTCTTATGTTAAAGGAAGTAGGTTCACATTCTGCTACGTGGAACCTTTTTTTCCTTTTTCTGGTTTGTAAAAGATTCTGGTTCTTTATTATTCATGTAATTGAAATATGCTCTGCAATATACGATGTGATTACATATAAGAGCATGGTCTCCCAGGAACAAGTTTCTTCGATTTTGTGACTTCAGTGTGATTACAGAACGAAAGATGAAACTCCTGAAAGGGAAAAAACCAGAAATACTATTTGTATTCTAGCTTCTTACGAATACTCCGCTGTTTATTCTGAATATGTTGCGATTCCGGAGAGTGTGGTTGGCAGGAACTTAAGAGCACAGCTTAAATTGTTGCGACTGAAACTAGCAGCAATGACATTTACATTCTTGCTAGTGGCAAATACTCTGCTGTGATCGTATATTTACTTCAGCGGTCAAGACAAAGATCACACCACGCAACGAGTGATAACGAACTTTGTGCAAAATACAGAATGGACACTGATACTATGGTGTCCGACTGTGATTTGTACCAGATTTTCCGTTTTACGCCTCGCTAAATTATCATTTAAAGACAAAATACACACTTAATTGTAGCAAGCAACACAATTCGCCAAAGATAATTATTCAGTACAAATTGTGCTGCAAATTATAAGAAAAGCATTGAGTGAATCTTTACAATACGTCATGTTCCAGAATCAGTAGCCAGCAACACGAACACTCACTTACTGAAAATATGGGAAAAGTTTTATTTCTCTCCCCTTTTTCAAGCTGCAGTAACAAAATACACTATTACATGGATCATTTGCTAACAAACTGTTCCCGCAATGATTCACATGTAAACTTTCAGCTCTCGTTGTTCGCCACAGCGCCCATACAACACTGAACATATAAATGTCTCCACCGATAATATTCATGCTGATCCGAAACGAAACCATCCTATTGGCTCCCGCTACGCTGAAATGCTATTGGTTATTCAGGTTTCGGGCCGAGCTGTCTATAAAGATAAGTGTTAGGGTGCTGGCACTAATAAGAACTGCGTTGTCACATGCTGTGTTTTTCTCGTGGGCTGCTGACTAGTGAAGTGTCCAGTTACGACCGTCCGGGAAGTCTATCGACTTTTGTGGTCATGTAGAGTACTGAGTTGTGGGCGAAGCCATATTTGATAGGTTTTTAAAATACTATGATGTCCTATGAATATAGGATGCTTCAAATATTGAGGATCTTTCGAAAACGCGTCGCTGTTGGTAAAAAATTGTTATAATTAAATGTAAGGTAAAAAGCAGTTAACGTCTTCACGGTGCTTAAATTTAAAACAAAGTAATAAACTGCAAGGTGGCTAGTGGTTATGAAAATGAAACAAGTCGGTTCGCATCCCGCGACATGTACATTATTTCCCTGCGATTTTTTAACGAATTATAGGACCTTATTAACTTAATGAAAGTGTGTTCTGTAATATTTGATGTTATATACATACACGTGCTCTCTCCCAGGTGTGATTTATAATTGCCAATAATTTGCAAATGAAGCATGAAACACGCAAATACCGGTGACTGTTCGAAATACGCTGCTCATCTGGCAAAACATTGTAAATATCAGTCAAAATAAAATAAAAACAGAAAGGACTGATACATCTGAAAAGGAATTAAAATATAATTTAGTCTCAACCGTCTACGAAGTATAAAAGAAAATTTACAAGGTAGTTTTCTTCGGAGACCTCTTTTCCAAACAAGGGACTCTTACAGGAATCTACCTGCAGCTGGTTTTTCTGGTTGTTTCAGTTACTTTCAAAAGTGTGAAGGAAGAAGTTAATTTTTCTCGCAGTGAATTGTAATTCTTCGCACAAATTAGTACATCCTTCACATAACCACCACACTTTAACCTTGGGGAAACTTCTTGATATGTACTTTTCGTAATACATAATTACGGTATGTAAATAAAGAGTATGAAGTTGGCAGGTTCTCACTTTCAAATAAAGAAAAGGTACGAATAGTTTCCAAAACTGCAACAAGTGTACCTATTGATGATATGATTGCTGCTTTTATTTGTGAGCACTAATGGCTACTACAGTCACAACGATACTCATTATTTACAATTTTTTACGAGTTCATAAGAGTTTTATGGTAATAATACAGTCATTATTCTAGTGAGCAAAGCACGTATAAATCTGTATATGTACCTACACAAATTTAAGTTACGTTTATGGTCTTCAAATGAGTAAACAGATCAATTAAAACGAAGTGAATAAACGTGTCAAATCTACTAAGATGAGGAAATGTGTGACTTTATCCACTGGTATGCAGCCAATTAAACCGTTTCAATTTTTTAACATCAATGAGAGAGACACGGTGATTGGGTATTTGTAGACTATTTCTGAAAAGAACTTAATTTTGTCATTACTTTCATTCTTGGAAAGAACTACGTACTGAAAACAGCAAGCAGTCACGCTGTTTCTGATCGGTAAACTGCTTACTAAAAAACGTTCGCTAGGTGGTAGCATGTATCGACACGATGATGGTGCCAACTCCCAGGTGAAATCGTGAGGCTGTAGGCACAAGATGGACGGCCTTTAACCGGAGCCTCACAGCGCTCAGACTCGATACGACCAGGAAAGTCGATTGACGTCACGACGGTAGAAATTACGCTTGGCGCGTCAGAGTGACGCCACGGAGAAGTGTAGCCGAAGAGAATCTAGCGTTATCCTTTCTGTGCTGAAGGTCATAACGAGACCTCATAAAATTACGGTAATCAACTTATCAGGCTGTCCATTATTTCTTTAAGAGTGATACTAAGCTTTCCGCACAAGCATGCCTGTAGAATTAGCCATTATTAAGATAGCAGCCCACAATTCTTATCCTTGATTCTCTTTACTAGTCCCTTTCAGTTGTCGATCAGTTGACAGGGAACATGTTATCATTGACTGCAGTTTGATTTTGTCCTGATGTCATCAAAAGTCTTGAATAAATCTTCTCCGCGAGTCTTGCCTTTAGATTGCTAGCAATTCTTCCCTATATGTTTTGCTTTCAATACCCAAAAATCATGCGAAAAGTTGATATTTGTTCTTCATCAATAATGTCACATAATTCATCAAGAGCGACGGCATAGTAAGGCGCTTTCTGCATAAGTTCGAGAAAACTACCTTTACCGTCAACAACCAAATTTTTAGTTCTTCTTGTATTGCTTCCTGCAGTCAATGTAATACCTTGAATTGTGGTACCAACATCCTTTTTCTCCTCAGAATGTGCTGCGGTCACTTCCAGCATACTTTTTTTTTTGTTTTTTACTGTCTCAGGGTCTGAAAATGGCTTCTGGTGTTTATCAGGCGTCCAAAACACGCGTAATGCTGCTTCTGCAGATTTTTCTTGGCCGCTCATATAGCACTTTAGTAAGAAGCCGCCTGTAATTTTTCTTAATGGTGCAAATGGTTCTGAGCACTATGGGACTTAACTGCTGTGGTCATCAGTCCCCTAGAACTTAGAACTACTTAAACCTAACTAACCTAAGGACATCACACACATCCATGCCCGAGGCAGGATTCGAACCTGCGACCGTAGCGGTCACGCGGTTCCAGACTGTAGCGCCTAGAAACGCACGGCCACTCCGGGCCGGCAATTTTTCTTAATGAACTTCACTACCCACAGGAAAATTGTTAATGGAACTGCTGGTGAATTGTTTCGTAGTGTCACTTTAAATTGGCTCCTTTAACAAGAGCGAAAATTTTGTTACATAGAGGCAAACTGGAATTCCAGGCCTATTGGGCAACGCAAAACAATTTTGTTCAGTTCACCCAATCAAAAAGTATTCATCTTTTCATGTGATATATGTCAAAGAAAATTCGCATTTTTTCTAGACACAATCCCACATCACGAAACTTCCATAAACTCATAACGCCCAACACAAACTATAGTCGAAATGTATTCACAGTTGCGAATATGGGCAACCATCAGCAGTATAATGGAATGAAGACAATAAAAATGTGTGCCAGACTGGTACTCACCCTAACTTCCATATGTCATCAACCACGTGTCTACAACCTGTACTCATACCTCCATTATGTATATTCCTGTACATGGGAGACATTTTACTCAAAAGTCACTTGCCTGGTGTTAGCATATAAATATGATGTGTTATTCCAAATTAGGATGCAGAGTTCCTTCAGACATACATGCATGTCTGAAGGAACAGGCACTGTGGTGACTACGGCCATTAGGAAACACAAGGTGGAATCCAAAATTTTTGGGACTGGTGCTGCCATCTGGAAAGTAGGAGTAGTAGACTTTTGCACCACTAGGTGGCAAGAGCTGCATATCTGATGAGTCAATGTGCGGAGTGGCATTCAGTTGGGAGGATGTGTTGCGTGTCCACAGTGATTTCCGTAATACTCTGTGTTTGATGTGTGGTGATGTTACGATGGATCCGCTAACAGAACAGTGCGTGTGTATCAAATTCTGTGCAAATCTCGGGAAAAGTGCTACGGAGACCCTTGCAATGATTCAACAAGTGTTTGGGAGCACAGAGCATTATCCGTACGCGTGAGCTTGAGTGTCACACTCAGTTCAGGGCCGGCCGTACAGGCGTCAAAGATGATGCTCACACAGGAAGGCCCGTTAGCCGCACAACGCCAGACATTGTTGCCAAACTTCAACAATTGGTTCGTCCAGATATCAACATTGAACCATTCAAGAACTTGCAGATGAAGTGGGTATTGATTATGGGACATGCCAACATATGTTGACTGATGAATTGGGCATGCATCGTGTCGCCGCAAAATTTGTGCCAAGGATCTTGACTGCCAATCAGAAGGCACAGCGTGTTGAAATGTGCACAGACCTTCGTCAGACTGCATCTGGTGATTCAACCTCCTTGTCACAGGCTATCACTGGCGACGAGAGCTGGATTTACGGTTATGACCCAGAGACAAAGCAACAACAGTCCCAATGTAAGAGCCTCCAAGACCCAAAAAAGCGAGACAGTGAAGAGCATGATCATCGTTTTCTTTGATACCAAGGGAATTGTGCACAAAGAATTAGTCCCACCCAACCAAACAGTGAATTCCGCATACTACTGTGATGTTTTGCGATGGCTCTGTGAAAACATGCGGCGACGATGGCCCTAAACTTTGGTGTCAAGGGAACTGGCAGCTGCATCACAACAACGCGCCCTGTCACACGTCCTTGCTCACCAGGACCTTTTTGGTAAAAAACAACATGGCGTTTGTACCCCACCCACCGAACTCGCCAGCTTTGGCACCTTATGATTTCGTGCTATTCCCAAAACTGAAACTCTAGTTGAAAGGCCGTTGGTTCAACACTCTAGAGAGGATTCAAGAAGCATCGCTGGCGGTGATAAACACCCTCAAAGAACAGGGCTTCTAGAAAACATTTGACCAGTGGCAGAAGCGATGTGACCGGTGTGTATGTGCGGATGGGAACTACTTCGAGAGTGATTGTGACCATTAGCCCAAAGGTAAGGTTTTTAACAGATGGCAGCACCAGTCCCGAAAATTTTGGATAGCACCTCGTACATGAAATGTATTCAAAGTTGCAGGCAGTGCAATATTATTTTTATCCATCGACACAGGGCAAGTAACTTTCAAGTAAAATGTCTGCCATCACTTGTCTACTGAAATGCGCAGGGCCTCCGTTGTGCTGAAATTGAATGGGATGATGAATAGACATGGAAACATTGTTCAGTATGTCTGACCGAACTTCTCACAGGAGTACCAGATATGTGCAACAATCAAGTTGCTCTGGGAGAATGTACAACCCTATTATACAGTCTCTGAGGTTGCCAACCCTCTCGTGAGCATAACATTCTCTCATAGTGTTTGTGACTGCCAGTTCCTATGTGATCACTGATCCTTGTTGTACATCCAACATGCCATGTCATTTTGTAAACTTTTTTTTTTTTTTTTTTAATCACCCTGTATAAAATGTAGATAGCTTTAGTCCTATCTACTTTTTGCGCTGGTGCCTTCATGGTGTTGCAATTTTAATATCCATCAGTGTACTTCAAGCAGTTAGAGAACTGAATTGTGGGGGTTCAATCTTGCACCTCTTAGTAATACAACCAAATGTTTCTGAAAAGTTGACACAGAGGAAGAACTTAGTCACTCCAAAGCACTGCTTAGCAAGAGTAATATAAAGCAAAGTGGGGAGTATCCATGCAGTGAACAGCAAATATTCAACTCTAAAGACAAAAGTGTGGAGGAGAAATTGATAAAATTCAAAAGCATTATAAAATATGTCTTAGACTTGTACGTGGCGAGGAAGGTTATGAGGGAAAGGAAAGACCCAATGTGACATAAAACCACGTTAGAATGTTGCTAAGAAAGCAAAGAGAGATTCATCACAGAAAAGTGAAAGCTGGATAAAGCCAGAATGAGTATAAGGAGTGCAATACAAGAATCGTTCAGTGAATTTGAAAGCGAAATTTTGGCATCTCATCTGACGAAAATTACAAAGACATTTCAATATTATGTAAAATCAGTAAGCAAATCAAAATCAGTTCGGTTGCCCAGTGACCATACTGGAAGATGGCAGAGTGAATGCCAAAGTACTGAATTTAGTCTTCTAAAATTGTTTCTCTGTGGAAGAATGTAATGCAGTTCCTCCTTTCAATTGTCACACAAATGCCAAAATGACAGTTATTGAGAGAAGTGACTGCACAATACAACGTCAACTGAAATACATCATGAATGGAAATGCATCTGGACGAGATGAGATTCTAAAGAGATTATGTGAAGGAACTTGGTCTCCTTCTAACATCAGTTCATTGTAGTTTGTCAGAGCAACAATGGGTACCAATTGACAGATAAAGTGAGATCATTACCATTTTCACAAAGGATCATCAGATAAATGTATACATCAGTCCAGATTTGTGACTGGATTATGGACTTATTTGCAGATAGAACTCATCATTGTGTTTTTAACAGGGTGAAATCAACACACATAAGGTAATTTTGGGGACACTCCATTTGAGTGTTACTGGGCCATTATCAATTGGACAATGTCAGAAGCTCCACAAGGCTGTTCACAGATCATGCTGTCATCTATAGGAAGGCAGAAATGTCAAAAGACTGTAGTGAAGTGAAGGAAGACCCACAGAGGATCAACAATCGGTGCTGGGATTAGATGTCGAACTTAATTGATAATAAATGTTAATGTACTGCACATAAACAAATGAAGAGATTCATTAGTGTTTGAATATACCATTGACAATAAATCACTGGAGATGGAAACCGTAAAATGATTACGAGTGCAGATCCCAAACAACACAAAAATAAGAGAAACTAGGCCTCATACGGAGGCTTGGCTACAGTTATTTTTCCTGGGAATGAAATGATACTGGCAGCAACGATACCCTCTGCCACATATTGTGAAGTGGCTCGTGGAGTATAGATGTACATTTGAAAATCCTTACTTGTGATCTTGTTACTTTGTGCAACTGCTTCCACCTGGTGCTAACAAATTTATAGGCAAGAATGTGTGTAAATGGGTATGGCCTGTCTGTTTTATTTCAGTCTGGCCAGATATAAGGAAGACATGTTGAAAGGAATTGACAGCACACTTAGCATGGGATAAATAAAGGAATGACAAAAGGGTAAAGAATAGTAGAAAGGAGAATAACATCTTGCATACCAAAATTGTGAACAATGTGGAAGTAATTTGATAGAAGTGAAAAAGCTTTCACCAATAAAAGAGCTCTATTGGTATCAGGTATATATATGTAAATAAAGAAGTAGTTCTTGAAACAATACATCTGGAGCACAGCGTTGTACAAGAGAGGAATGTGGGCTGTAGGAGATCCAGAGATGAAGAAAGCAACAGCATTTGGAATGTAGAGGTACTGAGGCATGTTAAAAATTTGGCAGACAGATAAAGTACAAAGTGTAAGATTGGAATAGGGATTGGTGGGAAAGTAAATTAGGTGTGATCATAAGTAAGGAACTCTCCGACATGTGCCACAACCTGTTTAGCCAAAACATTCTGTACGGCATGATGGAAATTTGAAGCCTGGTCTTCCCAAATGAGAGTCCAATGTCTAGTTCTTCAAATCTGATTCTTGTCAATAACTGAAATTTTAGTTTGGCAACTTACACACAGCAGAAGATTTCAATTCAATGACAGACTTTTTTTCCTTCACTTTGAAATATAATGCATTTTTAAAGGGGAGGAAAAGAGCTGTGGCCCTATTCTGCTGCACCAAAAATACATTCAGTCTATAATGGAATGTTAACCAACACAGACATCATTTACTATATAAAAGACTGCTACAGATGAAAGTTCACGGCAACAAATTTAACTTAACACCTTTGAAATACTTCCACTGCACTCAAACACATTTGCAAGCAGATTATGTTTCATGTGGTAGTTAAACAACATCCTTAACATGAATAATAATAATAATAATAATAACAATAATAATAATAATAACAATAACCATCATCATCTATTTAATGATAGAATAATAGAAGCAGTGCATGCTGTTAGCAAATCAGTACTGTCCAAATGCCAATGAGGAAGAATATTTATATGCAATCTGAAGAAAATAGGTAATACAAACAATTTACAATAAAATGATTTTAGCAAGATTAAAATGGATTACCAGAAAGCAAAACATGCATACCGGATCATTCATTCATACACAAGGAATTACCACAAGGGGAAATGTGAGATACTGTTCCATCATTAAACTGGTGTGATTTAACGCTGATATGTCTAAAATGAGAAATATTGTATGTTTTGTTGCTACTCTGCTTTAGTTTTCCCAGTACCTTAGTAATAACTGGATCATGTATAGAAAGAAGTAAGGTACAATTTCCTGAGCACCATGCCTTGCCGTCAACAGATATTTCTTGGATGACATCCTCTTTATCAATGAGTTGCAGATAGGTATGTGTATGTGCGACTCACCATCTCTGCTATATGGTGAATAGCAATCTATCCTTTTCACAATTTTGTCCTGGATTCTCCACTGTTTGACTTATTATTAACAGTCAGATATAAAAGTCTGTTGATTGAAAGAAGGATAATTAAGATTAGGCTTCACTGTACCACCAACAAGAAGGTCATTAGAGATGGATCACAAGCTAGGTTGGGGAAGGAAATCAGCTGTGCCTTTTGCCTTTTGATGAAATCATTACAAAATTTACCTTAAGCAATTTAGGGAAATCATAGCAATCCTAAATTTGAATGACCAGATTGGGATTTCAGTTGTCATTCTTACAAACAAGAGCCCACTGTCCTACGATTTCGCCACCTCATTTGATATGTGCTTATCAGCATGTGGTTGACATTCAACTGACTTCATAAGATTTTAGTTTACTTCTCTTACAGTATGAATTATTGAACATGTGTTTGTTCTTAAGTGCATGAAAAAGTGTCTGCTTTTTCACTGTACAACAGTTAACTAGTACTTGTGCCATAACATCTGTATGTAAATAATATCAATTCCTTCTGTATTCATACCCAACAGTTAATGATGAATTCGTCCCAAAATATATCCAAATGTTGATGAATAAGATATTGGTAAAGCTATAATGTGTTTGCGAAAATGTCGTTCATCAAAGGGAATAAGGAACCTAATTTATCAGAATGCCACGCCAGCTACTCCATTTCAGGATTCTTGTAATAAACAACATCATGAACAATGAACACTCAGTCTTTTATTCTTACGTGTCCACTATTGTACAGCACTGAGACGTGGTGATTCAAGAGATCAACATCAGACCAATTACACAAAATGTTCCCAGCTCAGTTCAACTCCATTTGACCCTATGATTTTCCCCCTGGTACTTGGCACAGTTTTCACTTCTGGTTATACTTTGTGTCTGCAATTTGCACAAGGTTAATATTTCATGTTAATTATAGGTCCTTTATAAGTTAGATCAGCAGGTTCATATGTCTAGGTAGGTACTTTACATTTAGCACACAAATTGGAGGAAATCACATACTAAGGCATTATCAGTTTCATTCTACTTGTCAAATGATGTTCCATTTTGGACTGTAAATGTCTACACTGTGATGACTGTACCTCAATGCCCAAGTTGTATCCATACACTACACTCTTTTCTAAGTTACAAAGCTGTTTAAAACACAATAAAAACTTGAAATGTATTATTTCCTGTATGTCCTGCATATCTCTGGTCAAATTTGATGCTATTTGCTAACCAAATCTCAGCATAAATTTCCCTAGTACTCTAAAAATGTCTAAGGTTTCTCTCTCAATTTGATACATCTGCTTAACTTGTGCTCGTTACAACACAGCAGTTACCATTCCCGGGAGAGGGGGAGGGAGGGAGAGAGGGAGAGTAGAGGGGGGAGAGGGTGAGGGAGAGAGAGGGGGGGGGGGGGGGGGGGGAGAGGGAAGGAGAGAGAGAACTTTTTGTTAGTAAATGTGTGATATGTATATTTGTATGTATGAATATTAAAGTAAAGCCTCATGGTTGCTCAACTGAACAGTGGCAGAGAAGACATCTATGTCATTATTTACTGAACTGATCAACAGGGAACACAGTACCAGTAACTCAGTTTGTAACAGCAGTATACTCTTCTGCTCTCTGGCACTTCAGATAAAAGCTCAATGCAAACTGCAAAATCTGTGATCCCTTTTAGGAACAAAATCTATTAATGTTTTGCTCCTTCCGTCAACTGTGTGAATGTATTTCACAAAGTCAGTGTGTTAATTTACAAATATCCAATGATATTCATTTTAAAAAAGTTTTTTTTACTCTTGTTTTTCAGACATAGGTATACATACTGTGAGGCATGTTAAAAAAAGTATGGGTACTTGACCAACAAGCTGCTTTTTTGTTTTTTGAGGTGGGGGGGGGGGGGGGGGGAGGGAGGAGATGCCCTGACTGGAGTGAGCATCACAGGAACATGTTAGTATGTAAACTCATGTTTTAGTGTACAGTGGTGTGAAAGATGCTGGTAAGAAATCCTGCCAAGTGAAGACATGTGCTGTGATCCCCATCCTACTCGCAGGAGGAATAACACCTATCGAAATTTTTTCACAACTCAGATAGTTTATGGTGAAGGTGTTATGAGCAGAATGAATGTGTTTATATGGTGAAGTGTGTTTAGTGAGGCAGAACAAATGTTCATGACAAACAGAGAAAAGGAAGACCTCCCATTCTGAGTGATGAGTTGGTGAAAAAAATAATCTAAGAAACTGTTCGCGAAGACTCCAGATTGACAGCGCGTGAAATTTCTGTGATGTTCTCACAACTCCCGAGATCTATCTTATACAAGACACTCATAGAAATGCTGGGATGCCGGAAACTGTGTGCAAGTGGGTCCCAAAACAGTTGACAGCGCAGCAGAAGAAAATTTTGGTCAATAGCACCCGCAAATTTCTTGAGCGACTTCAATTGGAAGGTGAGGATTTTCTGTGCTCTATTGTGACTGGAAATGAAACATGAGTGGCTCACTACATGCCTTAGTTAAAAAGTCAGTCATCACAGTGGTGTCACACCAATTCCTCATCTGCCCAAGAAATCAAAACCACAATTTAGGGGGAAAAAAATCATGCCTTGGTGTTTTGGGAACAAAAACACATCATTTTGGTTGAATTTCTTCCTCGTGAGGAGACCATCAATGCATAACAACATTGCGCAACCCTATAAACCTTAAAAGGAGCATTCAGAATGGTGCTGATGAGAGAAGTCTGCTTGTTGCAAGACAATGCCTGTCCTCAGACAGCCTTAACCACCAAGGTGCTCTTAGACTCATTTGGCTGGGATGTTTTGAACCATCTACCATATTCCCCCGACTTGGTGTCTTCAGATTATAATCTTTTTATCTCCCTAAAGGCACACATGAACTGAATTAAATTTTCCACTGAAAAACAGGTGCAGAAAGAGGTTCTGAAATGGGAAAAGAAGCTGGTTGCAGAGTTCTTCGAGGAGGGCATAAAGAAGCTTGTGCCACAGCTCACCACATGCACTGAATTGGATGGCAATTATGTAAAAATATAGTCAACAAGTTATCAGCAATAACCTGTAATTTTTTTTCAAACATACATTCCCCCCCCCCCTTCCAAAAAAAAAAAAATTAAAGTCTAGTACACTTACTTTCTGAACATGCCTTGTAACATAATAAATCAACTTTTAAAATACAATAGGGAAATTGTACTTGGTCTATTACTGTAGGGTTGTTCTTCCAATAAAATCATTGTAAATTTGAATAATTTCTACACAAAAAACACAATTTAGTCCAAAATATCTAATAATACAATGGATTCCCTTCTGATGTATTTATGGGATACGCAGAATGCATGTATTTGTAAATCTGTGTATTTCAATTTTTGTTCCAGCTTCATATAACATATCTTGCCTCCAAATAATGCTGCCAACTTAGAAGATTCTGTAAAGTAGTCTAGTACGATATTTAAGTAGAGTAACAAATCAGTCTTTGCCTTAAGTGACAGCAGCTGGAATCTCTTCCTGTGCACTTTGAGAAATTCAAACCGATCATTAAAGCTCAATATTTATTTATTTAATTTTTTCTTATACCGCTTTTGATTATGATGTATTAAGGTATCTTGAAATGTTTCCTTAGTGGTGGTGAAAGTATCTCCATCCTCCATACTTTTCTCCTAGTTTTAATACAAATGCATTGCCCTTTTCTTCTTATTAAGAATACTTCACAAAATTGTTACAGGTCTATGGAGTTTTCAAGTCAGTTCATTGTGCCCCAATTACAATTTCTCAGTAATGGCTCAATGTAACAGCAGCAAAATGGGATGTGTAAATGAAAAACTTCTCTTACTGGTACAAAATTTAGTGCAGTCTCAGTTAGTACTTACTTACGTTTATTCAGCTTTCTCTCCACAGTTGTTCCCTTTTCCTCCAGAGGCCTAATTTCTCTATATCAAGTGTTTTGAGTCACTCTATGTCTGCTCTGAAATGGAAGGGCAGAACTGAGAACTGTGAAATAAAGACGGAGTAGGCAGCACTGAAAGAAAATGGGCAGTTATAAAAGAACTTTAAGGAATTATACGGAATATGACTGCGAATTTTTCTTCCTTTTGTAGTAAAAAATTTGATTACGGATACTACCAAGCAGTAATAAAGGTTTATGGGCTTAAGTGCACAGGAAGACATATTCCAAAGCTAGTTTTGTTCATCGAGAAAGTCACTGTAGACAAAAGATTTACACAGTTTTGACCAACATAAGACAAGAATCAGATGCTGCTTTCATTAAGGAATCATTTCAGCAATCACTATCACAGTTGCAATAGTACATCAAACTTACAATTTCATTTGTTTTAATTTATCAACACAACTCTCATTCACATGATGTAGATTACACACCAAGATTTCAGTCAATCTTAATTCGACAAAACAAATAAAGTATGTTGGCAAGACAGTGCAACAGAATAAAGAGTGAAGCCCGACGACAAGAAGGAGTAACATAGGGCTAAAAAAATTGAAAGACTAGATTACAATAGGAAATTTCTGCTGATATATCTCGTCAGATGGGAAATTTTTGGCCAAACAAAATGGCTTTGGAGCCTCATCAGGATCATGGGTCGGAAATTGCTTTATATGATTTCTTTCTACATCCATTACAGAGAACCAAAAGGTTAAGCTCGAAGACTATACACAAATAACACACTGAGCTGAAAGATTTGTTTAGCAGCTACATGGAGACAGTTTCAAAGTGTGGCATTTCTAGCAGACTCAACATTTAACTTTAAAGATAACTGTGCTGAAGAAGCTAGATGGCTATATCGTGTAACACTGACCTACTTCTTTCGATAGTAAATCAGGAACTCATTGATTACTATTTGTGTGTAAACAGCTAACTAATAATGTAATACTTCACTTTCGCTCTAATCCCAACTTCAACTGTCCACCTAAGTAGTTTCTTTTCCTCCCGTAGGCTACAGTATTTGGCATTATTGAAGACACAACTAAACCTGAAAAACCACTGAACCACTTTAGAAATTCATTAACTGAATCATTCCTACCGAATGCTGTATCTAGTTGGCAAACTGAAATGTGTTCGTAAGTCAGCATTAACTTAACTATGATGAGCTCAATATTCAACAGTACAGTGATATAAAATGACACATGCCTTATTAAATTAAGCTGTCTCTGTTGAAAGTTCTCAGTGTTTCCATAAAGCATTACACATTTAAGTCTTCTCCATCAACTTTCTGTCAATGTACTAACCTATTATTTTTTCTCATCTATTGTACAGTACTGATAATAGGAGGACATTCTTACACGGTTCCTCAAAACAAGGTCATGCAGAGGTACAGCTGATTAATTCTTTATTGAAATGACACAGACAATCCACAAATGTCTATGTTGACAGATGGCTCCTGTAAGTGCAGTGTTCTGGACAGTACAGGAACAAGTGCTTTTGTTAACAGTGTAAATATATTTTGGGACCCAAGGCGAGATGCAGCCACCAGATACATACCATATTGAGTTAAGCAAGTCCTATTCATTAGATGTTAGTGCCCCACATGAAGTCCTCATAAGTGTCTAACATGGATGAAACTGTGTGGAAGTTGCCAGCTTCACATCTAAGAAGCCAAAAGAAATCGATATCATGTTCTAGTTGTTAATTAAAAGTGTCACAACCCACTGCATGGTGTCTCCTAAGAAAGAGTATACTAGGTTAATTGCAACAACAGATTAAGAAAAAGTATTGCCTGCCTTCTGATCTAAATGTTAAACATATTACTACTGCCATAATCTTCAGATATGGGGCAGACAAAATATGCATGAACTGTAGGTCATGAGCAAGATACCAAAGATGAATGTGTTTTATGTGATACACAGATGCTAAGTGTAGTGGCCCTTTTATTTTACTTCAGATTTTCAAAGTATATTGACTCTTCTGTGCCTTAGATGCTACTGTCACTGGTCTCATCTGCCTGTACATAACAGAATAACTTATTCACCA
The DNA here is from genome assembly GCF_023864345.2 of Schistocerca serialis cubense. Lineage (NCBI taxonomy): Eukaryota > Metazoa > Arthropoda > Insecta > Orthoptera > Acrididae > Schistocerca > Schistocerca serialis. The sequence continues at coordinate 87,902,505 of NC_064640.1, read as the reverse complement.
GCAGGAGAAGGTTTTTTTTTTCCAATTTTGTCTTACTACATGGCTATACTCTTCCTCATTGACACCAATGTGTTCATGAACCCGATTTTACTCTGACATCCACAATCTCCTATTTTAACATCCGATTTCTTTTTGTGGTATTACATCAGGTATACTGTGTGCATGGCCCAGCTTGACCACAACAGTTAGGCGATTCAAATAAATGCACCTCTTACACTGTAGAGTGAATAACTGATGATATGTTGGGATGAGCTTAGGACGAAATGGACTACTGTCCAGACATTTCGCATGCCACAAAGCACTCTCATATGCACACCTGCAACAGACAGATGTCAGCACTTGTGGTGTCAAATTTGTAAACTGCTCAGAGATACATGAATCCTATGGGTTGAAAACTTATTAAAATGGTCATCACTAGAGACTACTGTGGATTGTGTGCATCATTTAAATGAAGAACGAATTCATATTACTGTTGCATCATCATCTTTGATAATCTTCTGTTTTGGAGAAAATTACAGTGAGTCCAAAAAATCACACATTTTCATCAAAAAAATTACAATGACGCTGAACAGCCCTAATTCTTTGACTCAACTGATGCTGAAACAACTGTTACTGCCTGCCAAGGTACAAGTCTCAGGACAACAACAAATCTATGTCTTGAAATATCAATTTACTCACCTCATACTACTTCTGCAACACTTATACAGTTAGTTTGATTTGACTGTCATCTGTTAAATAGCTCTCTGCCATTATTCCTCAAATTTTCACTTCATGAACTGGTACCTATATTTCTGGAGCAATTAGATATCAACCTTCAATAATAGCTGTTTTGTAGGAACAGTTTCTTAAGCTGCTTCTTTATTACAATAGAATTTAATTTACTTTTCCACACAGTTGTTAGATCCCCAGGTTTCTTTACTTTCAAACAATTTCGACACACCTAGACATTTTATAGAGACAAGACCTCTCATCACATAAATTGTCTTTCTCTCTTTCTGTGAATGTCATATTTTTACAGCAAATAAAGTTTCTTATACAACAACAAAGTGAACACTTGTCAGCTCGGCAGAAAAACTATATATATATATATATATATATATATATATATATATATATATATATATATATATATATATATATATATATATATATATATATATATATACACAGCAAAAATAAACATTTTCAACAAATTATTCTTTAGTTCATAACACTATGTTTAGTGCTTTTCCTGTAAGAACATTCTTTCTCAATTCACTATTCAAGAATTTCTTCAAAATATGCTGTCACAACCTCTTCACTAGGCCCAAAATGTTTTCCAGTGACCAATATCTTTATATGTGGCTATAAGTTAGAGGCTGCCGAATCTGATGAAAATGGTGTAGGTTCCAACAACTTGTTCTTCCACTTCCAATTCCCCTCCCCCTCTCCCCCATTCCAAGCCAAAGAATGTTTTTCGGGAGGCACATCATTCTGATAAATATTCCCCCTCCTTCCCCTTCTGCAATCCAGTCTCTTTTAACATTGTTTTCCATCCAATTGGTCTATGAGACTTACACAGTATTTACCATTACGTTTGCAGGGTAATCCATCAAAAGAATTACTTTTGAGCATCAAATAATATTTCACCATACAACATTTCAGAAAAATGAAAAATTGACTCTCCTTTTTTGGTTCCACGGGCTTCCACCTCAAAATTTCTAACAATTCTAATTGTTATTTTGTTTCGGACATGAAGTGATGGTTCCACACCTCATCCCCCATAACAAATTAATGCATAAAATCATTTTTCTAATGTTTAAACGTTGCTGATAAATTCCTTTTATTCATAGATAGTCTGCCTTTGCAAATAAATGAGAGACAGTTTGTTTATTAATTTACTTTCTATCATCATTCAATAAATGTTGCACCCATATCACACAAAGCTTCCTCTAATTAATGTTCCAAGTAAAATGTGGCACAGTCTTCACTGTGATATGCATATGGCATCAGCTATTTCACACACACTTCATTGCTTATCTTGCAACACCATATTGAGAACTTCCTCATTTTCTGCAGCACATTTTTGATGCACTTCACATGCACCATCTTCATGACAGTTACAGGCATATTTGAATTCAACTGCCTATTTCTTAACTGGTGGAAATGAAGAAGCACACTTAGGGCTTTGTCAGCTTTGGATAAATTTACACTGGTGGCAAAATGTTCAAAACACAAAATTTTATTTGAAAAAATGGACACAACATACCTAATTAAAAAAAACCATATAAGCAAAATTATTTGGCAGCTCAAGTTGACACTTGATTCACAACAGTACTTTGCACAACATGTACCCAAAAAAAAAAAAAAACTTCTAAATTTCGTTGGTATTCTATGTCATCTCTGTGCCAGTCCAAAAACTTTTACCTTGTTCTCGTGTGCATGTTCTCTGAAATATGTTTCTAGCTTCTTAATCAGTGTACCTTTCATGTAATAAGACCTTTGTCTTCAAAGTTAACAATAGCTGACACTATGTCAAATTACGACCCAAAACATTAAAATACCTTTGTGCGCATATACATTTTGTACTTTCCACAGCCTTAAGAAAGTTAAAAAAAAGTCCTTATCCAAAAACTACCTTGAGCAGTTAATAGTGATCTGACTCATGAAGGTAACATCTTAGATCTGCTGGCAACAAACATACCCAAACTACTCTACTCATGAGAACACAGCAAGTACCACAGCCCGATTTCCCAGAAACTTCGCTAAGTGGAAAAGGAGTCAAAATAAGTGAACACATGTCTTAGCTTATCCGTAGATCTTCAACCGTTTCAGAAAAATTGACAGTCAAAGTTTTCAAGCTCCTGTGCATGCCTTTCACCGGGTGATATCCTCAGACAAAATGGTGGCCCAATAGTTAGGGTCACGACTTCTTAATTTATGCGTCCCACGTTCGAAATGCGGTTATCCTCTTTATTTTTATTTTTGTTGTTCATTTATACACCTGTGTCTGTAGAAAGTTACTACAAAACATTTTCCAGTGTATACTGATGAAACATTGTCCCTATTCGTCTACAAATTGCTTATCAGATGAATAAAAAGAAAATTATTTGAAATTGTTTTCAGAGAAATTCCAGCAGCTTATCTTGATTCATAATGAACTGCAAGCGCCATTTTGCAGAAAAGTGATCAGTTCTGCATGGTCTGCTACAAAATTATTGCCAACATGTGGAATATTCACCAGTGTTAATGATGTTTCTTTCTTCAGTGTGAATTATACGAAAACTGTCACTGTGGCAAACCTGCCTTTGTGCAGTATTCATGGTGTTATGAATGTCTGTGTTTCAAATGTTTCCATGATTGGTATTGTCCAAGGGAACACATAAATTTTCCTGAAGAATAAATATATGAATAAAATGTAAGAATTAATATGAAAATGAAATATCAGAATATGAGATTTAAAAAGCACCATATACATATACATTCTATAACAAATATGTGGCACTTACTGTGAAGCCCAGTTGTAATTTCACATTTAATATAACACCCTTGTACCCACTAATTTGACAAGAAACATTCATGTAGTAATCTTCTACGGACATAGAAAATAAGTGAAAACAATAAAAATAAAATAAATAAAAACAATAATCAGGCTTCAAACAAAGGGCGCAAAATTAATAGGCCACAATGCTAATCATTGGGCCACCACTGCATCTGACGATATCGCGCCACAAAAGACACATGCAGTACCTCGAAATCTTGGAATCTTTGACCGTCATTTTTTCAGAAATGGTCAAGTACATACAGATAAGTGAGACATGTGTTCACTAATTTTCACTCCTATTACGCTGAAAGAAGTCTGTGGAAATCGGGGTACGGCACTTGCCACATCCTCCTCATCAGTAAGTGTAGAACAGGCATTCAGTGATCATAAAACCATTACAGCATCCCTGAATACAGATGTAAATAAGAATACAAAGACAGGTAGGAAGATCTTTCTGCTTAAGAGTGAAAAGAAACAGATTTCAGATTACCTGAGCAGTCAGCATGAAAGTTTCATCTTCAGCACTAACAAGGTTGAGTATCAATGGACACAGTTCAAAATCCATTGTACAATACACTTTAGATATGTACATCCGAAGCACAGTTGTGAGGATGGAAAAGACCCACTGAAGTTCAACAGCCATGTTAGAAAGATGCTATGAAAGCAAAGAGAGGTTCATCAATGAGAGGAAGCCTAACAGACAAACAAACAAATGAATGTAGTCAAAATTAGCTAAGCAGGGTCATGAATGAGGTGTTCAATGAACTCAAAAGTAAAAATCTGTCTACTGACTTGACAGAAAATCCTGAGAAGTTTTGGTCTCATGTTATATCATTACACGGATGGAAGCCATCTTTACAGACACTCTGGGACAACAATCCCCCTGAACAGACAATGACACCGAAAAGTCCAAAATACTAAACATCTTTTTCTACAACTGTTTCAGAGTGGAAGATCACACTGTAGTACCTCTTCAGAGGCAATGGTGGCCCAATGCATCTGAAGAGATGGTTAGCATTGTGGCTTATTAAATCATTGCACGAATGACGAAATGGCTGATACCAAAGTGACCATAGTATAGAAAAGCAAATGAAATCACCCAACAGAAGGAATGCCACTGGACATGACAGGATACCAATAAAATTCTACAGATAGTATGCAAAAGAACTTGACCCTCTTCTAGCAGCAGTATACTGTAGGTCTCTGGAGAAGAGTAGTGTTCCTGATGGAAAAGGGCACAGGTCGTTTGCATTTTCAAGAAAGGTCGTCAAATAGTTGCAAAACCTATAGTCTGTATGTCTGACATTGGTTAGTTGTAGAATTTTGGAACACATTTTATGTTCACATATTGACATTTCTGGAGACCAAAACTCTCCTCTTTAGAAATCAACATGGGTTCTAAAAACAATGATCATGTGAAACCCAGCTTGATCTGTTTGTCCATGATACCCAGAAGGTGGTACATACTGGTGTCCAGGTAGATGCTGTGTTCCTTGACTTCTGTAAGGCATTCGATAAAATTTCACACTTCCACCTAACTAACAAAATGTGAGCATACAGAACATCAGGCAAACTGTGTGATTGGCTTGAAGAGCTTCTAGCAAACAGAACACATCATGTTATTCTCAATAGAGAGAAGCCTTCAGATGTAAAACTGACTTCAGGCATACCCCAAGGGAGTGTTATAGATCCATTACCTTTTTAAACCTGCAGAGGATCGGCCCTTGGTCAGGGAGTGGCAATTAACCCTCAAGAGCAAGAAATGTAATGTATTGCATGTACTCAAATGGAAAGACCCATTACTATATGATTACACAATTGTAGAAAAATCACTGGGTGCAGTTACTTGCACAAAATATCTAGGAGTATGCATATGGAATGATTTAAAGTGGAATGGCCTCATAAAACTAACTGCAGCAAAGGAAGATTCCAGACAGATTCATTGGAAGGATCCTCAGGAAATATAGTCCGTTAACAAGGAGGTAGCTAACAAAACCCTTGTTTGACTACTAGAAATGAAATGAGCATACGGCATAGCTGGCCGGGAGGCCCCATCCGGGAAAGTTTGGCCGCCAAGTGCAAGTCTTATTTCAGTTGACACCACATCGGACGACCTGCACGCCGGTGATGAGGATGGAATGATGATGAGGACAACGCAACACCCAGTCCTCGGGTGGAGAAAATCTCCAAACTGGCCAGGAATCAATACTGGTCCCACTTGCATGGGAGGCGAGCACGTTACCATCCAGCTAAGCAGACAGACTGTTTGACTAGTATTTGAATACTGCTCATCAGTGTGGGATCCATACCAGACAGGATAGATAGAGGAAATGCAAAAGATCCAACGAAGAGCAGCACATTTCATTACAGGTTCATTTAGTAAGCACAAAAGCATCATGGAGATGATCAACCAATCCCAGCGGCAGATACTACAAGAGAGGCGTCCTGCATCATTGTGTGATTTACTGTTAAAGTTCGGACCCCGTACATTCCTGGAAGAATCAACAAATAGATTTCTTCCTCCTGCATAAATACAACAAGACCGTGAAGATAAATTTAAAAGAGATCTGATTCCACACTGAGGCTTACCAGCAATTGTTCTTCCCATGAACCATTCGTGATGAACAGGAAAGGGGGGGAAATGACAGTGGTACACGAAGTACCCTCTGCCACACACTGCAAGGTGGCTTGTGGAATGTAGATGTAGATAAAGTAGTGTTATTAATATGAAGCTACACTTATATTATGAAAAATAAGTACAATTTTCAACATTACAGTAAAAAATAAATTATTGTGTTCTGTTTAACCTCATGTTTTCTAAAATCTATTTTGTTTTGAAGTAAAGGAAACAGTAAATCAATCATTAAGTGATATAATTAGCAACTAAGAACTTTTCATCTCATTTCACTCCCAATCTCTTCTTTTCATGTAGCCTTAACCAATAAAAAACTTACCTTGTTCTGTACTGGCTCAGGGACACATGTCACTTGTCTTGGTTCATATTCTTGAAATATACGTAAGCATTCCTTAGTTACATCATCTTCATCTGTGCTTGAACTGTCTTCATCACTAGCAGCAGAATCTACACCAGTTTCAAAATTTTGTTCTTCAGATATTCTCCCTAAAACAAAAACAATAATTTTATTATAGAATAAATTTACTGTACAGCAATAGCACAGGATCCCAATAAGTCATAGAATATCATTTTCTGGATGAAAATGATGAGAAATGCAGAGAGAGAGAGAGAGAGAGAGAGAGAGAGAGAAACATATTAGTCACAGTCTTACAATGAAGCAATGCATCACAAACCTCCATGAATTCTCTGTCAGTGTCTCCTGAGCCCATCAAATAATCTCAATTATATACACCTTTTCTGTATCTGCAGCAGCACTTTCGAATTTAAACAAATCTATGCTACAACTGGTTCAATACTGTGCGCCATAAATTTATGACTTAAACAAATGTATCCAAATGAAGGGACTACAACATAAGTTGTAAGCCAACAACTCATGTTCAGTTAGAAGCAATCTCAAAATACAGCCGTAAAACACACACACACACACACACACACACACACACACACACACACACACACACACAGAGAGAGAGAGAGAGAGAGAGAGAGAGAGAGAGAGAGAGAGGGAGAGAGGGAGGGGGAGGTGGGGGGGGGGAGAGAGAGAGAGAGAGAGAGAGAGAGAGAGAGAGAGAGAGAGAGAGAGAGATGAGGAAAAATATTCCAAGGACCGCAATCTGCTACACACAATGGCCTTTTATAACTTGAAGTTAGAGCTGTTAGCAAGATAAGCAGCCAACATAGACCATGACAACATGTCCAAGCAGATGTGCCCCTCTTTCCTCGTGTGTTATGCAGGCCCACTAGAACATTCACAAGCTGTCTTTAGATTTCTCTATTTTATGTAATTCAGTTGCATTGCCATTTTTTGACATATGAGCATGGGAAAAACCATTTTCTGTTTTTAGCTCAATGTGTGAGAAAACTTTTTCTTTGTTCTTGAGTCCCCTTTGTATATCTATATTTTACATTCAAAGTACATGTTCTTTCTCACATTCCACATTTATGGTAGTGTGTCCCTTTTCCTCTTTCAGTCAGAAAATAGTCATTCTGATGACCCTAGTTTACTTTCATGACACACTATCCAGCAATTGTTTTCTACACAACAAAAGCTTCTGTTTTAGGTTCTTATGACTCCATACTATGTATATATTTGTCAGTTATGATGACAAAGTACCTTTTTCTTTATTTATTTAAAGGCTTATCAGTGCTGCTTTGTGTTTCAATTGCTCTAGTTGGGCCAGCTTTTAAAGAAAACTTTTATATTTGCCTTTTCAGAATAGTTCAACATGTATGCATGCCAACTATCCTTACTCCATTCCTTAGAGTGCTGCACAAACACGTTTCTCTATTCTACATGACACTATTGTTTGCGTTCATAATTCAATAGCATTCTGTCATTAACCACACCATACAGTAGTAATGTATGCAACATTTGTCAACATATAAGTTAACTAACCAAGAAACGAAACTGGTGTAAAATAAAGCAGACAGTACCAAAAGTTGTGAAACTTATGAGAAGTACAAGCCATTTTCAAAACAACAAAGTACCTTAGTCTGGATCCCACTGATATTAATGTATTAAATTAGTGTTCTTTTCTTAGATTCTTTTAATGGTCAGACCTCTTAATTAATTTCACATTATTCCACTTAATGGGGTAAGAGTTAAAAAATTTTAGGGCTGCAAATCTCACCCATTTCTGTGTCATATTAAGACTGAGTGATCAATAATGTAAGTCATTTCTCCTCCTAGTATTATATACATGAATGTTGTTCTTATTCTTAAACTGTGATTAATTATCAGTAACTTCCTAAGGGAGCAAATAAACTGAGAGGCAGATGCTGGTGTACCAAATTGCATAACAAGGATCTACATTGGACATCATTACACATTTCTGTGCAGCAACACTTTCTTCTTCAATGAAGACAACAGTGAATGAGAATATAAAAAGTAAACCACAAATTTTGAGATTTTCGTTTCCCAGATATACTTCTGTTATACAAAAGTTGCAAAGCTCTGATGTTTAAGACGACAATCTATAACATGTTATATCCCGTTCAGATTCTTATCAATGTAAACATGTGGGAAATTACAATATTTTGCTATAGTGATTAGTTTCCAATGTTGCGCGATCAGGTCTTGAGCAGTACAGAATTGCATGTATTGTGTCTTATGTAAGTTAAAAACTACACCTTTAAAAATTTCCACACCACATCTGGTGAACAAACATAAAAGAAATGTAAATTTCTTTGTTGTAATAATGTATATTAATACTCAAGCAGGCACACCACATTTTCATTAGTCGAGTAGGCGTATGAGATTTTTCATACCCCACAAATTAATTAACATAACACGGTCTCAAACTCTGCAAAAATGGTGTTTATTTTGCGAATACTGTTACTGAGCATTTTAATTTTTTTTTTTTTTTTTTGTGAACCTGTTTGATTATTTGAAATTATTTCGATAACAATTTAAATATATAATAAAAAGTTAATACAAAATGTTTCACTTGAGGTTTACTTTATTTTTCAGTTTAGTGCGTGGCCCCTACATTTTAGGCCTCATGAACATAAGTCACAGTCAAACTAAGGACTTAGTCATTACAGTTATTGCAACTGTAAGCAATTGTCAAATGTTTCTTACAAACTTTTTGCATATATTACATATAATGGTTGTTGATACATCTTTTTCTCGGCCACAAATTACATACCTCCCACATTTCTTGCTTGTTGATCCTTGAAAAGTAGATGGACATATGTCATTCTTTTCCAAGAGTTTTTGATATTTAATCAAGAATGAAAAAATGCCATCAGGAAGACACATTAGTTTGTATCTTTCAGTTAGATGAGGCTTCATCAACACCATTACTAAATTCTTCGAAAAATTCTTCTTGCATAATAAGGGTTTTGTTAATTTCAGGTACACAAAACTTACACACTGATTCCTGCGACATTCATGAAAGAGTGAAAGATGCACATTGGACATATGCTTGTTATGCACAAGGCATTGTATGCATTACATGATTGATCCACGGTGTCAAAGTCTCCTTTTCTCATGTCATAGTCCATTATTATTTCAAGCTTTTTTTATTTTATCATCCAGTATTGGTAGTTCATGCATCATGGATAGCAATATCATCGATCTGTTTCTCTCATGTATTTATGAAGTGAGAGTGACATCTTTTTGAAATTCTAAAATTGAAGACCCAACTTATCAATTTTTGCTTCCCTCAAATTCAACAAGAGTTTCTCTTTTTGTTCTCCTTCAGTGTCCCCATAAAAATGAGCTGCTTCTTTAGGGGATATGTCACCAAAGGATGACAGTTATCAAATCTGATGTCAATGTTAGGAACCAGGTGCATTACTATATCACTTGGCTTGTTTTAGGTCTGATACTGGCCATCCTCTTGCTTTCCACAGTATAGTTCTAAATTACTTGTAAAAAATGCTTTTGAGTCACACATAGCAAAGACCTTATTCCATATTTTGCAGGCTTATTGCGAATATACTGCGTAAAACTGCTGCACCCTTGGAAAGCCTCCAATTTTCTATCAATAGTCACATAGGACCCCAGTTTGTGCAAATTCCTGTATCTGAAACTGCAAGAAAGGATGAATGACAGCTAGTTTGTCTATTTTTCTTCTTTCAGCTTATGTGTTCTTGTCATCAAATTGCATACATTGGACTAAAAACAAAAATCTCTTGTAACTTAGAACTTGCATTCCTGTTCTGTCAGAGTTCCATACTTGAGTGCATTAGTGTGATGTCCTTTCTTTGTTCCAACCAGATATAAACACCCTAGCACAGGAAGTATTTCAGTTTTGATGTCTCCTTTACACCTCTATCGCAAAAGCACTCTGATGATTCACTTTTCTTCTGTATACACAGATTTCTATGAGTGACAATTATCTATTATACTGTTATTTCTTATTTAATGAAAAGCAGAAAATTCATTACTTAGGTCATCTGCACTGCTTCTAGGACCAGGAAACACTTCTACTACATTCTTATTTCTAACTTTACTCTGGTAGAAATCTTCACAGTTACTAAAACAGGATCTCAATTAATATTTCTTTACATCCTTTTTTCAAGTGCATCAGTTAACAAGGACAAACCATGTAACTGCAAAATAAACTTAAAGGAAATTGGTAGGAATTATGATGATGTAACTCATTAACGAACTTGTTAGTATCAAATGGCCAAAAATTGTGAACTGTGATTGTGCTCATCATTTTTTAATTAATTCTATAGTTATTTTTCACGTTAACATTGCCATGATCAAAATGAACATACTGCTCCCAGATGCCACGTTCAGTGGCTCATACAGTTTGATTCATTATCTTACTTGTAGTCCAACTGTATCATCAAAAGCAGTGGCTTATTTGCAATTTGAATGACAAAAGGAAAGTTTTTACAATTTCTAACAAGCTCCATGCTTAAACTTTTGAAGTTGCTAAATGAAATGGCAATACTTCTTTGAAACCTTGTATAGTCAGAAACCACAATAATGTCACATCAGACACTGATTAATACGGTCATATGCTCCTCTATTACTAAGTTCTGCAAAAGATTAATTTTACATTCAAGCTCTTCACCTGTCAGAGGAAAAAGATATTCAAGTATTTAAAGTGTATAATATGCCAGTCACCCAGATGAAACCACAAACAAAAGGCATCTTACATTATTTACGGACATACCCTCCACTGATAAGAAAGCATGACAAATAAAGCTGTGCAGAGCAGTGCCATACTGAAGGGGGGGGGGGGGGGGGGGGGGGTTTAAGATCGGCCCCCACAAAGCTCAGTGACACAAAAGGGGTGCAAAAACTGGCCAGAAAAGAAAATAAGAAGAAAGACAGTTTAAGAATTAATAGGGAGATGTATGTGACTTCTTCTCTCCTTATGTTCCTGTCCTTTGCCTACAAGAAGAAACCTTTCTTTCCATCTGCAACTGTAAACTCACACTTTTGTAACAGTGTCATTTCTACGGTATCATTTTATCCAATTATCATCATAAAGTGAGAGAGTACTGAAGCAAATATGCTATTTACCCAGAGACTTCCAATTTTTGCAGACAGACTGGATAAGATGCAATGGTGGAGAATGTGAGCAAAAAAAGTGGAGGGAATATGTAATTTACTTGCACCCCCCCCCCCTCCCCCAAAGCCAGTTTTTCTGCTTCTAAGCTTTGGCTGCTACGATCTGCTGTGTAAATCTAAAAAGAATTAAATAATAAGTCCCCTGCGTCAGATGAATAATGTTACAGAATTTGTTTGTTATTCATTATGCTTAGAGACAGATATATTCTGTTAATCTCAAGTTGAACCCTAGTTTAAACAAATGTTTATTACACCATTTGTCGTCAGCTGCACTGCTCAAGCAGTTAAACTTGACTTGATGACATTCAATGAATTTGCTAGGCTCAAAGCAAGGAAAGGCAAAGTAAAATTGCAACAACTACACAATTCCTGGAAAGAAATAATTTCTCAACTCATTATTACAGCTCTGTCTTTTAATTCTAATTAATAATTTATGAATAGTAATTTATGAGGAGCAAACAATTTCTTATTCAATGTATACCATACTTGTATTATCAATTACAGCAGCAGCCATAAACAATAATATAATTTTTTTTTATACTTTCAGTATTTTAAAGTGTACATAATTTGTAATTTATTTGTTACAGTGGTATCTTTAACGTGTTATGTGCAATATTTTTCATCAATATAGTTCATGTAAGTAATATTTTTAAATAATTCTATGTTATTATTGAACTAATTAAGAACTTCTAAAATTTTCTAAATCTGCATGGAAAAAAAATTGCAGAAAGGTATGTTTACACGCTAAAGGGCTCGAGGCGGGGGTGGTGTGGTGTGAGCTTTGACAGTTCTGCCAGGGGTGTGGCATCACCTCAGTATACATATGGTGCAGAGTGAGAACTAGACAGAAAAAACATCATGAATTACAATGGCTCGGTTTCTCAAAATGAGCTACCTCTTTGTATAAAATAATGCTTCCAGACTTATCACCAATAAAAATAATTTTTACTGCCTTTTATAATACAATGTACACATTTTACACCTAAAACTATATTATTCACATGAGCCTCTGTAAGCACTTTGAAGTTACTGTTTCCCAGTGTAAAAATAAAGGGTCTGCCCCACCACACCCAGTCAACTTTTAATACACATATATTATGCCTGAAACCTGCTAACTTGAATTTTTATGACACTTTTTGTGGTGTCATCCAAAGAGTGAGGTCCCAATTTACATGTGGTACCTCACAACAACACCACAAGCTAATGACAGCCACTGTCAGGTGCAGCAATGAATGAGAGATGTCGGCACAGACATGCCCTCAAGAGTTTCCATATGCAGCCACTGCTGGAAGCTTGCTTACATCAGAGCGCAGCACTGCTCAGCCCACTCTGTAATCATTGCCCATGATATCATCATTTTAGCCCAGATCTGGCTGTGACCTATCATACCTGTAAGTCAGAATAGTGTATCAAGTTTATAAGGCAATTGTACACTGAGATGCAACTATCATTCTGTATTGTATCAAGTGGTAACAGTTACAGCATTCAATGATAGTAACAAATACATAAAGACATTCATGTGGCCATGGACTGTTTCCAAGCTAAGTTTTTAGATTTTTCAAATTTTAATAAATATAATTTGTATGTACTGTAGTATCTTCTCGACTTCCTCCAGACGTAAATCTAGGCTTGCTAAATCACACTACAATTGCAACAATGATGGTGGCTTTTGTACTCCAGCATATTGTCCTGTTCGCCATATACAATAAGCTCCCGTACTTCTCACGAGTGCTTGGTGTATCCCTAGGAACGGTGACAACAATACTTGCATATTTTTGTGTATCCTATAAAGTGTTTAACCATGTCCGAGTCCCCATGAGAAATGTCTCTAAATGAAGTTGTTCAGTTTCAGATGCGGCAGACTCGAATGACTGCTGCTCAGTGTATAGCAGGTGACAACCTCACTTTCGCAACAAGCAGCTCCACAACCGGTTACTGATCCCAAGTTTTGTCAGTTTAACAGTAAAGAAAAGGAATGGTTGGAATAATGCACCAAACTCAAAGCACACTTAACGGCATACAACATTGCAGGTATGGTGCATATTGCTTTCTTTCTGTCCACTGTCAAAACTGATGTGTACTGTCCATGCATAAAGTTATTCCCCGACTCTCATCCAGTAGATAATTTTTATGAAAAACTCGTTCGTAGAACTGATGAGCATTACAAAGCACATTGCTGTGGCGAGATTCAATTTTTTTTTGTCTAAAGAAGTAGCCTGAACAGTCGTTCATACAGTGTAATGCTGACAAAGGGCTAACCAGTTACTGTAGGTTCAACTGGTCTTGTTATAGTGATGTCATTTTACATGATGCAATCATGGAAAATGTGTCAGGTGCATGCATATGCTTTACTATCCTACACAGTTTTGTCTATTGTAGAGTCTTAAAGTACTGTAGACACACACTGAAGTTTATTTTGCTGCTCCATCTATTTCTCTTGTTCATAATGCACACGGCACTCACTCTCAGTCTAAGATTATTGTTAAAGTGAATAAAAGCAAGGCTCAGATTAACAGTAAATGTAAAGAAAAAAACCTTTTAGTCATGTGGTACATGAGGCATATTTTAGAATTACATGTCGAATTTTTGTCCACAGCATTCTTCAGATGATGATAGAAATGCTTGTCCTTGTCACGACGTAAAGTGTTTCACGTGTGGTAAATACCGTTATGTCCACATACTCTGTGCACAACACAGCCGGGGCAGGCACCAGTCTACTGCATGGCTTCAGCGTAGCTTCTAGAAAGCGAATTTCTGGTCAGCACAAGCATTACAGCTGGTGCCAATGGAGACTTGCTTTTCTGCTTTGCAGAATTCTTCCGCTATAGTCCACAGACAGAGGAACAAACTTTTAGTCCAATTAAGAATGTCTCAAAAGACAAATTCCAATTAGACAAAGGAGCATCTCTGTCCTTCATCAGTAAATATACCTATGAAATGACAGGTGGCCCACGGCTACGGAAGGCTACTTCTGTTCATCTGCATGTAATAGGTACGAAATACCAATACTTGGCATTTGCAGCTTGCCAGAAACTTTTCACGATGTTACAAAGTGAATTTCATTTCATATACTGTGTTCTAGAAACAGTACAAACCTTTTTGCTTTAGACTTGTTTGATTTGCTCAACCTGTGTCTTACAACGCGTTACAAATCAGTGTTTCAGTGCCTAATACCAATGTTTCTCACTTGTGCGATAAGTACAGTCAACTATTGGAACCAGGATTAGGAAAGGCTAAAGATTTTGAGGTGCACATTACTGTTAAAGACAATGTGCAACCACGATTTTATCAGAATAGACCTGTCCCCTAGGCTAAACATGAGCAGCTTGCTGAGGAACTGCAACAACACATTTATGCAAGGCAGTGGGCATCCCTCTCGGTCATAATTAAGAAGCCACCAGGAAGTTTACATTTGTGTGTGAATTCAAAGTCATGGTAAACCCACAATCTGTCGTGAATTCACTTCCTCTCTCATGACAGGCGGAACTATTGGACAGACTGGGACAGGGCAGATTCTGTTCCAAGACTGATTTATGTAAGACATACTTACAGTTGTCACTGGATGAGCAGTCCAAGCAATATTTTGTGATCAACACTCACCTGGTATTGTTCTAGTTTTGAGGACTACCATTTCGAAATGCTTCTGCTCCTGCCATTTTTCAACATTTCCTGGAACATTAACAGTCAAGGTCCCTTCATCTACAAACTATTCTGATGATTTTGTTGTCATGGGTTGTATGCCCACTGGACATGTAGCAAATTTGGAATGTTTGTTGAATGTGTTCATCGTGGTTCACTTAAAGTTTAACAAGGAAAAGTGTTCTTTCTTCCATGAAGAATTTGAATATTTAGGACATGTTATAAATCCACAAGCTCTTCACCCTGCTCGTTCACATTTGTACAAATTGAAGATCTGTCAGCACCCCATAACATCAAGGAGTTAAGGGCCATACTGGGCAAATTAACAAATTACATTAAGTTTATTGCAAGTGCTGCACAAATTGCTGCTCCACTGAAACAACTGTGCCAGAAACGCATTCCTTTTGTGTGGTCCCAAGAATGTCGGAATGCATTTCGGCAGTTAAAGGACACATTGTTGTCATTGTCTGATTCATTTTGATCCAGCTAACCCAGTTGTGTTATCTGTGGATGTATCTTCTTACAGAATTTGAGATGTGCTCTCCCATAAATTGATTCATCTGGTAGACCCATTGCTTTCGCCCTGAAAACTCTGAACAAAGTGCTATGCAATTACAGTCAACTTGAAAAAGAGGTGGTCACCATTGTCTATGGTGTTACTGAGTTTCACCAATATTTGTACAGTCAGAAGTTCTACTTGATTACATATCATTGGCCTTCAAGAGCTTCGATCAATCCTTCCAAACCTGTCCTACCGCGGACAGCACAAAAATTACAATGTTGGGCTCTTTTACTGTCTAATTATCTACTACACGCAAAACGAGGATAATGGAATGTAGCTGAATTAAATCAGGTGATGCTAAGGGACAGGGAAATTTGTTAATACCGAATATAGAGTTAAGTGCCAGGAAGTCTTTTCTGAAAGTATTTGTATGGAGTGTAGCCATGTATGGAAGTGAAACATAGCCAATAAACAGTTTAGACAAGAAGAGAATAGAAGCTTTTGAAATGTGGTGCTACAGAAGAATGCTGAAGATTAGATGGTTAAATCACATGACTGATGAGGAGGTACTGAATAGAATTGGGGAGAAGAGGAATTTGTGGCACAACTTGACTAGAGGAAGGGTTCGGTGGGTAGGACACATTCTGAGGCATCAAGAGATCACCAATTTAGTACTGGAGGGAAGCATGGAGGGCAAAAATCGTACAGGGAGACCAAGAGATGAATACACTAAGCAGATTCAGGAAGATGTCGGTTGCAGTAATTACTCAGAGATGAAGAGGCTTGCATGGGATAGAGTAGCACAGATAGCTGCATCAAACCAGTCTTTGGACTGAAGACTACAGCAGCAACAAGCACTAGACACAGTTTGAGTCATCTGAGAAACCATATTATCAAATTGGTACTAAAGACTTTCAGATTCCTCAAAACTTTCCTCTTGATTTGCGGCATATGGTTGGAGCAATTGCTTCTGACCTACCTTTTCAGGTAGTTTTGCAATATGTACCCTGCTGGTGGCCATGTAGTTTGAAAGAGCACGAGTCTGCTCCACTGTAACAGTTTTTTCAGTGGTCATGTCCTCCCAGACCGTCACAAAACACACACACACACACACACACACACACACACACACACACACAGATTTTGCAGGTCCATTCTGGAACACACAATGGCTGCTGGTCATAGGCGTGGACAGTTAATTTCCTTTTGTAGCCCCCATGACATCCACCACAACAACTCATACTATATCAGCTTTGTCTTCTATTTTCTGCCTTGAGGGTCTTCCTGTTGTCCTTGTCTTGAACAACAGCCAATTTTCAAGTTTTGTGCCAACAACTGCATAAACCACGTAACTACTGCTCCTTTCCACCTTTATCTTAAAAGTGAAGCTGCATAGTTTGTTCAAATGTTCAAAAGTCACATGGAGAAAGTCCATTCCCCCCACACACAGGAGCAAGTCTTAAAGACTTTTCTTTTCTCCCACTGCTCCTTTCCAAGTGATGAGAAGCTGCCAGGAGAATTATTTCATCGTTGTCATCACTGTATCTTGTTGAATCTTCTGCAGCCACCATGGAAACAGATTGTTCCACCTGGTCAGACATAGTTCCAGTAGCAAGACAGTGTTTTCTTTAAAGTTTTCGGCAAGAACCAGTGTTGGGAGCACAGTGTCATCACCAAAGTTTTGAGTTCTTCATTTTAAATTGTTCAAGGTTCCTCTGAGCTGCATCAGAATCAGAAGGACCTGCTGCAGAACTTTTAAATCAGTGACCATGATGCAGAATTTTAGCCCATAAATCCAGCACATCACTGGGGTCCGAAACAGCAATCAGCTCCGACTCTCCACCCATTGTGGTTGGTACTGTCCAGAGTGGTGCCAATGGTGTCTACACCACCATCAATGTTGCTGACATCCATGGAAGTGCTGACGTCCACAGAAGTCTACCCTCAGATGGCCAGCATGAGGCTCCCACAGTCATCAGGTGTCTCCTGGCATGAGGCTCCCATCGTCGTCAGGTGTCTCAGCACTACACGATGACGATGCAGATGTTTGGGTGGGTGGTGGAAACGGAGGGGGGAAGGGGGGAGGGCGAATATGGTGTTATCCACAGCATGTCGTCTCAGGTGACAGTTTTTACCTCACAATGGCACCACAAGCTATAAAGACAGTAAAAAATACATAGTGACATTCCTGTTGACATGGATTGTTTCCAAGTTAAGTATTTGAGAATGTTCAACTCTTATAAAGTGATCTAATACTTTGTGTGTGTTGCTGTATCCACTCGACCTGCTCCAGAATAAATCTAGGCTTGGTACTATACTTTTCATAGGTGACTAATATATACAGTGATAACCACAACTCTATGACTACTGTCCATTGTGATGTTGGATGCTACCTGGTAGCATTGCGGGCACATGACATAATAACAAAAGTCTGTAAGCAGAACATACATGGATGGTGGACCACCTTAGTGAAGATAGGGGCTGCAAATGGGGAAATCCATTGAGATAAGCAATTTTGACAAAGGGCAGATTATTATTACACAGAGCCTGTGAAACAATATCTCTAAAACTGCAAAACTGGTCGAATGTTCATGTGCTACTGTCGTAAGCATCTACGGAAAGAGGCAGGAGAACAGTGAAACAACCACTAGGTGCTAAATGGTTGGATGTCCGTGCCTCTTCACAGAATGTGGGCTTGATAGGTTTATGCTCTGTAAAGTACAATAGGTGGTGATCTGTGGCATCTCAGCCAAAAGAGCACAATTCTGGCGCACGTCCAAGTGTTTCAGAGCTCACCATTCATCGTACATTGTGGAGCTCTGCAGCAGACCACCCTTACATCATCACATGTTGACCCAGCGACACTATCAATTATCATTGCAATGAGCATGGGACCATTGGGATTCGACCACTGATTAATGGAAACATGTTAGCTCTTTGAATTAATCACATTTTTGCTGCACTAGGTCGATGATTGTCTCCAAAAATGCTGGCTTGAAATGCGTAATGCACCATGGATGCAGGCTGTTGGAAGCAGTATTATGCTATGGGAGACATTCTTCCGACAGCCTCGAACCACCTGAACCCCATCATACTTGATGTCTTCCCTGACAGCAATGTCATCTTTCAGCAGTATAATTGTCCGTGTCTCACAGTCAGAACCATGCTACAATGGTTTTAGAAGCATTAAAGTGAACTCACATTGATGTTCCGGTGACCAAATTCACCTGTTGCAAATCCTATGGCACCCATCTGTGTCACTTTTGGGTACCATTGCCATGTACACAAATCAGCAGACAGTTATTTATGTGAATTGCATGAACTGTGTGTAGATATCTACCTGCCACGTACTTCTACAAAACTACCAACAAACTGTTGGCTCCCTGACAACCAGAATCAGTGATGTACTTTGTTCCAAAGACAGATAAACAAGCTATTAAGCAGTTGATCATAACATTTTGGCTCATCAGTGTAAACTTCTTTTGTAAGACTTAATTTGTAATTGGCAACAGTAGCCAGACTGTCAGGGTCAAGGTAACTTATGGTTTGCAGTCACTGTGTTAATTATTCCAGAAAACACTTTCCCACACAAGGTCATGACAAATCGCCATTACTTCTAATATTTCCCTCAGTAAAGCAGAATGACCACTAAATACAGTAGTCCAAAACATCACAATATTTTCTTCCTTGAACTGTTGTTTTACAACTTAGCCTGTAAATATGCTATGAAACTCTCCTGTTCAGTGCAAGTCTATACTTGCAATTCACTTACATTATTGGTGATGGTGGGAAGTGACCAAGAAGGTCTTTCCTTCTAAATAGCATTACTGTGGTGAGCTGCCAAGGAAATAAGTAGGCCTATTTTTTTGACAATTTGTGATAATGTCAATTTAGGAAAGAGTGAAACACTGTTCCCCTGCCCCCCATGGCCAAGACCTGTGGAAAGACTAGACACCAACCAACGCCAACAAACCCCACTCAACACTTTCAGGCTAAAAATTATATTCAATGAATGCATGAAAGGTTAATTTTTAGATAACTAAAATTATTTATAATTTAAGGCAGTAAGTGTAGTGTCATCTGTAATGCGGATTGTGGTTCCAAGATTGGCACCACCAGAGGATGTATTAGATGCCAGCCGGAGTGGCCAACCACAGCAAGTCCTCAACACCCGCAGGAATCTTCACAGATCCACTGCCACTGGCTGCTATTTATGTACACTTGGCAGTTCCGGAGTTGTTGTGGCAGTTTATGTTCAGTGGTGTGAGTTGCAATCCACATAACCTTCATGTTAAGTGTGTCACAATATGTACCGGACAAGGACTGTTACCACCTTGGACTCAATGTACTGTGTTTGGTGTTCTGTTATCTTCAATTACTGTACCATCCACACACTGGTTACCTTCTCCACTTCAAGTTATGTGTTTATTAATGAAGTATTAACCAAAAGTTGTGTCATGGCTGTTTCTTGTTTACCTATTCCAGAAGACGTGACACAACCGTTAAGTACAGGATGATTCAAAAAGAAAGAATATATTTCAGTTGTTTATTCCAGACAAACTTTGAAGGATAGAAACACACATGTCACTGGACTGAGGAAGGGTCAAAGTTTTCGCTCGTACAGACTCTGTACTATACCCTCAATATGAACACCAAGTATTGCACGACAAAATACGAAATGGTAGTTCATTTCATTCCACATGGTATTTCATTTCATTACAAACACAAATCAACAGGTCCCTGTTAACTGAACTGACAAGTACAACAATTCGATTTCTCAGCTCTTGAAGAGTAGTTAACTTACGTGGGGCAAAGACTCTTTCTTTATGTACCCCCACAGAAAAAAAATCACTAAGTGTGAGATCTGGTGACATGGGAGGCCAAGAGCAATGAACTAGAGCTTGTCGTCCACCTGTTCCAGTCCAACATTGTGGGATGGGTTGTGTTAAAATAACGCGCACCTCACTGTGAAAGTGAGCCGGGGCATCATCATGTATAAAAATGAAATCATTGGAATCTGTGAAGTTGAGGAAACAACCAATGTCGCAGCATGTCGAGGTATATTACTGTCACAGTTCCCTTTGCAAGAAAGAAAGGTCCATACACTTTATGAACAGAAACACTTCCAGTTTCACTGACTCTCTTTCCTGTTCAACAACAATTCCAGAATTTTGTGACCCCCAAATTCTTGCATTATGGTGATCTACTTTTCCTGATAGATGAAACATCCAACAGTCTGAAAAGATGATACATTTGGAAAAAATCATGGAGAGCTGAAACGCAAAATTTGTACCTTCTGTTAAGATCACAGGGATGCAATTGCTGCAGTAACTGCAACTTTTAAGGCTTCACATGGAGGCATTGTTTCAGAGCACACCACATTGTTGTTTGAAGAAGTTGAAGTTCCTGGTCTGACCACTTTGTGAACTTCCAAGTGCTCCATGTGAATGCATTTCACATATGCTCAACATTTTTATCAGACGTGTGTGGCCAACAAGTGCTCTTCCCTTTGCATATGCAATCAATCTCCAAGAATTTTGTATGCGAGTCATAAATCTGCTTGTGCAAAGATGGCTTGTTGTTGAATCGACAGTGAAATGCACATCGAACATGAACAATGGATTGACTTTGCACACATTACAACACACAAAATGATTTTTCTTGTGGTGCCGTCGCCATGTTGCTACAAACAAACAACAGTGCAGCTCTATCAAAATGTTGAACCTTATAACCACTCTTTTAATTGAGAACAAGATTATCAGGCTTACTCTCATACAGGAGAGAGGTTATTGATAATATCAGAAATAATCACTGAAAATGTTTTAATTAAAATTATCAATACACAATTCCTCATCAGAATAATGTCCACAGCAAAGTAGCACCTCAGGGAAATTATTTGGAAAAATTGTCCCCTGCTATATCCTGGAGAGCTGAAATGCAAAATTTGTACCTTCTGTTAAGGTCACAGGGACGCAATCTGTTTCTAAATTCTACTATATAAACCACCCACAGGTATTGTTAGTTCTCGTCTTGTTTTCTCAGCTCTGAATAAGTCCACATAGCTGCGGCGTGCAATGCATTTCCATGTGACATGCTACAGAAGGTATCAGGACACTTCTCTTAAACTGCAAGGAAAGTGACTATAGTTAATTTATACAGGACAGACTTACATTTAAACTTATACTGCAGTCTAAGTAGATCTTTGCTGTAAGGTCATGGACTAAGAATATCTGAGGAATTGTGTGCGCAAGAGAAAGTTGTGCTCAGTATTTAACTATTACATGCCGAATAACCAATAATAGGATCAGTAGACTACATGAAGGAACGTTACATTGAATATAAGAATGGAATTGGAAATTTAGCTTTGAGAAAGTTAAAGCATACGAAGTTTGAATAACTGTATCGAAGTATAGTAATGGACCATAGTCCTTGTTATAATATCTTTGAGTGACGAACATAAAAATTACGGACATTTTAGTTTCCGTAATTGTTGAGAGTAGTTGTAGGATCAACTCTCCTATTCTCTATACACAAAACACAATCATTTATGATAATTTAATTATTATTAAACGTCGTTAACAAAAATCTTAAGTGATTTCCACAATAGTGTGTGAATTAGTCAATGATAATCATAGGCAAGCTGCAAACTGTATGTCTGGGTGACGGAAGGTTCGATTATGAAATATTACAAAGCATATATTGTGACTTAAAAGTTATTTACCATTTCATTTCCAACTGGACAGAAATAATGCAAAATCAGAAACAGTGCAGATAAGTAGTAACACCGAAAATAGAAAGTTGAAGTAAAAAGTCAAGATTATTCATTAGCATGAAAACCCTGAAATTTAGTCACCATTACAGTGAAGATGGTTGTGGCTGCTCCTTCTGATGCGTAGATATAACAAAAAGTCGGGCACATACAGTAGGTAACAAAATCAATATCTTACAAAAAAGTAGTATGAAAACAATTATTGCATAATCAACACTGGTGAAATATAATTGTTGAGATTGTGTAATGAACAGCGACTGAAAACTTCCAATTATATGTTTTATATTCTCCACTACAACAACCCACGATGCACGCGCAACAACACGAGCTGAATGCAGACAAGAAGATCGCATCTGCGAGTGCAGCCGGCAACGGGGCACCTCCCTCCGGGAACTACAAGACATCAGAAGCTGTACAGAAGGTAGCAAATAACTGACTTGTGTTAGTGCGACGCAGACTTGTATGTGTAAAGACATTTTATTACTGGCTGAACAGTACCTCATTGTGCTTCCTTTTAAATTTCAATTGTGTGGGTAAATGAGGCAAGTCCGTGACGCAAAAACTGTGTAAGTAGTTAGAGTTATATTTTATTTATTGTGTCTTATTAATTTGGTGTTGTTATGAGGGTGTATATTGATAACAATGAAACAGGGATACCATTTAAGATCAAACCTAGATACAAGTCTAGGGACCTTGGGGAGAGAAGATACGACCGAGGATGAAAACCGTGTGGAAAATTTAGATGTTAAAAGGACAGAGAATTTGTTGGAACCTGAAATGTCAAATACGAGTAGAACTATAGCCCGCGTCACCTAGCATGGCACTTCTGCACGTAGAGACAGAGCGGAAAGGAAGCGTGGGGAGATGAGAACTGTGCATGCGCGGCAGCAGAGAGTGGGCAAACGAAGTCTATGTTGCCGAACTGCATTTGCTGCAGACAACAGACAGGCCCATTTGCCTATGGTACATTGTATTATACATTCAAATCTATGAGGGAAATAATAAGTATTAAAACCAATTTCTATCACTCGTCATGAGAGAAATATTAATTCACATCTTGATGACGTTGCATCCACTGCTCCACAGACGTGGTATCGGGAGACGAGAACAGCTGACACAGCTTTGTGAAGACGTGAAGTCCAATTTTTCTCAAAACGACAATTGTCTAACGACAAGGTAATTGAAACTGCTTGCAACAATTACCATTTATTGTGATTTGAACTGCATTATAAGCAAAAACTTAATGCTCAACTAAATTAACTTCAAGCACAAACCAAAATCATTATATTTGCTTGACAACTGCTTCTGCTCAATAGAATTTTTAAAAATGTGTAAGAGGTGTGTGTGTGTGTGTGTGTGTGTGTGTGTGTGTGTGTGTGTGTGTGTGTGTGTGTGTGTGTGTGGGTGTGTGGGTGTGGGTGTGTGGGTGTGGGCACGGGCGCGCGGGCGCGCGCGCGCGCGCGTTCTGTAGTCCAATAGTTAAGTGTATAGTTAAGTGCAATCACTGCACGTAAAAAGGAATTTTGGTAGAAAAGATTAATGTAAAAGACTATCATAAAAATAGTCAGTAAGTTGTCATATTTTTCGTTGTTAACAGGCATTATGAGTGCAAACTAACACATTTGATATTACAGTGAGCGACCACATTCATAATCCACTGAGCAACAAACCAATTAACTATCATCTGCAAATAACTCCAGGGAATCTGTCTGATAACATCAAAAACCACCAATAACTTGACAAGTAGCAGTTACTGTCATTTTAGGGCCTTATGCAGTTCGTGCCTTGAAAATGACAGAGGTTTACAACATGGTGGGAGAAGCTTAACTTCTCCTTGGGCAATACGTTGAACATTATCGTAGGCATAATTAAAAGGATACGAAGGCCTAATCAAAAAGGATAGGAAGTTCTCATTATTATGTATGCAACCAATATGCTGACAAAGACATTTTTTAAACCATGAGTCTTTAACTCTAAGAAATATTATTACTTTTTTTGAAAGTCTACATCATAATGCCATCATCACTTCTATTTGAGTCTGTTTCCGAACAATCTGATTGTAAATTTATGATGATAGGTTCAAGGCTTTTATCCATAATCACTTCCCTGTCAAATTCTTCTTTCTGAAGCTTTTCAGCATGCCACACAGACTGTGCCCACACTACAGGTGGGATGTTGTCTGTTACCTCATTGTGTATCGCCTCATGCACAAGCGATTCACTGTATGTTATCTTGAATGTTTTGCTTTTTTCTCCCACATTGCCTTAAAACAATTTGCCCAAATTAATTCCATGGGGCTACAATGACAGTGAAACAAGGGTAAACGCAAAACTGTGTCATTCCACTCACGTGCAAGGAAGTAAAGTTTGTACATTCTGTCACGTGACTTGCATAAATTAACAAGCTGCAGGAGATTGGCACGAGTCTGGTTTATACAGTGCTTAATATTTTTATTTTTAAGCCGGGGAAAAATATCTGCATTTCTGGTGTTTGTACTTGACGTTTTCTCCATAACAGTTGATTATAACTGGCAATAACCAACTTCAAAGCAACGTATGATAAGAATTGTGAATCATGTCATGAAACTGACAGTGTTCATTTACATGTAATCACTGCTGTTTTTCTTACATGTAAATACAAGTTTATTCTCAGAAATAAAACCAGAAGAAGAGTCAGCATGCAGAATAATTATCCGAGAACCTATTCCTATGAGAACTTTAAAACTGCCAGTACCATCACTCATTTTCCAGCAGATCATCTTGGAATGATTCTAATTGACCCATATTTCATCAATGTAATACACTGTTGAACTACCTCCTCCTCTTGTATCATGAATCTTCATATGGGATATAGTTCGTGCTGCATCTATGTAACTTCTGTGAACTAAAAACTCTCTTCTTCACATGTCTGGAACCAACGTCTTTTAAAATTCTTTACCTTGACAAAGCGCTTACCATTCAAGCCTGCATAACTGTAAAATGTTTTTGTTATGTCGGGAATTCATCATTCAATGGAGCACTTTAAAACATCGTCATTAAAACCATCCATTTGTGTTACAGGTTCCTTGCGATTTCAATTCTTTCCAGGCGATACGAAACCAACTGTTTCTACGCTTCCTACAACTCTGACACTTCCATTTACAATTCTCTTTACAGCTCTCTTGCTGACACCGCACAGTTCTGGAGTCCATTCTTGTGTTTTCCAATGTCAACAGTAGGAGACCTGCTTTTAAATTCACGTTTGAAACAGTTATAAATGTGGTAAATAATCCGCCTCGCCTGCTTGTGAAGCAATTCACATTTATTGCCATCACCTGACACTTCTTTTAATCACCCTTAAACATTTACAAGAGACACATCCACAGCTATACTGCTGCAAGAAAAAAAGGAAACAAAAAAACTGACAGCTGAATGAATAATTCGGTTGTCGCAAATTACGGCAACAGTGCAGCATGTAGGAGCGAGATTCTCACTCTCTAGCTGTAACTCTCTGCTAACTGTTCGGACAGAGAATGAGTATTATTGGCCACCAGTGGCTAGTGGAGGGGGATGCACAGAACGGCTGAAAATTGGGCCATCTTCTTACATGAGACAAACTTTAGTTTGGTAAGGAGTAATGACCTTATCAAAAGTGGCAAGTTTGAAACTGTAGGTACTTGTGAGGAAAGTAATCCTACCAGTGTGGTCAATATGCCATCTGGAGATAACAGTATCAATAAGCTGTTTGAATTTCTAGTGAAATCAAATCAGGAACTATTAGAGCAAAACAAACCACGTGAACTCAGAGAAACAGAGCTAAATAAACAACATGATCTAAGAGATAAAGCCTTTAGAGAGGAATTTTTAGAGCAAAACAAACAACAAGAGCTTAGAGAAAGGGAACAAGAGAAACAATGCAATCTTAGCAAACTTAGAGAAAGGCAACAAGAGAAACGACACAAACCTGCGGAAAAAGCTTTTCGGGAAAAGATGTTAGAATTACAGAAACAATGAGATCATCAAGATCATGAATTTAAGAAAGAGGTATTGAAGATTGTTAATGATCTAGAATCACGTACTAAGAAAAGGGATGAATACTTATCTGCAGAGATAGATAAAATAACATTAAGTGTAAAATCTTCTAATGAAATGAATGAAACATTGCAAACCTCGTCTCCAAATCATAGGAAAATGTGGATTCAATAAATAAAGAACAGATTAAAGTAGCTGAACAGATCGATAAAGTAACTAAACAAGTAGAAGATTTAAAAATCACAGGGCAGCAGTTTATTGACGACTATCTTAGTAAACAGACGACTAAGATAGAGGAGGATTTGTCAGAATTGTTAAAAGCAAAGGTGGGAGAAATTCACACACAAGTTCAGATTGCTATCAGGAACGAAACACAACCGGATATACCAAATGCACCATGATGCGAGGAGGTAGACAGCGTGGAACAAATGAAAGCAGAATTCAGTCTTGTTAAGGAGAAAGTTTTATTCGAGATGCCTATGTGGCAGGATTATGTAGCTAACCATTTGTCAAAAGGTGAAAGTAGTCCTAAACGACAAAACAAATTTGAAAGATATCCAGCATCATATTCTAGAAATCAATCGCCCGTTAGAAAGAGAAAGTGGCAAGAGAGCGATCATAGTAACGGTAGAAGTAGCAATGAGTCAGATCTTGAAGATCAATATTATGATCACAAGGGGACTGTTTCATCCTCTAAGGTTGGATACAGTATTTTCAAAGCTAGGGAATACCAAATTTTTTCAATGACAAAAATTCTATACACCCCATAGTGTTTATAAAAAGTTTCAGAAAGGTATTTCCCTGATCTTGGGAGGAACAAGATAAAGTACAGTTTATAGTGTCAAAGACCAGTGGAGAAGTCTCATTGTAGGCACCAGAAGCAGCTGATAGTTGCAGAACACAGAGATTTTGAAAAATTATTCATCACAAAATATTGGTTGTAAAGCAAACAAAATCGACTAAGGAACAACATTTGTAGTCCGGAATTTTACAATCCTAAAAAAGGGAATTTACAAAAATACTTTCAAAAGTACATCAATAAAACTCAATACTGGGATAATTCCATTAGTCACAGAAAGGTTATTAGAATTCTCAAGGGAAAATCATTTATCTGTTTATGCGATAAATTAATGAACATACTGGATGACAATGTTGACCAATTTTTGTCAGTTATTGATTTCCTGGAAGTAATTCAGGAAGATGCTAACAGCATGAGGAATCAATTTCACAGTACTTATTGTAATAACTCTCACCAAATAACGGTTGTAGTGGCAATAACAGTAATAGTAAAACCAAAGACAAAGGAAAGGGTCACTATGTTAATCAAAATCAGAACGTTATGTATAACAATCACAATAATGGTAATCAGTCTGGAGATAAAAATTATAAATAGAATAATTCTAATAACAATTACAGAAGTAATGGACAAAATCGTAGTAATAACGCCGAATATACCAATAGAAATCAGGATAATCAGAATGGACACAATTCAAACAGTTTTAATAAAAAAAAGAAAGTACAAAGAGCAGTCGGGACAGCAAGGACAAGCACGGGACAGGCATTTTCAGTGGGGTACTGGACCGAATATTCAGTGGGGGCCTCCCACTAATGTTATTACCGCTCAGACAATTTGTACCAACACCCTTATGTCTATGCCTGAGAATCTTTCTACTAACAGTAACAATGAATGGAATGATCAAAATTCTGCAATTTGAGTGGTGGTACTCGATGAAATGGGTAACCACCAAAACAGATGTGACAAACTAAAACCAGCTGCCCTGAAGCCTTTCCAGTGTAGGTGGCGAAGAGACGGGAGGCTATTAAATCTTAAAGGCGGGTGTACTGAGATAGAATGATGTTATGGATATTAGATAACTCTTAAATAATCCAGGAAAATTAGATAATAATACTATTGAAGTGGTGCAAGCTGTCGTTAACGTTAAAATCCTAGATGAAGATATTAGCATCCCTCTGGACACTGACACAACTTTTAGCGTGATGAATATGGAAGTTTACAAATATTTGAATAGCAAAGAGAAGTTGCCAGTATTACCAATAGCCAACTGTACTTTGTCTGGAGCATTAGGAACCCATTCTGTACCCATAAAGGCCCAAGTACAGGCAGAAATAGTAGTGCAAGGGGAATTAGTTATTAAAATCTTCTTGTTAGCTCCTACTTTAACTTACCCATGTATTTGGGGATGGGATTTTATGCATGAATGAGATTTAATGCTCGACACGAAATGTACCAGTAATGGTTGGTTGGTTGGTTTGGGGTAGGAGACCAGACAGCGTGGTCATCGTCTCATCGGATTAGGGAAGGATTGGGAAGGAACTCGGCCGTGCCCTTTCAGAGGAACCATCCCGGCATTTGCCTGGAGTGATTTAGGGAAATCACGGAAAACCTAAATCAGGATGGCCGGACGCGGGATTGAACCGTCATCCTCCTGAATGCGAGTCCAGTGTCTAACCACTGCGCCACCCCGCTCGGTGTACCAGTAATGCTCAACAGTGTTAAGTGTGTGTGTTCCTTAAACAATCAGGTATAAGTTGTTGAGTTACCATTAGTACGGAAACTGGAATTTCAAAACAAAATATGTAATCAAATTAAAATAAGAAGCAATGAAGCTAAAATACTCTACTTCAAAAATAAGTTTGCAATATATTCCTTAACTGATTCAAGGAGCATCAGACATCACTGACCTTTTAAAAGTTAAAATGCTAGAATTCGAATATAACGGGTGTTATAAAGGATTATGAGTATGAGATAGGTATATAACCTCATCAGACATTCTGTATACCATCATACTCAATACCTTGGGCAAAAAAGGAAAAGGTGGTGAAGGAAATTTGAAGTATGTTGGAATGGGGCTTTATTCAGCCTTCCACTTCTCTGTACAGCAATCTCTTAGTAGCTGTGGGTAAATCGGATGGTAGTTTGCATTTGGTTTTGGACACCCAAGATATTAATAAAATCATCAAACCTGTACGTACCAGACTGGAAAATTTAGAGGAATTAGTGCAGAGTTGTCATGGAGCAAACTATTTAATTTTTCTGGACTTATAATAATCTTATTGGCAAACTAAACGAGCTAAAAATTCTAGAAAAAACACCGCTTTTATATTTGCCGGAAGGAGCTATCAATTTAGAGTGATGCCCTTCGGGTTATTAAGTGGAGGTGTTCTTATCATTGCGCTCGACACATTGTTGGGTTACAATTTACGAGAGAAAGTAACCACTTATGTTGATGTTATTCCAAGTCAAACAGCCTGACAATTTGGAGGATATTAAGGTCATCTCATTTGCAAGCCACACACTTTCCAACTGCGCGAGAGCATACACTATGACCAAGTGGGAGAAATTAGCCGTGGTGTGGGCTCTCAAGAAGTTTAGATATTTTGTATATGCAAAGTGACTCACACTGGAATAAGGTAATCTATAATCTATGGAATAAAATTAGTAATCCACATATGTTAAATAAACTATTTCGTAAGATTATGGATGGGGAAGGAAGATGGAGAGTGTGTATTCCAACAGTAATGTTTCCACAGCATGTACGGTATACCCATTATTCATTATGACACTCTAATGCTAATAAGTGTTCAGAGAAACTGAAACAGTACTGTTTTGTTCTCAACATGAATAGGAAAGTATTTTAAGTCTTACGTAAATTCCTACATTTGTGTGATTTCGTGTAAATATAAAAAAACTGTCTTAGTGTATATTTTATGTATGGTTATTTGCAATGTTAGTGAATTTATGTTCTAGTATTAAGTTGAATAAATGCCTCAGATGTAAAGTCAGTTTCATCAGGCCAGTATATGAAAAAACGCGATGAGTATTGAAGCAGTAATGCAGTACGTAGTGTGAGGACAATTGTCTTAAAAGTTATCAATCACTTATTTCCTATTTAATGGGGGTTGATCCTAATTCAATAGAACAACCTGTGTGAGTTTTTGCAATATATGATCACCGACTGTGACTGACCTGTTATCAAGAACTGGAAAGAAGACAGAATCTTGGTACTATACTTAGTGATTTGATGACATGTGACCGCATGTTTAAAGATAAACGTAACTGAATTATAACGCATGAGGCAGAAGCTCAGTCAGTAGCGTCATGCATGTCACATGTTCAGAACTGAATAAAACATATAATCTGGGCTCATGACACGCAGGAAGTGGTTAATTAAGCATCATGTCATTACGTGTTTGGAACTGAATAGACAGAATCTGAGCTTGTGATGGGGGACATTGATTGATCATGTGTTGTGACTGTACATGGATAGAACTGAAAGGACAGAATCTGTTCATGTAACTAGTTGCACAATTATTAAATTAGTTAATGTGAGTGTTAGTATAGACTGAACCTGATGAGATTATGTATTTAACAGATGATGACCTCGAATCTGTGTTAAAGACAGTGTCGAGTGATTTGGTGAAAAATAACTCTGATTAAGTTAATTTTTTGAATCTCATGAGCACTTAAGGAGACCACTATTTTAAATGTGATTAATTATCATTATTTTGTCTCTAAGCAATGAAGTTGTTGCTACTGTATATATGCACAAATTTTATGTTCCATATGCACACTATCTATGAGACTGAGTTGTCCATAACCACTACCTTTGAGAGTCAGCTCGGTGGATTGTGCTGACGCTGCACAACCTACCTGATGGGGCGAGAATACACACTGATGCTGCCTGCGACATCTTATGGGGCGAGATAACATGCTGAGACTGCCACAACTATCTGATGGTCGAGATGACGTGTTGTCGCTAAACGAATTCTCTAATGAGACAAGAGCACGTTAAGCTGCGGCACAGTATTTCTAGACAAAACGAGATTCGAGATGCTGTACCATATCCTGTTGGGCGAAACTGCACACAGCTAGGGACCAAGAAGTTACGAAGACTGCAACAACAACATCCTAATAATCAGATGGTTGTCTAAAGCTTCTTATGTCAAGATTGACAACGATGCAAGAAAGAAACCATAGCAGGGGGCAACATCTGCAAAATAAAACCCCACGCAAGAAAGCCATGATGCATTAAAATGCAATAGAAGATAAGAAGATATCAATAAGTACTTCACCAATAAGCAACAAGAAATCAGCTGTACCAATTATCAAGATATAACGTCTACTGCTGATTAATAATTATAAGAACAGACATATCAGTAAACAGTCAGTTGAACTAACATATTCTGCAAGTCGTAAGAAGAGGCGGGTACATGAGTTGGCAAAAATCTTGCAGACGCACTGACATAACAAACAAATAATTGAATTCGGCATTCAGACAACGCTAATAACCACCTGTCGAGTCACTAGCATATTCAAGAGACAGCTCGAACAGATGTGTTCCATCTCAAATATGTGCTGCATTTCCTGTGCAATCGCATAGAGAACCTCAAGTAAACTGGTTCTACTCTCCCCTGTGCAACCGCATGGAGGTTCTCAAGAGAAGGGCGACACAGAGTTGATAAGCTGACGTCCCCTGAAATCTCCATCAAGCTCAAGACCAAAGATTGTTCTTTTAGACAACCTTTAAACAACTCTCAAATACTTGAACTTACTTATTTATGATAGGTAGACTTATTCTGCATAATTTAGTGATAAAGTTTTCAAATGAACTGTATCTAAAATGCAGACACTTATTTATGGTATACAGACTTATTCTGCACAATATAGTCATGAAGTATTTAAATGACTTATATGTACAAATCTATGATGATGATATGTAAACATGTTATTTCTAAGAACCATTGTACAAACTGATGTAAACAGAACAATATAACATAACCATCAACCTTCCCCCTTTCCCCATCACCAGCACTTCGATGCTGCAAAACCTCACACTCCACATTAAAATCCCCAAATTTATCAGCAAATGTAAGTTCATTCCCCCTTTTAGGAGAAGTAAAGACTGTTTACTAACTTAGTGGAAATACAAAGATCGTGGTTAAGGGTGAGAATGACATCATTGTGCAGCAGAGTGCAAACTTTTGTCATTCTGGGGAGCTTTTATAACCACTCTTTTAATTGAGAACAATATTATCAGGCTTATTCTCATATAGTGGAGAGGTGATCAAAAATATTGGAAATAATTAATAGCACTGAAAATATTTTAAATAAAATTATCGATATATAACCCCTCATCATAATGAGGCCAGCAGCAAAGTAGTGCCTCAGGGAAATCAAGGAGGGTTCAATGTGGATACTTTTGTTTCTAAATTCTACTGTATAAACCATGCGGGGGTACTGTTAGTTCTCGTCTTGTTTTCTGAGCTCTGAATAAGAAAGACTGGTTTAAAAGAGGGGGGGACCAAACTGCATGGTCATCGATCCCTTGTTCCAAATAAAACAATGCCTCAAGCAGGAGAATCAAACATACGATATGTATAACACAGAACAGAAAGAAAGGAAAAATCACAAGAAAGGAGGAAAGGCAATGAACACCAGGAGGAACAAAAGAGGACACGAAAACAACAGACACACGCAAGAAACAGTTAGAAGAGAGTAAAACAAGAAAGCAGATTACAGTGGCTGGCCGACCATGAAAATAAAAAGGAGAAGCCAGCCACTTTGCAACACATTAAATCTCCACCCTAAAAGCACTAGGGTGGAGGACACAAAGGGACAAAGTACATGCGCTAAAACTCAGATCGAATGATAAAACCCACTCTCACAGACAAAATGTTTAACCAAATCAGCTGAAGAGGCGTTGTCTGCTAAAATCAATGATAACGAGTCCGGCAACCAAAGATGAGGTCACAGGGCAGCCAAAGGAGGACAGAGCAAAAGAGTATGGGCCACTGTCAACCAGGCACTGCTCCAACACTGTGGCGGATCTTCACGGCGCAGGAGGTAGCCGTGCGTTGCCCAGGCATGGCCAATGGGGAGCCAGCAGAGAACCATGGAGTCCCTATGAGAGGCCCTCATGGAGAACTTCCACACATTCGTGGTCCCCTTAATGCCTCGCAGTTTGTTGTGCGTAGTGAAATTTTGCCATTCCATCTGCCAAAGCTGAATAACCTTGTGGCATAATAACAAATGCAGGTCAGTTGTTGGGAGGCCGATCTCCAGAAGTGGTTTCCGTGTACCTGTTTGGCCACTCTGTCAGCAAGTTCATTTCCAGGAATTCCAACATGACCAGGGGTCCAGACGAACACCACTGAACGACTGGACCGTTCCAGGGCACAGATGGACTCCTGGATGAATGCTACCAAAGGATGAAGAGAGTTGCACTGGTTGATAGCTTTCAGTCTGCTCAAGGAGTCAATACATAAAACAAAGGACTCCCCAGGGCATGAACGGATATACTGAAGTGCACGAGATATGGCCACCAGCTCTGCAGTGAATACACTGCAGCCACCAGGTAAGGAATGCTGTTCAATATGGCCGCTGTGAATGTAGGCGAAGCCAATGCGAGCATCAGCCATCGATCCATCAGTGTAAACCACTTCAGAGCCTCAGAACACATCGAGAATTGAGCGGAAGTGACAGAGGAGAGCCGCAGAGTTAATGGAGTCCTTAGGGCCATGTGAAAGGTCCAGGCGAAGCTTCAGCGTAGGGCTACACCATGGAGATGTACATGAATCGACCTCGAGGAGAAGTGGTAAAGGCTAGGACTCCAGTTCAGACAGAAGCAATTTCACGTGAACCGCAATCGTTAGCCCTGACCTGAGCCGCCTATGCGGGAGGTGAACCGCAGTGGTTGGGAAAAGAAGACGGTAATTAGGATGTTCAGGAGAGCTATGAATGTGTGCAATGTAACTGGTGAGCAGATGTGCACATCTGATCTTCAATGGAGGGACTCAAGCCTCCACCAGTATGCTGGTCACCGGTCTCATCCTAAAAGCTCCTGTTGCTAGTCAAACTCTGCAACGCTGAGGGTGCCGCCGAACCATAAATCACACTCCCATAGTCAAGGCGGGATTGAACAAGGGCTCTGTAAAGCTGCAGCAGCATGGAGCGATCTGCACCCCAGATGGCGTTGCTCAGGCAGCGAAGGGCACCGAGATATTGCCAACAGTTACGTTTAAGCTGACAAAGATGAGGACGCCAAGTCAAACAAGGATGAGGACGCCAAGTCAAACAAGCATCAAAAACCAGACCTAAGAATCGATGTGTCTCCACGACAGTGAGTGGATTGTCATTAAAGTAAAGTGCTGGTTCTGGATGAACGGTACGACGCAGACAGAAATGCATGAGACACATCTTCACAGCTGAAAACTGGAAGCCATGGGCAGCTGTTTAAAGGCTATGAGGTGCTGAGGCGTAGTGCCGTATACCGATCCTGCCTTGGAGGCGGTTAAGTGGGAGATGTGTCTCAGAGCTGGATAGTGACGATGGTGACGAGGGACTGGACACGCACGTAGTTTGTGTGTCAGCCGATAGAGGACAATATTGAATAGGGGACTGATTTAGTTTCGATTGTGCCCACTAGAGTGCACTAAAGTAATAGAATGTTTTTCATAAACTGTTCTAGTATTTTCATAAAGTGTTGTTATGTCTTTTTGTGTATGTAAAATGTAATAAATGTGTTTTAACAGTATGAATGATGTGCGAATGTGGTTTAAGGTTAATATGAAGATAATTGTTTAACGAGTTATGTAGTGGGATTTAGTGTGGGATCATTTCGAAGAAGTATGGATGTGGAAAAAGGGGATTTTTGTAGAATAGATCTGTAAAGTAAGTTTATGGTAAAAGGAAGTTAATTCAGGTATAAATAACAATAGTAAATAACTTTATGCATAGACAGCATATTAGATAATTACATCGGTAAAAAGTGCAGTCGTTAGGTTTACTATTTTGCGATTGGCTATTGATGAAAAGTGCAGACTGATGCGGGAGAGAGTTATTTTGCTATTGGCTGTTGAGTAAACTGACCAGTGGTAAAGCAGTATTCTTCGCGTGCCTTTCTCTGCTGGTAGAGAAGACTTAGAGTATTCTAGAAGAGAGTCAGAGCCTAGCCATGAAACAGTTCGGACGTGTATAGTAGTAGCTCTGATGGAAATCATAAGTTGCCAGATCTATCAGTGTTTCATACATCAAAAGTGTTGTAAAGTGACGGCATAATTACTCTGATGGGTGTGTAGAAATTTCGGAATTTTTTAGTGAATTTTGTGACAAGAAAAGACATAAATTCTTCGTGGCAGATTGAGCAGGTCAGTGGCTAAAAACTGTGACTGCATTAGGTACCGACAGACTTAATATTTGGCGAGCATTCTCAACCAAAAACAATATGTATTTTTGTAGCTATTACGTTTTCGGTAAATGCAACACCATAAACTTACTAACGTGAGTGAAAGGGACAGTGAGTGACTGCGTTAAGACTAGTACGGGCTTAGCAGTGATACTTGTTCACCTAAGTTTCAGAATATATTAATCATGGAAAAAATTTCCAACCTTTCATTTCATGTGAAAATTTTCTCCCGAAACGTAGATTTAGTGTCTTTAATTGCAGCCTGGTTCACATCGAAGTACAGTAGGTTCCGCTCGGCTTCCCTAGTGATGATCTGCCCGAGACAATGTTCACAGGTTGGTGAAGGTTCATTGTAAAGGGACGGAAAGAACCGCGCTGCTGCAGTGCTCCAGGGAAGAGTGAGGCTGTAGAGCCCACCGATGCTCCTTAATTGCCACAGCGACTTCCGATGACCACCAAAGGACCGCGCTTTCCGCCGCAGTAACGATTGTTGTGATCACCCGCTCAACCAACACATTGATGTTACTGTGTGGGGGAGAATCAACGGTGACTGCAGAGGTGAAAGCTTCCCAGTCTGCCTTGGTTAAAGCCCACCTGGGCAGGCATCCATGGGCCTGACGCCGGGGCAGTGACAGGAAGATGGGGAAGTGGTCACTACCACACAGGTCATCATGCACTCTCCAATGGATAGATGGGAAAAGTCCTGGGCAGCAAACGGATAAATCAATGGCCAAGGAACTACCACGAGCCACACTGAAATGTGTCATGGCCCCAGTATTTAAGAGGCAGAGGTCAAACTGAGACAGTAAAGTTTTGACATCTCTGCCACGGCCAGTAAGCACAGTGCCACCCCACAAGAGGTTATGGACGTTAAAATCTCCCAAAAGGAGGAAAGGTTTAGGGAGTTGATCAATCAGTGCAGCTAATACATGCAGGGGTACTGCACCATCTGGAGGAAGATATACATTGCAGACAGCTATTTCCTACGCCATCCTTATTCTGACAACCACAGTTTCCAGAGGAGTTTGAAGGGGCACAGGTTCACTACAGACTGAGCTTAGGACATAAATGCAAACTCCACCTGACACCTTATTATAGTCACTACAGTTCCTGTAATATCCCTTATAGCCGCGGAGTGCAGGGGTCTGCATTGTCGGGAACCAGGTCTCCTGGAGGGCAACGCAGAAAGAAGGTGTAAAGCTTAACAGTTGCCACAGCTTAGCCAGGCGGTGGAAAAAAAAAACTGCAGTTCCACTGGATGATGACATCATTGTGAGACTG
This sequence comes from Schistocerca serialis cubense, assembly GCF_023864345.2. Taxonomy (NCBI): domain Eukaryota; kingdom Metazoa; phylum Arthropoda; class Insecta; order Orthoptera; family Acrididae; genus Schistocerca; species Schistocerca serialis. The sequence continues at coordinate 87,865,404 of NC_064640.1, read as the reverse complement.
GGAGGGCATGGAACATTCAGTGAGGCAGTTTATGCCTCAGGGTCACCTGGTGCCACCGACTTATTGCCTAAGCAGTCAATATTCATTCTGTCTGAGGGTCCGGTAAGATCTATGTCCTCAGCAGATGCCAGAATCTCCACCTCATCCTCAGATGCAGAGCTTGTAGGTAGCAGTGGTGTTGGTGACTTGGCTCTTGGAGGTCTTTTGCTTTTTTGGTTTCTCTCGCAGCCCCTTAGGTTTGTCTCGCTGGGAGGGCTTCACTGATTCAGTCTCAGGGTCAGAGGAGGACCGTGAAGCCCTGTGGTTGCTTCAGTCACTGGCGGGTGTCAACTATGCCACTGATAAGAACCTGCGAAGAGAGTGACACAAGGGACCCCTTCCCAGTGAGAAGAGCTGAAGAAGTTGTACACTTCTCTGGCTTAGAAGAGGGGACAGACATCCCCGATGTTTAAGGGGGTGTTGCTCCCGAAGTAGGTGATGCAGAAGCAACAGGGATGGTAGTGCCCCCCATGGCCAAGAGGGGCAGGTGTAGTCTTACGGCTCTGAGAGCTGACTGGAATTCATTGCATTGATGGGGCTATCACTGTTGTCGTAGCAGCGGCTTAAGAGGAAGTCATTTCCTCTTAGCCTCAGTGTAGGTCAGTTGGTCCAGGGTCTTGCACTCCATGATTTTTCTGTCTTTCTGTAAGATCCTGCAGTCTGGCGAGCAAGGGGAATGATGCTCTCTGCAGTTAACACAGATAGGAGGTGGGGAACATGGAGTATTGCGATATGCGAAGGACTCCACAATCTCGACACGTAACGCTGGAAGTATACCAGGAAGATGTATGGCCACACTTCCAGCATTCAAAAAAAACCCATCAGGAGAGGGATATACAGCTTGACATCACAGCGGTAGACCATCATCTTGACGTTTTCTGGTAACGTGTAACCCTCGAAGGCCAAGATGAAGGCGCCAGTGGCAACCCGATTATCCCTTAGACCCCGACAGATGCGCCAGATGAAGTGAACACCTCGTCGTTCTAAATTGGCGCGCAGCTCATCGTCAGTCTGCAAAAGGTCCCTGTGGAATATGAGACCCTGATCCATATTCAGGCTCTTATGGGGCATGATGGAAACATAAACATCCCCAAGCTTGTCGCAGGCGAGTAATGCCCGTGACTGGGCAGAGGATGCTGTTTTGATCAAGATTGACCCAGAGCGCATTTTGGACAAGCCCTCCACCTCCCCAAACTTGTCCTCTAAATGCTCAACAAAAAACTGAGGCTTCATCAACATGAAGGATTCCCCATCAGCTCTCGAATAGACAAGGTACCAGGGCTAATATGCTTCACTGCCATCCTTAGCCTGGTGTTCCTCCCACGGCGTGGCCAGGAAGGGGAACGATTCAGGGTCATACTCCTGCGCATTGAATTGAGCCCTGGAACGTTTAGAGACTACTGGTGGTTGGCCACCAGTAAGAGATGATATATCACGCTTCATTGCATGACATCCGCCCTGATGCCACCCACTCCGACCAAGGGCCCTCCCCACGGGCGCCACCCAGCCTCAGCAAGGGCCACCTGGCAGGGTAGCCATTGCCAGGAATCCCAATGCCCCAGGGTGACGGGCATCTACTCCTTGAGGAGTTAATGGCAAAGGCATCAGGAGAGTGATCCCGGTGTTGTCAGGGGGCTAGAACCAACAGGGTACGTGGCGGCCCCACCACAACGGACTGGCTACAGTGCTGGATATCAGGTGCAAAGAAGTCCATGACAACATCGGCACAGACGGCGACACTGCATAGTGCATGGTAGAAAATGCACCTAGGAATGTACCCTCACCAAAGAGATGGAGAATGAGTGGGACTGCAATGTGATGACAAAAAAGTGGGCTAAGATCTCAATGCACGATGGACCATGTAAGGCGCCCTTCCACAATTGGTTCGCTCTCCGGAAAAATTTTGAAATATGGAGGTCAAACCCTACAGGGGGCCATCATATAAATGCCGAAACTTGTGAGACTCCTTTTAGTTGCCTCTTACGACAGGCAGGAATACCTTGGGCCTATTCTAACCCTCAGCCCCGCAGAAGCGTTCTGAATAAGTCTAGGTAGCTGCAGTGTGCAATATAGCTAGCATTTCCGTGTGATATGCTATGGAACGAATCAAGGCACTTCTCTTAAACTGCAATAAAAGTGACTATAGTTAATTTATACAGGACAGACTTACGTTTAAACTTATACTGCAGTCTAGGTAGATCTTTGCTGTAAGGTCATGGACTAAGAATATCTGAGCAATTGTGTGCGCAAGAGAAAGTAGTGCTTAGTATTTAACTATTACATACTGAATAACCAATAATAGGATCTGTGGACTACATGAAGGGACATTAAATTGAATGTAAGAACGGAATTGGGCATTTAGCTTTGTGAAAGTAGAAGCATACGAAGTTTGAATGACTGTATCGAAGTATAGTAATGGACCATAGTCCTTGCTATAATATCTCTGAGTGACGAACTATAAATAATTGTTGAGAGTAATTGTAGGATCAACCCTCCTATTCTCTATATACAAAATGCAATCATTTATGATCATTTAATTATCATTAAATGTTGTTAATAAAAAGCTAAAGTGATTTCCACAATAGTGCGTGTATTAATCAATGATAATCATAGGCAAGCTGCAAACTGTATCTCTGGATGACGGACGGTTCGATTATGAAATATTACAAAGCATAAATTGTGACTTAAAAGCTATTTCCAATTTCATTCCCAATTGGACAGAAATAACACAAAATCAGAAACAGTTCCGATAAGTAGTTACGTCAGAAATAGAAAGTTGAAATACTAACATACAAAGATGTTATTAACTATCTTGTCTTCGGTAACGCAGCAACAAATGAAGGGTGATCAACTGTGCAAAAAGTCGACATCTATTATTATTATCTTCTTTCCTTTCTCAGACCTTAGGTCTGGTTAAAAATAGAAAGTGACGCAGACCTTGATCAAGTGTGACTTCCTTTTAACAGTACGGTATATGTTACATTGCATTTAGGAACTTTCAGGTAATTGAACATGTATCAATAATTACAGATTTTTGTAGTTGTATATATAAGTTTGGATGTATCTGTATTGCGTTGATGTACTGGTGGATATTGTGTGGCATGACTCCTGTAGTTGATAGTATAATTGGTATAATGTCAACTTTATCCTGATGCCACATGTCCTTGACTTCCTCAGCCAGTTGGATGTATTTTTCAATTTTTTCTCCTGTTTTCTTTTGTATATTTGTTGTATTGGGTATGGATATTTCGATTAGTTGTGTTAATTTCTTCTTTTTATTGGTGAGTATGATGTCAAGTTTGTTATGTGGTGTTGTTTTATCTGTTATAATCTGTATCCAGTTGCGGTGGTTCCTAAGTTAGTTGCCTGGTAATAACAGAACATGAGGTGTCGGTTAACTTCATCAGACCATCTCATCCTCTGTCTTTGTTTTCCTTCTAGGGTGGTTGCAGAAAGCATGTCCTGCAAAACACTTCTATTTGGATTTAAATCGTTTTCCATGTGGCTAGCAGTACCGTTACCATTGTGGACGGGCATAGGGTTCAAGCGTTGTCCTCAACCATGACAGCACTTGTCCGAGGCTTCATTAGTTCTGTCCTGAACCAACTAATCACACTAAAAGGGGGGTTAGCCCTATTAGTGGTTTGTTCTTTTCGTCGCCTTTTACGACTGGCAGAACATACCGGAGGCCTACTCTTTTCCCGGGCATATTATTATTATTATTATTATTATTATTATTATTTCTTTCCTTTCTCAGATGTTACGTCTGGTTAAAAATGGAAAGTTACGCGCACCTTGATCAAGTGTGACTTCCTTTTAACTGTATGGTATATGTTACATTGCATTTAGAAACTTTCAGGTAATTGAACATGTATCGATAATTACAGATATCTGTAGTTGTATATATACGTTTGGATGTAGCTGTATTGCGTTGATGTACTGGTGGATATTGTGTGGTATGACTCCTGTAGTTGATAGTATAATTGGTATAATATCAACTTTATCCTGATGCCACATGTCCTTGACTTGCTCAGCCAGTTGGATATATTTTTCAATTTTTTTCTCCTGTTTTCTTCTGTATATTTGTTGTATTGAGTATGGATATTTCGATTAGTTGTGTTAATTTCTTCTTTTTAGAGGTGAGTATGATGTCAGGTTGGTTATGTGGTGTGGTTCTGTTCCAGTATAATTTGTATTCATCATTCTCCAGTACATTTTGTGGTGCATACTTGTATGTGGGAACGTGTTGTTTTATTAGTTTACGTTGTATGGCAAGTTGTTGATGTATTATTTTTGCTACATTGTCATGTCTTCTGGGGTATTCTGTATTTGCTAGTATTGTACATCCGCTTGTTATGTGATCTACTGTTTCTGTTTGTTGTTTGCAAAGTCTGCATTTATCTGTTGTGGTATTGGGATCTTTAATAATATGCTTGCTGTAATATCTGGTGTTTATTGTTTGATACTGTATTGCAATCACGAATCCTTCCATCTCACTGTATATATTGCCTTTTCTTAGCCATGTGTTGGATGCGTCTTGATCGATGTGTGGCTGTGTTAGATGATGCGGGTGCTTGCCATGTAATGTTTTCTTTTTTCAATTTACTTTTTTTCGTATCTGTTGATCTTATGTGATCTAAAGGGTTGTAGAAGTGGTTATGAAATTGCAGTGGTGTAGCCGATGTATTTATATGAGTGATTGCTTTGCGTATTTTGCTAGTTTCTGCTCGTTCTAGAAAGAATTTTCTTAAATTGTCTACCTGTCCATAATGTAGGTTTTTTATGTCGATAAATCCCCTTCCTCCTTCCTTTCTGCTTAATGTGAATCTCTCTGTTGCTGAATGTATGTGATGTATTCTATATTTGTGGCATTGTGATCGTGTAAGTGTATTGAGTGCTTCTAGGTCTGTGTTACTCCATTTCACTACTCCAAATGAGTAGGTCAATATTGGTATAGCATAAGTATTTATGGCTTTTGTCTTGTTTCTTGCTGTCAATTCTGTTTTCAGTATTTTTGTTAGTCTTTGTCTATATTTTTCTATTAGTTCTTCTTTAATATTTGTATTATCTATTCATATTTTTTGTCTGTATCCTAGATATTTATAGGCATCTGTTTTTTCCATCGCTTCTATGCAGTCGCTGTGGTTATCCAATATGTAATCTTCTTGTTTAGTGTGTTTTCCCTTGACTATGCTATTTTTCTTACATTTGTCTGTTCCAAAAGCCATATTTATATCATTCCTGAATACTTTTGTTATCTTTAGTAAATGGTTGAGTTGTTGATTTGTTGCTGCCAGTAGTTTTAGATCATCCATGTATAGCAAATGTGTGATTTTGTGTTGGTATGTTCCAGTAATATTATATCCATAATTTGTATTATTTAGCATGTTGGATAGTGGGTTCAAAGCAAGGCAGAACCAGAAAGGACTTAATGAGTCTCCTTGGTATATTCCACGCTTAATCTGTATTGGCTGTGATGTGATATTATTTGAATTTTTTTGGATATTAAGTGTGGTTTTCCAATTTTTCATTACTATGTTTAGGAACTGTATCAATTTAGGATCTACTTTGTACATTTCCAATATTTGTAGTAACCATGAGTGGGGTACACTATTAAAAGCTTTTTGGTAATTAATGTATGCATAGTGTAGCGACCTTTGTTTAGTTTTAGCTTGATAAGTCACCTCTGCATCTATTATTAGTTGCTCTTTACATCCTCATGCTCCTTTGCAGCAGCCTTTTTGTTCTTCATTTATAATTTTGTTTCGTGTTGTATGTGTCATTAATGTCTGTGTAATGACTGAAGTTAATATTTTGTATATTGCTGGTACGCATCTTATGGGGTGATATTTTGCTGGGTTTGCTGTGTCTGCTTGATCTTTAGGTTTCAGATAAGTTATTCCTTGTGTAAGTGTATCAGGGAATGTGTATGGGTCTGCAATGTAACTGTTAAATAATTTAGTTAGATATGTTGCTCCAGAAGTGTTCCATGTCTGTTATGTTTGGTGGATTGTCTATTTTAATGTGTGTGTTATCTATTGTCTGGTAAAATTTCTTTTGGTTTGTGTTGAATGTTTGGTTTTGTTTCCTTCTATTTTCACTTTTTTTGTATCTTCTAAGTCATTTGGCCAATGCTTGTAATTTCTGCTTCTTTTCATCTAATTGCTCTATCGCTTCTTGTTGTGAGATTTTACCTAACCTTTTTCGTTTTTTGTCTGATATTTCATTTCTTATAAATTGTGTTAGCTGTCCGACGTCTTTTCTCAGTTTTTCTATTCTGATCTGTAGCCTGTATTGCCATGCTGGTTTTGTGGGTTTATTCTGTGTGCTGGTTGGTTTTGATCTCTGCATAGTGTGTATATTTAGTGTAGTGAGTGCTCCTATATAAACCAGTAGTTGTAACTCTTCCATAGTTGTATTTTCATTTATTTTGTTGTGTATGATTGTGTTGATAGTTGTTGTTGTTGTTGTTTCGACTTGTGGGTTATTTCGTGGTCTATGCAAGAATGGTCTAATGTCTGTATTTGTGTCTTTGTATTCTATATATGTCAGCTGACATTTTTCTTCTATATCTAACATGTGTGTCACTTCGTGTTCTATTTGTGCTTGTTCTGGTGGCTGTCTTAAGATTTCGTTTTCCTCTGATTGTTTAATTGATGCGTGTTGTTCTTTGTTTGTTTGCTCTGGGATGTTTGAGTCCATTACTGTATTTTCTTCTTCTTCTGATAGCACATTATTTTGTTCCAGTATTTGTTGTACTTGTTGTTTGATGTTTTCTAGTTCTGACTGGAGTATCCTGTTATTTTTTATTATTACACAGATCTGATCAGCTAGTCATTGTTCTGTTAAAAATTCTAATTCTGAGTATCTGGTAATAAATGTTGTGTGTACTTGTGATCTGTATCCAGTTGTGTTGGTTCCAAAGTTTGTTGCTTGGTAATAACAGAACATGAGGTGTCGGTTAACTTCATCTGACCATCTCATCCTCTGTCTTTGTTTTCCTTCTAGAGTGGTTGCAGGAAGCATATCCTGCAAAACACCTCTATTTGGATTTAAATCATTTCCCGTGTGGCTAGCAGTGTCGTTACCATTGTGGACGGGCATAGGGTTCAAGCGTCGTCCCCGACCATGACAGCGCTTGTCCGAGGCTTCATTAGTTCTGTCCTGAACCAACTAATCACACTAAAAGGGGGGTTAGCCCTATTAGTGGTTTGTTCTTGCCGTCGCCTTTTATGACTGGCAGAACATACCGGAGGCCTATTCTTTTCCCGGGCCTCCACGGCAATTATTATTATTATTATTATGAAAACCAGAAATTTAGTCACCATTACAGTGAAGATGTTTGTGGCTGCTCCATCTGATGTGTAGATATAACGGAAAGTCGGGCATGTACAGTAGATAACAACATCAATATCTTACATCAGAGAAGTTGACGACAGCAGATCGATGGAGCACGGCTACAACCTTCTTCAATCCAATGACATGCACTGTGTGTTTCCATCTTTTATAGGTAGTCTGTAATAGACAACCGAAATCTGTTCTTTCTATCTGAATCACTGCACTGGTCACTGGTATGTAAGATGGATATCAAACAGGCATAGAATTTATATATAATGCACATGTCCTGACACTTGAAGAAAAGTTGTGCCACTCAAAATCATTAAAATCAGCTCCCCTTGAGATTAATCTAGATCTACATCAATACCCCCACAAGCCATTTTACGGTGTGGTGATTTTATGACTGTCACTTCCCCCATTCCATCTCCAGGCACAAATGATCAGCGGGAATTACAACCATTGGTACGCCTCTGTGTGAGCTTGAATCGCTCCAATTCTTGTTAATTTTTCATAAAACTCAAAAACCAATCCACATTTTTCCAATTGTCACTTAAAAGTATCTGCACATACTGAACCCTCTGATCAGCATACATGCAACATTCAGTTAAATTATGGTATACTGCTATTGTGACCGAGTTTGTGTTCCAACGTGTGTTCAGAGCCACTTTGCCCTCCATTGAAAACTTGCAGCAATCTTTCAGTGAGGTTTTTCTTTCCCCATTTCTCTCTGACATGGTGACATGCAGATGTAAAGGAAAAAAATTTAGGCCATTTTATTCCTGTATGGGGACATCAGTGTCTGCAACTCTGCATTTGCCATTGGAAAATGACAGTGCTTGGTGATCTGATGATTTTAATATGATTTTCTTGGACTTTGGCCAGTTTTTTGCTGAACATTTTTCTTTACTTGAAAGTGTTGACATTTTCAAGGACAAGGATGTTGGTGTTTTATCTTCTAGATGGTGAATACTATTGCTTGTAAGACCCACTAGTTACAGTGCATTTGAGAGTTCAGAGGAGGTGTATTTCTCTAACTCAGATGTTTGTGTTTGTGTTGAGATGTCACACTTACTTACTGGTTTTAATGCTGGCAGTTGCTTTCCTAGGCTCACCATATACATGGTGTATACGGGGACAAGGAAAAAAAATTCCCGGATTATTCCCGGATTTCTCCCGGATATCCCGTTTAAAAATTATGCTTTTTTCCTGGGCAAAAATACACTTTTTCTGTGCTAAGTGACAGTAGATTTTCCCTCAGAACTGTAAAACTTATCAATTCTTTGAATGGGTACCGTTTTATACAATCGCGTAGAACTTCCCGGAGGAAAAAAAAAAAGACGGGCAGAGAAGTTTTGGAGAGACTTTTAATAAAAAAAATAAAAATAAAAGGAGAGAAGTGTTGGAAAGACCTTTGATTTGCAGCAACTTATACGTTGCATATTTTCGTATTACGAAAGTATAAATTCGAATTGCACCAAACACAGCGCGTTAGTTTGCGGAGCGTTGAAACCGAGGTTGCGATGTCCTTTTGTAAGCGAGTCATATCTCAAGCCACGAGATCTCGTCAGCCGATGACAGCAGCTATTCAGAGCATAGGACACGTGTTATAGTCAGCCAATAGCAAGATCACTGGTTAAATAGCATGAACACGCAAGAGGAAAAGTTAATGGTTTACATTAATGTACACAGTACCGTATATCTACAATAAAAGCTAAGCTTTCACATATAATATTAGTCTCTAAGATTAACACGCTACAACAGAAGCTTAGCTTTCACATGTAATATTTATGTTTTTTGAGTATGTTATACTTTAAGATACATCACACAAATGTGCCAGTAAATTTAATATTATGACATAAATGTCTCGGCTCGAAATTCTTGTAAGTGGCTGGTCCTCAAACTGTTCAGTTTCGAACGCTCTGTGATTTAGACATCCATCCCACTTTCTCACACGTAACATAATTCATCTTGCGTAAAAAGAAATTTACTTTGAAAGTAACGCTTTTCTAACCACCGTTCACAATACTATCCGCAGACTGTTAGAAATAGGTTCGATTTACCAGTTTCCAGAGAGCGCCAGAAAACAGGCATTATTGTGCGTGTGCAACTGCAGTGGTGTAGGAAGCCCGTATGTTCATGTGTATAAAGCACTAAACGAGCTTACATTACACCATAAAAGAAACAGGGCATCAGAGCAAAGAGCATCGGAATTTCGTAAACCATACTAAAATGCATAATTCAGCTTGAAGTGCGAATTGGCTTTTTCCAGATTCACAATGAAGTATGTCCCATCTGATATTAAGCTTTTCAGTGTGGTTTTTGGGATGTAAATTTTCTTGGAGTACCAGTACTCTACGATCTCATTTTTGGTTCTTTATTATGGCATAGTGCCATACATGGCAGAAGATGATAACGTGCACTTGAAATTCAGCGAAAAGTTGGAACTAGCCAATACTGTAGAATGAAACACTTCGTTTCAAATAAAATGATTGCCTCAGCGGAAAGATTTATAAAGCCAAATTTCTTTAGCAAACTTGTAAAAATAACTTAACTGTTCTGCAAGGCGATTAATGCTTGACTGCTACTAACTTGGAAATAAAATAAAATCAGAAAACTGAAATTAATAACATATTTTTGCCCTCCATAATTATGTGAATGTATTTTAATTCACTTGATAGCTCCCCGGCCACAGAAATCCATTTTGTTTTCATTTGACTTGGGAGCTGTACACGAAGAGAAGCAGCGAAATCACTTAACGTAAACACGCATCACGTGGAGGTTAACCCCCTCCCCACTACAACTCAGGCAACTCTGTGCAAGCGTGAATCTGGCAGCTTGGGCGCGCGAGAAAAATTTTTCTCGTTTGCATCTGGCTGCTTGCTACTGCTACCGACACAGCTAACAGCCAAACTTCAAGTAGCGGGAGAAGGTACTGCTTATACGCGAGTCAAATGCGCATGCGCAACAGAGCGCTGGCAATTGGTCAAACGAACCTAATGTGAACAGTTGTGACGTCATGCTCATAGCAAGCAGTTTATTGTTACGAAGAATTACAGTCTGCGCCCTACGGCCTTTGACATATTTTTACTATTTGCAAACGCTTGTGCGTGCAAGGTTTTTTGTTGTTGTAAATTGCACATTTCCTTTGTCACTAAAGTTTTATTTTTTTCCCTCTCGTTTATATTTTATTGCTGCAGTTTCATTCTCCAGTAGCAGGATACAATAACATTCTTTGCTAGAGAATCAATTCTGCAGCCAAAATTTAAAAAAAAATTAACTGAAAGCTAAAACAATGAAAAATTCCCGGAATTCCAAAAAATTCCCGGGTTTTTCCCGGTTTTCTCCCAGATGAAAAAATTCCCGGGTTTTTCCCGGATTTCCCGGTTGTCCCAGGTCGCATACACCCTGATATAGGATTCTCCTTGTCACATTTTATTTAAGGAAGTTCATTATTTCATCTTTCAGTCACAAGAGACCTCTTAACACTTACGTAAGAAAATGAAACACTCACAACCTTCCTTACGATGTCATTTATTGTATAGCTACCAGCTTCGGTGCTTCAGTGCACAATCTTCAGGCCTTAGTTGATGCTGAGGGGGCTAACACCATCTGTATACATGATGTATCAGTAGCCAACTGGTTTTCACAGACTTCCTGTAACTGTGATGTTGTCTCTCTGACCATCAACTATTAACTATATGCTCAGGCCTGAAGATGCTGCACAGAAGCACTGAAACTGGTAGCCATACAATAAATGACATCGTAAGGATGGCTGCAGGTGTTTCATTTTCTTACATAAGTGAACGGCCAAAGTCCCCCAGACCTCCAAGCACAAACATAGACATACAACAACTCTTAGCACTTGGTTTTTTGATAACTAATGACCTTTAGAATGTAAAAATAAATGTCTGTGTGCACACACTGCCCATACACAGCTGTTCAAATGATTAAAAGACTTAATAAAATTTACCATTGTAATAATTTCTTTTATTGTTTTTCTTAATTTTTCTGGTATACCTGTAGCTGTGAGAGCTAATCTCTGTATAAAACGGGGATGACAAAACAATAAAGGCACTTCCCAAACATCTGTTTGACGAGACCTGTTCACAGAACTGGCAATACGTACACCACCTTGAGGAATGGCGAAGGCAGACAAGAAATATTTCCTCTGCAAATTATTAGGAGTTACACAGAGCATTAGCTAGCATAAATATGAACAAAACATTTTAAAATACTTTCTCAGAAACTTGATGTAAACTTCACTTAAGAGGAACACACAACTATTTCTAGATGCACATGCAAACCCTTTACAAAACTCTCATAGGCCCTTGAGAGTCCCTCAAGTTAAGTGTCACTGCTTTAACTTGATATAAATAAACCACAATATACAAAAATCTACACTTTAATTTTTTTTTCAGAACTGAAAGCACTACTGGTACACTAAATGAGAAGTAAGCAACACTGTATAACTGATATGGCAGAATTTAATAATAAATTTTACAGACTGAACTTAATTACCACACTAATGTGAACTATTGATGTACAAATAACTAACTTACCAAGAGGTATGCTGGATTCCGTACCAGGGCTGATCCTTTTCTCAGCAGTTTCTTGCTTCAGCCCACTACTTTCACAGCTAGACTTGTGATGCAAGTTTGACTTGCCACTTTTACTATCGAAATGAGTTTTAGGGTGCTTTGCTTTGGATGTTTCTCTAGGTCTATGATTACTAGAAGAACTGCTCCTTGTAGAAGAATCCTGTTTTTTCTTTTTGTTCTCACTGGTATCTTTGTCGTATGTTTCATTGGATTTAGGTTTATGTTTAGAACTCTTTTTTGAGTCTGCATATTTAGAGCGACTGTCCTCAGGAGCACTACTACCTCTGCTATTACTACTATGTTTTTTATTATTGCTTGTTGCACTCTTTTGGTTTTTATGTTCTTCATTCTCATGTTTTGTCACAGATTTTTCTACATGAATTTTCTTCTCTGGATGAGAATCTGTATCAGTTTTCTTACCTGATGATTTTTCCTTTGTATGTTCATGTCTTCTTTCGGTTTTCTTCTCTCTACTTGTTTCTTTTGTATGTTTAATATCATTTACTTTCTTTTCAGGTTCAGCCTTGTTTCTAATTTCGTGAGAACTTTTTGAGTTCCCACTATGTTTCCTGTCACCTTCAACAGCCTTTTTATGTTTATCCTTATTTCTTTCAGAACTGAACTCATTTTTCTCACTCTTCTTGCTTTTCTTTGGCCTGGTTTCTGTTTTTTCACTTTTACTATCCACTTTTTCACTTTTGGTGCTTAAGTTATTTGTACTAGATGTGGCCTCATTCAACTTAACTTTCTGTTGATGTGTATCTTCTTGCTTGTGAGGTTCGGCTGTATCTGTCTCTTCACGAATTACACATGGTTCTTTGTCTCCACAGGTTTTTGCTAGTTCACTCTCAAGATTTTCATTTTCACATAATAGCTGATCCTTAAGATCATTTTCTAGTATTTCTCCTAATAAATTGATTTCATTAGTTATATCTATATCTTCACATATTCTACTGCTAAGTTCTGACTTAGATGTTGGATGATACTCATCTATTGCTTCAGGAATGCATTGTGGTCGGTACTCGGGCTCTATATTGCTCACTGTACTTGGCTCATATATAGAACTTTCTGTGCTATTACTCCTATGAGGTACATACATAGGTTCAAAGTGTGATCCACTTTTATTAGTAGGTTTGTAGTCTATGCTACACATTGCACTGTCATTACTAGGTGCTTCATAATCACTGCTGTCTAATGATTTAAGTGTGGTGGGAACATAAAGATCAGTCTGTTTTTCGTGGCTTGTACTTAAGAATGGCCTATGAACACTTAATTCTGAATCATCATCTTTTTCTACACCTCCAGTATCTGACTCATCACTACTGAATTTTGCATCCAATTCTTCACCTGATGATCCCTGTGAGGGCGACTTCATTGGAGTTGGAATGTATGTATGACTCCATGGTGGAGGTTCAATAGCTGAACTGAACCCAGCACTTCTGTCAGGTTCTATTTTGAGTTTCTTGGCAGGGAAAATCTCTGTTGATGGGCGTTTTGCTAGGACTTTTGTTGATTTCATTAATGATGGTGAGTACGGGATTGGTATATGCCTCTTCTTAAGTTCAGATATTGGGGTTGGTTTATATGACACTTGTGTTGTTGGAACATAACGATTGACAGGAACTGGAACAGTTTCCAGTGGTGGAACAAATTCTTCAATAACATGACTTACTGCTGATTGTGATAAATTACATGATTCAATATCATTAACATTTAAGGCACTTGGGTTAATATCTGAATGCTGTAAAACTTTCTTCACAGCATCGGAGATCAGTTTTTGTAACATGTTTCCTGTCTCTGCTGGTGCTTCAGAAGTGCTTTTTGAGGAAGGTGGCTCGGCTGAATCTGTAACATGATTTGAAACAACTGTTGCAGGATAGTTTGCAAAATACCTTCATACAAAACAAATTTATTTTGGAAAAACCTATCCAAAAATAACACAAATAAATGCTGTTGTCCCACATAGTTATCAATGCCACCTATTATCCAAGAGAGCCAATCTAAATAACAAGCATGACACTTCAACATATGTTATAATTTGACAATTTATTCTCCCTTCAAATGACTATGAAACTGATGTTTATAGATGTGACCAGTAATTCTGGCAAGCACAATACCACTACCAAATATTTCAGCATTACAGTAACATGCACTAACAATTATAATTTTTCCATAACACGAATTTCAGATACAGCTCACAATTTGAGCAGCAAACTGCTAAAAGCATTTTTAAACTATTCTATGTTAAAACATTTGATACTATGAACATGGGCATTATTGTAATCTGTTGTGTTGTATTTTATTCCTCTCATAATGAACATTTTATACATCATCTGCTCGAATTTTTGTCCTTTTTTTTAATTCTCATGTCAGAAACATACATGTACATACATTTTACACAGTTAATTTTTGTCTTGTGATGTACATAGTTACTTAATTCTCGATCACTATTTTTCTGAGTAAAGTTTTATGTTGAACACAATAATATTATTAAATTCAATGGTTGGGAATGGAAACCTCATAACTCCATCTGTCTCCGAAAGCTCCTAATTCCAGTAACTCCATAATCAAAGAGATATCTGAAAGTGCATGGGTTTCTCTAATCCATCAATAACTAGGCTCCAACTGTACAGTTACACATGTAGCAACTTTATTTATTACTTTATATTATTTTTTAAGAAACTGATTTTGAGTCACCTGTAAAATTTAACAAAAGGAATTATGAGGTTTTCATTGCCTGCCATCAAATTGGTTTTCTTTTGAGTGTGCAAATTCCCCAAACTTTATTTTATAAATACAATATGATACACAACATCATGATGATAAATAATCACACAATTCAGATGATCATTTCATCTTTCATAAATTCCTCCACTGAGTAGTAGCATTTTTTCACAAGCAGACCATGTGGTTTTCTCTATGGTAAACCTACCTCTATGCTCAGTAAATCACTACCCATGAGTTTACTGCCAACTTTCATTCCAATGTACTAAGGTGTCTGCTGGCAGGGTTTTGAGCAGTGTTTTGGAATCATGATATTTTTTTGTGTCTAGTGTTGTGCATATGTCTGAAACAGTTTTCTTCAGTTACCTCAGGATTAATGGGTAAAAAAATGATAATGTAAAATTTGTACAATACAGGGGCAGGTAATATTTTGAGGTTCTTGGGTAAAAGGCAATAGGATGTTCTTGGAGGTTCACCACACATTTTTCTAATGATTCTTATTTGGAGTAGCAGGATTTGTGACTTGTGGTTTGAATTCTGCCAGAAAATTAAACTACACAGCATCCATAATTAAAGTTCCAGTTTAAAAATGCTGTAGAACAAGAAACACTTATCAAAATGATGTAAAATTTGAACAGCACATTATTGATGCAGGGGGAAACTTCCTGCAACAAAATAAAATTTATCATCAGATGAGAAAAACTGGTTTGTAATTGACATCTGTTTCTAATTCTTGGGACACTGGTACAAGACATTTTCAATATGCTGTCCACCATTTTCTACCACATCGTGAAATCAAGAAACACCATGTTCCACAACAGATTGGAGTGTCTCGAAAGTCATGTTCAGAATGCACAGCACAATGTATGCCTTAAATTCAGCTATGTTTATAATTGAAGCACTGAACAAATCTTTCAGATAATCCCACAGCCAGAAGTCACAAGGATTAAAAATCAGGCTGTTGGTAAATGACGGATGATAATTCTAGCATTTCCAAAATGCCTCTGCAGAAGTCACTTCACTGGTTGTGCAATGTGCAGAACACGAAGGGTTGAAATGATGATGGTGCGCATAAGATTCTCATAGTGTTTACCAGTGATGGTACAGGTAACTGGATCCGCAGGACTCATCTCCTTACTGATGACCTCAGCAGTTTGTTCCCGCAGGTACTTACCAGTCCATCAACCCGCACCACAAAGTCACCTTTGCAGAATGAAGTGTTACCAGCTGATGTGCATGAAGATTTTCTATTGCCCGTATTCCGCAATTCTGTATATTGACATGTCTTTGGAAATGGAAATGCACTTTGTCTGTCCACAGAACGTTCCATGGCCATTCACTGTCCACCTCCATGTGAGCAAGAAATTACAGAGCGAACGTTGTCTTGTTGGGAGATCAACAGGAAACAACTACTGAACATGGCTGGTTTTGTATGGACAACAATGCAGGATATTTCATAGGATTTTATGGACCATGTGCACAGGCACGTCCAATGTTCGGACAATACCCCTTGCGCTGTATGTTTGCACACTATCGCACAATCCCCCCAACTACGCTGTGGCCACATCTTTGAAGGATGTTGCATGAACTGCTTTACTCCCTCTGCCACACTGCACTTCACTTCAAAAGAACCTGTCTTTTCGAATTTTGTAATCATTTTCTCCAGAGCCTTAGCAGACATAGAACCAATGCCTTTTTTCGTGCCACTGAGAGTCCAGAACATCAACAGGGCTACTGGCACACAGTCACGATCACCGTTCTTGTAAAAGATCTTTACCAGCAGCATGCGATCCTTCATGGAGACAGCCATGTTTGGCATCTCAGCCACAAACCATAAAACAGCTTTTTTTTTTTTGTTCTACAGTGTTTCCCCCTGCATCAATAATATGCTGTTCAAATTTGATGTTATTTTGCATGTGGTTCTCTTTCTATTGTGAAGCTGTAACTTTAATTATGGATCAAAGTAACTGCAGTACATCACTTCCCTGCTGTTTATGTCTGTTATACGAGGCAATATGTCCATTGGAAAAGAAAGGCTGTTTGATTTAGTAGCTAAATAATCTGTGTGTGCTTGCCAGCTTAGATTTTTGTCCAAGTTTAATCCCAAGAATTTGATGGTCTGAGCTTCTTCCGTAACTTTATTATTATTTATGATACCAATGTCATGGATTTTTGTTTGTTTGTTTGTTTGTTTGGTTTTGAACTGCATAACCAGTGTCTTTGAAATTTAAGTTTAAAACCATTTTATTAAAACCATGTATCTACATTGTTAAGTGTGTTCATGACACCATCCAGAATTTCTCTCGCATTTTGTTTGTCTACAGAAATTTCACAGTCCACAGCATATACCATAGGCTCCACATTAAGTGACAAATCTAAACAATGTCTGACTGCATATACAAAATGGACCTCCAGCACTTAAAAGTAACACATTAAACGTTAACTGTAGTAGCAAAACTCATGGGAATAGATGGAAGTTGAGTAAAACAGTGTGCTGTTGTGCGAAACACTAATCAAAAAGGATTTAGCAAGAGCTGCCACATTCATGAAAATCTGAAAGGAAGCAAATGTGTGTCATTCCAAAAATACAATCAAAACATTTTTAAAAAAGTAGTACCAAGTTGGCAAGAAATCTGACAAGCTTAGGAGTGCCTCTCCCCCATTTTTGTTACATAGCCACATGTTGTTTTAAATAGATTCCAGTTTTGTTGATTATTAAGGTCTTAACTACCATATTTTCATTATTCCCACAATCAGTGAAATATGTCTGCTGGTTTTAAAGAAGAAATCCTGATCACAGCTTCATGGATTTATCACCACCTCCCTCACCCATATACTAAGGTTAGACGTGGTCTGAGGCCTCGTCGTCATCCATTGCACCCATTTCCCATTACATGTAACTAATCTGTTACAAGAAGAAATTTTATATTATGGAAGAGAAGAGAAAGAAATACTTTCTAGAGCCAAATAGTGTTGGTCAATGACATCAGAGTAAACCAGTTCCTGCAATTTCTTCACTTTCTCTAAGAGCTTGTAACATACAGGAAATTAAGGGAAAAGAGCATACAATGTCACTACCATATAACTTTGCAGTGTTTACAGTTTCTCACTGCCAATGATACACACAGTGTCTCCCATTACTGCAGACCAACTGGGGTGGCAGCAATCTTGGTCATTTGACCAGGTTGGGTGGTAAGGAGATGGAAAGAGGCACTGGGTGGGAATCAGGTGGAACAGCAGAGCAGGTGGTTGGCAAAGAATGCTCCTATGTAGAAGTGTACAGGGGAGGGGTGTGGTACCGACAGAGGGAGGAGCCACACAGATAAAAACCTTTATATGTTCATCAGCTAATTATATTGCAATATAAAAATGCACTACTATTTTATGCTTTTGAGTTTCCAGGCATCATAAATTTCTTAATGACTTTGGATCATTGGAAGAGGTTGCTAGTTAACAGAAGAGTTAATGTCAATCAATTTTATTGTTGTGAAGAAGAAAACAGCATATGAAACAAAGTTACTGCACACCAGGAAGCATAATGTATATGCCACTGCAATCCAAATCCTTTGGTCTTAGAAGTGTAAAATTGATATAAATACTGAACCACACAAGGTTCTCAAATTTTTACATCACTACTCAAGTGTCATCTCAATACACACTTGGTAACACTTATCCACAAATACATGAATACATTTTGCACACAATGCCTGAAAATATTTTGTATCGATAATGGTTTCTATCATATTACTATCTACCAAACAGACAACACAAGTGCGTGCCTAAAGTATGTTCCATGATTTAAAAACAACAAAATCCACCTGATGATTGCATGATTATTAAAAAACCCAACCGACTTAAATACAAAAATTGATTTCAAAGAGAAAATCAATGAATTTTTTGTGTACTAAAATGGTTACCATACTAAAAACATTTGTCAGAGAAGCTTGAGTGTTTATATGTTCCAAGATCATACAAGACGTTTTCACACCTCACATGCAACAAGGACTAACCATACGATTACAGGATGGAACACAGAGAAGAGTTAGTCATGTTAAGACTTATTAAGCAAATTATGTATATTCAGTAGTTAGTGCACACACAACACAAGACAATTAAGAAAAATCATGGACAGATGGAACTACTCAAAAATGTACACGTCTATTTAATAAAATAGGGTCATCATACTACATCAAACCATTTAATCATTTGTAGTTGAGTACTTTAATGTATTTGAAATGAACATCGGCCCACATTCTGTGAATATACGGTTGAGGACTGGTCTTTACATTATGAGCAAATGATTAAATACTGTTATGAAATTCTCCTTTTTTTTTTATATAGGTTTCTACATGAATTTTATGTCTATTAGCAATAAAACAGAGGAGATTTCTCTTCTGTGGGCTGCACATCTACTTAATTGTGTTACGAGGATGGGAAGTCACTAAAATGAATGATGTAGTAGATCATACTGTTTGCCTATGAATACTATAGGTACACTTGATTGTGTTATGGTAAATACAAACCACTAAAAGGAATTGAAAAATACAGAAAACTGTTCAGATAAGAGTCTTCAGGCTGATCACCAAATTTAGTTTTTATAATGGGTGAATGTTGGTGACTGCGTAATATGAGGAGGGACTTCTTAAATTAATGTAGATGAGCAGCAACAAATCTATAAAATGTACAGAGCAATTACGTAGAGGAGGAGTTGGAAAAACATGGCAAATTATGGATTTTCTCCAAGATGGATCTTTCACTTGCAGTAAAGTGTTGCACTGCTCCAAAACTGCTTGGCAGACTAAAACTGTGTGCCACTTGTGGACTTTAATCTGGAATATTACGTTTTCTATATTTCCTGTCTCTGTAATACTCTGAAGAGCCAAAGAAACTGGTACAGCTGCCTAATATCGAGTATGGCCCCCGTGAGCACACAGAAGTGCTGTAACACAATGTAGCATGGATTCAACTAATGGCTGAAGTACTACTGAAGGGACTGACACCATGAATCCTGTCCATAAATCTGTAAGAGTACGAGGAGGTGGAGATCTCTTCTGAACAGCATGTCGCAAGGCATTCCAGATGTGCTCAATAACGTTCATGTCTGGGGAGTTTGGTGGCCAGCAGAAGTGTGTAAACTGAGAAGAGTGTTCCTGAAGCCCCTCTGTAGCAATTCTGGACGTGTGGGGTGTTGCATTGTCCTGCTACAATTGCCCATGTCTGTCAGAATGCACAATGGACATGAATGGATGCAGGTGATCAGACAGGATGCTTACATACGTGTCACCTGTCAGAGTTGTATCTAGACGTATCAGGGTCCCATATCACTCCAACTGCACCAGCTCCACATCATCACATAGCATCCACTAGCTTGAACAGTCCCCTGCTGACATGCTGGGTCCATGGAGTCATGAGTTTCTCTCCATACCTGTACACGTCCATCCACTTGATACAATTTGAAATGAGGCTCATCTGACCAGGCAACATGTTTCCAGTCATCAACAGTCCAATGTTGGTGTTGACGGGCCCAGGCGAGGCGTAAAGCTTTGTGTCATGCAGTCATCAAGGGTACACGAGAGGCCCTTCAGTTCCAAAAGCCCATATCAATGATATTTTGTTGAGTGGTTCACATGCTGACACTTTTTGATGGCCCAGTACTGAAATCTGCAGCAATCGGGGTTGCAGTTCTGTTACATTGAATGATTCTCTTCAGTCATCGTCGGTCCCATTCTTGCAGGATCTTTTTCTGGTTGCAGCGATGTCAGAGATTTGATGTTTTACCGGGTTCCTGATTTTCACAGTGCACTTGTGAAATGGTCATATGGGAAAACCCCTCTTCATCACTACCTTGTGTGCTGACTATAACACCACATTCAGACTTACTTAAATCTTGATAACCTGCCATTGTAGTAGCAGTAGCCGATCTGACAACTGTCCGCCCCCGATAGCTGAGTGGACAGCGCGACAGACTGTCAATCCTAAGGGCCCGGGTTCGATTCCCAGCTGGGTCGGAGATTTTCTCCGCTCAGGGACAGGGTGTTGTGTTGTCCTAATCATCATCATTTCATTTACATCGACGCGCAAGTCACTGAAGTGGCGTCAAATCGAAAGACTTGCACCAGGCGTGCGGTCTACCCGACGGGAGGCTCTCGTCACATGCCATTATTATATTATCTGACAACTGTGACACTTGTTATCTTATATAGGCGTTGCCAATCACAGCACCGTATTCTGCCTGTTTACATGTCCATCTCTATTTGAATACGCATGCCAATACCAGTTTCTTTGGTGTTTCAGTGTAAATCTCCCTGTAGCCTGAAATTTTCTTTACACCCCCATGAAGTCTTGTGAGTGAGCGTGCCAAGTTTCAATCGCTTCAGACAGATAGCTTAGCTGCAGGACAGTTTCAAAATGGCATCTGTAGGTGATGTATGTTATGAATAATGTGCTGTCATTGAATTTCTCACTGCAGAGAAAGAAACTGCGGGGAATATTCATAAGCACTTGTGCAAAGTCTATGAAGCATCTGCTGTCAACAGAAGTACAGTTAGTCGCTGGGCACAAACGGTGAGGTCATAAGGAGGCAGTTCAGCGGAGATGCACGATTTGCAGCAGTTGGGGAGACTATCCATGGCTGTCACATCTGACATGTTGCAGTGAGCTGATGTCATTCTTGAGGACAGATGCATTATGACTCGGCAGTTGGCGCGCTGCATCTGTCAATCAGCAAAGGAAGCATAGATGCAATTATCAGCACGCTTGGATATTCAAAAGTGTGTGCAAGATGTGTCCCGCAGTGTCTAACAGTGGATTACAAATCGCACAGAAAAAACATTTGTCTTGATTTGATGTAACACTCTGAAGCTGAGGGGGAGGCCTTCCTGTCCCTGATTGTGACAAGTGATGAAACATGGGTTCACCATGCCCTAAACAAAATGACATTCAATGGAATGGCGCCATTCCCACTCCCCACAGAAGAAAAACTTCAAAGCAACTGCTTCCATCGATAAGGTCATGATCACCGTGTTCTGGGACTGTGAAGGTGTGATTCTCATTGATTGATGCCAAGAGGCGGTACCATTAATTCAGAAGTGTATGTCAACACATTAACAAAACTCAAGACACACTTCTGGCGACTTTGGTGTCACAGTAAACCAGGAGATATTTTGCTGCAACACGATAACGTTCAGCCCCACACAAGTCTGAGGACTACTAAACACATCGCAAAAGAGGGTTGGACAGTGTTACCCCATCCACCCTACAGCCCTGACCTAGCCCCCTTGGACTTCCACTTGTTTGGGCCATTCGTGGAAGACATTTTGAGGATGATGAGGAGGTGATTCACACAGTGAAGCACTGGCTCTGCCACCAGGACAAGGATTGGTACTGACAGGGCATACACGCCCTTGTTTTGTGCTCGAGGTAGGCCATGGAACGGGATGGAGATTACGTGGAAAAATAGGGTGTGTAGATAAAACACCTTTCTTTCATGTGTGTAATTTTCATTATGTTCAATAAAGAATTGTTGAAGACGAAAAATGCCATGCATTACTTTCTGGGCGACACTCATACATGGTTCAATCTAAATGACAGTAATGTTGACTGTACAGTGTAACTTTAGAAATTGCTTAGTACAGCTATACTGCAGAGTTTGTCTCTCATTCAGCCTCTTCTGTGTAATGGCATATTTACTGCCATTGCTAATATCACAAACAGAAGCACATCATTTAAAGAGAAAACTTTCATCTTTCACAGGAAACAGATGAGACTACATTTCATCTGACAACATAGTGCAAAGCAGCAGAATCACGCAGAAGATTTCAAGGTACCAATTAACAGCTGCTGTGGGTGCAAGATGCTATGAGATGCAAATTATGACATGTTCTACCACTGACAACTGCTAGCTGGGTTCCGAAGACACCATAAGTTTCTTTCCGAAATTGACGGAAATGATGAAGACTTCTAATCTAACACATACATTAAAAACAAATAACTATAATTTGTAGCAGAATATTCAGAATTACTATGTGTCGTATCAGCCGCCGCACTGCAGCCGTCAACTCGGCGTGGCATGCTACAACACGCGCGGCACACAGCAAGTACCGCTGGCGCCACACACGATGTCAACAACTGGCGCAAGTAAACGCGTCGTCGCAGGGTTAGCGGCAGCCTACACACCACTATCGATACGGATTACCCTGGCGGCACTGCCCTTGCCAACAGAGTGAGCAACCGTATAAGGGCGCCATCTATCAACACTCTGATTGGCCGGACCGGTGGATTTAAGCGAGCTCCCTGAGCCCTTTTAACCAGTTCAATCTTCACCGATGACTGTGTTGCTGCCCGGCTGCTGGATTCACGACAACCGAACCGTACTGTGGCCTCCCTGGCTGGAAACTTGCAACACGTCGGTATCGACCGGTTGGCAGTGGTTTGGACTTGTATTCTCTACTAGTGACTCTGATTTCTCCTTGGCGCTACAGCCATGCGAAGTGTTGTGTAGTCGAACTTAAGTTTTGTTTTGAGTGACATGAAGGTCAAATAAATTTGGTTATCACGGAATATTTGTTGTGTTATAGTGCGAACATAACACTAAGCTGTCTCTGGATTGAATCCAGGTGCTTGAGACAAATTAAAGATCTCCAATAATGGTCTTCACTGGAGATTTCTTCATCTGCACTTTACATGAGGAGCCATAAGAAAATATACAGAAAGAATACGTATGGCATGCACATAGAAACTGTTTTTGGCGAGCTAAACATCTACGGAAATCTAATCTGCAATATGGATTAGTCAATATTCAGCAGAGAAGAAAAAGGATGCTTTGCATCATGTAAATGGATCAACATTTCTATTATTGTATTTTCATGAATAAATTGTCCACCCCCCCGGTAGCTGAATGGTCAGCGTGATGGATTGTCTATCCTCTGGGCCCAGGTTCGATTTCCAGCTGGGTTGGGGAATTCTCTCCACCCAGGGACTGGGTGTTGTGCTATCGGTATCATCATCATCATCATCATCAACATCATCATAATATCATCGACTGCAGGTCGCCAAAGTGGTGTCAAACTGAAAGACCGGCACCCTGCGAACGGTCTGCCTGACGGGGGGCCCTACCCATATGATTAAATAAATAATGAATAAATTATTACAGAGCTTTAAAACTTTGAAGTTTACTCCAATCTGACCCAATGTTAGATTCACTTCTAGTGATCTACAAATCACACAGTTATTAATGAATAACATGCTACTTTCATAATATTCTTGCTATCAAAGTTTGTAATTACTTCTATAGTGAAATTTGCTGTAACTACTACTAATCAATTTTTGTGTGCAGACCATCTTAGTTCAATTTCACACAAATACTCTGGTTCTGCCAATGAGAGTCCAGTGTCTTCTTGCAGAGGCCTTGCATTCAGGATGACAGGGATTCAAATCGCTGTTCAAACAACTAACTTTTGGCTGTTCTCATTTCCCCTAACGCATTAGTTAAACATGACTTCTGGAATGGTTCCTCTGAAAATGCTGTGACCAGTTTGCTGCCTCATCCTTGTAAAATCCAATCCAATCTTTCTCTGCTTTCATATATCTCTCTGTCACTTAACATGTCCTACTGTGTGAAATGGCCAAAGAATAAACAAAATATATAAAATCACAACAGTCACAAGTTGCTTGATACCAGTAAGTGTCATTAGAGACCACACATTAGCTCAGTTAAGGATGGGGAAGATAACTATCCAGTTATCAGTAACTCTAACTGGAAATAAACAGTGAAAAATTGTCCTTGCAATATTCAGAAGTAGCATGATGGCATACATCTGATCTGACACAAAAACTTAAAACTTAAAATGTTTTATGGGGGATTCAAACCCTACTTTTCCCAAATGTAACTTCAGTAGCTACTGTTCCACATTGTTATTTCCACTTAAAACAGGTTACTTTGTGAAATGGAAGAAGGTTGAAGTTTGGTGTACTCATTAGAAATTAAACGGAAGCTAATTTGGCAACATCAGAAATGGAAATTCAGTAGCCCCTGAACAAGATTCTAATGACAACCTGTGTGTCACTTCACCCATACTTTCAAAAATCACGGCAAGACGAAATACTGAAGGTTGCAGAGGATTAGATACGCTAAAACTAAAATTCCAGTAGAAATCTTTGGATAAGACACAAAATATTGAATTTAAGTGGTAAAAGGAGGAAATATAAAAATGTGGCAAATGAAGCAGGCAAAATTGAACACGTCAAAAAAATGAAACTGACTGGAAGTGCAAAGTGGCAACGCAGGAATGGCAGGGGTATAAATGCAAAGCTGTACAGAGAGGCCACTTACAGGGAAACTGTGACACATTTGGAGAAATGAGAAGCACCTGTATTAATATTAAGAGATCATCTGACAAGAAAGTACTAAACAAAAGAAGGGATGGCTGAGAGGTGGAAGAAATACGTAGAAGGTCTAGAGGAAATAAGTGAAGCCAAGGTGGGAGATACGATACTGCATGAATTCAACAGTGCACTTGAAGATCTAAGTAAACACACAGCTCCAGTAGTAGACACCATTTCCTCAGAATTATTGAGATCCTTGGGAGACCTATCCATGACAAAACTATTCCAGCTGGTATGCAAGATATATGAGACAAATGAAATACACTCAGACTTGAATGGTTGGCTGGTGGGTTGGGGAAAGATCAGACAGCGAGATCATTGGTTCCATGATCTAAGGTGACAAAAATTAAAGGAGGAATAGCACAGCACAGTTCAGTCCAGTCAGTGGGAAAGGAAAACAAGCAAACAATAAGGCTAAACGAATGCTGGGGCAGCAGGAAGAGGAAGGAGCAGGAGGGAGGGGGGGGGGGGGGGGGGGGTGACAGCAGGGGTTGCCCCAAAGACACTATGCACGACAGGGTGTCGGCACTGCCGCTAACCCATCCCAATCCCCACACTGTTTTATGATCACAACACTACTTGGACATCATCAGAGGAATAAGATACAAGAAAAGGGGAAACAAAACAGTACAAAGGACCAGAGAAAACATACGGAAAAAAGAGGGAAAACCAGGCCAACATGGATGCAAGGCCAAAGGCCTCCCAAACTAATGCCAACATTAAGCTAGGGACACCAATTCCGGAAGGAAATTCAGATACTTAAATCTGAGAGGATAAACCACATTCATGAAGAAAACCGAGGACAGATGTAACCAAGCTAACATTTAAGACAAGAAAGCTGGTAGGGCATATTTAGCGCAAAGGGCCAAAAGATGGGAACAGTCCAGCAAAATATGGATCACCATGAGGAGGAACTCCGCAGCAATAAAGAGGGATGGGGGAAGGAGGAGGGTGCTCATTATGGAGTACAAATCCATGGGTCAACCTGATATGGCCAATACAAAGATGACAGTGCAAGGTAGATTCCCAGCAGCAGATGATACAGAGGGAAGAACACCACATGGTAGAACCCCTTGATCACACAAAGTTTATTAGAGAGGATGGTGGCTCCCCAAGCTGAGCTAAAAGGAATTTTATGTGAAGCTGCAAATCTGCCACTGGAGGGGTCTCTGAGAATGGAGGCTAGGTTGCTGCCCACCAGCCAGGCAAAGCAAGTTCATTAACCAGGATACCCATGTGGCCAGGAACCCAAAGGAAATCAACCGAATGAGCAGCATGGTCAAGATCAGCGAAAAGGTTATGGATAGCAGAGGCCAAGGGATGGCAGGAAAAACAATGGGTGATAGCCCGAAGGCCACTCATTGAGTCCTTACATAACAAAACTTGAGTGAGGGAGAACTGTTTAATACAAAAGAGGGCCTGATAGATGGCTAACACAGTTCTGCACTAGACATCCCACACGTGGCAAGCAAGAGAGACAGTGTTCCCTGCCAATGGAAGAAGTGAAGGCATATCCTATATGATTTGTGGATTTAGAGCCATCAGTGTAAGAAGCAAAATCATCTCTAAACTCCCATAAGAGTGGACAGAACAAACAACGGAACACCATCAGAGCAATGGAGGCTTTTGCACCCCACAAGAAATCCATCCGAGTCCAGGGCTGAGGGACTAACCAAGGAGTGGGGAGCAGGGGGGGGGGGGGGGGGGAGAGGAGGATGTGGGGAACAGGACAACCAACAAACAAAGAGGGAAGATGGAAATCATGGCATAGAGAAGTGGGGCGGAGCCGAACCAGTAAACCCACTCACGGGCAGGCAGTGGGTGGGTGATGCCATGAAGCCACAAAAAGATCAGAATGGGAGGAGTAAGCACAGAAAGAGCAGACAGCAAAGGCATAGGGAACCAGGAGCTGGGACCACTGAACTGAAAGGGGAACGGGGGTGAGGGTGGGAGCCCACCATTAGCCAGAAGACCATCAACAGAGCTAATGCAAAAGGCACCGATGGCCAAACGGATACCACAATCATGGACCGGGTCCAAGGGAGCAGTGTGGAATGGGAAGCTGAGCCATAAACTTGACAACCATAGTCCACATGGGACAGAACTAAGGCCTGATAAAGACAGGGAGGAGTCGAATGATCTGTGCCCCAGGAGGTGTAGGCAAGTAAGCAAAGGACACTGAGTTTACAGAAACAATCTCGAGAAGGCAGATTTGGGGCAACCAAGTAAGCTTGTAGTAAAAAAGATGAGCTAAGAAACTAAACTAGGGGACCACAGCCAGACTTGGGTGTCGATATAGAGCTCCAGATCAGGATGGTCTGTAGAACAGTGACAGAATTGCACCACTCATGATTTAAGGCGGTAGAACTGAAAACCATGTGAGATTGTCCACACGGAAGCACACCAGATGGCACACTGGAACTGTCCCTCCACAGTGGCCACTGAGAGGGAACTAGCTTGGATACACAAATGGTCCACACATACAGCAAGGGTGACTAACGGTCCAATGGGGACCATAAGTCCATTAATAGCAATGAGAGTAAGGACACTTAATACAGAACACTGTGGAATGCCATTCTCCTTGGCCTGTGAAGAGTTGAGAATGTTGCCACCCTGAACTCTGATTACAGATTGGACAGGGACTGGCGAATAAAAATCAGGAGGGGCCCCGAACACCCCAACTCATGGAGCGTAAGAAAGATGTCATGGCACCAAGCCTTGTCGTAGGTCTTACAAAGATCAAAGAAAACTGTGACAAGATGGTGGCCCTGAGTACAGGCCTGTCGAACTGCGGTTTCCAACTGAAGAAGATGATCAATCATGATCAATCAGAAACCATCCCTCCAGAAAGCTGCACTGGTAAAGAGACAAGAGGTCCCGAGATTCGAGGACCCTATTCAGCCAATGAGCCATTATACATTCACATCACTTGCTGGGGATATCAGTCAGACTGATTAGCCAATAACTATTGAGGGACAACGGATCTTACCGGGCTTGAGGACAGGACCCACAATACTGCAACACCACTGAGAGAGGAATCACCTTGGAGCCGCATATGGTTAAACATCTGGAGGAAATATTATCATCGTGGAGGATTGAGGTACTGAAGCAATTGGTTATGGATGGAATTGGGGCCATGGGCTGAATCACAGGAAGAGGAGAGGGCCAGATGTTCCCATTCAGTAAAAGGTTGATTGTAGGATTCAGCCTGACAAGGGATAAAATGTAAGTGGGAAGCTTCAGCCTGTTGTTTCCGGAGGAGGAAGGCAGTTGGATAAGAGGCTGACGCCAATGCCATCACAAAATGGGTTGCAAGGTGTTCCGTGAGAACTGATGAATGTGATAATTTGTGAGTCATGATGGTGAAATCTGAACTATTTTGAGCTGGTGAACCTTATGTGTACTGTGATCATGAAAAGGACTTCGTTTTTGCAAGTCTTTGATGACCATCTAGTTTAGGATATTGCTACCATTCTCATACTGTTCTCAATGTAATTTTACAAACATTTAATAAGGGCATTTTCTGTTTACATTTTAACTGAATATTGTAGGACCACTTCCTGTTTATTTGAAATGTCTTTTTTTGAATAAATATTATTGAACATAATTCTCTGTCGTCTACATCTATTACAGATGTCAGAATAAGACCCTTTTTATTAACTTATTCATTTATCTTTATTTTGTATTTCTGCGTATTTTATTTTCTGTGTATTTTATTAATTCACAATTCTAGCCAGTGCATAGACTGTTTGACTGCAGGATCACAGCTACAGGTTATTATGTGCAGCTAATTAGCTGCAGAGCACAAAAGCAGATGTGCGTGGCTTGACCCTATGACTACATCGAGCTATTCTTTTTAAACAGAGTCGTGCATAGTCCCAGTGCCTAAACTGCAAATAACCACAAGTAGGTATGCAACTGGTTTCCTCGTATGGACTGTTGTTTGGAAGAGCAACTACGCTCAGCGCAGTAATGTTAGGTGCCTTGGAGCCAAATACAATTAAACACTCAGAGGAGATATTATTGTTGTGAAGGATTGGGGTACTGAAGCAACTGCTTATGGATGAAATTGGGGGCAGGGGTTGAATTATGGGAAGAGGAGATGGCCAGAAGTTCCCATTCAGTAAAAGGTTGATTGTAGGATTCTGCCTGACATGGGGTAAAACATAAGTGGGAAGCTTCATCCCGCTGTTTCCAGAGGAGGAAGGCAGTTGGATAAGAGGCCGACGCCAATGCCATCACAAAATGGGTTGCAAGGTGTTCCGTGAGAACCGATGAATCTACACTCTGGCCACCTTTATGGCAAGGCCCAGGATGGAGCACATTGGAGGATGCGGAGCATAGCCCAAACCCATGATGAAGGGACTGAGGAACTCAGGGTGGAGGCAAAGCATTCCCAACACACCTGCTTTCTCTGTTTCATTAAGTAACGTTTAAAGGTAATAAGACAATAGGAGGAAGGGTCCTGTTTAAGGCATTGCAGGGCCAACAGCTATCACAGGTGGTGATGGAAATGGCCATGCTTCATCATGGGACCAGTCGGAAGTGAATGGGGCCCATCAAGTGTGGGTCAGCAATGCAGGCAGTGTGAATAATTGTATTTTACACGTCACAGGTACTTCATCAATACAAAGTGGCAAAGAAGGCGTAAACACTATTTGTGAGGTATATAGACGCCAATGAGCACAATGCAATGCCCAGTGGAGAGTGAGGGTCACAATTAACACATACAGGTGGCAGAATACAAGGGCTCCCCTCATGGATTGGGTGACCACATCCACCGCATAGAGGGCTCGCAGTACAGCAAGTAGACATGAGCCCAAAATGCAAAAACTGAAACACCTCAGAGGTGACAGGATGTTCAGCTTCACATCACACATAACACATAACCTTGACCACCTCCAGGAAAGTACCCCTCAAATGCCAGAATAAAGGTGCCGGAATCACTGAGATTATCCTTACGGCCTTTCTGAACACCCCACCATTCCAGACTGGCGTGAGGACGAGGCCCCTATAAAACTCCCTGAACCATATTCCAAGACTGGCGAGGAGTAAAGGACACAAGGAGGTTGCCAAGATGATCACCGACACCATGGGCAGCAGACTGAGTGGCTCAAGAGGTTTTGATTAACAGTGGACCCGACTTAAGTCAACTTAACTAAACTTGTCTTCAATAGTACCCACAAAAAATAACAGTTGTCCCCGTCAGTCCTGGTACAGATCAGGTAGCAGGAAAGGGTTTCATCCCAAGCCAGCAAGCCTGGCCCTCCTCCCAGAATGTTGCCAGGGAAGGGAAGGCCGCAGGGTTATAAGAAACAGCATTAAAAGATCCATTTCCAACTAAAGAGACTGTCGCAGAGGACTGGCCATCTTGAATCTTAATGCATTTCACATCCAAAGTGTCTGCCTTGATACTACCTACCCCCAACTGGGGCTCTCCACAGCCAGCCACAGTGAGGGCAGTGTGGCATGGCGGCCATTGCGAGGAGTCCCAATGCTCCAGAATGAAAAGCAGCCACTCCTAGGCATACTTTAGAAGGTACCAGCTTGGGTACGAGAAGTGTGATCCCTGTATTGCCAAGGAACTCAACCAAAAGGGTGGCATAATGACCCCACCACACTTCTTTCCCAGTTGGATTATGCTATGGAGAGAAAATTTAGAAAGGGAGGTCAAACCCCAAAGGGAATGTGAAAACGAAACAGCAAGAGGAACCAAAACTGCAAGGAATCCATACCAGGAGAATAGTCAGGATGACGTAAGCAAGGCCACGGAGAGAGGTTAAGGACGGGACAGTGGGGAAGGAGTGAGGAATGTGGGGGATGGAGGGACACGGGGAAGGGAATGAAACCCTGGAAGCAAGAAAGGGCTGCAACATCTCGAGGCCCCATGTGCACCACACACAAACTCACGAAAGAGTCGTGAGACCCTCAGGGGAGATTTCACAAAGAATATAATAATTCCCACTCCACAGAAAACAAGTAATGACAACTGCGAATATTCCTTAACTATAAGTTTAAAAAGTCATGGCTGCAAAATATTAAGTTTTACAGAAGAATGGAAAAAGTACTAGAAGCCTACCTTGGGATGTGTCAGTTTGGGTTCTGGAGATGTGTAGGAACACACAAGGCAATATTTACCCTAAGACTTACCTTAAAAGGTAGGCTGAAGAAAGGCCAACCTATATTTATAGCATTTGTAGCCTCTTTTACTGCATGACACAATGTATAATACACTGACATATTTTATACCACTTCGTGATGTTCAAAGTGCATTTTCATATATCATGATGAAGCTGTTAGTGGATTAATCACATCTGAAGATATCAATAAATTTCCACCATAGGTAATGTGAACATTGTAATTATTAAGTGATCCCGATGAAACAAATTATTAGATAAAAATTTTGAGTAAATTTCAGACAGTGTAGAGTGGTACACGCTCCTTGATATTCTGAATGTAGCAGGGATAACATAGAGGGACCAAATATAATATACAACTTTTACAGAAACCAGACTGCAGTTATACAAGTCAAAGGACATGTAATGGAAGCAGTAGTTGAAAAGGGAGTCAGACAGGGTTGTAGCTTATCCTCAATGTTGTTTAAAACTGTACACTGCGCAAACTGTAAAGAAACTCAAGGAGAAAATTGGAAAGGGAATTAAAGTTCAAGGAGAAGTTAAATCTTTGATGTTTGCTGATGCATGTGCAAACATGAAGAGAACAGAACACTGAAAATATTTATTTGTGTCTATATTACTATTTAGAATGTACATCATCATGACCAAATAATCTGCAGTGCAGTCTAAGATATGTGTTAGGTTGAAAGGTGACAATTTGGAAGCCAAGAAATGTGAATCCAAAATCTCAGTTGTGGTTAAGTACTGAATTGCAACATCGTCAGAGGCCTAGTTTAAGTTGAAAGATGACATGACGAAGTGGTATTAAAGGTGCAGTTAATCCCTTGGAAGACAAGTTGAATGAAATAGAAAGTGCACTGAAAGGAGGTTATATGACAAATAATCAAAGGGACTAACATTCAAAGGTGTCCCCACTGAACCAACTCCAAATATAATGAAATTTTCTGTGAATGTTCTATATGGTATTTGATGGTTAGATACCACGTTTCAGTCCATTATCTTCAGTGGTTGAATTTTTAGGGGCTTTTAAAGACAGGCTACCCATCCTCATGCTTTTTTACAAGTTCTAGCATACATTTGGTCATTTGCTTTAATATACGCAGACAAATGTCTACGATGAATCCCACCATGGCAAAAATTAGGGATTTAGCCACACCTAAATATAGATACAAGCCTCTAAAGTGGCTAAAAAATTCGTTGCACCATTCTGAGAGCCATGGTTTGACTGAACACTATCACGTTTCATGTGCATCAATCACACCAAAACTTGAGAGGGTTATTACTACCTATGATGTCTATATAGAGATCAAATTTAATTAACATTGGATGCCTAGATGAAAAGATATGCATCTGCAAAGTTGGCCAAAATTTTCTACATGCATATTTTACGGTATTTTTGGGGGACAATACTCCAACTATGTCTTGTTCAATCCTTCTTTTCTTGCCACAGCTGGAAAGAGCAAGCTTTAAGACTTCAAATCTGCATTGTTCAATTTCTGGATTTTGTGTATTGACAATTAAGGATACTTATCAAAAGTAGGGGAAATGGGTTATCAATACACACAAAAAATTCA
Organism: Schistocerca serialis cubense; assembly: GCF_023864345.2. Taxonomy (NCBI): domain Eukaryota; kingdom Metazoa; phylum Arthropoda; class Insecta; order Orthoptera; family Acrididae; genus Schistocerca; species Schistocerca serialis. The sequence continues at coordinate 87,832,611 of NC_064640.1, read as the reverse complement.
TATAATTTGAAGTTGTAAAACAAAAAATGTGTAACTGTTGTGTCTTTTAATAATATAAAATTTGACTGTGGCTTGGGGAATGTAACTATGCTGTTAAGAAGTGTTTTTGCATTATTTTGCTGCACATAATATAAATATAATAAAACTTCAGAAAATGCTCTTAAGATCATAAAATCTAGAAGATCATACTGGAATGCTATGTTGCTTTAGAACTTTTAACCCTACAATGCATAGTGATACATATGTGAATTGTCACTCAGTTTCCAGCAACAGTTTTTTAAGGCTCTGTCTTCGCAGCAGCAATACATGGCTGATATCTGCACTTTCAATCATTGTTTTCATTATTGGCAGTGTCAGTCTTCTGTGGAGTGTAATCTTTGGTGTTGACTTTGTGCAATCTTGGTGTTAGGTAATGAGTGAGTGAATAATCAATAATCATTGTTGTAGCTGAAGGTAAGCACCAAAACAGTATGTTTTGATAGGGTAATTTGTATATTTTACATACAAACAAGTATGAATCTGCTATTCTTCAAACCAGGATATTCATGAGCTTTCAAACTTGATTTTTATATGTTAATAATCTAGTGTTTAAAAGACCCAATAGACCCTTGGACTCTGCTACTTTGGTGGATCAAATGCAGTTGATTGTCATTAGTCATCACCATTCTATTATGGCAAAAGTCAACTACAATCATTTAAGGAAATGTCACTACAGAACAAGGAGCTTTTCCAGTGGACAAGGAGCTTTTACAATGTACGTCTGGGCTGGATTTTACTGAAAATGCCCAATTTGTTAGTACCAAAATGCCTTGTTGATGACAAAATTTCAATTCCTGCAGAAGACTTGCTGCAGCCCATCTGATAAAGAAAAACACCTAATCAAGAAGGCTTTAAAATCAGTAACCATTGAAATGTCTGCCAGGTTGAAGTTACTGACTAATGAAGATTTTAAACCTGGTCAGAAAATTTGTACTGTATGTAGACATGAAGTGGCCCAAAAGAATTATCCCACCAGGGTAAGCAAGAGTCACCATCCAGAAAAGACACGGATGTTGTTGATGCTTGCTTTACTGCTAATACTTCATTATGATCACTTGGAGAGTCACCATCGAAGCTTCAACAGATCAGTAAAAGGTGTTCAATGAGATACATAAATCACAAAATTCTGAAAGCCCAAGGCAGCATTACTAAGATAATTGCCACAGCTGCTGGGTGAGTCAAGTTGATATCACTCAAATGCAAACAGATGAGTGCCAAAAATGCAAGATCTCACTTGAAGATCCTAATCTTCAGCATCAGGCTTCAAGACACTGCAGTATAGTTCACACTGTGATCCTGGCCCAAAATAGCTCGACTATTGAAATAAAAGACTGAAGAATTTGCTGTTTCAACTAAAATGGTGAAGAAGGCTAGGAAACTAAAGATGGATGGTGGGGTTTTGGTAACACCTGCAGATCGAAAAGGTAAAAAGCTGAATGATGAAGTAAAACATAATGTCCTCACTCCTTTTTTAAGATGATGATTTTTCTCCTTTATGTCCACACAAAAATGATTGTGCTGCTGTAAATGAGGAAAAGATTCACAAGCAGAAATGCCTGCTCCTTTGTAACCTGAAAGAAATGTTAATTGCTTATGTTAAGCAATATGGAAATCAACTGAGCTGCTCAAAATTTTGTTAGCTCAGGCCGAAATGGTGTACTACAGTTGGCATTTATGGATCACATTCAGTATTCGTATGTGCAATTCATCAAAATGTCTAATTAATATTGGCTTCAGCAACATCCATCCAAGATAACTGCAAGGATTTGATGAAAAAAAAGAAACTATGCAGTTTTGAATCAAAAGATTGTATGCTGCAATGTTATGAGATACATACAGGAAAAATGCAACTAGAGGCTTTTCCTGAAGATGCTTTGAAAGACTGTGATACTGATGAAACAATGGAATAGAAGCAATGGATCTATGTGAACAGACACACATTAGAGACGCGTCAGAGAACTGTTGACGATTTCATGGAGGCACTGATTTTTAAAATTACCTGTTTAAGAAGCCATCGCTTTGTGTCAAAACACCAGAGTTTATACTCACAGCAGCTAAAAAGAAACCTTGCAGAAAACGAATTAATTATGTTGATCGATTTTGCTGAGAATTATTCATTTTTGTTCAAGATGCTGTGCAAGGATTTCATTGGGAGAACAGCCAGGTCACAATACATCCACCTGTGGCAAAAATGTCAGAGTATTAGCATTTGTATGATTAGTGACGCTGTCCATCATTATACCACTGGTGTCCATGCCTTTCATATAAAGTGAAAATCATATTTAAAGACAAAATTGAAAACATTAAGAACATTTATTACTTTAGTGATGGTTCAGATGCTCAATAGAAAAATTTCAAAAAATTCATCAATTTATGTCTGCACAAAAAGAATTTTGGCATCACTGCCAAATGGAGTTTTTTTGGAACAAGCTACAGTAAATCGCCTTGTGACAGCATTGAGGAAACTGCAAAAAGACTAGCAGCCCTTATTCATCTGCACAGGCCCTTGGATAATCAAATATTGACTCCATATGATTTGTTCAAATTCTGTGATGAGAGTATTCCAGGCATAAGGTTTTTTTTAATGTACCACAAGATAAAGTTGAAAAAATGCAGCCTGGTCAAGAAGCGAGGTTTGCCATGGGACATACAATATCTGGAACAAGAGAAAATAAGCAATTTAAGTCAATTAATTGTTAACAGCTGACAGTAAGCAGAGTTTCCAATGATGCTACAGCAATCACAGTTAATGCCTTCAGAGCAGATGAAGAAATTCCAACAATCTCAATTGCAAGTTTACAATCAGGAAAGTATGTTGCATGTACGTATGACAGTTTTTGGTGGGTTAGAAACGTGTGTAAAGTATCACATGAACAACAAGATGTCCTCATCAGTTATATCCACCCACACAGTTCTGCTCATTCCTTCCACTGGACAACTGCTAGACACCTGCTGAGTTCCTAAGTAACATATTTTCATGACTTTAGAAGACCATCAGCAGCAGCATCAGGAAGACAATGCAGTTATCCACAACCTGTCCTTGACAGAATTATAGAACTGTTTAACCAAAAATGGAACCAACTTGAATTTTTGTTTTGCAAATTTGTTGTCCTGAGTATTATACTTGTTTTTATGGCATGTATTAAATCAATGTTTTAATCTGATTTATATACTAAAAAAAATTAATTATGGGATTTAATGAGCAAAATATTTCACTTTTCAATCATCTCAAAATGCTAAAATAATAACTTTTGAAACATATCCTTACTCATCAAAATGCAAGATCCAGAAATTAAACAGTGTAGTTATGAAACCTTAAAGCATGATCTTTCCAGCTGTGGCAAGAAAAAAAAGGATTGAACAAGACATAGTTAGGATATAGTCCCCCCAAAAATACCATAAAATTTGCATGTAGAATATTTTGGCCAACTTCGCAGATGCGTATCTTTTCATCTAGACATCCAATGATAATTAAATTTGATCCATATACAGACATCATAGATAGGAATAGCCCTCTGAAGTTTTGGTGTGATTTATGCACATAAAAGTAGCAGTGGTCAGTCAAACCATGGCTCTCAGAATGGTGCAACGGATTTTTTAGCCACTTCAGAGGCTTGTATCTATATTTAGGCGTGGCTAAATCCCTAATTTTTGCCATGGTGTGAATGTGAACAATAAACAGCTCAGACAAGAAGATGGTGGGACCTTTCCAAATGTCGTGCTCCATCAGAATGCTGAAGATTACATGGGTACATCAGATAACTAATGACAAAATACTGAATCAAACTGGGAGGAAAAAAGAAATTTATGGCAGAACTTACCTAAAAGAATGGATCTGTGGACAGGACACATCCTGAGGAATCAAGGAATCATCAATTTAGTGATGGAGATAAATGTGAGAATCAAAAAGGCTTCACTACAACAATCAGGTTCAAATGGATATATGCTGCAATAGTTATGCAGAGATGAAGAGGATGTACCAGACAGACTCGCACAGAGAGCTGTACCAAATCAGACTTCAGACCAACAATGACAACAACCACCACCACCACCACCACCACCACCACTACTAATAACAACAACAATTTCCATCTGTCAAAGGAAACAAAGCAAATTTTGAATCCATACATAATAGAAAGAAGTGGAAGTACGTACGTTCATTCCATATCTCCTCCTAGACCACTTGATATCAATCAACCTTAGTATAAAAATCACTTACTGTCTGGAAAGAACCACTGCGGGAGTAAGGACTCTCTCAAAGGGATGGAGGGGAGGGGTGAAAAAGACGTGTAACTCACAATGCACAAATAGACAGACTATATTCATCCATTGAGAATGAGAGCATGTAGTGACTTGCAACAAACTTTAAACATAATTTCAAATCTTTAAGAGACTTTTTATCATTCGCCTCCCTCCCCTCCCACAAAATTATGAAAGGAAAAAACTTTACTGTTTATTACTTTTCCACTGTTCACATAGTAAAACAGTTAAATTGAGCATTATTAATTTTAAACTCATTACCTCTTTACTACCAACTTTATTTGCAACACATTTTGCAGACAGTATCCACATATACAACTAGATTTTATCGCAAAATTATATTATTTTACAGCACATAGCTGAAGAGATGAGCATCATAAACACTGAGCTGTGTGAATACAAAACTGCACAGCAAAATTCACTATGGATACAGGTGAAATATGTTCAATATATGAGATATTTGCGTATGTGGGCAAAGCTATGGGTAAAAAGCACCTCCTAAATCCCTGGATCAGTTTCAACCAAACTTGGTACGTACACACACACACGTTATATATATGGAAAGAAAGTGTGTGGATATAAGAACCAGCAACCCCTAATTTGGTGGGAGTAATAACATTGACAGAGAAAGAGGCAGGAGGAGATGGAAAGACAGAGAGGGGGAAAGATTGGAATTAATACATACCTAGCTAACACGGGTACTCAGCTAGTATGTATTATTGGAATGTATGTTGGATTCAACAAACACAAAGGTAAAGAATATTTAACATACACATAACTGACAGTAACATAACTGCTTAAATCCAGCAGTTTGTGTCACAATCTCAAGTCTCCCCAAACTCTCAATGTTTTTGTCATAGAAACACTGACAAAATGCATCACTTACATAAACTAGTTTATACATTATGAATATAACATTTCTATATGTACGACGAAAGGAACATACAACTACCTATAACCAAGTACCATTGCCGACTGAATCACTACTTATGCCTATGAATTAAAGCAGCAGGGTTGGAGAAATGATTTGTTTTTCACAAAACAGGCAGGCAACAAGGGGAGGAGAGTAAATGAATCAAGATATAATTTCAGACTAATTAAATATATTTTACGATGATGCAGAGTAAACACTTTTTCTGCACAAGTTATGCAAGACTTACATTGCTAAAACAGCAATTATCTATTTTGGATCAACTGAAACTGCCAATACCGAATTTCATCTTTCTTCCACAACACAGTAATAATGTGGGACCATATGTGCCCAAACAGAAAGAGAACGAAACACTGACAATATTTCTTTTGTGTCTAGGTAAGTTTTTGTGATGTAGATATTGGTGATAGACTCATCTGCAGCACAGTCCAAGTCTAAGGTAGGTTGAATATGACAGTTTGGTCTGCATTGGCAATACAGTATGTACGGTTGATCCTGTATTTTGTTTCAAATCCTCAAGATCACCTTCACTATTTTTCAGGGTAAAATATAAATGGATATGATGGACACTAGGCTTTTCTGAGTGTCAGTTGCATGAGAAACAGGAAGTTTTATGTGCAATTATCCGCAGTACAAATCCTTGTGGAGTTGATGCCTACATTAACATGGCTTATAAATACCATTACCCACATAGATTTTAACTCCATAACAAAATGCCTTGGTCTTGGAGCTATCAAGTTACAGGGACTTGAGGTTAAGAGTGTTGCCCCTGAAACCTTTAGTGTCATGACAGACTAGTCTGCACCTTCCCTAACATCTAGTTTAGACTGTGTCAATGTACTTGTGAATTAGTAAAGTCAATGAAAGCTCCATATTTAACACTTTTTATTATAAATAACTAGATGTTTATCATAAATTCAGAAAAGTTTTAATACATAATAGACAAATCGATGAATATTTTGATCGTATTATGTAAATATGTAATACATCAATTATGAGGTGTAGGATGGGGGCAGCAAAGAGCACTAAGTAACTGTCATTTCTTAGTAGATCTAAACTAACAAATAATGAATGTCAATAACATTAAAAATCCTTGATGGAGTACAAACACTTATCAATTAACAGTTGCTTTAATTTTGTCTTAGTATGTTTCCTTTAAACAATTTTATATTATTTGGTAATCTGTTATAAAAATGTCTTCCAGCAGGAAATGGACTATGATATGTTACTCTTTCATTGCTAAATTTTGTGTGTTTATGCTCTCTTTTTTTCTTGTATTATAATTACAGATTTCACTATGCTCCATATTTTCTTTTGGAAACAGTACAGTACTGAGAACATACAATGAATACACTGTTAGTATGTTATACTTAACAAAATATTCTCTACAGGACTGATGCTTACTAATATTACCTATTATCCTAATGGCTCTTTTCTGAGCTCTGAAAGCCCTATCGATATATACCGTTAGTGCCCCATCCCAAATCTCGATACCATATAGCAGGTGAGTGTATAATTCCAAAATAGATTTGTCTTAAAACAGGTTGCACTACTGTGGTAGAAAGGCGTTTTAGCCGGTACGTGTCACAGGAGATTTTTTTTACACACACAGCTGATGTGCTCCTTCCATGTAAGATGTTCATCTACTATAATACCAAGGAATTTATATTTATCAATTATTTCAACTAATAGCTCTGGTTCTGTATCCACTTGTGTTGATTTATAATTTAGCAGAAACTCCATCAGAATTGTCTTGTCCTTATTTAGTGCCAGTTTGTTTTTGGCGAGATTCTGTTTGGGGCTAATGGTCTCTGCATTATTTTGCGCTGCTAACTGTTTTGTAGAGCCCCAACTTATGAAGGAGGCCTCATCAGCATAGTTTACTAGGTTCGAATTTTGTGGAATTATTATATTATTGATGTACACAATAAATGAAAAAGGTCGGATGATGCTTCCCTGAGGGACTCCACAGTTAAGAATTTTGTAAGACAATTTTATTGTTTGTGTATGTCTCCCAGGTGTATAATACAGCTTTGCACATTGTCTCCTGTCAGTAAGGTAGCATCTCAACAAATCTAATGCTGCTACTCTGACTCCAGAAGTTTCTAATTTATGTAGAAGAACAGAATGATTTACAGAGTCAAAAGCCTTGGATAGGTCTTAAATGGTGCCAATAACTTTGTTTCCATCATTAAGTATATTCAATATCACTTTCAAAAATGTAGCTACAGCTGTTATTGTAGACTGGCCCTTTCTGAAATCATGCTGACAGTTTCTTAATACACAGTACTTACAAAAAAATGATTCAAGTTGATCAAGAAGTAGCTTTTCCAACAGCTTACTAAGTACTGATGTCAATGAAATAGGCCTATAATTTTGTATATCTGTAGTTACTCCCTTTTTATGCACTGGTCTTATTTCAGTGACTTTTAACAAGTAAAGAAATGACTCCTGACTGAAAGAGCTGTTTATTAAATGTTGTAGTGGCTTCATTAATTCATTCCTGCATTCCTTCAGGAATTTTGCTGCGATGTCAAATACAGCCACTGGCTGTATTTGCTTTTAAGTTGGAAATAAAGACAGTTTTGTTTAGTTTAATATTTGTACATTCTGTGGATCATAATTGCGCCCTATCACTATGGTGTGGAACAAGTCAGTTTTATACTGGTAACTCTGGCAGCATCCTACAAACCAATGTAAAATTTAGAAAAGTATGATTACACAGCAGATACGTAAGTACATGAGGCATGGAAGGGGGGCCAGTGTGTACAGAAAGATCTGGAATTATTTCTGATTGTAAAAGAACTAATGCTGAGTGAAATAAAAGGCTACAGAATGCAGAGAAGTGTAGCCACACGTGAGTTGTTATAAATAAGTGACATCTTCGCCCTACAACAACTAAATATACGAATAATTACTCGGATATTTTATTCCAAAATAAAATTAATAAAAAGAAGGGAGGGGCAAATAGAAAAATAAAATAACTAACTTCTGAAGCTGTATAAATATTGAAATGCAACCTTAAGTAAAAGAACAAAAACATACCACTTAAGAATAATTATGCCGGTAAGATACCCGTACAACAGTGGCTTCCTAACCACGGTTCTGAGCAGACTGAATGAAAGATTTAAGCTGCAGACGGGAGTGCACAAGTTGTCGCAACAGAACGCAACAGCCGCGAGACGAAGTAAAAAGCTCGTACATACTATGACAACATTCCTGGAGTGTAATTGTCTCGGTCGGATGCATGAGATGCAAATGACAACATAAAAGTGAGTTTTAATGCACGTGCAACCTCTGTCATCTTTGAAATGGGATCAAACTTTATCAACAATTGTTAGAACAAGCCGCGGTACCGACAACAAATCAGACAGTAGAACAAAGCGCACAGATATTCATCTTTATTGGCAGAATGAAAGAAGGAAGGAATAAGTTACGTTTTACACGCGCCACATTCGATATTACAGTAGAGGGATTCGATATACAGAGTGTGAAATGGTGACTAGCTATTGCTATCATTTTTTTCCCTCCCCATACAACAGTAGCATTGTGAGTCATGGATTCTAAGAGTTTGCAAGAACTTTGTTAAAATGCATGTAACCCGGGCTTACCTTTCTTTACATGCTTGAAATGACAGTACGGCCTCTCGCAAAGACCGCTATCGTAAAAGGGACAACTAATCCCTTTAAAACAACCAGTGCATGGTAACATTATGAGTGTAAGGAATTTAACGTGACATGTCACGAAAATAAACTTAAAATCAACATCCTATTACACCACCACTCTTCTCCGTCAACAACAACACATGATACCAAACAAACCTAACTTCTGTGACATCCTGTGTAAAGATGCTACGTTCTTACGATATTGTCAAACGACCTTAACCACAGCGTATATTATTCTATGACTTTAACCATGGTGGTATGATAAGATACCTCCATGACTTTAACCATAGAGTGGGAATATAGGCATTTCTACTTTATGACTTTAACCGAAGATCTTCCTCGAAAATGGAAACATTCTGTGCATTCTATGAATACCATATCTTTAGTCAGCTGACTAAATGGAAACGTTTCTACAACGTTCACTTCTACATCATTATTCTCGATGGATTATCTGCCGTTTTACGGAAATAGTTAAACGATTTAACGGATTAAACTCCTAAAATTAATGTATCGCCTTTTTCGTCAACAGAACGAGTGTCCAAAGGGACAAGGTCCCACTTTCGTTAAGAAAATGACACTGTAAATATGCAGTGAACTTTACTGCAAGCTTTACTGAAGCATTTGATCGGGATTTCTACGATCGATTCCTATTGAAATTTTATTTCTGTGGTGTTTAAGGCCGATGAATCAAGATGGAGTCTTGTTCAGTTGTGTATAGTGATCAAACGAGCATAAGTTTTAAGTTCTGTCAAAAAATTTATTTTTCGGAATTGTAATAGTGAAATAGTGGAACTGAAAGAACGCTACAAGTTTACATTTCATTTAGTTACTCATTTATTCATCCATCACCAACCATTCGCATCCAATCGATGTCATCATGAGTAATGCGATAGAGTTTTTATTGAGTACGATTGACATGTTTAGAAATGTAACTATGTTGTCACACATAACTTAAGTAAACATTGTAAAGAACATACCTAATAAAACAATACAGTTCATACATAAAGATTTATTCACATGATTAGCAGTTAAATATGGAGCTAAATATTGTTAAGTCGCTTACTAAGTTTTACATAATTAAATAACAGAGACCATACACAAAAAAATTCTCTGTGCAGTTAATAATAAAATATGATCTGAATATTATTTAGTACATGCATATTAGTCACATATGTAGAACAAGATACCAGAAGAGACATAAATTGACGAAATATTTGAAATTCCTCCATTGAGCATCTGAACCATCACTAAAGTAATAAATGTTCTTAATGTTTTCAGTCTTTGTTTTTAAACATGCTATTAAATTTATATGAAAGGCATGGACACCAATGGTATAATGATCTAGACCGTCACTGATCATACAAATGCTAATACTCTGACATTCCTTCCCACAAAAATAGACAGCATATGGATATAATGTGGCCTGACTATCCTCCTAATGAAACAACAAGTGAATAATTTTCAGCAAAATCCATTAATATAATTAATTCGTTTTCTGCAATATTTCTTTTTTATCTGTTTAAGGTAAAACTTGTGTTTTGTCACAAAGTGATCTCTTCTAAAATGGCTAATTTTCAAAGTCAGTGCCTTCATGAAATCTTCAACAGTTTTCTGATATGTCTCCAATGTATTTCTGTCGGTATGGACCCACTGCTTGTATTACATTGTTTCTTCAGGGTCGTAGTCTTTAAAAGCATCTTCAAGAAATGCCTCTAGTTTATTTTTCCTGGACATTCCCACATTGTTGCAGAATACAATCTCTTAATTCCCTACTGCACACGGATTTTGACTCAAAACCTTATAGTCATCTTGGATGGATGTTTCTGAAGCCAACATTAATTAGACATTTTGATGAATTGACATACACATACTGAATGTGATACAGAAGGACCATCTGTATTACACCATTCAGGCCTGAGCTCACAAAAGTTTGAGAATCTCAGTTGATTTCCATGTCGCTTACAATCAGCAATGAACATATCTTTCAAGTTACAAAGGTGCAGATGTTTTTGCTTGTGAACCTTTTTCCCATTTACTCTTACTGTAACACAATGCTTTTAGCCTGGGCATAAATGAGAAAACTCATCACCGTCAAGATAAAAAGAGGAATTTTTTTACTTCATCATTAAGCTTTTTCCATTTTTGGTTTGCAGGTGTTGCCTAAAACCCATCTTCCATGTTTAGTTTTCTTCACTTCTTCACGATTTTTGTTGAAACAGCAATTTTTTTTTTTTAGTCCAGCTATTAGGGGACAGGGTTAAAATGTGAACTTTACTGCAAATTCCTGAAGCTTGAAGCTTAAGTTCTTCAAGTAAGATATCTTTACATTTTTGGCACTCTTCCGTTCGTATTTGAGCAATACCTACTTGGCTCACACCAGCAGATGTGGCAATTATCTTAGTAATGCTGCCTTGGGCGTTCAGAACTTTGTGTTTTATGTATCTCTTTGAATCCCTTTTGCTGATCCGTTGAAGCTTCAATGGTGACTCTCCAAGTGATCATAATTAAGTATTAGCAGTAAAACAAGCATCAACAACATCCATGCCTTTTCTGGATGGTGACTCTTGCTTATCCTGGTGGGATGATTCTTTTGGGCCACTTCATGTCTACATTCAGTTCAAATTTTCTGACCAGGTTTAAAATCATCATTAATCAGTAACTTCAACCTGGCAGACATTTCAATGGTTACTGATTTTAAAGCCTTCTTGATTAGGTGTTTTTCTTTACCAGATGGGCTGCAGCAAGTGTTCTGCGGGAATTGAAATTTTGTCATCAACAAGGCATTTTGGTACCAACAAATTTGGGCATCTTCAGTAAAATCTAGCCCAGACCTACATTGTAAAAGTTCCTTGTCCACTGGTGACATTTTTTAAATGATTGTAGTTGACTTTTGCCATAATAGAATGGTGATGACTTATGACAATCAGCTGCATTTGATCCACCAAAGAGCAGGGTGCAAGGGTCTATTTTGTTCATTTAAACACTAGATTACTAACGGATAACAAGCAAGGCTGAAGGCTCATCAATGTCCTGGTTTGAAGCATAGGTAGATTCACACTTATTTGTATATAAAACATACAAATTACTCTATCAAAACATATTGTTTTGGTGCTTACCTTCAGCTGATTATTGATTATTCACTCACTCATTACCCATCCACAAAAATTGTACAATGTCAACACCAAAGATTACACTACTCAGAAATCTGACACTGCACAAATGAAAGCAACAACTGAATGTGCAAATTCAGCAATGTATCACTGCTGCAAGGATAGAGCCTTAAAAAACTATTGCTGCTTTATAATGCCGAAGCAAACCGAGTGGCAATTCATATATGTATCACTATGCATTGTAGGATTAAAAGTTCTAAGGCAACATAGCATTTCAGTATGATCTTCTAGATTTTATAATCTTAAAAGCATTTTCTGAGGTTTTTTTATATTTATATTCTGTACAGCAAAATAATGTGATAACATTTCTTAACAGCATAGTTACATCCCCTAAACCACAGGAAAATCTTATATTAATAAAAGACACTACAGTTACACATTTTTTGTTTTACAACTTCAAATTATATTAATTTTTTGTGTGTATCGATAATCCATTTTCCCTACTTTTGATAGGTATTCTTATTCATCAATATGCAAGATCCAAAAATTAAACAATATAATTTTGAAAGCTTAAAGCATGCTCTTTCCAGCTGTGCCAAGAAAAAAAAGGGTGAACAAGATACAATTGAGCTACTGTCCTCAAAAATACCCTAAAATTTACACATACAAAGTTTTGGCCAACTTCGCACATGCATGTTTTTTCATCTAGGCATCCAATTTTAATTCAATTTGATACATATATAGACATCATAGGTAGGATTAACCCTCTGAAGTTTTGGTGTGATTGGTTTGTATGAAAAGTGGGCGTGGTCGGTCAAACCTTGGCTCTCGGCATAATGCAACCAATTTTTTAGCCATTTTAGAGGGTTGTATATATATTTATTTGTGGCTAAATCCCAAATTTTTGTCATGGAGTGGTTCAGCATAAAACTTCGTCTTTGTATATTAAAGGAAATGACCAATTGTCTGCTGTAACTCTTAAAAAAAGCCGAACAAACTTGGCTCATTTGCACCTTCGTACGTGATGCGAATGTGAGTAGCCTCTCTTTAAAAGCCCTTAAGAATTCAACCACTGAAGATAGGGGATTGAAATTTAGTATATAACCATCAAAGACCATATGGAACCCTCACACCAAATTTCATTAGATTTGGAGATGGTTGAGTGGGGACGGTTTCTAATATTGTTCCCTATGACATGGAATGACCCAATATCATAAGTTATGTGGAAACGAAAGGAGACAAAACAGGAAATAATGAGCAGTTTTTCAGTAACAGAGGTGCATATTTTTTTTCAGTAGATAGATAACTCATGAAAACTTTCGTTGTATATAGTTTATGTGACTTTCCCAGGTTAATTTTGTATCTAGATATATACCAAGAAGTTTAGTAGAAGTGGACTCAGCACCAACATTTGATAATCTAAAAGAAAAATTTGCAGTCTTTTCATAGTTAACAGCTAACTCATTAGCTTCAGACTACATACTGGACAATCTGACGAAATCTTTACTTCGCTCCTTCAGTTGATTTATGTCCTCTCCTGAATTGATGAAAGTTTTATCATGTGTTTAAAGCTCAGATTTGCATGGCATATTGCTGGGCAGATCATTTATAAATCTTATAAACACTAGTGGCCCAAGCTCTGATGCTTGGGGAGCATCTCTAGTGACATTGAGTAACTACCACTTTTGACCATTGTAGCTTGCAATTTGTTTTCTGTTACTGAGATATGATTTAATGACAGAGAGTTCCAAATCCATAATGCTATAACACCACAGTTTTTCCAGCAATAATGTGGGGTTTACCTAATACTCAAGTCTACTAGCGTGGCTTCAGCAGATAATTTGGATTCAAAGAGGACTGCGCAATGGAAATAACATTTTCAACAGCTTTAATTGTTGGCAATTGGAAAGTAATGCTGTGTTGAGATTTAGGCAGTATATTGTTTCTTGACAAATCCATGCAAATTTAGTATTGTATAGAATATTCTATTACTTTTGAGAGAAGAAGTATCAGAGAAATTAGACAATAATTATTAGAGCAGGATTTATCACTCATTTTGTGCAATGGAATGACTACTGTCCATTTTTAGATATTTGGGAAAAATACCACTGACAGACATCCAGTTTACGAGGGTACAGAGAGGGAATGATACCAAGTCGATTATTTATTTTAATCACAAAATCTAAAAGGCTATAAATATCCTTTGATCTGGACGCAATTAATTTTGCTACTGATTTAATGACATCATATGATTCCACTTTTCTCCACTTACAAGCTGGCACAGTATCAGCAAAGTTTTATAAAAACTGGTTTATATAAACAAGTTGTGAATTAGATTTCTAACTCTTCTTACGAACAGATAAGGAATTCGGATTAGCAGCACTGATAAAAAAGAGGTTAATTTCATCTGGAGTGACATTAACATCATTGGCAACTTTTCTACACAATGGCTATCTGTACCTAATTCTGGATTAATGATCCCCCATGTAGCCTTACATTTACCAGTGTCATTTGCCCTACATTTGGCTAAAATGATTTGTGATCTGTAGTGTCTCTTGTGGCTAATGTACGCTGGTTTGTCAACATTACAGTTGTTTACCTTATCATGGCAGATCAAAACCATCAACCATAGCTTCTTTAAATGTGGTGTGAACTAATTATGTAGAGTTGTTTTCCCATGCTTGCTTGCTTTAGTTTTTTTTTTTTTTTTGTTTCATAACCATTGAACAGGAGGTTTTCAAAATTTCAGACGGTGGTGGTGGTGGTTAGTGTTTAACGTCCCATCGACAACAAGGTCATTAGAGATGCAGCGCAAGCTCGGGTTAGGGAAGGACTGGGAAGGAAATCGGCCGTGCCCTTTCAAAGGAACCATCTCGGCATTTGCCTGAAACGATTTAGGGAAATCACGGAAAATCTAAATCAGGATGGCCAGAGACGGGATTGAACCGTCGTCCTCCCGAATGCGAGTTCAGTGTGCTAACCACTGCGCCACCTCGCTCGGTAAAATTTCAGATAGAGTACTAACAAATCTGATACAAGCCTCCTCAACATCAGTGGAAGCATATTTTACAATATTCCAGTTTATTACCTTCAGCTTATCCCCAAAGCTATCTATAATTTTATAATTTAATAGCCTGCCATACTGAGATGGTTCACAGTCCCACTTTCGATCATTAATTGCAAGTTTTACCCATATACCTTTGTGAACTGTCAGATAGTCGACATTAATTAGTCCCAATTAAGAATCATTTTATGTACTTTTGTAATAAAATTGTCGAGATGAGAAAATTGTTATGTGGAGCTGCAATTTGCACAGACGAGATTATGAGACCTTAGCACGTTTAGCAAATTAGTATTTCTGGGTGTCTTTTCCTTACATCTAAATTTAAATCTCCTATAATTACTGTCTTGTGTTTGGTATATTTTTCTGTACAGAGAAGAAGTTTATCGAAGCACTCTGCAAATTCTTCAGCATCACAATCAGAAAAATGTTATATAGAAATAACTGTGAGTTTTAATGTTGGTAGTAGCATGACAGCTGCTTCAAGAACACCTTTAACAAATAAGTCCCTAACATCAAGCAGGGTCTGCAGTACCTTTAATTAAATTACAACATGGTAGTACATACACTTTTATCCCTTCTTCTCATTACGAGTGTCCATTAATATATAATACCATTCTTTTGTTCCCATTCAATATAACACCAAGTTCATCAGCTTTACATTTCAGAGACCTGATATTTATATGCACAAATAAAATTGATTTTTCACTGCAAGAGGAAAGATGTATAGTGTCCTGGGCCCAACTGGATGCAAACATCGTGGCTTATCCTTCTCTGGTCCTCATGTTTGGTGTGGTGGTGTCGTTATGTTTCTGTATCAGATGGAATTTCTTGAGGCAGGCCATAAAAAAATCATCAGTTAGCTGTGGCATTTTTTGTCTTGTTTGAGGCTCGAATGGAAGCCTTTTTTCATTTCCTCCAAAATTTATCTAGCAGGCGTGATTTCACATACTTGATAACACATTATAAAAAATAGTGTGGGATGGCTGATTTTTATGCGGTACACTATACTTCACAATGGGATGGAGATGATATAGTACTTACTGAGGTTGCTGTCTTCTTATCTGCTAATAGAAGTGACATTTTTGTTGTCTGTTTCTCAAGGTTCTTGTCTGTTTCAAATGCTACATAATTTATGAGGGCATGCTGATTGGAGGCACTTGATAACACTTTGACATAGGATGGAGGTGATGATTCAGTACTGACTGTGGTTTCCCTCCTGTTTCTGTTGTTGTTGATACCATTTCTGCTTCTGTTGCTTGTGCTGCAACGGTTTTTGGTATTGTTGTTTGAGTTGGTTCAGATGCTACTGCTGGTGGCGCACTTATTGTTGAATTTGATCTTGATGCTGTAGCTATTTGTGGTTCTGCAGCTGCTGTAGTTGTTGCCGCTAAGACAGATTCACTTCTTGTGTGATTGCTTTCATTACAATGGCTGGTACTGACCCAAAGATACTCTGTTTTTCGTATGTTTCTAACGTTTCATAAATTGCTTTGCAAGGCAATGACTTGCCTTTTCTATTCAAGTTCATGCCATATTTTGTAAAGCTGTGTCTCTCCAGGAAATCGACACAAAGAAATGTTATATTTGGGTACGCTTTGAATATTGTTTATATCTGCTTATTTGCTTCCATAATTTCGGCGTTCCCACGTGGAGCACATATAAAGTCATACCTATGTTGTATACCAACAGGAATTACTTTCTGGTTCTCTACCAAACCCAGGGCACATTTTAGGTTGAGAATGATGTTCGCTAACTCGTTACAGTACACGTCGTTCGTTCCTCCCGTTAATACAACATGATGATTTTTGTTTTTTGGTTTGCCACATTAGTGCCCCTGGTTTCACATGACTGTATACTTACAGATCGTAATCGTTTCGTAGTACATCCACAAGTCAGTTTCCATGGCTCTCTGAGTAGATATTTAGCTCAGTGTAATTTCCTGAACTTTTCTTATTTTTTCTTGGAAACAAATAATTCAATTGGGTGAAGATTTTCGCTTTCTTAGATTCGTCGCTATGTATTTTCTGTTGTAACTCTTCAATTTCGGTGTGTTTTCTGTTTGTGTCCTGTTAAAGTAAATTCTTTTTATTGACGTATTTAAAAAGAAGTTTTGTGTTAAATTATTAATCAATATCATATATGAGCATAATGTTTCATTTATCTCTGTTTTTTATTTTGAGTCACAACACTCGCACTTTTATTCATAGGTGCTTGTAGAAGCTCTTTGGTCAAGTGACTTCTTGTGTAAACAGTGCCTCCAGACACAGAAATAAATCTAAGTATTTGAAAACCAAATTCACCGCTTTTTGTTAGCACCTGATCTTTTTGAGAATAAAAAAGTTTTTTTTCCTCAACAAATATACGATAAGTTATGTGTCCCAGTTACGTGTGTAAAAACGTGTGCTAAAAGTGACAGATACAGTTTTCTTTTAACTCGTATTTGAGAGTGTGTTTTTGGTTTTAGAGTTAAAATGAATTTGGTAAAACATATCAAACCGTTGAATAGTGATACTGATTGGCCAACGTGGAAGAGAAAAATACGAGATATAATTGATTACCATGAAGGAGCTTTAGACATAATTGATGGCAAGTCAGTAAAACCTGAGTCACTGTCAGAAGATGCTAATGATGCAACAATAAAGGATCATAAAGTCAAGTCAGATTTTTATCGTAAAGCGAACAGTTACGCCAAGTCTATGATTACAAGTGCAGTTACAGACACTGTATATCAGAAGATCATGGACAAAGAAACGGCTCAGGAAGCATGGGAGGCATTGAAGCAGAATTTCGAAGCATTATAAAAGGACCAGCTGTTCAAGATTTGTTCACATTTCTTCGCATTTAATTGGACTCAGTTAAAAGATACCTCCAAACGCATAGCGAAGTTAACACGTCTGTGGAAAAAAACTGAACAACGAGCGTAAAGCAAAGGGAGAAACTGTTCTACCTGATCTGATATTGGTATGTAAAGTTTTACATATTCTACCTGCAAGCTTTGGTTCCTTTAAGTCGAGTTGGATGTTATTAACGAAAGATGATAAGAAAACGTTTGATGAATTAAAGGAACAATTGTGCATGTTTGAGAGAAATTTCACAAAGAGTAGTGACAAAATCGAACAAGAGGCATTAGTACATTAGGTGTAGAAAACAGAGTAAAAACTAACAAATTCAAAGTTAAAGGAAAATGTAACTATTGGAAAGAACTGGGCCACTGGATCAAATATTGCAAGAAGTGGATTGCTGATGGAAGACCAACTAAAAATACAACTGTGGAGAAAAACATGGACAAAACTATAGTAACAAATGTATCATTGTTTACTGTTTGTGGCGAGGCTTGTTCATTAGAAGTGGTTGTATACAACTAGTGGATTGACAATGGTATAACGAAACATATGACAAATAGTCCTGATTACTTTGTCAGCTTTGAAGCATTCAACAGTCCCTGGTGTATAAAGGCCACTGGACAGGAGTCTCTAGAAGCAACAGAAAGAGGATCAATTCGGATTCTGTCAACAGTTGTCAGCAGATGTGAAGAGCTGACCCTGACTGATGTCTGGTATGTACCAAAAATTTCCTAAAAGCTTATTTCTGTTTCAGTTGCCCAAGATCGTAAAAGAAATAGTATATTTCAGTCAAGTACTACATATTGCTCTTTGACAATTGATGGTAGAGTGAGACTGTGTGGAAATCGTAAAGTTGGTATCACTTTATACAAAGCAGAAATTAAGCCCTTAGTGCCAGAGAAGGGTGCAACTGTGAATCTTTCAGTGGAAGATAGATTTGATGTACTTCAACTGTATCATGAGAGATGGGGTCATCAAGGCAAGCATCATGTTAAAACAAAACTCAAAAAGGAATTAACATTGATGTTAAGGAAGGGGCAGAGATTTGTAAACCATGCAAATTTGGGAAAGTGCATCGTCTACCATTGGGAACTAGAGAAAAGTCGACAAGACCTGCTAAGTTGATATCAGCTGATCTGTGTGGACCTTTTCATGAGTCATTCTAGATGAAACGTCACCTCGTTTTGTTCAATGACAATTACACCAAGTTTCGCTATGGTTATTTTTCTGCAGAAAAATCAGAGTTGTGTAAAATTCTCAAAGATTTTCTCTCATGTACAAAGGCATTGGATTACTCTGTTAAAGAGATGCTAAGTGACAATGGCAAAGAGTTTGATAACAAAGAGGTTAGATCCACCTTAAGTTCAAATGGTATAACAGCAATTGACTGCTCCCTATACTCCTGAGCAAAACGGTATTTGTGAGTGGGATAACAGGACAGTTGTTGAGATGGCCAGGACACTTAAGTATTCAAATCCAGATGTCACTTATCCAGAACAGATATAGGCTGAACTGGTTAACACAGCAATTTACATCTTGAATAGGACAGAGAAGTCATCTGTAGAAGGTGTCAGTCCTTATGAGTTGTGGGAACGCAAAAAGCCTCAAACAAAACATTTTAGCATTATACACACAACTCACCGCTTTTTGTCAGCACCTGATCTTTATTGAGAATAAATAAGTTTTTTTTTCTCAACAAAAATACAATATGTCCTGTCTTTGTAGTTCATTAGTTAACCTACTTATTACTGTTTTTGCATCCTGCATTTCTTTTTTATATTTCACGACAGGCTGCAGGTTTTCTTGTGTTAAGGCGACATATTTACGTTTTAAAATACGGACATCATTTAGATACATTCACTACGTTTACGTGCGACAGATCTTCCGAAAGACGAAAACCGAATTTCCGAAACCTGTTTTCGCTGTCGTGTTTACATGTTAAAGTCTGAAGTGGATTTGCTAGTCTATTTAAATTTGGCGCTTGGAAAACAGATGTTACGGTTTATGATTTAGTCAGCACAGTCACAATTTCTCATCAAGTAGACGAGATGTAAACAGCTTCAATCTAATATTTCTACTTATCTTTCACTATACAAAAAGCCACTCCATCCACATTAGCCGATAACTTTTGATAACAAGACGAAACCCCAACGGGCCAAGCGCGTTTCAAAACCGGTTGCGTTTACATGGCAGCGAAAATCGATTGTGGGATTGGAAAACTGGCAACCACAAGCGGATTTCCAAAATCGATTTTGGAGTATTTACATGACCACACAGAACCGGTATTGGGAAATCGGTTTACGATATTCGGTTTTCGGAGCCCCATGTAAATCGAAACTTTTTGTTCCGGATTAGCACTTACACAACTGTAATGGTGCGAGTTTTGCATTTAATTTACAAAATACCTTTCGCTGGTCACTTGTTGCAGTATCAATTGTGTGAGTACATATGATAATGTTCAGCACGAGGTTGATCAGAAGACGATGTGGACACTGTACTAGCAATTGTGTTAACGAAATTTGTCGAGATTCCCGTTCTTTCCTCTGATATTTTTACTGTCACATGACATGTAACACATTTCATTTCACTACAGATATTCAGTTTTTCACATTATGTGTACTTTTTAGCACTGTGTTTATTAATATTTGTGGAGCTACGACACTCTAGATCTACACATTCCGCCGTGCACTCACGAAAAATTTGGGCGTTCTAAGACATTACTTTTCGCATTTAAGAAATAAAAATTCTGAGCTGCAGAAAGTCCCTCTCAGCTTGAAGTAAAGCGCAAATGAACAATCAGTCGAATTGCTGGACAGACAAAAGTAAAGTATGCATAATGCATGTTGCATGTGCGAACAATTCAACATATTTATGACAGAATGTGTTTAGCTTGCACTATAATATCAAAAGTTACGAAAAAGAGAAATTTAGAATCGAAGAAGTCCGGTAGTGTACGAAACGACATCTTACGAACATAATGTATCGTTAAGCAGAAAAGTTTCCGGTTTTTGCTACAGTGGCAATCGTATCTTCAATGGAATTGTGTGCATCAGACATTAAACACTGTTTCATTTCTCTTGTGCAAATATGAAGTCGAAACGGAAGTTATGATTGGACATGGACGACGAGCTAGGACTGAATTTGAAAAGAAAGAGGGTACTTACGGTGTAATCAATAATGTAATCAAACGAAGAAATTAAGGACTTAAAGAGTAAATTCGATGAACTCTCACGACAGAGGTTACAAAATGATGGTGAAATAGACAGACAAAAAATTTGGTGCTAAATCATGTCAAAGCCAATTCTATGCAAATAAAACCCTTGCGGGGGCTAAACAGTAAAATAAGCCTAAAAAAGAATTTAAAGCTGTAAAAAGAATTGTGAACAGTTTTTTGTTAATTATTACGACAAGCAACAGGTTTGAAGCGCTTCAAAAAAGAGAAATTCACGAACAACAAAGTACTGGGGAAAGTCGTCTCACAAGTGAAGCAAATAAAATAAATAGCAAAAAATATTGCCACAATAGAAACGGCAATGGCGTAAGCAGCTTATTTCAACACAGGAAAAGAATAATAGTGTTTTCAGACAACCATGGTTGCTCAGTAACAGCTAATTCAATGCATCAAAGTCATAATATTATGTAATTCAAGGAAATGTTATTTCAGGTGCACCATTAAGTGCAGTACTAGAATGCTGCAACAACTTACACAACCTCTCACTGAATTATACAGCTGTCATCAGGGATGCCACAAATGATGTAGCCAAACAGGAAGCTGATAAACGTTTAAAAGGTATAACATCAACATTAGTGAGCCTTCAACACACAAATGTAGTCATAGTTGTAATGCCTACAGATATGATCTTGAAAACTGGTCTTGTGTGAATGATGAAACCAGATGAACAAATAGGAAAATTGCTTAAACAGTAAATCATTCCAAAACACTCAGTTTGTTAGAGTAGCTGAGAATAGAAACGGGTGTACTTCTCATGGACTGCACCTCAGTGCTAAAGGAAAAGAAGAAATGGCTAGAAATTTACTTGCAGCCACCTCTGCAAAGACCTGAATAGAGCCTGCAATATCACTCAAATGGAAGCATCCAGATGAAACTGGCCAAGTGGTACCACAAGAACAGCAACAACCAACAACAGTACCTGTAATTAACCACAAGGATGTAAAGGGCAGTAATGAGCAATGGAGTGGGAAGATCAGTTTGTGGCAACAGCAGGCCTATACGCAAAAGGCAGACAAAAGTAGTGCCCTTAGAAAATTCCTCAAGACCAATGAAATTCAGAACTCAAAATGACTTTTGTTATGGCAATGTCAAGCAATTCACAAATTCCAAGTGGACAGCTTGCCAAGTCAGTCAGTGGGAACAACAGACATTGTGGCATGAACAAGTGCAGACTCTTCAGCATTACTTACTCAGTCAAATGTTGTAGGATTCACAGCTCCAATTGCTGCAATACCAAGCACTTCTGCAACTTTTCGGCCTATATAGAGAAGACAAGTGCTAAAGCTACAGAGCAAGAATTAACTCGTTTGCCAACTTTGTTTTTATTATGGAACTACAATAAACCACCAAAAGTAACACACTCTTCAAAAGCAAAGAAACAGTAAGGATC
Organism: Schistocerca serialis cubense; assembly: GCF_023864345.2. NCBI lineage: Eukaryota > Metazoa > Arthropoda > Insecta > Orthoptera > Acrididae > Schistocerca > Schistocerca serialis. Next base: position 87,810,077 of record NC_064640.1, on the reverse strand, counting down.
GCTTCTGCAGGTCAAGCAAATAACAACTAATGCCTATAATCAGAATTTCCTTCGAGTCTCTACCCATAGAACTGTTCCACATCGAAGTTTTTTGTTAGCTGCTGGTAGATAGCCCAACACGATGGAAGCGATGCCACACGGGGATAGCCACTCGGTCTGAGGCGTCATGTCACAGTCCGTGTGGCTTCCCCTGCCTGAGATTCGAGTCCTCCCTTGGGCATGGGTGTGTGTGTTGCCCATAGGGTAAGTTGGATTAAGTAGTGTTAGGCTTATGGACCAATGACCTCAGCAGTTTCGTCCCATAAGACCTTACCACAAATTTCCAATTTCCAGAATGACGTATCACAATTGTTGCAGAAGAGAGGATGGCCAAGGTGGCACACTGCTGGACTGGCTGATCTTCTCCACACTTGGAGAGTCATGAACTGTCCCCTAAACGGTCGGGTGCTGATTTATCTGGGCCAGGCTATAGGATATTTCGGGGCTGTTTGCACACATGTAATCCGAAGGAAATAGTTTGTTGACCATCGCGCCCCCTTCCTCTGCTGCTGGTTGATGCCCTCTGATGGGTATTGGCCACACATATGTGTTTGTTGTCCATTGCAGTACTTGCTTGTAAACACTCCTGAATCGACCAGACTTCGCGGCGGAATCGGCAACATTCATCACTGGTCTGTCTGTGGTGTTGCTGCTGCAGTAGGTGTCTGTGGTGACTGCAACAGTCCTACCCCCACCCCCCACCCCTCCCCAGAGTGGGGCGAAGGCACATGTCATCAGTCCCTGGGTCTGCTGGTGGAATGTGACCACAAGGGCCGGCGGAGGTGCTGGTAGAGCCTCATCAACATCCATAGGCGAGGGACCTACCCGCAGGGACTCTGCGAAAGCCGGTGTCGCCAGCGTCGGCGATGGCTGCAACGCCGGCAGCTGCAACGGTGGAAGCTGCAATGGTTGTGGCTGTGGCAGCGGCAGCTGCAACAGTTGCAGCTGTGACAGCGGCAGCTGCAACAGTTGCAGCTGTGACAGCGGTGACTACAAAGAGTAGTCCAATGAGCCCCTGGTCTCCTAGAAGGCCTCAGACCAAAGGCGCGGTACCAGAGACAATAACAGTGCTGGGCCCGCCCCACGACATTGCCATAGCTCATCAAAGTGCTTCCGACATAGGGAACCATCATCAAGGACGACAGTAGCCATGGTGTGGCCAAGAAGCGTGGAGACCTTGGTGGGAAGCCAGCAGGGGTGGCCCTTGGGAAACACCAACACCCAGACTGGATCCTGTGGAGAGTACCACAGCTGCACTGCAACCAGAGAAGCTGGACGAGGGGAAGCAGGAATCAGGAGTAATAAGGGCATCCAATGAAGGCGGCCGTGCAGCTTCTCCACCGGAGAGGACCCCTCGCGACCAAAAGAACAGTAAGTAGGCAGGAAGAGGTCAAGGGTGGCTGCCTGGGAGTATTACTGACACCGTTTGGCCATCTGCAATTTAAACATGTGGACAAACCTTTCAGCCAACTCATTGGACGGAGGATGGAATGGTGCCATAAAGAGCAGCCGTATGCCCAATGTATCACAGAAGTAAGTAAACTTAGCCGATGTGAACTGTGGCTGTTGTGCATCACAATCGCCTCTGGTAGACCCTCAATGGCAAAAACATGAGAGAGGGCTCGAATGGTGTGAGTGGCAGTCGCTGAGGACATACATGTTATGTACTGAAAACTACTGCAAGTGTTCACCAAAATGAGCCAGTAGGACCCTAGGAATTGACCCAAAAAATCCAGACGGAGCTGGGACTATGGGGCAGTGGTCTGAGGTCACAGAAGCAGGCATCGTGGCCCTGCTGACGCTGACAGGAGGAGCAGGAACCCACCATGTGGGTGATGTCACTGTCCATTCCCCGCCAATAGACATGTTGGCGGGCGAGGCGCTTCATGAGGATGATCCCCCAGTGTCCGACATGTAGGAGCATGAGGACCTACTGCTGGAGGGAGGACAGTATCACGACACAACAATGATCAGTGTCTGTTACGGATGGAAAAGTCATTGCGGCGACGCTAGTAAGCCTGAACCTCTGGGTCCAACAGTTGATGACGATTGGAGGGCCACCTGAATTGAACGTGGTGCAGAATCGTCTGGAGAACCAGGTCTGAGGCTGTATGCTGTGCTATGAGCCGGGCGTTCAATGGCAACACGGCGATGGTGGAGGAGGCCACATCATCCATATGAAAATAAGCAACCACATCTGCATAGAAGTCAGTATCCACCCCCACAGGAAGTCGAGAGACAAAATTGGCATTGGCATGGAAGGCAGTGGCCCGGTAATGGATGTCAAATGGTTCAAATGGCTCTGAGAACTATGGTAATCAACTTCTGAGGTCATCAGTCCCCTAGACCTTAGAACTACTTAAACCTAACTAACCTAAGGACATCACACACTTCCATGCCCGAGGCAGGATTCGAACCTGCGACCGTAGCGGTCGCACTGTTCCAGTCTGTAGTGCCTAGAACCGCTCGACCACCCTGGCCAGCTAATGGATGTCGTAGGTGGACTCAGCAAGGAACAATGCCCAGCACTGCAGGCGGCAAGTGGTCTGGGTAGGGATGGTGGATGTGGCCCTGAACTCGGAGACCAAGGGGTTGCGGTGCATGCAGAACGTGAACCAGTAGCCATAGAGGAGCCGTTGAATGTCCTCGAGGTATTGCGACATTGGGTGAATGCCCACAGCGCTCAAGACATAGCTGAGATAGATCACTTGTGGCACAAAAAATTGACATTTGGTCCTGTTGCACTGCAACCCCACAGCCTGCAGTACCTCGAAAAGTCGCTGAAGATTCCGCACTAAGTACCAGGGCCAGATCCCTGCAACTAAGATGTCTTCTCAGTAATTGGTGGTGGCGGGGACCTCCCAAGTCACAGACTCCGAGAAAGTGTTGAAAGATGACTGGAGTGCTGGCGACCCCAAAGGGCAGGCAGTTGTACCAGAAGAGTCCAAAAGGAGTATTGATGACAAAGACCACTTGAGAGGGAGTTTCGACTGGCAGCTGGAGGTATGTTCCCCTGAGATCAATCTTTGTGAAGGTCTTTCCACCCGCCATCTTTGAGAGAATATCATCGACCTTTGGGATAGGGTAAGAGTCAATGACAGACTGGGCATTGACAGTGGCCTTAAAATCGCCACATACCTGGAGGAACTCATTCAGTTTTTCGAGGATGACAATGGATGAAGCTCAGCGACTGTGGTGAACCTATGTCAGAACTCCCGCCTCCTCGAGGCGACTCAGTTCCTTGCATAAGGCATTCTGCAGGGCAAAAGGTATTGGACTAGCCTTGTGAAACTTTGGAACCGCTGAGAGAAGTAGTTGGACATACACTTCAAAACCAGACACCCCTGGAGAAGAATCAGAGAAGAAGTCAGAGAAAGAATCGAAAAGCTCCTGTAAAAGAGCCTCAGGGGACACAGTTTCGATCTCTTGGGCTGAATAATGGATCTCAAGGCCAAGAGAATGAAAGAGATCCATCTCCAAAAGGTAAGTGTGTGGGAATGGCGAGGACCAAAACTCAGACAGTGACATCATGAGAGCAATACCACTCCTGCGCCAGGAACCATCCCTGCATGCGGATAATGTCATTACTATAGCTCTTCGAGGGGGTCAGGAATGGGCGAAGCATAGGAGCACCCACGTGGCGTGGAGAGTCGCCCTCGATAATAATAGCCAAGGACCCTGTGTCCAACTGGAAATGGAGAGGAGTCCCATTGATCAGGACTGTCAGAGCAATGGACCCTGCCCCATATGGGAAGACCACTTGGACAAAGGAGACGCCCGGCAGCTGGCTCGAATCCTCTAAGACCGAGCCAGAGGGTCCAATGCCGTGAGGTCCACCACCATTGATGAAGGGGAGTAGCAAACATCAGCTTGATGAATCTTTATTCTGCAGGCAGAAGAGACCACCTGCCGGAAACTACAATAACGGTGCTGGTGCATAAAAAAGCATTGGCGACAGGAGGGCAACCTCTGACGTTACTGAGCCCGAGAACCCATAACCTGGGCTGGAGGAGGAGGTGGGGTTGGGAAGCTCCCCACGAGCTATCAGTGTGTCTGCTGCTCCAGCAACTGTGGCTCCGGGTGACAGAGGGGCCGCCATGTGGCTACGAGCTGCGGTGAGGCAAGAAGTGCTGCAGATGAACAGGAAGACTGTTAACAGGCATGAATGACCGACAGACACGTGTCCAAGGAGGGATCCGTTAGCTTCAACACATCTGTTCACAGGGCATTGTTAGGAGGATAGACCAGAATCATGTCGTGAATGAGGGCCGAACCATATGACTGCTTACACCCTGGGTTCACACAAGACAACCAGCAGTCTTCAGAGAACCCTTGAAGGCAGGCGACCCATTCCCAGTAAGACTGCGAGGAAAGCTTCTGACAGCTGAAGAACTTGTGACAAGCTGCCAAGACGTGGACCTGGGCATCAAAACACTCAGCTTAAGTGGCGGTTAGCTGTTCGTAAGGAAGGGCATGGGGTTCTACCTCAGGTGCAACTGCTGCGCTAAGCAATAAATGGCAGGACCCAAATAGGCAAGAAAAAACACATGATGCTGGCCGGTGTCGATGATTCCATGGGCAAGGAAATGTTGTTCCAAGCGAGCTGCATAATTATTCCACAGTTCAATAGACTTGTCAAATGGCAGGAATGTGGCAGGAGCGGCCGACACCAGAACTCCTGGAGAAACACTAGTCAAAGCCTGCAGATGCTGAACCAGAACGATCTAACAGCTCAAGCACGCGAGCTGCCGGCGTATCTAAATCCGGAATACCTTCAGCCACGTCAACAAGCAATGGAGCAAAGCAGGAATTCGAACAAATTCTTCGCCACTGCTAAATCTACAGAGCGAGAAACAAATCTTTGGCCAGCTTTGTTTTGTTTTTTTAAGGAACTACAATAAACCACCAACAGTAACACACTCATCAAAACCAAAGAAACAATAAGGATACCTTCTGTGGATCAAGCAAATAACAACTAATGCCTTTAATCAGCGTTCCCTTTGACTCTATACCCGTACAACTGTTCCATGTCGAAGTCGGTTGTTAGCAGCTGGTAGATAGCCTAACATGACAGAAACGACGTATCACAATCGTTGCAGAAGAAAGGATGATCGAGGTAGCGCATTGCGGGACCAGCAATCTTCACTGCACTTGGCGAGTCAAGAACTGCCTCATGGACGGCTGGGCGCTGGCTTATCTAGCCCTGGGCCGAAGGATATTTCCAGGATTATTTCCACACATGTGATTGCCAGGAAATAGTTCGTTAATATTCCTCTGCTGTTGGTTGATGCCCTCTGATGGACATTGGTCGCACCTACATGTTCGTTGTCAACTGTGGTACTTGCTGTAAACACTCTTACATCGCCGGCCGCTGTGGCCGAGCGGTTCTAGGCCCTTCAGTCTGGAACCGCGCTGCTGCTACGGTCGCAGCTTCGAATCCTGCCTCGGGCTTGGATGTGTGTGATGTCCTTAGGTTAGTTAGGTTTAAGTAGTTCTAAGTCTGGGGGCTGATGACCTCAGATGTTAAGTCCCATAGTGCTTAGAGCCATTTGAGCCACTCTTGCACGGGCCAGACGTCGCGGCGGAGTCAGCAACTCGCTTTGCTGGTCTGTCTGTGGTGTTGCTGCTGCAGGAAATGACTATGTCCAGTCGTAAAGAAGGTATGGGTTTGACGTGGAGTACTGTGATAGCAAAGGGAAGGGTATGTCAAGTCATAAGAATAGTGCCGATATTTCTATTTCCAGAGCCACAGCCGTCAGCAGGTTGTTCAAATTGTTCAAATGGCTCTGAGCACTATGCGACTTAACTTCTGAGGTCCTCAGTCGCCTAGAACTTAGAACTAATTAAGCCTAACTAACCAAAGGACATCACACACATCCATGCCCGAGGCAGGATTCGAACCTGCGACCGGAGCGGTCGCTCGGCTCCAGACTGTAGCGCCTAGAACCGCACGGCCACTCCGGCCGGCTCAGCAGGTTGTATTTCCGATACTTCGCTCATTGCCGAATGTCATTCAACTGAGACCACCATCATAACATTTAGTTGTAAGTACTGGGATGAAATATATAAGAGCCCATTTTTTTCCTAGGTCGATTCTGTCTAGGCTTGCTTAGCGTGCAGCGCCAGTGACTTGTGGCAGGAATGGTTCACGTTTCCTGTTAACTGTAGGAGCCATCCGAATGCAGAGGCCTGTTGGAGTGTTGGAATGCAGCTGACTTAACTGTTGTCCTCCAGACGGCTGAAGAGGGAACTAATATCTAGTATT